>NC_069140.1:79826368-80480538 GCF_943734755.1 Anopheles moucheti
AAAAAAAGTACCAGGAGAGCATCCACGGAAGAGGTAGCACCTAGTACAGCAATTTGGCGCGAAAACCAACGCCAAATCGCTTCGAAAGCTACCAGTTTTCGAATGAAAAGTACCAGGAGAGCATCCACGGAAGAGGTAGCACCTAGTACAGCAATTTGGCGCAAAAACCACCGCAAAATCGCTTCGAGAGCTACCAGTTT
This sequence comes from Anopheles moucheti, assembly GCF_943734755.1. Taxonomy (NCBI): domain Eukaryota; kingdom Metazoa; phylum Arthropoda; class Insecta; order Diptera; family Culicidae; genus Anopheles; species Anopheles moucheti. The sequence continues at coordinate 79,826,569 of NC_069140.1, forward strand.
TCGAATGAACAGTACCAGGAGAGCATCCACGGAAGAGGTAGCACTTAGTACAGCAATTTGGCGCGAAAGCCACCGCCAAATCGCTTCGAAAGCTACCAGTTTTCGCATGAAAAGTACCAGGAGAGCATCCACGGAAGAGGTAGCACCTAGTACAGCAATTTGGCGCGAAAACCTCCGCCAAATCGCTTCGAAAGCTACCAGTTTTCGAATGAAAAGTACCAGGAGAGCATCCACGGAAGAGGTAGCACCTAGTACAGCAATTTGGCGCGAAAACCACCGCAAAATCGCTTCGAAAGCTACCAGGTTTTCGGATGAAAAGTACCAGGAGAGCATGCACGGAAGAGGTAGCACCTAGTACAGCAATTTGGCGCGAAAACCACCGCAAAATCGCTTCGAAAGCTACCAGGTTTCGGATGAAAAGTACCAGGAGAGCATGCACGGAAGAGGTAGCACCTAGTGCAGCAATTTTGCGCGAAAACCACCGCAAAATCGCTTCGAAAGCTATCAGTTTTCGGATGAAAAGTACCAGGAGAGCATGCACGGAAGAGGTAGCACCTAGTACAGCAATTTGGCGCGAAAACCACCGCCAAATCGCTTCGAAAGCTACCAGTTTTCGAATGAAAAGTACCAGGAGAGCATCCACGGAAGAGGTAGCACCTAGTACAGCAATTTGACGCGAAAACCACCGCAAAATCGCTTCGAAAGCTACCAGTTTTCGGATGAAAAGTACCAGGAGAGCATCCACGGAAGAGGTAGCACCTAGTACAGCAATTTGGCGCGAAAACCTCCGCCAAATCGCTTCGAAAGCTACCAGTTTTCGAATGTTTAGTACCAGGAGAGCATACCACGGAAGAGGTAGCACCTAGTACAGCAATTTGGCCTGAAAACCACCGCAAAATCGCTTCGAAAGCTACCAGTTTCCGAATTTATAATACCAGGAGAGCATGCACGGAAGAGGTAGCACCTAGTACAGCGATTTGGCGCGAAAGCCACCGCCAAATCGCTTCGAAAGCTACCAGTTTTCGCATGAAAAGTACCAGGAGAGCATCCACGGAAGAGGTAGCACCTAGTACAGCAATTTGGCGCGAAAACCTCCGCCAAATCGCTTCGAAAGCTACCAGTTTTCGAATGAAAAGTACCAGGAGAGCATCCACGGAAGAGGTAGCACCTAGTACAGCAATTTGGCGCGAAAACCACCGCAAAATCGCTTCGAAAGCTACCAGTTTTCGGATGAAAAGTACCAGGAGAGCATGCACGGAAGAGGTAGCACCTAGTACAGCAATTTGGCGCGAAAACCACCGCAAAATCGCTTCGAAAGCTACCAGGTTTCGGATGAAAAGTACCAGGAGAGCATGCACGGAAGAGGTAGCACCTAGTGCAGCAATTTGGCGCGAAAACCACCGCAAAATCGCTTCGAAAGCTATCAGTTTTCGGATGAAAAGTACCAGGAGAGCATGCACGGAAGAGGTAGCACCTAGTACAGCAATTTGGCGCGAAAACCACCGCCAAATCGCTTCGAAAGCTACCAGTTTTCGAATGAAAAGTACCAGGAGAGCATCCACGGAAGAGGTAGCACCTAGTACAGCAATTTGACGCGAAAACCACCGCAAAATCGCTTCGAAAGCTACCAGTTTTCGGATGAAAAGTACCAGGAGAGCATCCACGGAAGAGGTAGCACCTAGTACAGCAATTTGGCGTGAAAACCACCGCAAAATCGCTTCGAAAGCTACCAGTTTTCGAATGTTTAGTACCAGGAGAGCATACCACGGAAGAGGTAGCACCTAGTACAGCAATTTGGCCTGAAAACCACCGCAAAATCGCTTCGAAAGCTACCAGTTTCCGAATTTATAATACCAGGAGAGCATGCACGGAAGAGGTAGCACCTAGTACAGCGATTTGGCGCGAAAACCAACGCCAAATCGCTTCGAAAGCTACCAGTTTTCGAATGAAAAGTACCAGGAGAGCATCCACGGAAGAGGTAGCACCTAGTACAGCAATTTGGCGCAAAAACCACCGCAAAATCGCTTCGAGAGCTACCAGTTTTCGCATGAAAAGTACCAGGAGAGCATCCACGGAAGAGGTAGCACCTAGTACAGCGATTTGGCGCGAAAGCCACCGCCAAATCGCTTCGAAAGCTACCAGTTTTCGCATGAAAAGTACCAGGAGAGCATCCACGGAAGAGGTAGCACCTAGTACAGCAATTTGGCGCGAAAACCTCCGCCAAATCGCTTCGAAAGCTACCAGTTTTCGAATGAAAAGTACCAGGAGAGCATCCACGGAAGAGGTAGCACCTAGTACAGCAATTTGGCGCGAAAACCACCGCAAAATCGCTTCGAAAGCTACCAGGTTTTCGGATGAAAAGTACCAGGAGAGCATGCACGGAAGAGGTAGCACCTAGTACAGCAATTTGGCGCGAAAACCACCGCAAAATCGCTTCGAAAGCTACCAGGTTTCGGATGAAAAGTACCAGGAGAGCATGCACGGAAGAGGTAGCACCTAGTGCAGCAATTTTGCGCGAAAACCACCGCAAAATCGCTTCGAAAGCTATCAGTTTTCGGATGAAAAGTACCAGGAGAGCATGCACGGAAGAGGTAGCACCTAGTACAGCAATTTGGCGCGAAAACCACCGCAAAATCGCTTCGAAAGCTACCAGTTTTCGAATGAAAAGTACCAGGAGAGCATCCACGGAAGAGGTAGCACCTAGTACAGCAATTTGACGCGAAAACCACCGCAAAATCGCTTCGAAAGCTACCAGTTTTCGGATGAAAAGTACCAGGAGAGCATCCACGGAAGAGGTAGCACCTAGTACAGCAATTTGGCGTGAAAACCACCGCAAAATCGCTTCGAAAGCTACCAGTTTTCGAATGTTTAGTACCAGGAGAGCATACCACGGAAGAGGTAGCACCTAGTACAGCAATTTGGCCTGAAAACCACCGCAAAATCGCTTCGAAAGCTACCAGTTTCCGAATTTATAATACCAGGAGAGCATGCACGGAAGAGGTAGCACCTAGTACAGCGATTTGGCGCGAAAGCCACCGCCAAATCGCTTCGAAAGCTACCAGTTTTCGCATGAAAAGTACCAGGAGAGCATCCACGGAAGAGGTAGCACCTAGTACAGCAATTTGGCGCGAAAACCACCGCAAAATCGCTTCGAAAGCTACCAGTTTTCGAATGAAAAGTACCAGGAGAGCATCCACGGAAGAGGTAGCACCTAGTACAGCAATTTGGCGCGAAAACCACCGCAAAATCGCTTCGAAAGCTACCAGGTTTTCGGATGAAAAGTACCAGGAGAGCATGCACGGAAGAGGTAGCACCTAGTACAGCAATTTGGCGCGAAAACCACCGCAAAATCGCTTCGAAAGCTACCAGGTTTCGGATGAAAAGTACCAGGAGAGCATGCACGGAAGAGGTAGCATCTAGTGTAGCAATTTTGCGCGAAAACCACCGCAAAATCGCTTCGAAAGCTATCAGTTTTCGGATGAAAAGTACCAGGAGAGCATGCACGGAAGAGGTAGCACCTAGTACAGCAATTTGGCGCGAAAACCACCGCAAAATCGCTTCGAAAGCTACCAGTTTTCGAATGAAAAGTACCAGGAGAGCATCCACGGAAGAGGTAGCACCTAGTACAGCAATTTGACGCGAAAACCACCGCAAAATCGCTTCGAAAGCTACCAGTTTTCGGATGAAAAGTACCAGGAGAGCATGCACGGAAGAGGTAGCACCTAGTACAGCAAATTGGCGTGAAAACCACCGCAAAATCGCTTCGAAAGCTACCAGTTTTCGAATGTTTAGTACCAGGAGAGCATACCACGGAAGAGGTAGCACCTAGTACAGCAATTTGGCCTGAAAACCACCGCAAAATCGCTTCGAAAGCTACCAGTTTCCGAATTTATAATACCAGGAGAGCATGCACGGAAGAGGTAGCACCTAGTACAGCGATTTGGCGCGAAAGCCACCGCCAAATCGCTTCGAAAGCTACCAGTTTTCGCATGAAAAGTACCAGGAGAGCATCCACGGAAGAGGTAGCACCTAGTACAGCAATTTGGCGCGAAAACCTCCGCCAAATCGCTTCGAAAGCTACCAGTTTTCGAATGAAAAGTACCAGGAGAGCATACCACGGAAGAGGTAGCACCTAGTACAGCAATTTGGCGCGAAAACCACCGCAAAATCGCTTCGAAAGCTATCAGTTTTCGGATGAAAAGCACCAGGAGAGCATCCACGGAAGAGCTAGCACCTAGTACAGCAATTTGGCGCGAAAACCACCGCAAAATCGCTTCGAAAGCTACCAGTTTTCGAATGAAAAGTACCAGGAGAGCATCCACGGAAGAGGTAGCACTTAGTACAGCAATTTGGCGCGAAAAACATCGCAAAATCGCTTCGAAAGCTACCAGTTTTCGGATGAAAAGTACCAGGAGAGCATCCACGGAAGAGGTAGCACCTAGTACAGCAATTTGGCGTGAAAACCACCGCAAAATCGCTTCGAAAGCTACCAGTTTTCGGATGAAAAGTACCAGGAGAGCATACCACGGAAGAGGTAGCACCTAGTACAGCAATTTGGCGCGAAAACCACCGCAAAATCGCTTCGAAAGCTACCAGTTTTCGGATGAAAAGTACCAGGAGAGCATGCACGGAAGAGGTAGCACCTAGTACAGCAATTTGGCGCGAAAACCACCGCAAAATCGCTTCGAAAGCTACCAGTTTTCGAATGAAAAGTACCAGGAGAGCATCCACGGAAGAGGTAGCACCTAGTACAGCAATTTGGCGCGAAAACCACCGCAAAATCGCTTCGTAAGCTACCAGTTTTCGGATGAGAAGTACCAGGAGAGCATGCACGGAAGAGGTAGCACCTAGTACAGCAATTTGGTGCGAAAACCACCGCACAATCGCTTCGAAAGCTATCAGTTTTCGGATGAAAAGCACCAGGAGAGCATCCACGGAAGAGGTAGCACCTAGTACAGCAATTTGGCGCGAAAACCACCGCAAAATCGCTTCGAAAGCTACCAGTTTTCGAGTGAAAAGTACCAGGAGAGCATACCACGGAAGAGGTAGCACCTAGTGCAGCAATTTGGCGCGAAAACCACCGCAAAATCGCTTCGAAAGCTACCAGTTTTCGAATGAAAAGTACCAGGAGAGCATCCACGGAAGAGGTAGCACCTAGTACAGCAATTTTGCGCGAAAACCACCGCAAAATCGCTTCGAAAGCTACCAGTTTTCGAGTGAAAAGTACCAGAAGTGCATCCACGGAAGAGGTAGCACCTAGTACAGCAATTTGGCGCGAAAACCACCGCAAAATCGCTTCGAAAGCTACCAGTTTTCGAATGAAAAGTACCAGGAGAGCATCCACGGAAGAGGTAGCACCTAGTACAGCAATTTGGCGTGAAAACCACCGCAAAATCGCTTCGTAAGCTACCACTTTTCGAATGAAAAGTACCAGGAGAGCATCCACGGAAGAGGTAGCACCTAGTACAGCAATTTGGCGCGAAAACCACCGCCAAATCGCTTCGAAAGCTACCAGTTTTCGGATGAAAAGTACCAGGAGAGCATCCACGGAAGAGGTAGCACCTAGAACAGCAATTTGGCCTGAAAACCACCGCAAAATCGCTTCGTAAGCTACCAGTTTTCGAATGAAAAGTACCAGGAGAGCATCCACGGAAGAGGTAGCACCTAGTACAGCAATTTGGCGCGAAAACCACCGCAAAATCGCTTCGAAAGCTACCAGTTTTCGAATGAAAAGTACCAGGAGAGCATCCACGGAAGAGGTAGCACCTAGTACAGCAATTTGGCGCGAAAACCACCGCAAAATCGCTTCGAAAGCTACCAGTTTTCGAGTGAAAAGTACCAGGAGAGCATGCACGGAAGAGGTAGCACCTAGTGCAGCAATTTGGCGCGAAAACCACCGCAAAATCGCTTCGTAAGCTACCAGTTTTCGCATGAAAAGTACCAGGAGAGCATCCACGGAAGAGGTAGTACCTAGTACAGCAATTTGGCGCGAAAACCACCGCAAAATCGCTTCGAAAGCTACCAGTTTTCGAATGAAAAGTACCAGGAGAGCATACCACGGAAGAGGTAGCACCTAGTACAGCAAATTGGCGCGAAAACCACCGCAAAATCGCTTCGAAAGCTACCAGTTTTCGAGTGAAAAGTACCAGGAGAGCATGCACGGAAGAGGTAGCACCTAGTGCAGCAATTTGGCGCGAAAACCACCGCAAAATCGCTTCGTAAGCTACCAGTTTTCGAATGAACAGTACCAGGAGAGCATCCACGGAAGAGGTAGCACCTAGTACAGCAATTTGGCGCGAAAACCACCGCAAAATCGCTTCGTAAGCTACCAGTTTTCGAATGAACAGTACCAGGAGAGCATCCACGGAAGAGGTAGCACCTAGTACAGCAATTTGACGAGAAAACCACCGCAAAATCGCTTCGAAAGCTACCAGTTTTCGAATGAAAAGTACCAGGAGAGCATCCACGGAAGAGGTAGCACCTAGTACAGCAATTTGGCGCGAAAACCACCTCCAAATCGCTTCGAAAGCTATCAGTTTTCGGATGAAAAGTACCAGGAGAGCATCCACGGAAGAGGTAGCACCTAGTACAGCAATTTGGCGCGAAAACCACCGCAAAATCGCTTCGAAAGCTATCAGTTTTCGGATGAAAAGTACCAGGAGAGCATGCACGGAAGAGGTAGCACCTAGTACAGCAATTTGGCGCGAAAACCACCGCCAAATCGCTTCGAAAGCTACCAGTTTTCGAATGAAAAGTACCAGGAGAGCATCCACGGAAGAGGTAGCACCTAGTACAGCAATTTGGCGAGAAAACCACCGCAAAATCGCTTCGAGAGCTACCAGTTTTCGAATGAACAGTACCAGGAGAGCATCCACGGAAGAGGTAGCACCTAGTACAGCAATTTGGCCTGAAAACCACCGCAAAATCGCTTCGAAAGCTACCAGTTTCCGAATTTATAATACCAGGAGAGCATGCACGGAAGAGGTAGCACCTAGTACAGCAATTTGGCGCGAAAGCCACCGCCAAATCGCTTCGAAAGCTACCAGTTTTCGCATGAAAAGTACCAGGAGAGCATCCACGGAAGAGGTAGCACCTAGTACAGCAATTTGGCGCGAAAACCACCGCCAAATCGCTTCGAAAGCTACCAGTTTTCGAATGAAAAGTACCAGGAGAGCATCCACGGAAGAGGTAGCACCTAGTACAGAAATTTGCCGCGAAAACCACCGCAAAATCGCTTCGAAAGCTACCAGTTTTCGAATGAAAAGTACCAGGAGAGCATCCACGGAAGAGGTAGCACCTAGTACAGCAATTTGGCGCGAAAACCACCGCAAAATCGCTTCGAAAGCTACCAGGTTTTCGGATGAAAAGTACCAGGAGAGCATGCACGGAAGAGGTAGCACCTAGTACAGCAATTTGGCGTGAAAACCACCGCAAAATCGCTTCGAAAGCTACCAGTTTTCGAATGTTTAGTACCAGGAGAGCATACCACGGAAGAGGTAGCACCTAGTACAGCAATTTGGCGCGAAAACCACCGCAAAATCGCTTCGAAAGCTATCAGTTTTCGGATGAAAAGCACCAGGAGAGCATCCACGGAAGAGCTAGCACCTAGTGCAGCAATTTGGCGCGAAAACCACCGCAAAATCGCTTCGAAAGCTACCAGGTTTCGGATGAAAAGTACCAGGAGAGCATGCACGGAAGAGGTAGCACCTAGTGCAGCAATTTTGCGTGAAAACCACCGCAAAATCGCTTCGAAAGCTATCAGTTTTCGGATGAAAAGTACCAGGAGAGCATGCACGGAAGAGGTAGCACCTAGTACAGCAATTTGGCGCGAAAACCACCGCCAAATCGCTTCGAAAGCTACCAGTTTTCGCATGAAAAGTACCAGGAGAGCATCCACGGAAGAGGTAGCACCTAGTACAGCAATTTGGCGCGAAAACCACCGCAAAATCGCTTCGAAAGCTATCAGTTTTCGGATGAAAAGTACCAGGAGAGCATGCACGGAAGAGGTAGCACCTAGTACAGCAATTTGGCGCGAAAACCACCGCCAAATCGCTTCGAAAGCTACCAGTTTTCGAATGAAAAGTACCAGGAGAGCATCCACGGAAGAGGTAGCACCTAGTACAGCAATTTGGCGCGAAAACCACCGCAAAATCGCATCGAGAGCTACCAGTTTTCGAATGAACAGTACCAGGAGAGCATCCACGGAAGAGGTAGCACCTAGTACAGCAATTTGGCCTGCAAACCACCGCAAAATCGCTTCGAAAGCTACCAGTTTCCGAATTTATAATACCAGGAGAGCATGCACGGAAGAGGTAGCACCTAGTACAGCGATTTGGCGCGAAAGCCACCGCAAAATCGCTTCGAAAGCTACCAGTTTTCGCATGAAAAGTACCAGGAGAGCATCCACGGAAGAGGTAGCACCTAGTACAGCAATTTGGCGCGAAAACCACCGCAAAATCGCTTCGAAAGCTATCAGTTTTCGGATGAAAAGTACCAGGAGAGCATGCACGGAAGAGGTAGCACCTAGTACAGCAATTTGGCGCGAAAACCACCGCAAAATCGCTTCGAAAGCTACCAGTTTTCGAATGAACAGTACCAGGAGAGCATGCACGGAAGAGGTAGCACCTAGTACAGCAATTTGGCGCGAAAACCACCGCAAAATCGCTTCGAAAGCTATCAGTTTTCGAATGAAAAGTACCAGGAGAGCATCCACGGAAGAGGTAGCACCTAGTACAGCAATTTGGCCTGCAAACCACCGCAAAATCGCTTCGAAAGCTACCAGTTTCCGAATTTATAATACCAGGAGAGCATGCACGGAAGAGGTAGCACCTAGTACAGCGATTTGGCGCGAAAGCCACCGCCAAATCGCTTCGAAAGCTACCAGTTTTCGCATGAAAAGTACCAGGAGAGCATCCACGGAAGAGGTAGCACCTAGTACAGCAATTTGGCGCGAAAACCACCGCCAAATCGCTTCGAAAGCTACCAGTTTTCGAATGAAAAGTACCAGGAGAGCATCCACGGAAGAGGTAGCACCTAGTACAGCAATTTGGCGCGAAAACCACCGCAAAATCGCTTCGAAAGCTACCAGGTTTTCGGATGAAAAGTACCAGGAGAGCATGCACGGAAGAGGTAGCACCTAGTACAGCAATTTGGCGTGAAAACCACCGCCAAATCGCTTCGAAAGCTACCAGTTTTCGAATGTTTAGTACCAGGAGAGCATACCGCGGAAGAGGTAGCACCTAGTACGGCAATTTGGCGCGAAAACCACCGCAAAATCGCTTCGAAAGCTACCAGTTTTCGAATGTTTAGTACCAGGAGAGCATACCACGGAAGAGGTAGCACCTAGTACAGCAATTTGGCGCGAAAACCACCGCAAAATCGCTTCGAAAGCTACCAGGTTTCGGATGAAAAGTACCAGGAGAGCATGCACGGAAGAGGTAGCACCTAGTGCAGCAATTTTGCGCGAAAACCACCGCAAAATCGCTTCGAAAGCTATCAGTTTTCGGATGAAAAGTACCAGGAGAGCATGCACGGAAGAGGTAGCACCTAGTACAGCAATTTGGCGCGAAAACCACCGCCAAATCGCTTCGAAAGCTACCAGTTTTCGCATGAAAAGTACCAGGAGAGCATCCACGGAAGAGGTAGCACCTAGTACAGCAATTTGGCGCGAAAACCACCGCAAAATCGCTTCGAAAGCTATCAGTTTTCGGATGAAAAGTACCAGGAGAGCATGCACGGAAGAGGTAGCACCTAGTACAGCAATTTGGCGCGAAAACCACCGCCAAATCGCTTCGAAAGCTACCAGTTTTCGAATGAAAAGTACCAGGAGAGCATCCACGGAAGAGGTAGCACCTAGTACAGCAATTTGGCGCGAAAACCACCGCAAAATCGCATCGAGAGCTACCAGTTTTCGAATGAACAGTACCAGGAGAGCATCCACGGAAGAGGTAGCACCTAGTACAGCAATTTGGCCTGCAAACCACCGCAAAATCGCTTCGAAAGCTACCAGTTTCCGAATTTATAATACCAGGAGAGCATGCACGGAAGAGGTAGCACCTAGTACAGCGATTTGGCGCGAAAGCCACCGCCAAATCGCTTCGAAAGCTACCAGTTTTCGCATGAAAAGTACCAGGAGAGCATCCACGGAAGAGGTAGCACCTAGTACAGCAATTTGGCGCGAAAACCACCGCCAAATCGCTTCGAAAGCTACCAGTTTTCGAATGAAAAGTACCAGGAGAGCATCCACGGAAGAGGTAGCACCTAGTACAGCAATTTGGCGCGAAAACCACCGCAAAATCGCTTCGAAAGCTACCAGGTTTTCGGATGAAAAGTACCAGGAGAGCATGCACGGAAGAGGTAGCACCTAGTACAGCAATTTGGCGTGAAAACCACCGCCAAATCGCTTCGAAAGCTACCAGTTTTCGAATGTTTAGTACCAGGAGAGCATACCGCGGAAGAGGTAGCACCTAGTACAGCAATTTGGCGCGAAAACCACCGCAAAATCGCTTCGAAAGCTACCAGTTTTCGAATGAAAAGTACCAGGAGAGCATGCACGGAAGAGGTAGCACCTAGTACAGCAATTTGGCGCGAAAACCACCGCAAAATCGCTTCGAAAGCTACCAGTTTCCGAATTTATAATACCAGGAGAGCATGCACGGAAGAGGTAGCACCTAGTACAGCGATTTGGCGCGAAAGCCACCGCCAAATCGCTTCGAAAGCTACCAGTTTTCGCATGAAAAGTACCAGGAGAGCATCCACGGAAGAGGTAGCACCTAGTACAGCAATTTGGCGCGAAAACCACCGCCAAATCGCTTCGAAAGCTACCAGTTTTCGAATGAAAAGTACCAGGAGAGCATCCACGGAAGAGGTAGCACCTAGTACAGCAATTTGGCGCGAAAACCACCGCAAAATCGCTTCGAAAGCTACCAGGTTTTCGGATGAAAAGTACCAGGAGAGCATCCACGGAAGAGGTAGCACCTAGTACAGCAATTTGGCGTGAAAACCACCGCCAAATCGCTTCGAAAGCTACCAGTTTTCGAATGTTTAGTACCAGGAGAGCATACCGCGGAAGAGGTAGCACCTAGTACAGCAATTTGGCGCGAAAACCACCGCAAAATCGCTTCGAAAGCTACCAGGTTTTCGGATGAAAAGTACCAGGAGAGCATGCACGGAAGAGGTAGCACCTAGTACAGCAATTTGGCGTGAAAACCACCGCCAAATCGCTTCGAAAGCTACCAGTTTTCGAATGTTTAGTACCAGGAGAGCATACCGCGGAAGAGGTAGCACCTAGTACAGCAATTTGGCGCGAAAACCACCGCAAAATCGCTTCGAAAGCTACCAGTTTTCGAATGAAAAGTACCAGGAGAGCATCCACGGAAGAGGTAGCACCTAGTACAGCAATTTGGCGCGAAAACCACCGCAAAATCGCTTCGAAAGCTACCAGGTTTTCGGATGAAAAGTACCAGGAGAGCATGCACGGAAGAGGTAGCACCTAGTACAGCAATTTGGCGCGAAAACCACCGCAAAATCGCTTCGAAAGCTACCAGTTTCCGAATTTATAATACCAGGAGAGCATGCACGGAAGAGGTAGCACCTAGTACAGCGATTTGGCGCGAAAGCCACCGCCAAATCGCTTCGAAAGCTACCAGTTTTCGCATGAAAAGTACCAGGAGAGCATCCACGGAAGAGGTAGCACCTAGTACAGCAATTTGGCGCGAAAACCACCGCCAAATCGCTTCGAAAGCTACCAGTTTTCGAATGAAAAGTACCAGGAGAGCATCCACGGAAGAGGTAGCACCTAGTACAGCAATTTGGCGCGAAAACCACCGCAAAATCGCATCGAGAGCTACCAGTTTTCGAATGAACAGTACCAGGAGAGCATCCACGGAAGAGGTAGCACCTAGTACAGCAATTTGGCGCGAAAACCACCGCAAAATCGCATCGAGAGCTACCAGTTTTCGAATGAACAGTACCAGGAGAGCATCCACGGAAGAGGTAGCACCTAGTACAGCAATTTGGCCTGCAAACCACCGCAAAATCGCTTCGAAAGCTACCAGTTTCCGAATTTATAATACCAGGAGAGCATGCACGGAAGAGGTAGCACCTAGTACAGCGATTTGGCGCGAAAGCCACCGCCAAATCGCTTCGAAAGCTACCAGTTTTCGCATGAAAAGTACCAGGAGAGCATCCACGGAAGAGGTAGCACCTAGTACAGCAATTTGGCGCGAAAACCACCGCCAAATCGCTTCGAAAGCTACCAGTTTTCGAATGTTTAGTACCAGGAGAGCATCCACGGAAGAGGTAGCACCTAGTACAGCAATTTGGCGCGAAAACCACCGCAAAATCGCTTCGAAAGCTACCAGGTTTTCGGATGAAAAGTACCAGGAGAGCATGCACGGAAGAGGTAGCACCTAGTACAGCAATTTGGCGTGAAAACCACCGCCAAATCGCTTCGAAAGCTACCAGTTTTCGAATGTTTAGTACCAGGAGAGCATACCGCGGAAGAGGTAGCACCTAGTACAGCAATTTGGCGCGAAAACCACCGCAAAATCGCTTCGAAAGCTACCAGTTTTCGAATGAAAAGTACCAGGAGAGCATGCACGGAAGAGGTAGCACCTAGTACAGCAATTTGGCGCGAAAACCACCGCAAAATCGCTTCGAAAGCTACCAGTTTCCGAATTTATAATACCAGGAGAGCATGCACGGAAGAGGTAGCACCTAGTACAGCGATTTGGCGCGAAAGCCACCGCCAAATCGCTTCGAAAGCTACCAGTTTTCGCATGAAAAGTACCAGGAGAGCATCCACGGAAGAGGTAGCACCTAGTACAGCAATTTGGCGCAAAAACCACCGCCAAATCGCTTCGAAAGCTACCAGTTTTCGAATGTTTAGTACCAGGAGAGCATACCGCGGAAGAGGTAGCACCTAGTACAGCAATTTGGCGCGAAAACCACCGCAAAATCGCTTCGAAAGCTACCAGTTTTCGAATGAAAAGTACCAGGAGAGCATGCACGGAAGAGGTAGCACCTAGTACAGCAATTTGGCGCGAAAACCACCGCAAAATCGCTTCGAAAGCTACCAGTTTCCGAATTTATAATACCAGGAGAGCATGCACGGAAGAGGTAGCACCTAGTACAGCAATTTGGCGCGAAAACCACCGCAAAATCGCTTCGAAAGCTACCAGGTTTTCGGATGAAAAGTACCAGGAGAGCATGCACGGAAGAGGTAGCACCTAGTACAGCAATTTGGCGTGAAAACCACCGCCAAATCGCTTCGAAAGCTACCAGTTTTCGAATGTTTAGTACCAGGAGAGCATACCGCGGAAGAGGTAGCACCTAGTACAGCAATTTGGCGCGAAAACCACCGCAAAATCGCTTCGAAAGCTACCAGTTTTCGAATGAAAAGTACCAGGAGAGCATCCACGGAAGAGGTAGCACCTAGTACAGCAATTTGGCGCGAAAACCACCGCAAAATCGCTTCGAAAGCTACCAGGTTTTCGGATGAAAAGTACCAGGAGAGCATGCACGGAAGAGGTAGCACCTAGTACAGCAATTTGGCGCGAAAACCACCGCAAAATCGCTTCGAAAGCTACCAGGTTTTCGGATGAAAAGTACCAGGAGAGCATGCACGGAAGAGGTAGCACCTAGTACAGCAATTTGGCGTGAAAACCACCGCAAAATCGCTTCGAAAGCTACCAGTTTTCGAATGTTTAGTACCAGGAGAGCATACCACGGAAGAGGTAGCACCTAGTACAGCAATTTGGCGCGAAAACCACCGCCAAATCGCTTCGAAAGCTATCAGTTTTCGGATGAAAAGCACCAGGAGAGCATCCACGGAAGAGCTAGCACCTAGTGCAGCAATTTGGCGCGAAAACCACCGCAAAATCGTTTCGAAAGCTACCAGGTTTCGGATGAAAAGTACCAGGAGAGCATGCACGGAAGAGGTAGCACCTAGTGCAGCAATTTTGCGCGAAAACCACCGCAAAATCGCTTCGAAAGCTATCAGTTTTCGGATGAAAAGTACCAGGAGAGCATGCACGGAAGAGGTAGCACCTAGTACAGCAATTTGGCGCGAAAACCACCGCCAAATCGCTTCGAAAGCTACCAGTTTTCGCATGAAAAGTACCAGGAGAGCATCCACGGAAGAGGTAGCACCTAGTACAGCAATTTGGCGCGAAAACCACCGCAAAATCGCTTCGAAAGCTATCAGTTTTCGGATGAAAAGTACCAGGAGAGCATGCACGGAAGAGGTAGCACCTAGTACAGCAATTTGGCGCGAAAACCACCGCAAAATCGCTTCGAAAGCTACCAGTTTTCGAATGAAAAGTACCAGGAGAGCATCCACGGAAGAGGTAGCACCTAGTACAGCAATTTGGCGCGAAAACCACCGCAAAATCGCATCGAGAGCTACCAGTTTTCGAATGAACAGTACCAGGAGAGCATCCACGGAAGAGGTAGCACCTAGTACAGCAATTTGGCCTGCAAACCACCGCAAAATCGCTTCGAAAGCTACCAGTTTCCGAATTTATAATACCAGGAGAGCATGCACGGAAGAGGTAGCACCTAGTACAGCGATTTGGCGCGAAAGCCACCGCCAAATCGCTTCGAAAGCTACCAGTTTTCGCATGAAAAGTACCAGGAGAGCATCCACGGAAGAGGTAGCACCTAGTACAGCAATTTGGCGCGAAAACCACCGCCAAATCGCTTCGAAAGCTACCAGTTTTCGAATGAAAAGTACCAGGAGAGCATCCACGGAAGAGGTAGCACCTAGTACAGCAATTTGGCGCGAAAATCACCGCAAAATCGCTTCGAAAGCTACCAGGTTTTCGGATGAAAAGTACCAGGAGAGCATGCACGGAAGAGGTAGCACCTAGTACAGCAATTTGGCGTGAAAACCACCGCCAAATCGCTTCGAAAGCTACCAGTTTTCGAATGTTTAGTACCAGGAGAGCATACCGCGGAAGAGGTAGCACCTAGTACAGCAATTTGGCGCGAAAACCACCGCAAAATCGCTTCGAAAGCTACCAGTTTTCGAATGAAAAGTACCAGGAGAGCATGCACGGAAGAGGTAGCACCTAGTACAGCGATTTGGCGCGAAAGCCACCGCCAAATCGCTTCGAAAGCTACCAGTTTTCGCATGAAAAGTACCAGGAGAGCATCCACGGAAGAGGTAGCACCTAGTACAGCAATTTGGCGCGAAAACCACCGCCAAATCGCTTCGAAAGCTACCAGTTTTCGAATGAAAAGTACCAGGAGAGCATCCACGGAAGAGGTAGCACCTAGTACAGCAATTTGGCGCGAAAACCACCGCAAAATCGCTTCGAAAGCTACCAGTTTTCGAATGAAAAGTACCAGGAGAGCATCCACGGAAGAGGTAGCACCTAGTACAGCAATTTGGCGCGAAAACCACCGCAAAATCGCTTCGTAAGCTACCAGTTTTCGGATGAAAAGTACCAGGAGAGCATGCACGGAAGAGGTAGCACCTAGTGCAGCAATTTTGCGCGAAAACCACCGCAAAATCGCTTCGAAAGCTATCAGTTTTCGGATGAAAAGTACCAGGAGAGCATGCACGGAAGAGGTAGCACCTAGTACAGCAATTTGGCGCGAAAACCACCGCCAAATCGCTTCGAAAGCTACCAGTTTTCGCATGAAAAGTACCAGGAGAGCATCCACGGAAGAGGTAGCACCTAGTACAGCAATTTGGCGCGAAAACCACCGCAAAATCGCTTCGAAAGCTATCAGTTTTCGGATGAAAAGTACCAGGAGAGCATGCACGGAAGAGGTAGCACCTAGTACAGCAATTTGGCGCGAAAACCACCGCAAAATCGCTTCGAAAGCTACCAGTTTTCGAATGAAAAGTACCAGGAGAGCATCCACGGAAGAGGTAGCACCTAGTACAGCAATTTGGCGCGAAAACCACCGCAAAATCGCATCGAGAGCTACCAGTTTTCGAATGAACAGTACCAGGAGAGCATCCACGGAAGAGGTAGCACCTAGTACAGCAATTTGGCCTGCAAACCACCGCAAAATCGCTTCGAAAGCTACCAGTTTCCGAATTTATAATACCAGGAGAGCATGCACGGAAGAGGTAGCACCTAGTACAGCGATTTGGCGCGAAAACCACCGCCAAATCGCTTCGAAAGCTACCAGTTTTCGCATGAAAAGTACCAGGAGAGCATCCACGGAAGAGGTAGCACCTAGTACAGCAATTTGGCGCGAAAACCACCGCCAAATCGCTTCGAAAGCTACCAGTTTTCGAATGAAAAGTACCAGGAGAGCATCCACGGAAGAGGTAGCACCTAGTACAGCAATTTGGCGCGAAAACCACCGCAAAATCGCTTCGAAAGCTACCAGGTTTTCGGATGAAAAGTACCAGGAGAGCATGCACGGAAGAGGTAGCACCTAGTACAGCAATTTGGCGTGAAAACCACCGCCAAATCGCTTCGAAAGCTACCAGTTTTCGAATGAAAAGTACCAGGAGAGCATACCGCGGAAGAGGTAGCACCTAGTACAGCAATTTGGCGCGAAAACCACCGCAAAATCGCTTCGAAAGCTACCAGTTTTCGAATGAAAAGTACCAGGAGAGCATGCACGGAAGAGGTAGCACCTAGTACAGCGATTTGGCGCGAAAGCCACCGCCAAATCGCTTCGAAAGCTACCAGTTTTCGCATGAAAAGTACCAGGAGAGCATCCACGGAAGAGGTAGCACCTAGTACAGCAATTTGGCGCGAAAACCACCGCCAAATCGCTTCGAAAGCTACCAGTTTTCGAATGAAAAGTACCAGGAGAGCATCCACGGAAGAGGTAGCACCTAGTACAGCAATTTGGCGCGAAAACCACCGCAAAATCGCTTCGAAAGCTACCAGTTTTCGAATGAAAAGTACCAGGAGAGCATCCACGGAAGAGGTAGCACCTAGTACAGCAATTTGGCGCGAAAACCACCGCCAAATCGCTTCGTAAGCTACCAGTTTTCGGATGAGAAGTACCAGGAGAGCATGCACGGAAGAGGTAGCACCTAGTACAGCAATTTGGTGCGAAAACCACCGCAAAATCGCTTCGAAAGCTATCAGTTTTCGGATGAAAAGCATCAGGAGAGCATCCACGGAAGAGGTAGCACCTAGTACAGCAATTTGGCGCGAAAACCACCGCAAAATCGCTTCGAAAGCTACCAGTTTTCGAATGAAAAGTACCAGGAGAGCATCCACGGAAGAGGTAGCACCTAGTACAGCAATTTGGTGCGAAAGCCACCGCAAAATTGCTTCGAAAGCTACCAGTTTTCGAATGAAAAGTACCAGGAGAGCATCCACGGAAGAGGTAGCTTCTAGTACAGCAATTTGGCGCGAAAGCCACCGCAAAATCGCTTCGAAAGCTACCAGTTTTCGAATGAAAAGTACCAGGAGAGCATCCACGGAAGAGGTAGCACCTAGTACAGCAATTTGGCGCGAAAACCACCGCAAAATCGCTTCGAAAGCTACCAGTTTTCGGATGAGAAGTACCAGGAGAGCATGCACGGAAGAGGTAGCACCTAGTACAGCAATTTGGTGCGAAAGCCACCGCAAAATTGCTTCGAAAGCTATCAGTCCGCCATCTTGTCCGCCATCTTGTCCGCCATCTTGTCCGCCATCTTGTCCGCCATCTTGGTCCGCCATCTTGGTCCGCCATCTAGTCCGCCATCTTGGTCCGCCATCTTGTCCGCCATCTTGTCTGCCATCTTGTCCGCCATCTTGTGCGCCATCTTATCCGCCATCTTGTCCGCCATCTTGTCCGCCATCTTGGCCGCCATCTTGTCTGTCATCTTGTCCACCATCTTGTCCGCCATCTTGTCCGCCATCTTGTCCGCCATCTTGTCCGCCATCTTGTCCGCCATCTTGTGTCCGCCATCCTGTCCGCCATCTTGGTTCGCCATCTTGTCCGCCATCTTGTCCGCCATCTTGTCCGCCATCTTGGTCCGCCATCTTGTCCGCCATCTTGTCTGCCATCTTGTCCGCCATCTTGGTCCGCCATCTTGTCCGCCATCTTGTCCGCCATCTTGGTCCGCCATCTTGTCCGCCATCTTGTCCGCCATCTTGTCCGCCATCTTGTCCGCCATCTTGTCCGCCATCTTGGTCCGCCATTTTGTCCGCCATCTTGTCCGCCATCTTGTCCGCTATCTTGTCCGCCATCTTGTCCGCCATCTTGGTCCGCCATCTTGGTCCGCCATCTTGTCCGCCATCTTGTCCGCCATCTTGTGTCCGCCATCTTGGTCCGCCATCTTGGTCCGCCATCTTGTCCGCCATCTTGTCCGCCATCTTGGTCCGCCATCTTGTCCGCCATCTTGTCCGCTATCTTGGTGCGCCATATTGGCCGCCATCTTGTCCGCCATCTTGTCCGCCATCTTGTCCGCCATCTTGTCCGCCATCTTGTCCGCCATCTTGTCCGCCATCTTGTCTGCCATCTTGGCCGCCATCTTGTCCGCCATCTTGTTCGCCATCTTGTCCGCCATCTTGTCCGCCATCTTGTGTCCGCCATCTTGGTCCGCCATCTTGGTCCGCCATCTTGTCCGCCATCTTGGTCCGCCATCTTGTCCGCCATCTTGTCCGCCATCTTGGTCCGCCATCTTGTCCGCCATCTTGTCCGCCATCATGTCCGCCATCTTGTCCGCTATCTTGGTGCGCCATATTGGCCGCCATCTTGTCCGCCATCTTGTCCGCCATCTTGTCCGCCATCTTGTCCGCCATCTTGTCCGCCATCTTGTCCGCCATCTTGTCCGCCATCTTGTCCGCCATCTTGTCTGCCATCTTGTCCACCATCTTGTCCGCCATCTTGTCCGCCATCTTGTCCGCCATCTTGTCCGCCATCTTGTCCGCCATCTTGTCCGCCATCTTGGTCCGCCATCCTGTCCGCCATCTTGGTTCGCCATCTTGTCCGCCATCTTGTCCGCCATCTTGTCCGCCATCTTGGTTCGCCATCTTGTCCGCCATCTTGTCTGCCATCTTGTCCGCCATCTTGGTCCGCCATCATGTCCGCCATCTTGTCCGCCATCTTGGTCCGCCATCTTGTCCGCCATCTTGTCCGCCATCTTGTCCGCCATCTTGGTCCGCCATCTTGTCCGCCATCTTGTCCGCCATCTTGGTCCGCCATCTTGTCCGCCATCTTGTCCGCCATCTTGTCCGCTATCTTGTCCGCCATCTTGTGCGCCATCTTGGTCCGCCATCTTGGTCCGCCATCTTGTCCGCCATCTTGTCCGCCATCTTGTGTCCGCCATCTTGGTCCGCCATCTTGGTCCGCCATCTTGTCCGCCATCTTGTCCGCCATCTTGGTCCGCCATCTTGTCCGCCATCTTGTCCGCCATCATGTCCGCCATCTTGTCCGCTATCTTGGTGCGCCATATTGGCCGCCATCTTGTCCGCCATCTTGTCCGCCATCTTGTCCGCCATCTTGTCCGCCATCTTGTCCGCCATCTTGTCCGCCATCTTGTCCGCCATCTTGTCTGCCATCTTGGCCGCCATCTTGTCCGCCATCTTGGTCCGCCATCTTGTCCACCATCTTGTCCGCCATCTTGGTCCGCCATCTTGTCCGCCATCTTGTCCGCCATCTTGTCCGCCATCTTGTGTCCGCCATCTTGTCCGCCATCTTGGTCCGCCATCTTGTCCGCCATCTTGTCCGCCATCTTGTCCGCCATCTTGTCCGCCATCTTGTGTCCGCCATCTTGTCCGCCATCTTGGCCGCCATCTTCTCCGCCATCTTGGTCCGCCATCTTGTGCGACATCGTGGCCGCTATCTTGTCCGCCATCTTGGTCGCCATATTGGCCGCCATCTTGTCCGCCATCTTGGCCGCCATCTTGGTCCGCCATCTTGTCCGCCATTTTGTCCGCCATCTTGGTGCGCCATATTGGCCCCCATCTTGTCCGCCATCTTGTCCGCCATCTTGTCCGCCATCTTAGCCGCCATCTTGTCCGCCATCTTGTCCGCCATCTTGTCCGCCAGTTTGGCCGCCATTATGTCCGCCATATTGGCCGCCATCTTGGTCCGCCATCTTTGCCGCCATCTTGTCCGCCATCTTGTCCGCCATCTTGTCCGCCATCTAGTCCGCCATTTTGTCCGCCATCTTGGTGCGCCATATTGGCCGCCATCTTGTCCGCCATCTTGTCCGCCATCTTGTCCGCCATCTTGTCCGCCATATTGTCCGCCATCTTGGTCCGCCATCTTGTCCGCCATCTTGTCCGCCATCTTGTCCGCCATCTTGTCCGCCATCTTGTCCGCCATCTTGCCCGCCATCTTGTTCGCCAACTTATCCGCCATCTTGGACGCCATCTTGTCCGCCATCTTGTCCGCCATCTTGGCCGCCATCTTGTCCGCCATCTTGGCCGCCATCTTGGCCGCCATCATGTCCGCCATCTTGGCCGCCATCTTGGTCCGCCGTTTTGTCCACCATCTTGGTCCGCCATCTTGTCTGCCATCTTGTCCGCCATGTTGGCCGCCATCTTGTCTGCCATCATGTCCGCCACCTTGTCCGCCATCTTGTCCGCCATCTTGGCCGCCATCTTGTCCGCCATCTTGGTCCGCCATCTTGTCCGCCATCTTGTCTGCCATCTTGTCCGCCATCTTGTCCACCATCTTGACCGCCATCTTGTCCACCATCTTGTCCGCCATCTTGTCCGCCATCTTGGTCCGCCATCTTGTCCGCCATCTTGTCTGCCATCTTGTCCGCCATCTTGTCCACCATCTTGACCGCCATCTTGTCTACCATCTTGTCCGCCATCTTGTCCGCCATCTTGTCCGCCATCTTGTCCGCCATCTTGTCCGCCATCTTGTCCGCCATCTTGTCCACCATCTTGTCCGCCATCTTGTCCGCCATCTTGTCCGCCATCTTGTCCGCCATCTTGTCCGCCATCTTGTCCACCATCTTGTCCGCCATCTTGGTCCGCCATCTTGTCCGCCATCTTGTCCGCCATCTTGTCCGCTATCTTGTGTCCGCCATCTTGTCCGCCATCTTGTCCACCATCTTGTCCGCCATCTTGTCCGCCATCTTGTCCGCCATCTTGGTCCGCCATCTTGTCCGCCATCTTGTCCGCCATCTTGTGTCCGCCATCTTGTCCGCCATCTTGTCCGCCATCTTGTCCGCCGTCTTGTCCGCCATCTTGATCCGCCATCTTGTCCGCCATCTTTTTCCGCCATCTTGTGCGCCATCTTGTCCGCCATCTTGTCCGCCATCTTGTTCGCCATCTTGTCCGCCATCGTGTCCGCCATCTTGTCCGCCATCTTGTCCGCCATTTTGTCCGCCATCTTGGTGCGCCATATTGGCCGCCATCTTGTCCGCCATCTTGTCCGCCATCTTGGTCCGCCATCTTGTCCGCCATCTTGTCCGCCATCTTGTCCGCCATCTTGTCCGCCATCTTGTCTGACATCTTGGCCGCCATCTTGTCCGCCATCTTGGCCGCCATCTTGTCCGCCATCTTGGCCGCCATCTTGGTGCGCCATCTTGTCCGCCATCTTGGTCCGCCATCTTGGTCCGCCATCTTGTCCGCCATCTTGTCCGCCATCTTGTCCGCCATCTTGTCCGCCATCTTGTCCGCCATCTTGTCCGCCATCTTGGTCCGCCATATTGTCCGCCATCTTGTCCGCCATCTTGGTCCGCCATCTTGTCCGCCATCTTGTCCGCCATCTTGTCCGCCATCTTGGTCCGCCATCTTGTCCACCATCTTGGCCGCCATCTTGGTCCGCCATATTGTCCGCCATCTTGGCCGCCATCTTGTCCGCCATCTTGTCTGACATCTTGGCCGCCATCTTGTCCGCCATCTTGGCCGCCATCTTGGTCCGCCATCTTGGTCCGCCATATTGTCCGCCATCTTGTCCGCCATCTTGGTCCGCCATCTTGGTCCGCCATCTTGTCCGCCATCTTGGTGCGCCATCTTGTCCGCCATCTTGGTCCGCCATCTTGTCCACCATCTTGGCCGCCATCTTGGTCCGCCATATTGTCCGCCATCTTGGCCGCCATCTTGTCCGCCATCTTGTCTGACATCTTGTTCGCCATCTTGTCCGCCATCTTGGCCGCCATCTTGGTCCGCCATCTTGTCCGCCATCTTGTCCGCCATCTTGTCCACCATCTTGTCTGACATCTTGTCCGCCATCTTGTCCGCCATCTTGTCCGCCATCTTGTCCGCCACCTTGTCCGCCATCTTGTCCGCCATCTTGTCCGCCATCTTGGTCCGCCATCTTGTCCGCCATCTTGTCCGCCATCTTGTCCGCCATCTTGGTCCGCCATATTGTCCGCCATCTTGTCCGCCATCTTGGTCCGCCATCTTGGTCCGCCATCTTGTCCGCCATCTTGTCCGCCATCTTGTCCGCCATCTTGGTCCGCCATCTTGTCCGCCATCTTGTCCACCTTCTTGGCCGCCATCTTGGTCCGCCATATTGTCCGCCATCTTGGCCGCCATCTTGTCCGCCATCTTGGTCCGAAATTTTTTCCGCCATCTTGTCCGCCATCTTGTCTGCCATCTTGTCCGCCATCTTGTCCACCATCTTGTCCGCCATCTTGTCCGCCATCTTGTCCGCCATCTTGGTCCGCCATCTTGTCCGCCATATTGTCCGCCATCTTGTCCACCATCTTGGTCCGCCATCTTGTCCGCCATCTTGTCCGCCATCTTGTCCGCCATCTTGTCCGCCATCTTGTCCGCCATCTTGGTCCGCCATCTTGTCCGCCATCTTGTCCGCCATTTTGTCCGCCATCTTGTGCGCCATCGTGGCCGCCATCTTGTCCGCCATCTTGGTCCGCCATCTTGTGCGCCATCGTGGCCGCTATCTTGTCCGCCATCTTGGCCGCCATCTTGTCCGCCATCTTGGTCCGCCATCTTGGTCCGCCATCTTGTCCGCCATCTTGTCCGCCATCTTGGTGCGCCATATTGGCCGCCATCTTGTCCGCCATCTTGGTCCGCCATCTTGGTCCGCCATCTTGTCCGCCATCTTGGTGCGCCATATTGGCCGCCATCTTGTCCGCCATCTTGTCCGCCATCTTGTCTGCCATCTTGGTCCGCCATCTTGTCCGCCATCTTGTCCGCCATCTTGTCCGCTATCTTGTCCTCCATCTTGTCCGCCATCTTGTCCGCCATCTTGTCCGCCATCTGGTGTCCGCCATCTTGTCCGCCATCTTGTCCGCCATCTTGTCCGCCATCTTGTCCGCCATCTTGTCCGCCATCTTGTCCGCCATCTTGGTCCGCCATCTTGTCCGCCATCTTGGTCCGCCATCTTGTGCGCCATCGTGGCAGCTATCTTGTCCGCCATCTTGTTCGCCATCTTGGCCGCCATCTTGTCCGCCATCTTGTCCGCCATCTTGGTCCGCCATCTTGTCCGCCATCTTGGTCCGCCATCTTGTGCGCCATCGTGGCCGCTATCTTGTCCGCAATCTTGTTCGCCATCTTGGCCGCCATCTTGTCCGCCATCTTGGTCCGCCATCTTGGTCCGCCATCTTGGTCCGCCATTTTGTCCGCCATCTTGTCCACCATCTTGTCCGCCATCTTGTCCGCCATCTTGTCCGCCATCTTGTTCGCCATCTTGTCCGCCATCTTGTCCGCCATCTTGGCCGCCATCTTGTCCGCCATCTTGGTTCGCCATCTTGTCCGCCATCTTGTCCGCCATCTTGGTCCGCCATCTTGTCCGCCATCTTGTCCGCCATCTTGTCCGCCATCTTGTCCGCCATCTTGTCCGCCATCTTGTCCGCCATCTTGTCCGCCATTTTGTCTGCCATCTTGGTCCGCCATCTTGGTCCACCATCTTGGCCGCCATCTTGTCCGCCATCTTGTCCGCCATCTTGTCCGCCATCTTGTCCGCCATCTTGTCCGCCATCTTGTCCGCCATCTTGGTCCGCCATCTTGTCCGCCATCTTGTCCGCCATCTTGGCCGCCATCTTGTCCGCCATCTTGTCCGCCATCTTGTCTGCCATCTTGTCCGCCATCTTGGTCCGCCATCTTGGCCGCCATCTTATCCGCCTTCTTGGTCCGCCATCTTGTCCGCCATCTTGTCCGCCATTTTGTCCGCCATCTTGGTCCGCCATCTTGTCCGCCATCTTGGCCGCCATCTTGTCCGCCATCTTGTCCGCCATCTTGTCTGCCATCTTGGTCCGCCATCTTGTCCGCCATCTTGTCCGCCATCTTGGTCCGCCATCTTGTCCGCCATCTTGGTCCGCCATCTTGTCTGCCATCTTGTCCGCCATCTTGTCCGCCATCTTGTCCGCCATCTTGTCCGCCATCTTGTCCGCCATCTTGTCCGCCATCTTGTCCGCCATCTTGTCCGCCATCTTGTCCGCCGTCTTGTCCGCCATCTTGATCCGCCATCTTGTCCGCCATCTTGTGCGCCATCGTGGCCGCTATCTTGTCCGCCATCTTGTCCGCCATCTTGTTCGCCATCTTGGCCGCCATCTTGTCCGCCATCTTGGTCCGCCATCTTGGTCCGCCTTCTAGTCCGCCATTTTGTCCGCCATCTTGTCCGCCATCTTGGTCCGCCATCTTGTCCGCTATCTGGTCCACCATCTTGGTCCGCCATCTTGTCCGCCATCTTGTCCGCCATCTTGTCCGCCATCTTGTCCACCATCTTGTCCGCCATCTTGGTCCGCCATCTTGTCCGCCATATTGTCCGCCATCTTGTCCGCCATCTTGGCCGCCATCTTGGTCCGCCATCTTGTCCGCCATCTTGTCCGCCATCTTGTCCGCCATCTTGTGTCCGCCATCTTGTCCGCCATCTTGTCCGCCATCTTGTCCGCCGTCTTGTCCGCCATCTTGATCCGCCATCTTGTCCGCCATCTTGTGCGCCATCGTGGCCGCCATCTTGTCCGCCATCTTGTCCGCCTATTTGTCCGCCATCTTGTCCGCCATCTGGTCTGCCATCTTGTCCGCCATCTTGTCCACCATCTTGTCCGCCATCTTGTGTCCGCCATCTTGTCCGCCATCTTGTCCGCCATCTTGTCCGCCGTCTTGTCCGCCATCTTGATCCGCCATCTTGTCCGCCATCTTGTCCGCCATCTTGGTCCGCCATCTTATGCGCCATCGTGGCCGCTATCTTGTCCGCCATCTTGTTCGCCATCTTGGCCGCCATTTTGTCCGCCATCTTGGTCCGCCATCTTGGTCCGCCTTCTAGTCCGCCTTCTAGTCCGCCATTTTGCCCGCCATCTTGGTGCGCCATATTGGCCGCCATCTTGTCCGCCATCTTGTCCGCCATCTTGGTCCGCCATCTTGTCCGCCATCTTGTCCGCTATCTTGTCCTCCATCTTGTCCGCCATCTTGTCCGCCATCTTGTCCGCCATCTTGTCTGCCATCTTGTCCGCCATCTTGTCCGCCATCTTGGTCCGCCATCTTGTGCGCCATCGTGGCCGCTATCTTGTCCGCCATCTTGTTCGCCATCTTGGCCGCCATCTTGGTCGCCATCTTGGTCCGCCATCTTGGTCCGCCATCTTGTCCGCCATTTTGTCCGCCATCTTGGTGCGCCATATTGGCCGCCATCTTGTCCGCCATCTTGTCCGCTATCTTGTCCTCCATCTTGTCCGCCATCTTGTCCGCCATCATGTCCGCCATCTTGTCCGCTATCTTGGTGCGCCATATTGGCCGCCATCTTGTCCGCCATCTTGTCCGCCATCTTGTCCGCCATCTTGTCCGCCATCTTGTCCGCCATCTTGTCCGCCATCTTGTCCGCCATCTTGTCCGCCATCTTGTCCGCCGTCTTGTCCGCCATCTTGATCCGCCATCTTGTCCGCCATCTTGTCCGCCATCTTGGTCCGCCATCTTGTGCGCCATATTGGCCGCCATCTTGTCCGCCATCTTGTCCGCCATCTTGGTCCGCCATCTTGTCCGCCATCTTGTCCGCCATCTTGTCCGCTATCTTGTCCTCCATCTTGTCCGCCATCTTGTCCGCCATCTTGTCCGCCATCTTGTCCGCCATCTTGTCCGCCATCTTGATCCGCCATCTTGGTCCGCCATCTTGTCCGCCATCTTGGTCCGCCATCTTGTGCGCCATCGTGGCCGCTATCTTGTCCGCCGTCTTGTTCGCCATCTTGGCCGCCATCTTGTCCGCCATCTTGGTCCGCCATCTTGGTCCGCCATCTTGTCCGCCATTTTGTCCGCCATCTTGGTGCGCCATATTGGCCGCCATCTTGTCCGCCATCTTGTCCGCTATCTTGTCCTCCATCTTGTCCGCCATCTTGTCCGCCATCTTGTCCGCCATCTTGGCCGCCATCTTGTCCGCCATCTTGGCCGCCATCTTGTCCGCCATCTTGGCCGCCATCTTGGTCCGCCATCTTGTCCGCCATCTTGGTCCGCCATCTTGGTCCGCCATCTTGTCCGCCATCTTGTCCGCCATCTTGTCCGCCATCTTGTCCACCATCTTGTCCGCCATCTTGGTCCGCCATATTGTCCGCCATATTGTCCGCCATCTTGTCCGCCATCTTGGTCCGCCATCTTGTCCGCCATCTTGTCCGCCATCTTGTCCGCCATCTTGTCCGCCATCTTGGTCCGCCATCTTGTCCGCCATCTTGTCCGCCATCTTGGTCCGCAATCTTGGCCGCCATCTTGGTCCGCCATATTGTCCGCCATATTGTCCGCCATCTTGGCCGCCATATTGTCCGCCATCTTGTCTGACATCTTGGCCGCCATCTTGTCCGCCATCTTGTCCGCCATCTTGGTCCGCCATCTTGTCCGCCATCTTGTCCTCCATCTTGGCCGCCATCTTGGTCCGCCTTATTTTCCGCCATCTTGTCCGCCATCTTGTCCGCCATCTTGGTCCGCCATCTTGGTCCGCCATCTTGTCCGCCACCTTGTCCGCCATCTTGTCCGCCATCTTGTCCGCCATCTTGTCCGCCATCTTGTCCGCCATCTTGTCCGCCATCTTGTCCGCCATCTTGGTCCGCCATCTTGTCCGCCATCTTGTCCGCCGTCTTGTCCGCCATCTTGATCCGCCATCTTGTCCGCCATCTTGTGCGCCATCGTGGCCGCTATCTTGTCCGCCATCTTGTCCGCCTATTTGTCCGCCATCTTGTCCGCCATCTTGTCTGCCATCTTGTCCGCCATCTTGTCCACCATCTTGTCCGCCATCTTGTCCACCATCTTGGTCCGCCATTTTGTCCGCCATCTTGTCCGCCATCTTGTCTGCCATCTTGTCCGCCATCTTGGTCCGCCATATTGTCCGCCATATTGTCCGCCATCTTGTCCGCCATCTTGTCCGCCATCTTGTCCGCCATCTTGATCCGCCATCTTGTCCGCCATCTTGTCCGCCATCTTGTCCACCATCTTGGTCCGCCATCTTGTCCGCCATCTTGTCCGCCATCTTGTCCGCCATCTTGTCCGCCATCTTGTCCGCCATCTTGTCCGCCAGCTTGGTCCGCCATCTTGGTCCGCCATCTTGTCCGCCATTTTGTCCGCCATCTTGGTGCGCCATATTGGCCGCCATCTTGTCCGCCATCTTGTCCGCCATCTTGTCCGCCATCTTGTCCGCCATCTTGTCCGCCATCTTGTCCGCCATCTTGTCTGACATCTTGGCCGCCATCTTGTCCGCCATCTTGTCCGCCATTTTGTCCGCCATCTTGTCCGCCATCTTGTCCGCCATCTTGTCCGCCATCTTGTCCGCCATCTTGTGCGCCATCTTGTCCGCCGTCTTGTCCGCCATCTTGATCCGCCATCTTGTCCGCCATCTTGTGCGCCATCTTGGTCCGCCATCTTGTGCGCCATCGTGGCCGCTATCTTGTCCGCCATCTTGTTCGCCATCTTGGCCGCCATCTTGTCCGCCATCTTGTCCGCCATCTTGTCCGCCATCTTGTGTCCGCCATCTTGGTCCGCCATCTTGGTGCGCCATATTGGTCGCCATCTTGTCCGCCATATTGGCCGCCATCTTGGTCCGCCATCTTGGTCCGCCATCTTGTCCGCCATCTTGTCCGCCATCTTGTCCGCTATCTTGTCCTCCATCTTGTCCGCCATCTTGTCCGCCATCTTGTCCGCCATCTTGTGTCCGCCATCTTGTCCGCCATCTTGTCCGCCATCTTGTCCGCCATCTTGTCCGCCATCTTGGTCCGCCATCTTGTCCGCCATCTTGTCCGCCGTCTTGTCCGCCATCTTGATCCGCCATCTTGTCCGCCATCTTGTGCGCCATCGTGGCCGCTATCTTGTCCGCCATCTTGTCCGCCTATTTGTCCGCCATCTTGTCCGCCATCTTGTCTGCCATCTTGTCCGCCATCTTGTCCACCATCTTGTCCGCCATCTTGTCCGCCATCTTGTGTCCGCCATCTTGTCCGCCATCTTGTCCGCCATCTTGTCCGCCGTCTTGTCCGCCATCTTGATCCGCCATCTTGTCCGCCATCTTGGTCCGCCATCTTGTGCGCCATCGTGGCCGCTATCTTGTCCGCCATCTTGTTCGCCATCTTGGCCGCCATCTTGTCCGCCATCTTGGTCCGCCATCTTGGTCCGCCTTCTAGTCCGCCATTTTGTCCGCCATCTTGTCCGCCATCTTGGTCCGCCATCTTGTCCGCCATCTTGTTCGCTATCTGGTCCACCATCTTGGTCCGCCATCTTGTCCGCCATCTTGTCCGCCATCTTGTCCACCATCTTGTCCGCCATCTTGGTCCGCCATCTTGTCCGCCATATTGTCCGCCATCTTGTCCGCCATCTTGGTCCGCCATTTTGGTCCGCCATCTTGTCCGCCATCTTGTCCGCCATCTTGTCCGCCATCTTGGTCCGCCATCTTGTTCGCCATCTTGGCCGCCATCTTGTCCGCCATCTTGGTCCGCCATCTTGGTCCGCCATCTTGTCCGCCATTTTGTCCGCCATCTTGGTGCGCCATATTGGCCGCCATCTTGGTCCGCCATCTTGGTCCGCCATCTTGTCCGCCATCTTGTCCGCCATCTTGTCCGCCACCTTGTCCGCCATCTTGTCCGCCATCTTGTCCGCCATCTTGGTCCGCCATCTTGGTCCGCCATCTTGTCCGCCATCTTGTCCACCATCTTGTCCGCCATCTTGGTCCGCCATATTGTCCGCCATATTGTCCGCCATCTTGTCCGCCATCTTGGTCCGCCATCTTGTCCGCCATCTTGTCCGCCATCTTGTCCGCCATCTTGTCCGCCATCTTGGTCCGCCATCTTGTCCGCCATCTTGTCCACCATCTTGGCCGCCATCTTGGTCCGCCTTATTGTCCGCCATATTGTCCGCCATCTTGTCCGCCATCTTGGTCCGCCATCTTGGTCCGCCATCTTGTCCGCCATCTTGTCCGCCATCTTGTCCGCCATCTTGTCCGCCATCTTGGTCCGCCATCTTGTCCGCCATCTTGTCCACCATCTTGGCCGCCATCTTGGTCCGCCTTATTGTCCACCATCATGGTCCGCCATATTGTCCGCCATCTTGTCCGCCATCTTGTCCACCATCTTGTCCGCCATCTTGTCCGCCATCTTGGTCCGCCATCTTGGTCCGCCATCTTCTCCGCCATCTTGTCCGCTATCTTGTCCTCCATCTTGTCCGCTATCTTGTCCGCCATCTTGTCCGCCATCTTGTCCGCCATCTTGGTCCGCCATCTTGGCCGCCATCTTGTCCGCCATCTTGTCCGCCATCTTGGTCCGCCATCTTGTCCGCCATCTTGTCCGCCATCTTCTCCGCCATCTTGTCCGCTATCTTGTCCTCCATCTTGTCCGCTATCTTGTCCGCCATCTTGTCCGCCATCTTGGTCCGCCATCTTGGCCGCCATCTTGGTCCGCCATCTTGTCCGCCATCTTGGTGCGCCATCTTGTCCGCCATCTTGTCCACCATCTTGTCCGCCATCTTGTCCGCCATCTTGTCCGCCATCTTGTCCGCCATCTTGTCCGCCATCTTGTCCGCCATCTTGTGTCCGCCATCTTGTCCGCCATCTTGTCCGCCATCTTGGTTCGCCATCTTGTCCGCCATCTTGTCCGCCATCTTGGTCCGCCATCTTGTGCGCCATCGTGGCCGCCATCTTGTCCGCCATCTTGTGCGCCATCGTAGCCGCCATCTTGTCCGCCATCTTGTTCGCCATCTTGTCCGCCATCTTGTCCGCCATCTTGGTCCGCCATCTTGGCTGCCATTTTGTCCGCCATCTTGGTGCGCCATATTGGCCGCCATCTTGTCCGCCATCTTGTCCGCCATCTTGTCCGCCATCTTGGCCGCCATCTTGGTCCGCCATCTTGTTCGCCATCTTGGTCCGCCATCTTGTCCGCCATCTTGTCCACCATCTTGTCCGCCATCTTGGTCCGCCATCTTGTCCGCCATCTTGTCCGCCATCTTGGTCGCCATCTTGGTCCGCCATCTTGTCCGCCATCTTGCGTGGTAAGGGGAAGAGGGGGATGGAAGATGTTACCTCTTGAACAACATGCACTCCTGGTATCGGAAATCTGAAAACAGCTGGTTTGTGTGAAAAGTTAGTGTTTAAACATTGCATACCTTACGGCGGAAATTTGGTTGCAAAAATAGTGTATAAACATTGCATACCTTACGGCGGAAAATTGGTTGCAAAGTTAGTGTATAAACATTGCATACCTTACGGCGCAGTACCAGGAGCTACCTCTTCCGTGCATGCTCTCCTGGTACTATACTTTCGGAAACTGGTAGTTTTTCAAGAAATTTTACTCGACCAACGGGAAAGTCAGTGTTTAAACATTGCATACCTTTCGGCGGTTTTCGACCAAAATTGCTGTACTAGGTGCTACCTCTTCCGTGGATGCTCTCCTGGTATTATACATTCGGAAACAGGTAGTTTTCGAAGAAATTTTTCTCGACCAACGGGAAAATTAGTGTCCTGGTCCTGGTACAATTTCGTTTATGCTTTAAAGTCACGATATTCTTCTCTGCATTTAATTTATCACATAGAAACAAATGTTTTATATAACCAAGGAAGATATTTTTGATAAATTTTTTACCTTGTAAATTAATTTTTTTGCTATAAATTAACTTTGTTGTAAAATTTTCAAATATCGCACAATCGGCACAAATTTTTTGGGGCCCCCAACACGGCGGGGCCCTAGGCGACCGCCTACTCCGCCCACCGTTTGATCCGCCGCTGAATACACTGCATACTTCTCTTGCGTAGCCGTGTAACCGGGCCGATATAGCTAATCAAATAAAAAAAATATCTAACCAAGGATATATAAAATCTAAGGATATTTTCGATCAATTTTAATCTACCTTTTTAATTAGATTTTGTGCCATAAATTAACTCTGCTGCTATATTTCCAAAAATCGCACAATGGGCACAAGTTGCTTGGGGCCCCCAACACGGCGAAGCCCTAGGCGACCGCCTACTCCGCCTGCCGTTTGATCCGCCGCTGTTTCGAAGTGATTTTGCGGTGGTTTTCGCGCCAAATTGCTGTACTAGGTGCTACCTCTTCCGTGGATGCTCTCCTGGTACTATACATTCAGAAACTGGTAGTTTTGGAAGCAGTTTTTCGGTGGTTTTCAAGCAAACCCTGTTCCATGCATGCTCTCCTGGTGGAGAGCCACCGAAAAAAAACCGTATGGTGTTTCTTACGTAAATTTGTATATCGAGATTCTAGCTTCTTCCTGAAGATGTCATGCCGATAAAATAGAAGGGATTTGGAGTACACTGCATGATGCTCTTGCGTAGCCGTGTAACCGGGTCGTATAGCTAGTTTATTTAAAAATTTAATAAGGGGAAACTCGTATTACACAATTGAAATTTTATCGTCATGTATTAACTTGAATAATTATTTAAACTCAAAAACTAATGTGATGAAAATGAAGCGTCTGATAGTTAAATAAATATATAATAAATAAATATAAAACTTTTGGTTAGCAACAAAAATTATCGAAACAAAATAATTCAACTACAAAAGAGTTTGATACTTCAAGCTAGAAAATCTTACAATAAGCCTTGCTCATTCTAGTAAAATAAATATCACCCGAGCAGATATGTTAACCAAAGAGGTTATTTATGCAAAACGAGAAAAAAAAACAAGTAAAGTAAAAAGAAAAAATCCACCCACGCACACACCCGTTTACGGTGTTAGTGATCGGCATGTGGTGCGACAATTTTCGCGCCTTCGCACCTTT
The DNA here is from genome assembly GCF_943734755.1 of Anopheles moucheti. Lineage (NCBI taxonomy): Eukaryota > Metazoa > Arthropoda > Insecta > Diptera > Culicidae > Anopheles > Anopheles moucheti. Next base: position 79,858,587 of record NC_069140.1, read on the forward strand.
TTGACTGTCTGCCATGACCTTACCAAACACTAACCCGGGGCAGACGCGCCACCGCAGCATCGGTTTCGGCGTGGGCGACTACCCTAAGCGTTTGTTTATGGTTATGTCTGTTCCAGGGGGATAATTAAATGCACTGTGAAGCGTTCGCCGTAGACACGATCTCGTTGCCGTGGGAAGAAATGGACGGCAACAGCCACCCCGGTAGAGCTTTCCGATGGTTTACTACAAACAAGCTTACAAGCCGAGTTGGAGTTCAATGTTGCAAGTGTCACCTTTTCATTGATATTATTATGCACATTAGTTGGTTGAATAATGAAATAATAAAATGAAAATGTTGGAAGATTATTAAAATCATTCATTACTGTTTTTAGGAAGTTTATAAGAAACATTCTGCATCAAAACTCCCATGCGGCATGGGAGACGAAACAAGAACAACTCATCTTTCCTTTCCCAATAAATTACGGATTAGCCCCACTGGGTCGACCGGGCGCGCGAGCAGTAATAAATAAGCAAAGCAACATATTACAACAAAATGGACAGCTTTGTTCCGCTAACCATCTTCAAACGCAATACATCACACCACCACTTCCGGGGTGTGTCGGGAGCGTCATGTCATTTGCCCGCCGACAGCCGACAGTCTAATTGTTGTACCGGGGCCACTCCTCTCGAGGTGTTTCCTTCACCTGTCTCAGCCGCTGTGGATGTGGACGGGAACGAGACTTTAAAGACCCCCTTTTTTCCACACCGTGCACGCAAGACCACCCACCTGTATCTAATCTTTATGTATGCATATAGCTGTACATTTTATTTAAATTCCGTGTAGGAATGAGCTTTTAACAAGATTTACTGTACCGCTGATTGCATTGCACAAGAAGCTAAGAGACTGCATTATTGGAAAGAAAAACAATACAATACACAAGTGTGGTACAATCTCGATAGTATGATCTCGAGCGTTGTCGGAGTTTTTAGGAAGGCAATTTCTGGCGGGCCCAGGGACTGTCTGAAAAGTTCATCATCATCATCATCTGTGCTGGTAAAATTCTTGCCACGGCACAGCCCAGCCGTCCGTGCAGAATTTCCATAATTAATTGCACATAAACCTTCACCGGCTAGACGTGGCGAATCTTTTTCCCCCCGTTCCTTTCTTCCTTCCATCGGGTTTCACCTCACCATCACGCGATCGTTATCGGTGATGCATGAAAGTTGGTGAAACTATGAAAAAGTTGTAAATTTATTAACAAGCCAAATCGAGCCAAGCAGTTCGTTTCCCGTTTTGTGTGTTTGCGGGGAGAAATTGGAGCTGGGAGCCACCGCGTGTAGTAAATCCCTTCAATAACGGGTGGTAAATCCTTCTCCAGGTAGTAACGAACGATCGTTCACGGTAGTGATGGGAATTTCGGAGTGATTTCGTGAATCGACTTCAACTCCAAAGCCGACTCCGGATGACTCCGAATTACTTCAAGGTTCATTCTGGATGTGACTCCGAATTTAACTCCGGATATGCATATGACTCTTCGAAGTTGTCACCGGAGTAGACTCGAGAGTTGATTCCGAAGGTCATTCTGAGGGTTACGAAGGGCTCCGAGTTGTTCATCGGAGTTAACTTTAGAGTTGATTCCGGAGATGACTCCGGATATGACTCCGAAATTGACTCTTAATTTGACTCTGGAGATGACCATAAATTTGATTCTTCTCAGTTGTCACCGGAGCAGACTTCGGAGCTGATCCCGGAGATGACTCCGATCAACAATGAAGCAATGTCTAATGGATTTACCAACACTTTTTAAATGATCATTGCTCATTTATCAAAGTTTTTGAGTAATTTGCTTTTTAGTTTGTTTCGTACCCAACGTTGGAGGCTTTTCCACAGTTTTCCTCGAGGGTTCTAATCGGTTTGATATTTTAGACTTTGGGAAACACGTGGATTTTACCCAACACTAGCACACGGTTTAGTTCCCGGCGCTTGTTCGCGGTGCGAGGATATGAATCAGCAATAATCTCCAATGTTCGTCTTCCGTGGCGAATTCTGTGCTGCAGCTCGATTGGTGGTGAAGCGCTGTTTGCCAACATTTGCATCACAATAGAGCACTTTCGGAGCAGGATCGAAGCTGACACTGTTGTGGAGCCAGGTGGGTGGTAAATGGTGGAATTGAGAAGAAGAAAAAAAAAGAGCTGGAAACAGGAACAAGAGAAAACCTTGGGCTCAAATTGGTATTGTTAAGTAAAGCCAAGTTAAAACCATCGGGCACACGCGTTACATTCGCGATTCGCATTACATGTGTTTATGTTTGGGCTCGGATCGCAAGCATAAATTTGTAGCTGCACCAAGCTACGGTGGCGGTGTGAAATTGGGCTTGGCAGCAGGGAGGGAACTATTTACGATACAGTAACATCGTGTACCGTACCTACACAAGTCGGCGGTGACTCTGCGCGCGCGAAGGCACCAAGGTAGCCGGCGTTCATTAAAAGGCTCGCTCTCCACCCCGTACAGAGCTGCCGAGGCTGTGGAGCATCATCGTTTGGAACGCTCAGTGTAGCTCTCTGGAATTAAGGGGGGTGAACAGGGTGGTGCACAGTTGCATCCTCGTTCCGGGCCTGCTAGGATGTATTTTTTCTCCCCATACACCGTAGCTTAACATATTCCAGGCACAAACCGTGACGCAGCTTGCAGTGTTAAGTGAGTGTGTGTGTACGAGTGTTTTTTTTATGGCGCGCTGCGTTGATCGGTGTGTAGATTGAGAAACAGTGTATGGCACAATGTATGCAGAATTGAGTTGTAAAACTTTACTACCTTTTGAAATTTGTAATGGGGAGAAATGACATTGTGTTCAAAAATAATGGAAACTATAAAGGAAAATTTAAATTTTAGAAAAGGGAAATAAATAAACGGAATATAAAAGAAATATTTATATTATTTAGAGTGTTTTACAACCTATTCGAAATAATAAAAAAGTGCATGAAATAAAAATTCATTAAAAACTCATGTAATGTAAAGTATAAAACATAAGTAAAACACTTGCTTAAAAAAATACTTAAAAAATGATAAGAAAAAACCACACGATGTAAAAAACAGTTGTAAAGTAGACGTAACAGGTAACAATAAAAACAAATGTAAAAAGAGAAAAAAGTGTGAATAAAACATACTAAACATAGTAAGTAATAAATTTCGACTCCAGCCGTTTTATTTAATTTAATAGATTTTTTCATTATTTTTTATAAATTTTGAGCTTATGTTGTGCAGTCCACTGTACCGCTGTAATGTAACGATACTTGTTTTTAACTTACGCCCGACTGATGCTGCGGAAAAAACGAGTAGCAAGAACCGATACCGAAGACACAACACCGGTAGCGTACAGGAAGCGTAACGCGTGGCAGTTGTTATGAGTATCACGATTTATTGACCATTTTGAACGGAAAATAATTAAGTGCGCCAGGAGGAACCAAACCAAAAGGAAACTCTAAAAAGCAACACCCTTTTTGATATGAATTTAATGCTACCGATCTCTCACACACGCACGGGCGCAAGCTTTTGTAGCTAATTTTGCGTATCGATTTATTGTTCTGACTGTTGCGGCTTACAGTTTGCTGCCATTGCTACAAGTTTCGCTGGATGGATATTTCTGTCAAATAATGGGACGTAATTTGAATCTCACACAGTATCGGATAATGAGCCCTCCACTCAGCCAGCATATCGAGTGATAATTGTTTTATCGTTAAGATTCTTCAGCACCGAAACTTGAGCTGCCATTGAGTGGACGTGATGGGGGGGGGGAGGGGTGATGGGCCTGGATGCTACCGTACTGGTAAACTTCCGACCAGCCACCGACTTCGCCGGGTAAAGCGACGAACAAGTTTTAATTTGGATGGGTTTTTCGCCTCAACCACTGGTTGTAGAACACTTGGCTGCTTAATATTCATGCGAACTGGAAGGGCTTTACACTGAAGATCAATGAAAAAGTCATTTAAAACCAAACCGAACCATCGCCGGGCGGTGGCGAAGAAGCGATGGCAGCCGCATTTTGCATCGCCTCGGTGCAATCTGTAGTACATTTTGGTTTGTGCAAAGCGAGATCCATCCCGTTCCGTTTCCTTTCGGTTTCGGGTGCATTTTTGTGAGCGCAAGAGTTTTGGGTGGCGGTGTAAAACTTTGTCAATTAGGTTTGCTGGTTGTGTTTGAGCGATGGTTAATGAAAGCGAATTATATTCACCATAGATCCCCATGGCTATTGTCCTAATTGCATTCTGTAGCCCAATGAGGATGATTGCAATTTGTGGTGTGGAATTAAGATGGATTCGAGGGTAAATGGGGAAGATTGTTTGAATGCTGTAAGTTGCATGCTCAAGACGCAAATGGTAGAAACTGATCGTGGTTTTAATTCGATTGTTAATTATTTAGCAACAAACTTGTGTTTTTTTCTTTAGTTAAATAAGATTTTATGCATCATTAGTCAATACTTTATTGTGCTTATAATTATTGGTTGGTATAAGGAATAATTATATTTATGTTGGTGTATGGAATTTTAAAATAGTATTTACTTTATTGCAAATTTTCTAAAAAACTGAAATCTTCCGAGCATTCCGTATCGAACAGAACTGTGCATTTTATCGTGCAGTAGAATTGCACATAAGCGTCATTAATATTTTTAATTTGCTTAACAAATGCAACATAAAATAAAGAGAGCTCTTTCTTAAAATTTTTGGAGCGAAATAATATAACGGTTAATAATTAAAGCTTCGGAGAATGTGTGAAAAAGCCATATTTTGGACAAATTTCTGTATTGTTTAGGGTTTAACAACCCTAACAAAACCGAAAGGATCAATAATAATAATTCAAATGTTTTGATTTTAATTAGCCAGATTTTTTCGAAATGAGCTATTTAATAAAAGGCTTACAAATTATGGAATCTGTACAAAAATTCAGAAAGTAAACCTTAAATCACGTAGTTAAAAAGATTCATTATTATTTGAGCAATTATGCATTCTCTAGGATACGTGGAACTGTTAAGAGTCATATCCTGATTCAAATGTCTTTTTTAACTGAAGATTTATATGAATGACACTTTTCAAAAGTTGTGTTATACACAACACTAGTTAATAAGTCCTTTTTAGAAATTTTTCTAACTAAGTATAATGTCTCAGAGGAACTTTCATCAAAATGACATGAACCTTTCAAGTCAGTACAGGAATATCCCAAAATACTTAACCGGCTATTGTTTTCTTGTAATAATATTCAGAACTTTAGGTATCTGAAAAAACCCAATTTTTTAATGCAAATTTTCGAAATTTTTAACATTATTGTTATTTTTCAACTTACCTTACTTTTTAACTATACTTACTTTTTCGACTCGTTTTTATACATACTTTGCACACAACTAAACACGTCATAATGTGTTCCTAATTTTTCTATACTTGATCAGAAATTGAGTTAAAAATATAAATGCTTTAATTCAGTACTTATTTGTAGCATTTTTCCGTATTAAATTCCGCTAAATTGTTTCACCCCTTATTACACCGTTGGATGCGTTACGCTCACTGGAAACAGATGCAACACCTTCTCCTACTGCGTCACATTTGCTGCAACATTCTCCATGTATCATTACGCACCCCCTGCGGAAAACATGCCGGCACAACATTTTAACTAAGGGTTGAACACAGTCTCAGCAAACGCGCGCTCTCCGCCATCTCTCACCCGGAGCGGATCCGGAAAACTTAACGAAGGATCTGAGCGAGGGTTGCGAGATAGCAACAAAACTGACGAGAACCCTTTTCCGGTGACGGCCAGCACGTAAGGGATGATGTGCGTGAGTTTCTCTCCCGAGACGCTTTCTTGCTCTCTCTCTCTTTCTCACCCTCTTTTGTTCGAGCAGGCAATCGCGCGCGTTACGCATCCCGGGGGTTGTTGCTACCATCGGCACGTCACCGTTGTTTTCGCTCTCAGTCTTTTACGAAACGCGCCCGAGTGAACGTCGAACGTGCGTGCCGCGGTCGGTCGGTCGGTTGTTGTGGCCCCGCGTTTCCAGTGTGTGTAGGCAAAACAATGGAACCCGTTCCAGCGCTCGCGTAGCGTGACTCGCGATCGTTGCAGCTCGATTGTGGCGATTTTCGTTTTTCTCAGCATCACCGTCACCAGCGTCCGTTTTAGGACGTTCTGTTTTTCACCGCGCGAAGAAGGCTCGTTCTCGGCTTAAACTCTTCCTCCAGGATCTTTCGTCTAAAGGGTGTGTTGGTGTTAGTGGCCCTTTCCTTTGCCTAAAACCGTGTTCAGTTGCGGTGTTCAGTTGGTGGCATCTGGTGGTTTGTGGGTTTGGGTTGAGAGGTCCCTTTTCCTAGTGCAATGCAATTCGGTGCATCCGTGCATGCGCGGGAGAGGTGAATAAGTGGTGCTTGTGTGTGTGAGTGTGTGTGTGCACCACAGGAAGTGAAGCGAGAGTGAAGTGTGCGTGTTTGTTTGCAAATTCCATTTCCTTCCATGCCGGTGCTATTTATTTATATTAATAGATTTATCGATGATACGCAGTGCATAATTTAATTGCACAGCCAGTGTCTCTCACTCTCTCTCTGTGTACCCCTAATGGGTGCGTGTGTGTGTTTGTGATCAGCTCTTCAGGATGAGAGCAGCGATGCGTGTGATGTGCGACCCGGTTGCATGCGTTTGAAGTGCAGCAAAGTGAAGACGTCCCGGCATCGGCACTCCGGTCAATCCGAGCGTACGTTTCCTGCCGTTTTTCCCCTCCAGATAGAGGGAGTTGCCTGGATGCAAGTGCAAGAATCCGTGCCTCCGCCGTCCACACACAGACGAGTGCTATTTCTGTACCGCGAATGAATAATTGCCGGCAATTTACGCCTCGTCTTCGTCGGCAGTCGTGCGGCAACGTTCTGCTCGGTGGTGTGGGCTATCAGGGGAGAACCAGTGATCCGTCCGTGATCCCATGCGTGTGTGTGTGAGCGAGATTTAATTGTCGAAGCACAAATTAAGCATTAAACGGTGGCGGTGCTGGCCTAGTAGTGACTTCCTTCAGATAGGGAAGGAGAGGTCAACATCATCATCATCGTACGCAGCAGCACCCATCGTTCTTCTGCGTGTGTTTTTGGTTTTCCTCTTTGTCGCCAGAAGGCGCTACGCGGACATCGTGAGCTGTCGAATAAATTTGCTCATTACCACCCCACCGCCTCAAGTGTGTTCATTAAACCTCACCCCCCGCCAAACACGGATGGCACGGAAGTCTTTCTAGTCAGCGAGCAAAAAAACCCAAGGGCCACAATCGTGCTATTTTGTCTAGTCCTGGGTGGCGAATAAAAACGGACACTTACTACACACGACCGGGGGGGACACATTGACAAAAACGGGTAAGGTTAAAATATGTCTCGGACGAGATACTAAATAGAGCTGTAGTGCAATGGGGTACTGCCGTTAAACCGTTCAGTGGTTGCTGTGGTGGAAAACACATTCTTCCTTTAGCAAATATTTCTTCACATTTTTAATCGTTTGAAAAATTGATTCTTGGTAGAGACAGAGAAAGAATCATTAAAAGCTTCATCCAAACTGTCTTCTTCCTATACTTTTCAATCCCAAATCGTTATCGCAACCCGTTATAACTCATCCCCGAACGAGACAGCCAAAACGATAAATGTTTCCAAATGTTTCTGTAGTTCAAACAGTTTCAAAATTTTCGCCCCAAAACAAAACCGACCACACACACAAGATTCGTGTGATTTATGATGTTGTGAGGGGTTGGAGGTTTTGAAAACGGAAAGGACGAGTTCGTTGCTGAAAAGTTACACTTTGTTTATGGGCGGTTGCCATGCCCGAGTAGCCATTTAAATTATGTTTATTGTACGACTTTCACTGGGGCTAATTCTAACGCACAATCCGCAAATCAAATATATGTGCTTCGGGCAACAGTCATAAACCTCCAAGTGTAATGGGTTTTTGTTGCGTTATTTATTTGCGTTATTGTTTCTGTTCTACACACTACACCCAACGGTTCATAGTGTCTCCACCATGATGAGGCTCGTTTTGGGGTCTTCACGATGGGGTAGGGGAAGAGTTTCACTTTCAGTCTAATTATACACTTAATCCTCGTTCGGACGTTTTGTGCAAAAAAAAACATACAAAATGGGAAGCAATTTTTTTTAATTTTTTGTGACAAATTTGTGACTGAAAAATCGGTTCGTACAGTATGGACAACAATAGCTCGTGAAACAGTGTCTGGTCGCCTCGGTAATCGAACATTCTGTTCATGCTGTCATGATCGCAGGACACCTACCGTCGGACGTGACCGGTGACTCTGGGGCTATTTTTACCCACCTTGGTCAGGGGGCACCCCGGGGCCCAGGGTTACGGTCGATCGACCAATACAGATATTTCCGCGCCGCGCGAAACGAATAAAACTCTTTGTCGTCTGGCCGTGATGGCTATCGCATGAAAACTCAATTAATGTCACGCGGCACGTGCATCCAGCATCTGTTGTTTCGGGGCACGAGAATGTGCTCATGTTCATGGTCAATGTTAAATTTGTTTTTCCAACTCGATAAAAGTAAGTGAAGAATCATGTTTTGGTCGCTTTGTTGATTTAAAATTAAATTCCTTTATGTCAACTTAAACCTACTTTTAATATTTCGAAAATAAACAGTAATAATTTGAAAAGCACTTTAAACTCCTCCTGCAATTTCAAACAATATCTCGTCAATAGCAATTAGATAACGATACCATTTTCTTAAATTATTAAACACCAAACCAACAGCAAAGCTTATGGTCGATGGCTTTCGTTCGCGTCGATGGTTCCGCTTTCTCTCGGCTTCTTATCTGGAGTCTTTCCTGCCGCACCAATGTCCGCTCGGTCTGTCCTCTTGAACGGCGAAGGTGTTCCAAACGCGCAGGAAAATAAACTGTGACACCGACGACAGCTGCTATCAGCTGTTTTTACGTTAGCCCGGTTTCTCTTTTCGTGTTGTCTGACTCGGTTCAATGATTCAGTGGCGAAACCGGCACCCAATAATGTAGGTGTTGGGCGTTGAGTGGTGCTTGGTTTTTCGGACCCAATGGCGGTTGGGCAGTAGTGTTTTTTTTTTGTATTCTAAAATAATTTTACTTACTCCAAAAATGTTTATTATATTAAATATCTTCCAACGTGACAACATCGATAATTTTCTCCATCTTATCGGAAAAGTACCTCTCGGAAGAAACATTGTATGCACTTCAATATACGTTTCGCGTTCGTATTTGACAAAAAAACAATTCTTGTTGGTGAACTGTTCACCGACCACCATCGTGAAACATAACCCCACAGGATGCAGTGTCATCATTATTCTCATGCAATTTATATACCGCCTCCGCATGCGCTCTATTTTCCGACTGCATTCTAGGGATGCTTTCGCATTTCGAGTAATGTTCAGATAGGTTTGATGATGGCAGCATCATCATCATATTGCACATTTTGACTGGAGACGTAATTTAAAAAGATTTACCGGTACAGTGATTGAAAAAATTGTCAGTGCATTTTTAGCTGTTTAAAGCAATGAAAATATAACGCTATTCTAACAATGTGAATATATTTTCCATCTTTGGAATAGTTGTTGGCACTAGGGCTTTATCAAAATTGGTCATAATAGTTTAACAAAGTCCTGAAGTTTGATAATTAATGGAAATAAATTATTTTTTGTGGGAAGTCTTTTTATATAGCCATTCCTATTAACAAATTTCATTACTATAATGAAACATTCCATTTTTTCACTCTCATAGTTAGACTAAATTGTATATAAATTGTACATCCTCTTGAAGGTCGTTGTGCTTTCCTGGTTCAATATATAAATATCAATTATCGTAAAACCACCAAATAAGACTATTATTGCATTTCGAAATAGAATATTTTCTGAAAAAAGTAACTATTTAATTGTAGTTAAAATTATTACAACAACTTGGACGGCGTTGCCATGTGAAATTGTACACCACTCGACACTACGGTGTCGATAATACGGCGAAAGCCGTCATAATAGAAATATAAACAAATAAATAACTTGGACAGTTGGAATACTCAGCTGGCGCATGTACTGATGTTTCAGAAGAGACAACTCTTTCTTTTATCACACAAATACAAATTGGGAATCGTGGTGGAATGTGTGTCATCCATTCCAATGCCTTTGAAATATTTCTTGCATATTTAGTGTGCAATTATACCATTTATTATTAATTAATTTCTTAAAATTATATATCGAACTTAGAAATGTTTTCGATTTTTAATTTGACTAACATAAACCAATTTTTGCCAATGAAATTTGTTTAATGATCATGCGATTAATCCCCCGTCAAGGTTGAAATTCGCACCAGTTTTATAGTTATGTCCACCAGTGTCTTTCACCGTCTTCATTGCACAGCCTCCTAGATTTGAGCGGTACCCAATTGCACGGTACCATCTGTGTAAATTCTTCACAAATAAGCGCCCCCGGGTGATGGTACGAATCGATAATTTAATATGCTCCCCATCGTACTCGTACGCGCGACAATCAACTCAAACCGATCTAAAATATGGCACGAAGTCCCAGTTCCAAACTCCGCTCCGCATTTATTCGACACTGTCAGCAATGTTTAGAATCCCTCCACTCGAACCGGGTGCGCGGTACAAAAGCAGGATGCTTTTCCTCTTTTTTAGAGGAAATGATTTTTTTCCCCCGATAATCTATGCGTGGCCCTTTTGTTCGTCAATAAATCAACAGAAAAAGGGCCGTGTAGGTTGTAAGCTGAAGAAAAAACAACAAAAAAACCGCTGGCTAGGCAGTACGTCGCACGGCTTCTTATTACACGAGCGACGATTATGATTGATTGTCGCTTCCGAAAAGCAGGCGATGGTTTTAAGACGGGAGTTTGATGTGTTTTTGTACGGAGTTGATAGATTTTTTTTTGGTTACTCTTGTTCCACTTCTTCCTCCGGCTACCGGCCAACGGCACGCACTGATAACGTTCGCGTTTGTCGCGCCTGGGGGGCGACCCACGTGTGTCGCTTCTGCCGCTTGTCACAGGCCTATCAGATTCAGTGAACTGTCAGCGGACATCAAAGTGTCACACTTGCTGTTGCTTCCTGAGCTCGTGTAGTGATATCTTGCACCATGTTGCGGGGAAGGAGTAAAGGAAGGTGCCATTTTCCCGTGTTCTACGGGAGTCTCACACCCTGGGCGGTTGGTGTTATTTTCAGTTTTACGAAATAGCTTTTTGATTGGACCGTTTTAAGAGGAGACATGCCATGCGTCACAAAGTGTATTGTTGTAAGCCTCTCTCTAGGCAGGTAGAAATTATTTTTAATGTTGAACTTCAAAATTCTTTGAAATATGATATATTTATAGCATTCAAAGGATTCCAAGGCAAAAATTCTGCCAAACGAATCCCCCACACCGGGAGCGATGCCACTCAAATCAGGTTTAGATGGATCATGAGTTCCATTGATGGATCCTGCAATTGACCCATATTTCCGGCGGATTTCCACGCCTTGGCCAAGCGCCCGGCGGCTTACTGTTGACTGATTGATTGCTTTTTCAACGATCCTCTTCCAGCCGGGGACCCCGGGGGGACATCGGGTTTCGATCGGAATGATGAGCATTTGAACATCGCAAGATGATGGCAAGTGCTCTCGGAAATACATGCCAAGAAACGGTGCGGAATGATTGATGCCATCTGAAGATTTGCACGCTAATGCAGCTGTGATAGGTCACGTTTGGGTGGGGTTTTGAAGTACATTGATTGCGCACTGCTGAATTGCGTGTGATGAAAACGTGATTTTATTGTAGTTTTTTGAAACGTTTTTTTTGGGCTAAAGTTTCTCCGATTATTAACAAGGGTAAGTTTGAAAGAAAAAAAACACACATCCCTCAATCCATGATTTGTATTATTAATTTACCAAAACACGAAGATTACAGCCGTTCGTTGGTTGGTACACGCAAACGGCAAACGGGGCGCATTTGGCGAAAGTTCACTTCACTCGTCACATTTTGATGATGTGTGTGTTGTTTTTTTTTATTTATTTCACCCTCTCCGGTTCAATGAAGCCGTTTACCTTAACGAGAAATTGATGTCCTGCCAGTCAAAAGTGGAAACATTTAACAAAACCCTCCAAGCACCGCCCGTGACACAACACACGGGGTACGGTGGTTGCCCCCGGAACATGTTAATTGCTACCCCCCGAGACCCGACGAGAGCACGGCGCTTTGAAGGGGCAAATGTAAGAAATAAAACATGCTACGGTCCCTCGCACCGTCTGCCATGACCCTTGTGGAGATGGAACGCAGTCGCGCGTCGGTATTTCGTTTAATTTTGTCTGTTTGGCGGATGCTGTTATGGGCGACGTCGTTTGGCGAGATACCCGAAGATCTTATCCAATCTTCCGGACACATTCAGGGCTATGGTGTGTCGAGGTGTTGAAGCGTGTGTGGAGTGGACCCCCCGTCGCTTAGAGCCAGATATGTCAGAATGGTTGTATTTAGCTACGCGTTTTACTACGTCAAAAAGGAATCAAACGCATGAGATCTCTTAAAGTTAATGAAATAATTCAGTTTTTATATGCATTTTTCTTAAAACTTAATTTACATAACAAAGTATGAAAGTTTATCGAAATTCTGTACCCCTTCTTCCACGGTTCCACGCCAGCTAATGTGTTTATTGGTAAGCTGATCAAATAATTAGCTCGATGAATCAGCAACGATTTGTGCCCTGTGAAGGTTGTGTTACGAATTACGAATCGAACGAAAGGGGGGGTGACCGGTTAACCGGCATTCGATTCCACGCCACGGGTTTCGGGGGCTGGAGCAAACGTGTGATGAATGAGTGATGTTAATAAAATTCCCTCACGAGCTTTGAACCTCGAGCGTATGCGATCAATAACTATTTTTTAATTACTCGAAACGCCTCCCGGGGCAGTGCGCAGTCAAATGGTTGGCCGCTGGCGTGAAAAAGGTTAAACTGGGACAGCTTTCGAAGCCTCATGTGCCGCATAGGTGCTTTGGTCACCCCCGGGTGAAGCCATTGGAGTGTGCCTCTGTTGCCGAATGGGGCTTAAGCGAGCGGCTTGTATTTTTGTTTTGTGTAAAGGGTGTTAGCGCCCTTGATTTGCATTTATAAATTAGGGCAATGCTTATCAAATGCGGTTGGTGTATTAGGAGTCGGATCGAAGAGTGATTGTTGGTAAAGAGTGAGTGACTCTTGTGGATCTGTTGTATATATTCTGTAAAATTTATAGTTAAAATACAACCATTACTTCATTTTTATTTTACTTTCATTACACTCTACAGCGCCAACTGGTTGACTAATCTTGTTAAGACTCTTTCGAAAAGAGCAGATCGTTTGCTGGCTCTTTTGCTGGGATTTGACTTTTGATTTTAATCATTATAAATCATTATCTGTTTACGACTTATGATTCACGATTTGTGGTTTTTTACGAATATCTTTCCATTTTACAATCCGATCTGTCGTTCGGATATCAATGAATCATTCCATGAATGATCATTCAATAGGATCTTCGATTTATATTCTTATTCCATCCAATATGACGGCTCTTGCCGTATTATCAATAACATTGTGTTGATTTTGTTTATGTTTTTTACAAAATGTAACAAATTTTCTAAGGCATTTCCTCCTTGCAAATTGTCTTATCCAGGGCATATTGATGTTGGCTTTGGGTCTTGTTATCGTACGATTGCAGTTTGTTATGTCTGTCCTATTGTTTTGCGGGATGGTCTTGGCCCGGTGCTATTGCTGTAGATGTTGTTGAGGTTATGGAGCTATTGCTTGTGCCGTGCCACTGGAGCAACCTTTTGTATTCGACATCCGAGTGTTCCGATGTGTTCGATGGGACTGAAACACAAACGGACAACAAATGGTTTGGATGAACTACAAGTTCACACCTGTAGGTCGTCCCACCCTCGTCTCCTTATTTTTGCGGCTTTGGCGCTGTCCTCGAAGGACATTGGCCTAATGTGGCTCTACATAAAACATTTATCGACAAAGGCAACACCACATATATCAGATATTGCAGAAGGAAGATATACAAGGGGTAGTCCCTTGGATGGATGGGATTCAAAGGAGTAGACCGATGTCCCTGGCGAAGCAGAAGATAAGCCTCATGCATTTCTCGTACATCTCGTACCGGTGTATCCGGGATTCCACCGATGTCCACAACTGCACTCGTCAAGGAGCGTCTGACGGTTTCGAATTCCACGCAGTGCCTTAGAAGAAGGTCCACATCATGGAATCTGACCCCACAGCCACACACTTTGTCTGTCTCTACCAGATTTACACGCTGTAAATGTGCATTGGAGAGCGAAATTATTAGACATTAGTCATTAAACATTACGTACGTTGTACGTTGAAGTATGTTAAGGTCTCGTCTACATTTTTTTAATAGTAATAAAGTAGAAGGTAGTGAAAACAAAGGACTTGTTTCCAAATAGCTTGAAGGAGATAACATCAAAGACCTTCCCTTAGGTTGAATGGGTTAAAATTTGCCAATTGAACGAAGGGAGTTGGAGATGGTGATGGATCAAGTCCTTTGTTATAATGCCTTTTTGTAGTGAGTGACGTATGTACCCGACACGAATGAATATCTCAGATTGTTACTTGACAGGGACAGGGAACATCCAAGGTGAGCAACATCAGTAACGAACATTGAATCCGGATTCGATTCTCTGTCGATTGGAATTTGCAATTATATTTCCTCCTCTTCACCATTACATACCAAGCTACGGAAAAGGAAACATAATATTCTAGCAGTTTCGCAAACAACCTTTTAAAAAATAATCAACCCTCAAGTATCGCCTTACAAAGCAACACCGTTGCGTAGCCGAACTATTTGGGATGTTGCGTTTTAAACTGATGGCATATTAATTTGCTCATTTGCTAGCAATATGCTCTTGTCACACCTTCGACGCTTGGAGGATTCCGATTACGCAAGAGCAGCAAACGAAAGGTTCTTCCACCACGTCTAAGAGCGCGCCGTCGGACGGCACACATGTCTTATTAACATGCGAACAATCGATCGTTTGCTACAGGAAGCATACAGCAATGGAAGCTACAGGAAGCTTACATTGATTCATAGCTGTTTCGGTCCCTTTTGGCTGTGCCGACACAGTTTTTTTTTTGGGGAATCAAATTTCAAGCAACATGTGTTACTCATCCGCTTCGGGTTTTTTTTTCCTTTCTCTCTCTTCTGCTGAGACTTGCCTGTGGTCTTCAAATTACAGTGCGGGTCAAATCGAACCATATCGCATGCAAAGGGCTTGTTAAATTTCTTGAGGTTCTTGAGAGACAGATTTAGTAACTTCCAGCTCGAGAATGGCAGCTCATCTCCTCACGGCTGCCCACAGTGCACGAGCGTGTACTAGCGAGACTAATTTGTGTTCGCGCATGGTGATCCTCGGCAAGATCCGGCCGGACCGGATATTGTGGAATGATGTTTTGAAAATATGTGCTCGCGCGAACGTGGGACCTCCGGGTGTGTGCGGTTGTTTGGTGAAATTTGGCCTTCGCTTATTGTTTACTGTTCGTTGCGGGAGTTGAGAAGGCGAATTTGTGAGGAATGTTTTTAAATCGATCATTTGAATGTATAATGGTGTGGCAACTGGGCTCTTAAACTTTCAACTGTATTCGACCAGGTCCTTCCCAGCAGAAATCTCCCAACAAAGCAACTCCATCCACGAGTTTCTAATCACTCTATCTAGGAAGTGTAGCAAGTCGGCCGTCGCTCAACATCAAAGTGGCGAGACCTAAAAGTGACTATCTGAATGTGTTGGATGCGGTCACATAAAAGCGAAAAGAGTTTTAAAATTTTAATCAATGCACCACTGTGGAACTCTCTTATCTCCTAAGCTACAGAGCATTCTAAGGTGCCCTGGATTCTGTCTCCCGCAAGTGAATTTATTCTGATTAGATTTTAAGCACCGAAAAAGATCACAAGGAAGAACCTCAAGATAGCACCGATAGAATGGTGGAAATGGAAACATAAACCCGACACAGGAAGTAGCAATATTAATGGTCGCGGTGTGGATGCTGAAGAGATGGGGTCCGGGAAATGCAAGTTAAAATTAAAAGGCAATTAAATTTCACGCTCAATGTGAGGAAAGGGACAGATTAGAAGGGACTTTTCATTCGAGACCTTTTGCAGCTTGAATAATTTATTAAGAGAATTTAAGAAGATTTTAAAGTGGCCTTCAATAAATATTACAATGATGATTTTCCACGTTACTGGAAAGAAGCATTATCTAATTTCTTTTTCTATTTCTCTCTTTCTAGTTCTAACCACAGCGTACTGAGGCTACAATAAATGATATAAAACGTGTGTCACTGAGTAGAACGTCACGTATCAACGCTACACATCCAAAACGCATAGTGTTAAGATCACATCATTCAAGTTCCTGCCAGCACACAAGGCCTAACCGCATTCATTCCTCACCGAAGAGCTGCATACCTAGCATTTGTGGACGAAAACGGACGACACGTACGAAAAGTACTGAGCGAGACAAGCGAGAAAGACAATAACGCGGATCACCTTGAAGTCCTATACGCCCGGCAGGGATCCTGTCCGGCAGCTGTCGATATTCTAAACATTTCGTTCGAAAGATATTCAAGATTCGACACGCAAATAAACGCAACACGGGCAAAGGTCCTTTTTTCAAGAGAGTCATCAAACACGGCACCAGGCACAATCGGCATAGGATGAACCTTCGGTGCTCATAACTCGCAAACGCAATTACGGTGCACCATTCACAAAAAGTTCCCCGTATTGGTGAAGAAAAGAAGAGAAAAACCCTCCAGGAAGACGTGAAGGGATTCGTCAAGCATTTCGGTGTTTTTCCGACCCAAACCCCCCGACTGAATACTTGCCCCCCCCACTGTGATAGTACCCCATTGGTTCCTGGTAGACTGGTCCGACACGCGAAAGGTAGCAACAAAACGAGCAAAGCAAACTACGAAGGTCACCTGTTACACGAACCGTTTCACAGTGATACAAAATGCAAATCTGTAACGCCTGAAGCGTTACGTTTGAATGCCGCGAAGTCAAAACAGAAGGGGGAAGGCAGCGAAAGGTGTTTTGGCGGAAACACGTATGTGCAAAACATATCATAAAACAAATCGTCACTGACCCAGAAGAACGTCGGCAATAAGAGTTGGTTAAAATCTTCGACCAACACGCAAAAAACAGAAGATACTGCAACAGTTACTTCAAGGTTTTCTGGTCAAAGTCACCATTGGCCAACAATCTCCAAGCGGTCGGACGTTTCAGACAATCTCCACAATGCAGCAACACAGCGGAAGGATGCACTGGACGTGGACGGTGTGGATCACGATAGTGGTGACGGTCATGTTACCGCTAACGAACGGTAAGTTGTAGTTTTGTTCCGCATTTTTTTTCTCCACCCCGAGACCACTCTTAGACGAGAGTTTCCAGCTTCTTCCACCGGACAGCTTGTCGGTCAAGCAAAACTAGACGTGCGTGTGCCCCGGTCGATTGCTCGACTCGGTAAACAATGCAACACTCGTTTTCCCGTGTCGGTGCAAGGTAACAGAGTCATTTTTCAACCCCTGGCTGAAGATCTCCTCGAAGACCTCTCCCTTACACGCGCGCGCGCGCGCGTGTGTCTCACGATCCTCACGATTAAGCTTGGTTCCTTCTTTTTGTTGTCGTTGCATCCGACAATCTCGCTCAATCTGCATTGTATCGGGGCCCCGTGGCCCGTGTGCAACGATGTAAACGTCAGGTTTCGGACAGCAGGATAGTGGTGTGGACGTTGATCTTGTTCGGTGGATAAATTTCTTTGACCCCGTGGTGCTCCACCGTTTGATTGAGATAACGCGTGTAAACGTTGCGTTCTTGTCAATCTTTTGTAAGCGCAGTTAATCCACTGGGCGCAGGGGTGATGATTGCTTGAAGCTATTGGGTGTGCAAGGAAGTTTTGCGGGGTTTCTTTGGTTCATAATGTTGGGGGTATTGTTACAATGAAATGGATAAGTATTTCTTACTCAAAATAGGAATCATTTCAAACATTTTCCCGACTTCGAGTTAATATTTTAATATATTCAAGAGAGGAAATAATTTCTCATTGTCTCTTTTTGTTTGTACCATGGTATAATTTATGTTTATTTATTAATAGCACCATTGAAGTGAAGTGGAATTTTCTATTAGTAACTATTCCGATAACTTTTTATTCGGTTTGCAACATGAGGACAAGTGCCATTGCGACATCAAATTGTGATTGGACTTGTGATAATCAATTGACTCTCTTCATTGAAAAGAAATTTGTTTGGTCCGTTATAATGGAAAATTTGTTCATCGTTTTCCGACTTTTACACGTAAAGCATCCAATCTTCGACCTATTAAACTTTTTTGCATGAACTTATTGACTATTTGAACTTATGGCTCTAAAACTAAAAATTAAACAATGAAATAATATTAAATCCAGGAAAATGACTTTTCACATTGAAAGATTGTCTCCTTCACCTAGCATGAATCTATATACCTATTAATTAATCAAAGACTTCAATTTCTAGGTTTTAATTGGTTTGAGGAGCTCTTTTAATTTGAATTCTATTTTTTACACCAAGTTTTTGCATAATTATTAACTTAAAATTGTGACGAAATTTCACAAAAATTGTTATAGAAATAGAAACTTGTCGAGGTTTCTTATTACTGATTTCCCCTCTGAATTCTACGCGCGGTGCTATATTTTATAAAATGATCAAAAATTTATTTGTTGACCTAATAAAATACTCACAACTGCACTTTGGACTTGAAAAGCCTTCTGCGTTAGGTTAATCTACAGAACGATATGTTTAGGAAGCTATTTTTCAACTACGATATACTGCATACCTATATTTTAACGTACACAAAACGTATTTTATTTTGTGAAGCATAATTAAAAAGATGAACAGTCTCCAGTCCAGTCAGTCCTCTAGGAGGACATATTACCATAATATTCTTTCTACCTCAACCTAGCCTAGCCTAGCCTCTTCTCCAATTTAATTTAGCACGCAATCTGAAGCATTTCGGGTTGATCCACACCGCCAAAAACTTGAATTTCATTTCGCGCAGCAAAAGTCCTGCCTTAAAACTAGCAACTTTTTAGACTCGGTTCGCCGTATCCACACCTTCGCGGAACGGAAGTTCCAATTAAGAAGCCAGCCGCCTCGCAGCACCCAGCTTCCACCGCGCGGCTAAATAATTTTCTTGTTGTGGTGAAAATAATGAGGCAGCATCGAAAGTTTTAGACGCTTCGTTTCGTTCTCGAGTTTGCGGGAGGACGTTTCTTATTTTTTTGCTTTTGTTTTGCTTCTTCGGTGAGTCGTAATTTGTGAGTGTAAACGGTGCTGTTCCCTTGGTAATTTCGGCGAGAGTTTCAAGATTTATGCACGCAATTTCGTGCGCCTAGATAAGAGATGAGAAGCGACGAGATTAAATTCGGGATGAGTTTATGGCGCTGCGGTGCTGTCGGGAAATAGATGGGTTTAGCTTAAAGCCGTTTGTTGAATTCTTTAAAAAAGTGGGGCACTCTTTTCTACAGAGATGTTTCAAAATTTTGGGTAAAAAATATTAAAAATAAACAAACATATTTGAATTACTCAAATTTGGTATCAATCCACCGAAGCTTACATTTAACGTCGCTTTTGTATTGTCCAGTAAAACGTTTCCACTGAACAGCTTCATAATTGTCGAACCGGAAAATGAGTGCGAAATGAATGCACCGGGTCCAAATGTCCATCAGAGTGGTCAAATAATGAAAACCGCCACCGTGTCTATCGGGGCGTGATATTGCAGTTGATGGGGTTATGCCATGTTGCGTACCATAAAATGACCGCTCATGCAACTTTGCACTGGTCGTGTTCTGTTGTTTTTTTTTCACTCGCCTGTCGCTATAAATATTTAGTATTGCATTTTATTGTGACAGTTCTGTTTTGATGTCTTCTTGTTACTCGGTTGAGTTATTGCCATGCTTAATGCACACGTGTGTTCGGTTTTATGTTGTTTTGTGGTGGATTTGCACAACCTGGTTGTTTTTTCGTAACATAAAAATGTTTTACTGTAGTTTTGAATTGTTTTTTGACATTATTTTATAATACCCAAAAGTATTTAAATAATTTAAATAATCGAACATTATGCACAAACGCATCGAACGATCGTCAAATGGGGTTTGTATTGTGAAGCCATTTCGCGTGTGCTGTGGCACATGTTTCATGTGAACGATTTCGTACGTGAGCCTCGCCAAACGTTCCCATTCCATGGCACTCTCGATTTGCCGGTTTTGACAATTTTCCCAGCATATTTCAATACGTGCGCCCACTTGTATGCATCCAAGCAGGTTTTTATTCGGTGCGGTTTTGCGGTTTTGTGGGCGACCGTTTTAGCACGAAATGCTAAATGAGGCGCTGCCAATTATGAAATCATTCGACTGGCGCTACGGAATAATAATCAGCAACGTTTGCCATTTTTGGGCGGGCGTACGTTACTCCAGATAGAGCAATGGAAATAGAAGCGAGAGAAGAATAAAAAAAACAACAACCATCCCCCCACAAACAACACATCGAATGAGTTCGATTGTTGGCAGGTTTGGTTGTTCTGTTTTTTTGGGTTGTTGTTCCACTAGCTCAACAAATCCAAATGACGGATAAATGGCGCTGATTGTTTTCCGTTTTAGATTCCTGTCAGCTGAACGTCAGCCGAGGCCAAAGCGCGCAGCATCTGGCAATGGTTTTGATGCAATGCGTGCCCAAAATTTTGCGTGAGAATAATTATTTGCCGTCTGGTGGGTGATATGAAATATGCTGCTGAGGTTGAATTTGGTTTTCGGTTAAAAATTCACTAATTTGTCCTATAGAAAGGGACATAAATAAATGGATTTTTGCTTATACAGGTGTTCGCTGAAATACTTGGTTTCCTCTTATATTTTTTTGTAATTTTGACAGCAGCGCTAATTTATAGCATAAAAGCTAAGCAAAAAGGGTGAAACATTAGTCGAAATTACCTTTCTGTTTCATATAAAACCATTGTGTTTAACTTTTTTAAATGTATTCCTTCGCAAAATCGCCAGTTTGGCTGAATAAATGAAGTGCTCAGAAGGAAATCGACTCTGTAACTTTGAAGTAAAAACGAAATTGGACCATAATTCGACCAACGCGGAATTTCTCGGATTATTTCTTAGGATGTATTTCTTTTTTTTGCACTATCTAATATAAGCTATGAAATACATTTACTCAAACAAGCAGCAAAATTAACGCTACTTAAACTAGAAATGTAAATTAGTTTATGTCAAAATATTGTTTAATTTATTTTTTCCTCTTAACTTCCAACAAGTAAATACACACTGTACTCAAATTAGGTTGCATTAAAATCGATTATTTACAGCCAAAAATTGCGTTGCACAGACAAAAATTGGACACTTAGTGGCAACGACTGTAAAAATATATTTGTTTCAATTTCACTAAAGTTATCATCAAGGTAGTCCTAAGTTCTAACATATTACTTAATCTCGTTGTGCTGCTCACGATCATATATGGTTCAAACAAAATACTTGTTCATTGTCTATTTTACCAGCATCCAATTTCCGTTCCGGTTGCACCAAATCCGGCGTAGTTAGCGTGTTTATTTTACGTTTGACTCTTCCGCGTTCGGTGCGTCGTTATTCAAATCACGCGCACAGTTTGTTGTTGCGTGTGTGTTTGTTTTCGGCCTCACTGTTATTCAAATATTACAAACGATGCAATATGAATATTTTATACGCGAAGCTAGATAATATGATTGGGGAATTGGTGGTGGCCGGTGAGGCTTCTCCACTACCAGATATTTGGAAGGGCTTGTTCCAGTAGTTTGTCGGCTGCCAGGTTTGTCGGCGCCAGGCGTAAAGCCACTCGCCAGATATTGTTGCAAGAGTGCAAATTGCCAAAAATCAATATTCCGAACATGATAAGGCTATCAAATAAATCAAATGGATTTCTGCAGTGAACGGAAGTTTACTCCTCTCCCTGCACAGCGCTTATCATTTTGCATTGAGAGATGAGATGGTTTTTGGGGTATGGAGAGAAGCTGTGGAAAGTTTGTTTTTTTTTAGTTTTATCATCAAAATTGAATGTATTTTCTCTTCTTTTTAATTTAATTCAATCTACTACGCGAAACATAACACGGACCCCGTTATATGATGAGGTGTACTAGACATGTCATTGTTACGGTAAAAAAGCTTATTCAGCACGGTTACAACTGAGATTTGAACCACGGCCGTTGGTGCATAAGAACGAACGGTGTGTCACAATACCATGGGTTCACTCAACAATTCTTCTGCAAAACTCAAATAAAATGTCTCTAGCAATATTTCTGTAGCCTACTGAGTTTTTTCAAACAATGATGTTCATCCCTTATTCATGCATCATAACAAATTTTATCGATTGTACCTCTTAGTATCGGTACTCTTTCAAGTAATATTGTTTTTTTTTGTTGCTATTTTTAATAATTTCATTAAAGCCGACATAGCTTTTTCGTCCTTGTCACTCAGATCTCACAAGCACTTACCAACCATTTTATTGCCCATTCTCCATATAGCTCACAAACACAAACGCTTTTCCAGTGAAAGTTGTATGAAAATTAAAGCTCCATGATATTGCCAAAAAAAAAGAAAATGGCAAAAAAGGATTTACACCCAGTGGGCAAGGGTTCGTAATAAAGCGAAATTTATATCCAAAAGCAACCCCACTTCCCACTTGGGGGTCATTTTCGTATTAGGAGGGGCGAAAACGACCAGAATACATTACACACACTAACACACACACTGTCCGGTACATTTTCCTACCAACCCCTGAAAAAAGAAAAGGAATATGGGGCCAAAATTAATGTTTCTTTTTCGGGGGATGGCTTTCGTCCACCGGTTTTTGGGGTAAGCAGATAAATTGGTCAAGATATTCACAGCACGTACCTGCCACATGTTGTTGGAAAGCTTTTAAGGATGTGCGTATAGTTTTTCCCCCTCTTAGTTCGTTTGGCTTCTTGCAACAATTTTCACTTCCTAAACGTTCCCCCGTTCGGTGTTCTTCTTGCATATTTGTTTATCGTGTGTTGGCAGTGGAAGAACTTTGGATTGTTCAGCTCTCCCGCTTCGGGTATTGATATAAATGGGCGAAAAATTGGGAAGATATGTTTTATGCCCGCTGTAGGGCAGTTAACTGTCAAATGTATTAGGGGAAACAATTACTGCTGATTGCTGGCTCATGGTTATCGGAAATATCCTGAAGTATTAATCAGCATTCAGTTGCTGGAATATTAATGATGTGATTTTGGTAAATGTACAAATAATTGGTAAATATTGGTTAGATTCGCTGGTGCTGGTGGTGGTGTTTTTTTTCTTCCTTCTCCACCATCATTTTGATTATGCCTGTGTTGATGACGATGTTGATTACGAGACGTTAGTGGCGGGATGAGTATGTGGGGGTTCCCCTTTACATCTACCCTAGTTAGTGCACTTGGGCGGAAGTTTGTGTGAAGAAAACATGGCTTTGGTCTAATATTGTATGAGTCATGTAAAGAATGGGGGAGAGAAATGTGTGGATCACTGGTCAAACATTAATCAAGGTAATCATAAGCAGACCTTCGACACAATGGTATTACAACAAAAAAACACACACAAAAACATCCGCTTCTTTACAGTGAACCTGTGTCAGCGTATGGTTTTCAAGGACCGACCGGTTGCTGATGGGCCCGGTACCGATAAAAATAGGTTAACCGCCATAAGAAAACGGTTTGGCAAAACCATCTTGGCATGGTTTTCTTTTCGGTTCGGTTAACCCCCGGAAGATGACCTAAATCTTTTCATCAAGAAAGATCCCCCACACTGTTTACCTTTCCCTATTGCTTTGATTCTTTTTGCAGCGTTTTTGTTTGCCATTAACAGCTTCCGTGGCCGCTGACGACGTAACTTTCAAAGCCCTAAGCCTTGCCTAAGCTTCGGACGAAGGACACGCACACATTACGTGCCCAGCTTGTGCTATTAAGCCTCTGATAACACACACACACTGTGCCTGTGGAGATTAAAAATACCGACGGCCTGATTTCAATTTTCCCTGCGTTCAAGCTGTAGTAGATGAACTCTCTTCTAGCGCGCCCGCGCACCATCATCAAACTCTGTGGGCCCTCTGTGTGGCTCATCCTCGTGTCGGGCGCTGAAGCCAAAGCCGAGATGAAAAGTGTTGTTGTAAACAATTTTACAAGTAGAAAATTAAAATTCTCCACCCCACATGGTGCATGGTGGATGCGGGTTAGATGGTTAGATCAAAGATTCGCCCCCTTTGCCGACAGTTGCGTCGATATAAGCTTCCGTCACTAAGTGGGACGTACGCACGCTCAATTTCGTATGCTACCGTGACTAAGGGGGGGTGGGATCCCTTTTATCGCCCTATCTTATGGCAAGTTGTTAAAAAGGAAATTATGATTTAATCAAGGGCATCAGGCAAGAGGATCAAAACGGGAAAGGTCACGCAGGGAAGTGCTACATGTTACAAAGATGAAAATGTGTTGCTCAAGCGTGTTGACGGGTGGCACAAATGAATTCATCAAACGATGGACACATTTTTGATTTGAAGTGTGTGCGTTACAAAATTATTTATGGATTTTTTAAGTACAGTTTGGAGTACAACATACAAATTGGAATGTAAATTAATAAATATTTTTGAGGAGTTCTGAAACCTTTACTCAATTCAAAATTCGTTGAATATTTATTTAGCAATTAAAGCTCCTCGATCATAGCATATTAATTGTAGAAACCCTTTAAACAACTTTAACAACCTCGTCGTGACTGCTGGTCACGCTATCATCAAGGATTCCTTTTTTTTGGTAGGCTTTTTCCAATATAATCCAATATAACTTCACAACAAAGCACACAATCAATTGCACAACAAGTGAATGCCGCCCACGGGCACTTTTCCATCGACAAACCGCACCATGGGACCATCGGTGTGTTTGGGGTGCTGTTTCGTATATGTTTTAATAAACCCGCCCAGCCACCCGTTCGTCCACGGTTTTGGCCATTTGCGCCGGTGCAATCGATAGGAGTGCCGCCGGTTGCGTGTGCATATGCCATGAAATTGTAAAATTCAATTATAACCCCACCGTTACGATGCTGCTTGCTTTCTCCAAATTGAAGGCTGTTTTTGTCATCCACGCGAGTGTGGATCCAATTGTCCTTGTCCGCAGCGGGCAACGCACTGGGTCTGGTGAAATGCACAATTGTCCAGTTGTCCAGGCTTCAGGTCTCCCACACACCAAAAAACAGCAAAGTGTTGCATGTCACCAATCATTCCGTGGTTAAAAAAACAGACCTCCAGTCCTCGTTTGGACAGCATGTTGACGAGATCTCGGGCCCCGGTCCCGGTTCGGCCCACAAGACAGCAAAGCCATAGCGAAACATCTGTATCGGTGTGTGTGTGTGTGGTACAAAAACAAGCGAGCGGTACCGATGGCGCGAGTTAAATAAATCAATTTAATAATTTGTTGAACCAATTACTGGGTCGCGGTACGCGACGGATGGGCTCTACGGGTTGCGTTATCCGGTGCGCTTCAACCATCCAACCCACCCACACTGCCAAAGCCGCCCACTTTGAACCACCCGCCCCAATGCACGCTTGGATGGCTGGAAGGGAAAAACTCCGGGCATTACATCGGTTAATTTGAAGCGTCATAAAAAATGAAGAAAAATTAATATAAAAAAATGGCCCCACAGTGACATGATGTATGATGTACGACCGGCGGAGTGAAAACGATATCGAATGATATTGAAACCCGGCTCACAGTGATGATGATGATGTTCTGTTAATGCTGATGGCGAGTGATACATTTCTTCTGTTTACGCTTGTTTACCCTTTGCGTGGGACAATTTAATAAAGGGAATAATTTGTTGTTTCTTTTTCTTCTGGAATCTCGATGAGATATTAAAAAGGGAATGCTGATGCTCATGAAATTGGTTGCCATTTTATTGTTTTAATTTTTTTTTGCAACTGGGTTGAAATGAAATAGTTTTACTAGAATCTTTTGTTTTGGAGACATACAACACAACTTAATATGGCAAAAACAGATATTACTCTTATTATGAAGATTTATAAACCTTCGAAGTTATTAAAAAAATGTCCCATTTTTAATACTTTAGCTTCATCAATAACATTTTTTGTACAAAGGGCTCCAAAAAAAATTAATTCATCAGCATTATCTAACAATGAAAGATTAGCTTATGTGATTAATGAAACAAAATAAATCACCTCCACGTTATCGAAATCGAAGGGTCTTGATAACTTCATTCCAAGTCCTCAGAGACTCACGAATCTTCAGAAGTTCACGAATCTCCTGATTCATATTCCTTTAAGAATCGAGTTATGATTCTAGTGACTCGTCACTGTAGAGTATTATGAATGATCTTCAAGATTGCTAAATTCGCCAAGTGACATTAAATTTGTATGATTATTCATACAGAACAAAAAGCCTTTAATGTGCCTTAAACCCTCCCAATAGACTTAAAGAAACGTCCAGCTAAAGCATTTATAGAAACAAAACACCCTCGGCTTGAATAAAACGGAAGCAACTTTATTGTGAGTGCGTGCCTCACAACCCGCCGGGCTAGTGCCATCTCTTTGCGCAAGAGATTTCAAAGAAAAACGATAAACAAACAGGACGGGAGACAGTGCAGCGCCGGCAGGCAACATCGGGTGGAAAAACAAAATTGCCTTGGCCACCAACGAAGCTCCAGCTGCCTTAGGGACCTAACGACCACGGTGCACTGCTTGGTTGCATTTAACTGCAACTGTTTCAACTATTTCTCCCCCGAACAGGACTGGTGCGCAAACCCCGAGGGCAATGAGAATGGCAAGCAAATTTGTATCAAATGCCACGGCAAACAAAGACGTTGCATTGTTCGTGGCCGGTGTCTGCCAATGTGCTGTGTTGACACATGGTTAAAGTCTTGGCGTTTCGAAAGCGAAAATCACGATGAAACCATCATTCCGCCACCAGAACGGATGCCGTGAAATTCACGTGCACGATCCCCTAACTTCAGACGCGTAATGGGTTTAGATATCTTCATCTCGCTTTTGATCATGAAACACGTGCGACTTGGTGGCGAATGTTTCTGAAGAAGTTTATTTTTAAAGAAAGTTTTGACTTAGTTTGATAATTACACATAAGTTGTTTATTCGTGTGGTACACGTTTTTTTTATCAACAAATCATTTTCTTTATCCAAAAACTTCGCTTCGGTTTGAAGGCATAATAAATTAAATATTAAGCAGTGACAACGTTGAGAGAGTTGTCCCAATTTGTGGCTAATTCAGTGACTAATCTCCGTTAGCACTCATGAATTCACGTTGGGCATCTTGGTGGCTCGTGTTTCCGCACGAACACGACGTTCAAAGAAGTGACAAAATGGAGCTTCCGTACGGGAAGCAGCTTCGATTAGCATAGATTGTGATCAGCCGGTGCCGGTGGAAAAAGAAGCCGAGCATCCATTAGGGCCATCCCCGCTAACGAAACTGTATCGCCCTCGGTAATCATGGCAGCAATCGAGCATGCTATTATGGATGGGTCCGTCCATTCGTCTCGACTGGCTGCTGCCATATTTTAACCGTAAACTGTCGTGGGTAGAATATTTTAGAGAAATAAATAAAAAAAACATTATCTCTTCATTTACGCGCTTCATGGTAGAATGGGAATTCGGTGGAAAAATGTGCCAGCCACTGTGGAGATGGTTATCAGGCAGGTTCCGAGTAAAAATCATGCCTACCCCGTATGAACATATGGTTCCATTTGCACAAAAGTCGGGGAGACGACGCCCAGTGAAGCTTTCACAAAATTTTGCTGTAATTTGCTTTTCTTTTGCAGATGAAATCAGCACTTCTTTAATAATGTGTTATTAAGATTTGGTTTGCTTTCCAACTTCATTAGACATTTTCTTTGACATTCTTTAACACAAATTTAATTATGGAAGTCGATCTTGGAAGTTGACACTTTTAAGAATTTTGAGTCTCAACACAAGAGTGTCACAGTCTTTACATTCAGATAACGCTAGTATAATGGTAGGATTTACTTACTTACTGAGCAATAGCTGTTATTACGAAATCTGAAGCTGTCATGATCATGAGATCTGTTGAAATCTGAATACACAGTTCGAGTAACTTCTAAATTAGAAACTCTTTACGGTAAAGAGGCACTTTTGGAAGAATTACTTAGATACCGCTGGTGAATTTGACCCAGATGCCTAGCCAAAGCGTCTACTAACAAAAATGAGTATATAGATAAAATGAATCTATTGAGCTTCTATTGAGTAGATTTCAATTGGAGATTGCTTCATGCCTTTCCAGATCTATGTCAACAACTATAGATGGTCTAGAATTCAGAGCATTCTTCAGAAATTCCAAAGATTCCTCAGAAATTCGGATATCCTCTATTTTCCTGGTAAATAGTCCAACATTCCTCCAAGAAATTCTGGAATTTCCTAGTAATACATTAAACTTTTGACACTCTACAAGGTCTTAAGAAATTGTCCTACTTGTTGTATGCTAAAGAGAATTCCGGTTTATTGTTCTGGTTCTTGAGAATATAACTGATATGCACATCAGAATTCACAATCAGTATACAAAATCCATTCAAATACGTCCATTGTTGTCAAATAGACAACAGGCATTACATTAACGTCCCACTCTAAGGCAACTTCCCTGCTCATTCACGCCTTGTTCTACCACGATCGTGGATGAATCACTAGCTCCCTTGGTTAGGCCCCAGAAACCCGTTTTAACTTCCGGGCACTACATTAGAATAGCGCTAGACAAACGCTACACACCCGCCTCAGACGTCGGCGTCGGGTTTTGATTTCCAGCGATAGATATTCCATTTCCAACGCTTCCTAGAACAAAGCACAAGATTAAAGGTATGAATAACGGCGCGACTGTAACTGAGGCGCTGTCATCGTAATGTGCTGACTTAGTTCGATTAGCCCGCTTCTGCACGACGCCTTATGCATCACGACCCACCACAGACAACTGTCGCGCTGAGTACGCGGGCTCTACGCAACTGTCAATCATAAATTAAGATTTTGCGCTTGTAATGCCGCAGCTAGAGTCGTGGGCGATAAGTGCGGTGCGAAATGCGGCGGCCAATTTGCCCACTGCGTCCCATAAAAGTGGTAGATGTCTGCAGGCTTGCACCAGCCTTCATCTCCCTGATGTATGTGATTGAAATATGATGGCGTGTAGCTTTGTCATTAATGCACACTACATCAATTATGAGTCATGCGTTTCGAAGCGGGATGTACTTGCCAGGATCACGAGTTGTAATGATAATGGATGTATTTTTCATGGCGAAAGCACAGAAAACGCGCAACAAATAACGTGGAGTCGTTTATTTCTTGCTTATTTTTTAAACCCCATTCAAACGGTGCAGTGATTTTGCGTGAATCGGGTGCTTCTGGAGATGTTTTGTTTTTCTTCTGCTGCCTTCGTCTGTGCGCATTTGCATGCCCGCAGTATACAGCCAGGGTAGGAGATCCATTTTTCATCTCGCTGCATCGGAGGCGGTGACTGGAGGATATCGCTTACTGCCGAGTCGCCGTTAATAGAAATAATCTCCGACGAATGTGGTATAATATTTACGCAGCCAGCAACCCAGCGATTGCTGCACCGACCTTCGCAAACTACCATTTTTGGCATATCCGAGGTGAGAATGGCGTTTGCGTGTTCACGATCGTTCGCGTGTCGTTCATTGCTGGGCACCCGTCCGCGCGAAATGACAGACGCCAAGTTGACGGGGCGCCGCTGCCAATACTGCAATCGGTCTTACCCGTGGGTGGACAGGATTGTTAATGTTCCAGCATGTTCAGCAGAGTGCATCGAGGTTAGGTTGTGCATAGCGGTGGAGATCTCCATCATAACGATCTGCGGCTGGCCCGTATCAATCGAGATCGATCGGTTTGGCCGAAGCAGTTACAAAGTGACAAAGTGATGTTGAAATCTGTGGACTACCTTTTCGGTAGAATTGCGCTCGAATTCGTGTCGCACTACTTTGTTGTGGACGAACGTTTGGGTTCTAGTAGCGATGAGGTAATGGTGTTTGCATAAATGATTGATTCATCCCACACCATCTATTGGAGGTTAAAATGTAATATAATAATACAAAATGCAGTGATACGTAATCATTTTTTTCCCGATATTTTGTCTTCTTCAAACAACTACCACCACACACCATTAATTCCTTATATCGATACAAAAATCTCGTCCATCGTCCCGAAGCACACCCAGGATGGCAGACAGACGATGCCGTACCGTACCGTACCGCCCCAAGCCCATATGTCTCTCGAGCTGTGGTGCGATCGGACTGAAAAGACTTCCTTTTGCGCTTCGGAAGCAAACCGTTATCGTCATCGAGTGAACGGCAAGGCGTGGGCAACATGAAAAATTACTTTCGTACGATGCTTTTGTATCACGCCACGCCAGTTTGTTCACACGCCTGGCAGCATCTCTAACGCCCATTTTTGTGTTTATTCTCGACGGTTGTTTTTTTTTGTTCTTCCTCTCTATTGGCCATCGATAATCTCCTTCATCCGCTGGTGGTTTGGTGACTAATTTGTTCCTGTTTCGTAATAACTAAGTGATCTCTTCTGTGAAGTGAGCCCGCTTGCTCAATATGGGTGCATATTCGGGTGTGTTGGATTTTTTGTCGGTTCGAAGTATTTCTTGTCTGATCCATTGCTGATGTGAGTTGTGAGCTGGATATACCACACATTGGATTAGTTTAGTTTGTTTTGTTTCCTTTTTTGGTTCTTGATTTAAGGAGACGAAGAGATGTATGAAGAAAAAGGGAATGAAGATGTATGAAGAACTTTAAAAAATAAGATGTTATGTAAAATTGTTGTTTAACTTCTAAAAATGTTAAAGTTTTCCATAAGTAATGCCTAACAACTTGACATCAAGTTAACATCGATGACATATCTCTGACAATTGGTGTTCATCGTTTTATGCAGCTCCTGTTTTTCTACCATTCAGGTCATTCTTACTGCATTTGAACCCTGATGAATACTTGCTTGAGAAACTTCATGTATTTCCGCTTTCGTTTCGAGTTTCACTTTCGCTTCTGAAGGATCTTTGTCTGTAAGCTATCCTCCTTAATTTTAGGAAACATTTCATCTCTTCGTTCTACATGCTCACTAACAACGTTTCATTTTTCAACTGCAAGGCTTTTCATGATCGGCATGAAATGCCTGACCATAATAGCATTCTTTTGATTTGAGGCATTTTTTGCTATTACAGAAACTATTTTTGTTTTGTTCTCAGCACAACTACTTATATTGTTATCGAATGTCAAAGATACAGGGCTATAACAAACTTGAAGGTAGCTAGGAAGAACTACCCTTCCAGCTCATTGACTCTTTAGTGATCACTTTAATCGATCAGGGCTATTGGATGTCTTCAGATTCAATCTTGATACCGTTAGTTCCATAACGCTTTTTCATACACCGAAGAAAGACGACCGTACAATCCCTGAATTAAACAATTTTTGGGGTCTAAACAAAGATCCGATCTCAGTTTTTAAAATATCCGATCCAATCCATTAGTATGAGATCAAATGATCCGCGATCACTGTTGTATGGAAGTAGTGATCCCTTGTATGGGGATTCTACTCCCAAGCGATCCGAGATAACTGTTGTATGGGAATGGCGATGCGCTCCGAGGTAACTCTATGGGATCATCATGGAGTTTATGTTTTGATAGTGTCAGCCGCGTCCAATACTATCACTGAAATTGTTTTCATATTATGTCCTGAATGAGGGTTTATGTCCTGAATTTGTTGTTGGTGTCTTTAGACCGCAAAATAAATTTTAAAAATTCTTCGTTTATTTACATTTTATAAATCAGGCGTGACCCTCCCCGGCTACCTCCATGAGAGATCAGGGATCATTTGATCCGATCCGATCTCGGTATCCTGGAGCTTTACACAATCCGATCCCAAATTCGGCATCATTTCCCATCACTAGTTCCATGTACCGGGGCAGTCATGTGGTATATTTGGTAGTTGTGCCGGTCCTCACACGACAGGACAGGTCTAAAATCCCATCCTCTGTGCGCATGACTGACTATTCAGTTATGAGTAAATAAAGTCAAAGAAAGTCAGAAAATGATAGACCTGTTGAGGTTGTTGTGCCAGTAAAGAAGAAAGCACCTCTTGAGAACTCTCTCTAATCGCTTCCCAACAATGACATCATGGAGCCCTGTTACAACCGTGGATTTATCTAATGGCCGACAAATGACTGACTTGTTAGACAATGTGTACCCACAATAACCCAACAAAAGACCATCGACGATTTGACCGAATGAATGACTCTATTTTTCCATCTTTCCTCTCAGGAAACTAGTAGCGACATCTAGTATCAAAATTCGCCCGTATTTATCCACAATTCTAATATTTGTCTTGTCTTGCCCCATTTTGCAGCACAATATCGCTCGCCACGAATAATAGAAAATCCGAGTGACACAATCGTACCGAAAAATGATCCCGTCACGCTCAACTGCAAGGCGGAAGGGAAACCCCAGCCGGTGGTGCAGTGGTACAAGGACGGTGAGGAGGTAAAGCTGGACGCAAACCACGTCCTGCTGCCGGCCGGTTCGCTGTTCTTCCTGCGGACGGTGCACAGCAAGAAGGAGCAGGACGACGGTGTTTACTGGTGTGTGGCCAGCAACACGGCCGGCAAAGTGTACAGCCGCAATGCGACGCTGCAGGTGGCAAGTAAGTGGTGCTGTAGTACGCTTAAATCTTTTCCGCTTGACGCAACTTACAAACAGTTCAGCAGATTTTGAGCCGGTTACACACATTATCCTCTCCGCCATTATGTGGATCATCTTATCGATCTGTTTGTGGTTTTTTGTTTTTTTCGTTGTTGTTTTCCAGCTTTAAGAGACGATTTTCGGGTGGAGCCGAAAAATACGCGCGTTGCGGCCGGTGAGACGGCACTACTGGAATGCAGTCCACCCCGTGGCAATCCGGAACCGAACGTTAGCTGGAAGAAGGTATGTTTCGCACTCACCAGACCATTATCATCAAACGAAATCACAATTTATCTCGATACGCTGCTGAACCTTTTTTTTCGGGGATTTGCTTTTTTTTTCTCTCTCTCCCGCAGAATGACGGCTTTCTGGAGCTGGACGATTATCGACCGTCGAAGGAGCTGGCCCGGATACGGATCGTTGACAGTGGGAACCTGCTGATCAGCGACGTTCGGCCGACCGACGAGGGGCGTTACCAGTGCATCGCCCAGAACATGGTTGGCTCGAGGGAAAGTGGACTCGCCAAACTGACCGTCCAGGGTAAGAGTGGCTCAATAACACCAAACAGCCCCGAAGGGGACTATTTCCCGGCAATCCCGGTCGTGGTTGTTGGTAGTGATGATTTACGGAGGCAATACTGCTCTTTTTTTTGTTTTTGTAAAGTGCGATCGCTTTCGGCCACTGAAATGAAGATCAATATGCATTTTGTGTTGTGTTTGCTTCCAACAGCATCCAAACCCGTTCTTTTCCATCCCCACCCCTCCGAAACGGCATGATTAATGTCCGCAGTAGAAAGAAATCATTATGTACCTTGCACCGCGCCAGTCGGTTCATCATCGTTAGCAGGCCTTCGGAGGAATATAGAAACGTTTGAAAACACGAATTGCTTCTAACCATTTGCATAACAAATTAAATTATTCTTTTAACATCGCGCCTTCTGCTTGCGAAGCATTTAGAAAGCTTGTTTTGTCCATCCTCACCTACCGCGCTATAGGTGATAAATATCGCATTAGTAATGTGGAAAAAGCTAGTCGAAAAATGGTCGAAACCATTTTACTCGCGGTACTGCTGATTGGATCGAATTTTAGCGCGCGCACCACCACCAAACACTTCGGGATTGGATAATTTATGTCATTTTTAATCAGCTCTGTCGCCTTCAGATCTACGCGATGTATGATTTACTAACCTTTCCGTTCTCTTTCCCCTTTCCAACGCAACCCAGTGAAACCGTACTTTGTGGCCGAACCGGATGATGCGACCGTACTGGAGGGTCACCGCGTACAGTTCCAGTGTTCGGTCGGTGGCGATCCGGCACCGCAAATTCTCTGGACGAAGCAGAACGGAGATATACCGGTCGGGCGGGCCGAAATATCCGAGGCGGACCGAAGTTTGATTATTCGCAATGTAACCGCGGACGACCACGGCCAGTACATCTGCGAGGCACGGAACTCGGTCGGTGTGATAAGTGCCCGGGCGAGCCTTACCGTAAACAGTAAGTATCGCGGACACGCCGGAATAGGTTGTAATTAATGCAATTTGAATGACATTTAAGGCGAATCTGCAGATCCGATTGGGGCGAGATATTGGCGTGTGGTATTAAAGATCGGCGAAATCGAGTCGCCAAACAGCCAAATCTCAGCATGCGGATCGTATCATCACACATCATTTAGGCTTAAAGCCGGCACCACATGGCAACGCAAAGTTACGAACCGACCGGAATGGTAGATTTTATGACCGTTCGAATTGGAAATCAGATTTTAACAACCACCCAATGCAAGGAGGTTACATCGTGGCGTCACTTAATATAGAGACCAATGTGTCTGGCTTTTTTTCTCAACCATCACATCATTTTCAGCTTCTGTTTTGCTTCATTTCGTGCTTGCTAAAACGCATTCGCAATTCGGGCGATGTTTTTTATTGCGCCGGATTCCCTTTTGGCACCCTGCCGTCGTCTCTCTCTGTGGGCGTGTGTTGGCAGCCCCGTGGCTGAGTGTGTGTCACTAGATTAGCAGTAAACAGTCGTAAACCCGTCGGTGGTACACACATCTTGCTTGCATCAGTTTTGGTCCGCACCCGCGAAGTTTTTGGTGTGAATGCGTGTCCTGTGTTTCGGTTTTATGAGCATTCGAAAAGGTTTTTTGTTTTTCGCTCACCAGTAAATTCATTTGAATTTATTTATTTGCGAATTTTAGATCGCTAGTACGAAGTTTGGGATGGCATTACGCCTAGCAACACCGATTCACATTTTTGGGGGAAATGGGTTTGATTTTTAGGAAACACCAGTCGATTTTGAACGGCTTACGATACTGTATATCGACACTAATTCCATGAAATCCTAATTCAGAGATCTTGTATCTCCTCAAAAGTCAATAATGTGATAGGGATTTTTCGTATCTATTAGAACGCTCCAAGCATCCGAATGGTCTGGATAGATGAAAGTCCAAGAAGATCATCTAAAAAACAAAGAAAATTTGCAGTCAACTCTTTAACTTTCAACTATATACGATGTTACATTTGGAATAGATATCTCCCGAGATTCGTGAGATTCTTGCCTCACGGATGCATAGTGTACCTTGGGAGCTACATGTACCCTAAAGATTAGAACAAGGAAGATTCTACAGGAAAATCTAATTCAGCATGGAGGCTTGAGTCTCTTGGTGCAATCATCCCTCGGATTAAAGATGATTATCCGATTTTTCGTACTGTTTGATCTAAAATTTCAATTACTAATTTTGACAACTATCTTTTTGATCTTTGTTACTGCTTGATGTTTATATCGTGAAATGAGTTTCGAATGTTGACAATAATTCTTGGATCTTGGTGGAGTTTAAACCCTATTGGAATTTCTGAAGAGAAGTCTCTCATACCTCGATTGTTTCATAAGTCCAACAAAGGATTCCTTCTTAGGTTAAGTATTACATTGAGAGCCTTATCTGAACGTAATAATAGATAAATGTGTCACTGATGCAACTTCACAAGCAAATAGTACAGTCTACTAGAATCCCTTACCGTTTCCTTTACAGCACCACCAGTGTTCATTGTGCGACCGCAAGACCAAAAAGTCACCGTCAACGGTGTGGTGACGTTCAAATGTTCCGCCGGCGGGAGTCCATTGCCGTCGGTGTTCTGGACCCGCGAAGGCTCCCAGACGCTCATGTTCCCGAACAACAGCTACGGCAATATGCATGTATCCGGGCAGGGTTCGCTACAGATCCGCGGTGTCCAGCGTGAGGATGATGGATACTTCGTCTGCTCTGCGCTCAGCGTGGCGGGATCGGTAACGAGTCGGGTGTATTTGCAGGTGAGCTAGTTAGTTTTATAGCAAATTATTTCCTTGTTATTATTGAGTTCTTTTATAACGAAAACCTTATCTCCTTTAGGTGACGTCTCCAATTGACAGTATTCCACCGCCACTGCTACAGCAAGTCCCCTCGAACCAAAGTCTTCCGAGCGGTACGAAGGCAACTCTTCCTTGTCGAAGCTCATCCTTGGGCGGTTCACTGCACGATCCGCCCTCGTCGGTACCGCGTTGGCAACGCGACGGAATCAATCTTCTCACCGGGGCCGGAAAACGCTTCAAACTTCTTTCCGGTGGATCTCTAAGGATTGATGGTAAGTGCCCCGAAATGTGAATAGGATTGTCATCTATGGTATCTATGGTACCTCACTCTAACTTTGACGAGCTGACTACAATGCCTACGCTATTCCATAGCTATTCTGCGGATAAAGAGCTACTGGAGCCGTAGTCCCATCTGTGAACTCTAATCACTTAATAATGCCTTCCCCATGGCAATGAAAAGAAATGTAACAACGTCGAAAGAGGAGAGCGAATTTAGCCTTTATGCAGAACTTATAACCCGTGGAAACGAAAAGATATAATATCAGCCCCGGTTTGCAGACCTTAACAGTCCTCTAATACCCAATTTCTACCTCCACTGCAGCGCTCATACTGTTGAAAGATTTAATTGATGCATTATCAATCAACTGAAGAGCATTATGCGTTTTCCATTTTACCTTCCATTGTGCTAGCTGGCCGGTAATGAGATGAGGGTACACGCTTCTGCAAGAATGCCGCACATGTCCGTAACGGGGACGACTGGTTGCTTAATAAGCCTGACTTTGACGTGGTATTGCAATCGCGCACACACAATGCCTTGTGAAAAGTGCAATCTGGTGTTCTGGAAAAAAGGGGGAAAAAAGACGGTCCTTCTCCTACTTCTGCTACGAGCGACGATCAGTTGCGTCTCATTGATTATTTAAAGAGTTTGTGCAGCTGTGCCTTGGGAGGGCGAGATGCGTACGATGGTTTTGTGTACCACACGCCGGATAGTACAAACCAGCATAATGCTAGAGAATGCAAGCATTCGCCTGGCGGAGGTTTAATTATTGACGAGTGCTTGCGTTGTTTTGCCGCGCTCAAATGAGCTAGAATAATAGAGATCTTGAGTTACGCTCAAGGCATTGCCGCAGTTTGGCGGATCGTTGGAAATGGAAAGTGGCGCGTGGTATGAACGCACCGACCGTGAAGTGAGGATATCCGGTTTCATTTGCTCAACCACGTTAAGACATGGAGTTCGATAAGTTGGCAAAACCGTCCCAACATTGCCCGGGGAGGGGGAAAGGATATACTTTTCACGTCTCTGTTTCATCCCTACCGTGGGGTTGACCATGATTGATTGAATCTTTACACAGTTTAGTGCTTAAAGCTGTTCGTTAGTTGTTGTTTTTTTCGTTTTTGGCAATATTCTCAACTTAATAAAAACCTCTTGCTGGACGTTCTGCAGAAACCCAAGGTACAGTACGAGCGAAGTACTTCCATCGTAAGTGAGCGCATGCGAATTTTATGACCGCGTGCCGTCGTACACATGCAGCTTATGCATCATCAATCAACATCCAACTGATGCTGGTGAGTTCGCTGAGTGAGGGGTTCGTACTGAATTTCCTCTGCATAAAACGATTTTCTCGCAAGTAAATAAAGAAAAAAAAACAAGTTGTCCTCAGAAGAAGAAAAAAATGCCCCATGAAGCAAGCAGTCTTCGCCATCCTCTTCTCTAAAGCCCCGTTGAAAGGCAGCACTCACCAAGCTTATCAGAAGATTGCAGTAACTCTCCATGGGGTGGGATTCATATCTTTTATTGCCATCTTTCCTGTAGAGTGAGCTTTAAGGAAAGACCTCTTCGCCTTACCTGTAAATAGTGCTGTCCTTCAATCATAGAGCACACCCGCTATCTTAAAAGCAGATGTTTGTGCTAGTACCATAACTTCCACTTGGGTCCAGATATGCTTTGTAATCAGCAATATTGCTGCAGTTAACTCCTCAAGACATATTCCACAACCTTTCATATGCTTTCATGTTGGAGTCTTCTTAACAACAAAAAAAGTGAGATTTGTTGTACATCTCTCACGTTTTTTTTTTCATCAATACAATAATATCATACGAAAGGTGACGTTAGCGCCTCAATTTTGACAGTCCAGCTGTGTAAGCGCTAACGGTACTGTCAAACTGCACGATTTCCATGGCCGCCTTGATGCATCTCTGAACTTCGTTTCGCCTGAACGAACCACCATCACCAAGTGAGTGATCCTTTGAACCCAGCTTACGGGGTACGGCACGGGTCAGAATAACTAGCCTGTTGCCCGGCTAGCAAAAGAAGGGCTTTTCAATTAAATGTCATTATGTAAATGATCATTTTTCTCCTTCGTCTGGTTCGTGGTTCGTGGCATCGCACCGGCCATAAGGCTAACCGAAAGCGAAGGTAGTTGTGGAGACAGAAGACCAAAATCATTCCAGTGTTAGCGCTTTGCGCCTTCATCTTCAATGCTTCAAAACGGAGAGTAGCTCAAGAAGTGGCTGTTCAAGCGGAATCTCCATGTTTTGCATGGCCATGGATTGAGAGTGTGAAACATGTTCAATACGTTACAATAGACTTGGAAATGAACATAAAAAAATCGGAGATCCAATAGAGCGATAAGCTAATGATGCTGGAATGTTGATTGAGCTTTTGTACTGCCAATGATTCAATTAGTGGCTAATTGTACATCATTTTTACCTTATGCCCTTATAGTGTCATATTGATTGTGATTAGTTACATGAATAAAACTTATTACTGGAGGAGTTTCATTATTACGAACATGACTTATAGTTTATTTTATCTTGTTTTTCCATCTTTAAAATATACGTACGAAAGCACCCGGAATGTCATCTCTCTCAACATTGGGAAGAGTTCATTTTCGATGCCATTTCTACACGTCACCCGAGAATATGTGAACAGCCTCACATATGCGATGTTTATTTTGCTGTTTGTGTTTTACGCTAGCCCACTTTAAACCACAACCCCTCGAGCTGGATGGGCTCTTTCCCATCCACGATGCTTCGATTGACGAGTGCTGCTCTCGTCAAACACAGCCAGGCACGCCGAGTGATCACGACGATGGCTCCCCGAAAAAAGGGTACTTCACCGGTGCTCATCACTCTTCACATTTCTCAACCTTGGCAACGGGAGCACACTGGTGCGTACAGCCAACGGTTCATCAAAAAAGTTTTCCAATTTGATCCTTTTGAGCCTCATATGTGTGGAGGGTTGTTACGAGCCCGCTGCATGTAACCGTGGTGTCTCAAGGGTGTAGCGTGCGTTTGTTTGTTTTGCTTCCTTGTGTTCCTCGTTCAGTCTATTTTTAATTTTCTACCATGGAGTGGTGGTACTTTCGCAAATTGATAAACTTTTATCGACTGGATGATTTATGATCGAAGTTATGGTTACCAGGTACACGGGTTTTTTAAAAATAATTTTAAATTTTCTGAATCATTATTACCAGTTTGAAGCTTTTCTAAACAATCCCGGTACAAATCTCAGACAAACTTCCCTTTGCGTTATGGAGTTTACCATCGACATCGTTTAAATTTTTTCAAACTTAAAACACAAAATCTTTATTCACTTTTCCAAGCACCAAACCCGTAGGAAGTTGGAAAGCCGTAAATTGTACGTATAAATTTCCGGTCTCCGTATAACTTTTTCCCGTATTCACGACACGTTCCCACTTTGTCGGCGGATCGTACAAGACCCAAATCGGGGTATGAAGGCGCTATTAGGTGGCTGCTTACCTGGTACCACCGCAAAGGAAAAATCCAAACTATCATAAGCGAGAGAGTTTCCTGCTGAGCTTTGCCGGGGGACCACTGCACGGAAGATGGCCACAGAACATCTTCCCCACCCAACGGAACAGCTTATGAAACGCCTGTCTAAAAAGCATCGTACGCCTCACTTTCGGTGGATTGAATAACTTTTATTAGAATGAAGGCCGTTCCATCGTCAATGACTTCCGATGGTGTTCTCGTTGAAAATGCAAATGTGCTACGATGATAAGGCCGTGCACGGTAGGCGTGCGTGAAATCGCACACGTTCACTGCGTTTGTTCAAGGGAATATCATTTCCGTTCAATGGTGACGATGTCGGACGGGGGTTTTTTTTCCCTCCCCGTACGCTACAGGTAGGAAATGGGAAATGCCACTTTTCTTTGCCATTTATGGTTCGCTTTTCAACAACGAAACGTTTGAAAAGAATCATACCATCTTGAACGCATTATGGGAGTTTTCTTTTTATGTGAGGGTTCCGCAACAAAGGTATTGTTGAAGTTTATATAAAAGAATGTATTCTTTGGGTTGAGAATAAATGTTCTTCTGATTTAATTCGAGTTCGTGTCATTTGTACCCAACTTATAGAAAACGAAAGACAAATTCTTCTTAAATATATTTTATATATAATTCTTCTACGATTTTATACAACAATCTTTAAACGCTTCTTCGTAAGAGGTTTATATGCCAAGACGATAGCCGATAGACGATCTGTTCCACAGGACCGCTAACGAGCCCCCCATAAACTTTTCATTTGTATTCTAGAATTACTGCCCAGTTGTGGGCAAATCAAATATATCCAGAATTGACAGCCTATGAATGCAAGACAGTTAATGTTAAGAAACAAGTGAAATCCTATCTACTAATTGATATTCTATAGTAAGCTATTAATGTGGAGTATTGTTGAGATATTCGTGATCCAAGTATGAAGGTAATTTTAGAGTTAAGAGCACTAGAAGGCCCTTCAGAAGTGTTGTTTAGTTTCGGTTCTTCATCTGTATCACCTTATGGAACTATTTTCTCCTGTTTTTGAGGTTAGACACTTCCATTAGAGTCGTAGACATCAGGTTTATAGATATAGATAGATCTTCCAAATCTGGGGATCCTCTACTATCTACTACTGCGGATCGCAGCTCTTCTATCGTTTCTCATCGCTTTTTAGTTCCTGCTTCTTCATTCTTTGCGAGTCTCTTAGAGTTACACTGTGTTTCTTTACTTACTCTTTTTTTCTTTACTTACCTCTTTTATTTTATCATTTATTTTAATATTGAACTTTTGGGTTCAGCTTTAATACACTATCTAATGTGGGTTATGTGGGTTAAAATATATATGTTTAGTCTTGATCGTGTATTTTTTTATATTTGTTTAGGGGTATAATAAATTTTTCATGTATAATTATTAGAAATCAATATTCCATAAAGAATTTCTAGGGTTTGTTATTCTATACGCAATTCACACTACATTTCTGATAGCCCTTGTTTAGAAGAAAATTTTAAATAAAGTTAATTTTCTATTAATGAGACTAATAATGATAAAAGATTGCCTCAGTTGTCCAGTTGTCCAAATGTATGTTTCTAGTTCAAGATATATTGCCTCAGGATGGACCATCGTATACCCCTTCAGGTGCTCTCAAGATTCCACTCTCTCTCCATTTTCAACTACACTTTATTTATGAGCTACTATTTTTGGGGGCACTTCCAAGGACCCAATTCCTACCATTCGACTTTAAATAAAGTGGCACTCTACCCGTCACAACCATCGCTGTCACAGCGGATGTCTTAAAACGGTGCTGTACAATGCGCGTAGAAGATCGCTACGAAAAGGAAGACCAAGCTCCCCGATGCCGTTGGTATCGATTTGGTTACCAAAACCGGTAGCACCCAAAAAAAAAAAACCCCGGCATAGATGTCAAGTGTTTGATGCTAGGCCTCGCCATTTGGACACTTCTCGAGCACACTTAATGGTATGGGAGAATTAAGCCATCGCGTACGCGCTTGAAGTTGTTGCCATTTTAAGTACGCGCTCCTTTTTCAGCACAACCACGATGGTTACATTTCTTACAGGGATTTTTTTTTGTTTTTGCTGCCTCACTCCTCACCAATCGAGATCAATTTTTCCTTCTTGAAAGCCCATTAATAATGGTTTGGCCTTTCACGTTTTTTTTTGTTTGGTGCTTTGGTACAACGCGGTAAAGAGGTCAATAATTAGATATCGCCCTCAGTGGGTGCGTGTACCGGTGGAAGATTCGTGCTAAGAGCGAGGTTTATTGAGGGTTTCGCAAGCAGATTCCGTACTTTCGGTAGTGGACCACTAATTGCCCACATCTTCCGTTGCCTGGTGGAAGACGAACATGATCTGTGCGGGATGAGGGCACCGTGGGAGATGATGGTCCGAGGGTATTCCGTAATGACAAGGATGTGATAGAGGATGGTAATGTTTTTGTGGAAACCCCGTTCGGGCTGTGCGTTGTTGGAAATTGGAAGCTTAATGAGGCACTCGTAGAAGAAGGGATTGCCACGGGATTTAATACGGGACAGAACTCGATGTGATAACTTGCCTAATGGAGGGGTTCATCTAGTGACATTATTACTTACCATTAAAGTATCTTCTTACCCCCATTTGCTGTTCAGCTTAAGTAGATAATCGGTTTTGAAGGAGTGAATTTGGTGTTTAGTTTGTTTTTTTGTTTTGGGTCTGCTTAAACATTAAACCATGAAGGGATGCTTTGGGTGAAAAGTAACAGATTGTTCAAACCTTTATCGCATTATTTTGGCAACAGAAGCGCAAAGACACGCTGGCAAAGTTCTACGCTGTAAATGTCTATTCTACTTTGCTAATGCTTCTCGCTTCGCGCCTGCACGAACTTCAACATCACTACATCAAACCATTGCATAACCGTGTTAGTCCATATAGAGCAACAAAATGGAAATCATTGTACCTGATGTAAACATCCTTCTCCGGGCACACACCGGGGAACACGTATGGTACATATTGTATGTGGCGTTATGTTTTCGAACATGCTTTCACTAATGAAAGCACCGAGCGATGGCCGCTTTTCACCTCGTTCCATATTAGGTGCCGTTCTCCATGTTTTGCCGATTCGGTCTTTCGCTCTACCATCGCAACGTTCTACTCGTACCTGGCTATTTCTATGCTTTCTATGTGTGTTTATTTTTTGTTTTTTTTTACACGCTAGCATCACAAAGTTTTGCCTCTTTCAAGGATATGCTTTACGGATCGTAAAGATACACTCTTTATCCATCCCAAAAGCCACGGCCGTCAGGTGGTGGTGTGAAAACAAAAACTACACTCACCGCCCACCGGGGTCCCGTCCCCGAAGGGCGGCAACGTGGGCTGAGCTTTGTGTACTTTAGTTCGGGAGTTTAATACTCTAGAACAAATGCTACGGGACGGTATGCTTTGGGGATGTTTTAAAAGCGGCCTGCCAGCGATGATGGCATCGAACAAAGAAAACTTTCCGAACCCCCGAGCGGAAAGCGTTGTGCTTTGCACTTGCTTGCTCGGTACACGTATTAGTAGTGGTCCATTTAAAGCGAGTTCTTTGAAACTTTAAGCATTTTAAGAATGGGGTTGATATGGTTTTTTTGTACAGTACTGTTTAAACTTCTACTGTGTTTGATTACAATAGCCATTTATAAATCGATCAGAACGTGTGTTGTGGTGACGTTTTGTAACCCTTTTGTATGTGTGTAAAGGACCAACATTGATTTAAGACAAAAGTTTCAATATTCTAAACACG
Source organism: Anopheles moucheti (assembly GCF_943734755.1). Lineage (NCBI taxonomy): Eukaryota > Metazoa > Arthropoda > Insecta > Diptera > Culicidae > Anopheles > Anopheles moucheti. The sequence goes on from NC_069140.1 coordinate 79,902,280, forward strand.
AAATTCAACCTAAAGCCATCCCAAGCCTTTTATAGAAAGTGTTTGATAAACACATTTCAAACAATAGACTTTATGGACTAGTTTTTCGACTTAGAATTAAGAATTTCTGAAGGAATATGCCAGATGAGGATGAACGTCTCATTTCGATGAAAGTAATTATAACAAGTTCAGTGACTTCCGACCGAAAACCAGTACTAATCAATATTTTTCTTTATTTATTAATTAATGTATTTATTGATTAATTTATTAATGAATTAATTTTATTATTTATTTATTTATTTATTTATTTATTTATTTATTTATTTATTTATTTATTTATTTATTTATTTATTTATTTATTTATTTATTTATTTATTTATTTATTTATTTATTTATTTATTTATTTATTTATTTATTTATTTATTTATTTATTTATTTATTTATTTATTTATTTATTTATTTATTTATTTATTTATTTATTTATTTATTTATTTATTTATTTATTTATTTATTTATTTATTTATTTATTTATTTATTTATTTATTTATTTATTTATTTATTTATTTATTTATTTATTTATTCATTTATTTAATTATTTATTTATTTATTTATTTATTCATTTATTTAATTATTTATTTATTTATTTATTTATTGCTTTATTTATTTATATATTTATTTATTTATTTATTTATTTATTTATTTATTTATTTATTTATTTATTTATTTATTTATTTATTTATTTATTTATTTATTTATTTATTTATTTATTTATTTATTTATTTATTTATTTATTTATTCATTTATTTAATTATTTATTTATTTATTTATTTATTCATTTATTTAATTATTTATTTATTTATTTATTTATTTATTTATTTATTTTTTTATTTGTTTATTTATTTATTATTATGTTTGAATATTGTTAAATACATCATTCATGCTTAAAGCTTCCTTGAGAAATTCACCAGATTTCAGAAGCTCATAATACACAACGTAGAATTAATCCCACCATCAGTTGCTTACACTGCAATAGGTCAGAACTATCATCTATTATTATGTTCTATTAGGGCTGTCATTATAGTTTTTGGGATACAATCAGTCATAATAAATACACTTTTCTTCCACGGTCAATATTAATGATGAAACTATTTAACTAAAAGCCAATTTGACTTTTTACTTCAATAAGTGTGGTACTTCTGATGCTTCTGTCTCCGATTCATGTCCAGAGTATCTAATTTAACGACGACGGTCTATTGCGAAACCCTGTGAGTTTTTGTTCTCAGTCAATGTTTGGTGTGACATGAGATTTCTTCAAGTTGTGTCACCGAATCTTCATCCTTAAAGGCTGCTCCAAACGCTCTTTGTCGTCAACTCTTTTAACTCATGGGTTCCGTTTGTTCTTAGTTTTTCTTTTTTTTTTCTCGACTGACACGCAAACATCAACACTGCAACACTTGCACTGTAGGTTAAAATTCCTTGCTTGAATTGACATTGATCTCCAAGTCGTAATCATTCAGAGAGAGAGACAGAGTAATCATTCTTACGTATTTAATTTTAGAATCTTTTATAATCTTTTTATCATTGTAATAACTTCCTAGAATTTCAAAGCATGTTTTCTTCGTCTTTTGTTTACAGATCTTCAAACGGATGACAGTGGTTGGTATCGGTGTTCTGTGAAGCTGGATAATCATGAATATTCCTGGTCGGCATATCTGAGTGTAAGTTTCACATTTCTGCTACCATTTATTTTCCTGTTTGTTTATAAGTTACTTCCCTGGACGTAACAGTCATGTAATTGCCACCTGGCTATCACAAACCACAAGTTGCATACCTTTAGGCTTCAAACTTTCCAATGGAGAGCACTTGTACGATCTTTTGCCCTGAATATGCAATCACCCATAATAAAGCGTGTACAATGTCACGCTCGCTCGTAGCGATCACTTAAATTCCTTTTCCAATAAACCATTGCATACCAAGCGTGCTCTAATCCGTGGTGTCTTTTCCCATTCGTTCCGATGCACAGGTCGATAGCAATCTGCCGCCACAATCGCAGCAGATATACAATCCCGAACTGCTGCCCTCCGCACCGGGACAGCCGAAGGCGGCGAACATTACCAACACAAACGTTACGCTCATATGGGCCCGTGGGCAGGATAAGCTGCGCACGAACGCGATCGCCAGCTACACGATCGAGTACCACAGTACGGACGATCGGGAGGTGGACGCCGGCTGGAAGACGGCGTTGCGGCAGATCGCGGGCAATACGGCCACGGTGACCGGGCTGTCGCCGGAAACCGGATACATCTTCTCGGTGCGTGCCGAGAACGGTATGGGCTTCTCCGGGCCCTCGCCCGTATCGACGCTGATCCGCACGCTATCGTCGGACGATCGTGTCACCATACCGGAGGAGATGGACACGGCACGCATGGTGCTGAGCGGCAAGGTAGGTTTCATCGCCGTCAGATCGTTCGCAGATCGTTCTGGTGAGATTATTTTGATTGTCACATCGGTTGGTTGGTTGCGTTTCGGTTGGCTATTTGCAGATCCTGGAGCTGATCGATATCATCGCGCTAACGTCCACATCTGTGCGGCTCGAGTGGCAGCTGCAGATCGGTGGTTCGGAGGAGTACATCGAGGGGTTTTACGTGCGCTATCGCGATCTGGACAGTGATGTGCAGCGGTACAGCATGCTACCGATACCGAACAGCGAAACGGAGAGCCACATCATTACGAACCTGAACAAGTACACCCGGTACGAGTTCTTCCTGACGCCGTACTTCAAGAATCTCGAGGGCCAACCGAGCAATGCGCGGATCGTACGCACGCTCGAGGACATGCCGACGGGACCACCGACGAACATACAGGCCGGCATGCTCAACCTGACCGCCGGCTGGGTGCGGTGGAGTCCACCGTTGCGCGAACACCAGCACGGTGCGGTGGTCGGCTACAAAATTCAGGTAAAGTCGGGCAACAACGCCTCGAAGCTGCTCGCCCAGATGACGCTCAACTCGACGACCACCTCGGTCATGCTGAACAACCTGACCACCGGCTCGAGCTACACGATTCGCGTGGCGATGTTTAATCGGCTCGGTATGGGCCCGTTCGCCAAACCGCTGTACCTCGTGATGGATCCATCGTTCGTGATCGTACCGCAGGGTGTACACAACAACCACCAGCTCTTCGGCGACTACGATGACCGGCGCCATCCGCAGCATCAGCCGCACGCGAACGGTTTCCTGCACGAGACGTGGTTTATGCTGCTGGTGGTATTTTCGCTGCTGGGCGTACTGATCGCAACGATCACGGGCGGCGTGGTGCTGTTCCGCCGTCGCCAGAGCCTGGGCAAACCGGTTGTGACCGTGCCGACGCTCGGTGCCCGGCGGGGCGACATCGCGAACCTGAGCATGTCGCGCAAGGACGGTGGTATTTGGATCGATCGTGGCTGGCGGACGTGTGATACGGATAAAGATTCCGGGCTCAGCTCGATCAAGCTGCTCGAGGGTAGTCAAACGCACCATACGTATCCGTTGCCCGATGGGGGCACGGATTACGCGGAGGTTGATCCACGTGGGCTGACGTCATTTTACAATCGAAAGGTAAGCTTCGGGTGCTGCACTGTGAGGTCGGGTTACTGGTCAAAATTTAAAACTTTTATTGGCCCTGTAATGTTAAGAAAAAATTGTTTGGACTTTAAAGTCCACTAGCTCAAATGAGCTTTCGATGTGGTTTTATATTCGTTTTCTAACGAAAATGGTTAGGGAATTAATTGTTCAACACAAAACATGAAAAATATCGTCGGTACACAAATTTAAAGTTAAGAAGTTTACCAAGAATTTTCAAAACTCCCTAAGATCTGGTATAGATTCTAAAGACTTCAAGACGTCTATTTTACCGACACAACAACCTCTAGATCTACAGGCCTGCCATTGCTGACTTTCTTTGACTTTATTTAAAAATATCCTGATTGTTAGTCCTTGCTACTGGGAATTGGACCAGATAGAATTTTGGACCGATCATGTAGTGTGAAGACCGGCCCCAACATTTATCACGATCTTCTAATTAATCTGATGATGATCTTCTGTTATAAGAATCCAGAATCAGAGATCTTTAAACAAAAGAGTTATATGTTAGTGATACTTTAGGTGTTAAGATGTCAAGATCTTCTGATACTAGTGATGATGATCTTGTCCAATAAGAAAAGATAACTGATGTGATGGATGATCTGGTACTGATGCTGAAAATTGGGAATTGGTTTATAGATCAACAGACCGCAAGGCCCTCTCAATAGCACAATAAATGTACTTTACAGCTATGACGACGCAGGAAGTACAATAATGTGGTTGACAAATGCCGAGTTCCACATACAAAACTCGAACACGTCGCATACTTCATAGATATCAACATCTTATCATACATCTGATGATGTTCTTTTGCTTTCAGATGTGTTTTGTTCAAATTTCGAAATATACGAGCCTAACCTTTATTTTTGGAGTAGGACTAATACTGTTTGAGATATGAAATTATGTTTACTCTCTATCTCTCGCTTGATATCTTTATGATAACTTCAAGGCTTTCAAGATAAATTATTGGGTTCGGATGTATTGGGCTTCCAGCTATTTTGACACAAGTAGGACTAGTTTGTTTTAGTGTGCCAGTTCCACTGAGTTGTCTAGGTTAAGAATCATCAACAGGAACCATTAAAGAACAATGTAGTAATCGCATGCTACTAGGCCAGAAAAGACATCACGTACAACCACACTTTGTTTAAGGCTATCCCATAGTGGAACAAAGTCAGAAATATTTACCAACGGAATCGCTTGTCCTATTTCAATTCCAGTCTCCGGAAAGTCCGACGCCGTACGCTACCACGATGATCATCAATGGGATTCCGCGGAGCGACAATGGCGATCTAGGCTACCAGGGTCACGATACGTTCTCGTCCACATCGTCCAGCTTCCGATCGTTCTACGGTTATCCTCGGCCAATCAACACCAACAATGGTACGATTAATAGTTTCCCAAAGATTGTCAACTGAATCACCACCTGAGTTGTCATTTTGTATTTGTAATTGTTTCTTTGCCATCATCGCAATCATTCCTCAGTTCCACCCAACTGGGTTGACTATCTGCCACCGCCGCCGGAACATCCGCCTCCGATACCGCAGCCGCTGGACATCAATCATCATCTCAACCATGTCTACCCATCCGAGCTGGTCGGCACGATGAACAGCTCGCAAACCTCCAGCTACTGCTCGCGGCGAACCAGCGGGTACAAGTGAGGGCCGGGAATGCGCTTTGGTTGGTAGGCGGTAAACATACCACCAGCACCATCAATACAAAACTAACAGACGACAAACAAATGCAACACACTCACGAAACCACGAAACCACACCACAGGCACCTACCGTCGTCGGCACCGGTGATCCAAGTCAACGCCGCACGTTGTCGAATGCGGCAGCGTGTGTCCTTGCTGTGTGTCCGGCAGTCCATCTTGGTGGCCAAAGCACCGTAGAGTAGTTGCTGTTGCTGGGACGCAGGGTAAAATGTTACGGGCACCGTTTTGGGTCGGGGCTTGCGCGAAGAGCGAAAATGGTGTTTCGTAAGTTTTATTATTCGACGGCCGGGGGTTTGCTTCGCTTCCACAGTGTGTCTTCTGCGTCCCGGCGGCCAACGATAAAAGATCCTTACAGGTGAGTGCAATCCGAGTGAGTTAGAACTTTTACAGTTGCTCTGTAGGAAATTCGGACAATTAGCAAATTAAATATAGTATTTTTCTTTGGGACAAATAACAAGATTTTTTTGTAAAAGTATGGAAAATTACTGAATATTTTGAGAAGAATCAGCATCAATATCTACAAATTAATGGGCCTTTTGAAATCTGAATAAATTTCTCGTACATCTGCAGATTCAGGTTGCGAAGATCTCAAAATAATTCCAATACAGCCTAGTCTTCGATGGCAATCATCGATTGAGCTGTAATTTAAGCAACTATTCTGTAAGATAATTTAACTTTTCAAGAAACTTTAAAACAAATTATAAAGATAAACCTTTTAAGTGTTCTTTCAGTACTGAGATCAAATGACTTTAAAGGTTCTATAAAAAAAGGCACAATTTTAAGAATTTTGAAATTCACATGAATTTTGAGAGAGTCATAACTTTTCGAAAAATTTCATAATGCTTCATGAAAGAGATTCAAGGATATTCATTACGATTCATGTGTCTAAATCAATTTTAACTGAAAAGGATGGAAATTGTTTTCCCAAGATGGTACTAAATTCGAAGAGTTGAGTTTCTAGACACAGCATGTCTAATTCTGTTGAAAATTCTCATAAATGTTATTGTTATTTTCCCGACTATCAACCACTTAAGTTTTACAGAGAGTTGTATTACTCTTTTTGTTTTGTTATACATTTTTTGTACTTGTTCTTATTTTTGAATATAACTTTTATACTTGTTTGCTTTTACTTAAGTGATATCCGTACTGTAATAATTTAGGTATGTCACCTGTTATTCTTTTGTTTGACAGCGTTTTACGAATACAAAATGTTAAATTATTTAAAAAATTGCCTCTATTTGACTCTTAACCCCATAAATCATTTTGCAAAGAGGAAAAAAAAACATTTAATTTCTAACTGTCCGGCTTTGCATTTGTAGCACTGTGAAGAATTTTATTTGAAACTAAACAGCAACCATTTTGGTTTATTTTTACTCCATCTCCCACAGGATTATCGTGCAATGTAGAACTTCTCCGGATTGTGGCATTCGCTGTTGGTCGGGAACGGGAACCACCCGCGATGAGACCGGCGGAAAAATGTGTTTCCAGCTGAACATTCGCTCACTAAAACATCCAAAAGCTACGTAGAGCTTTGATAGGCGCGGCATTTGGCAAATGCCAACGGGTCCTCGGTTTTAGACCAGAGACCAGTGCAAAAATGCACACGCCGGTTTGGGCCTAGATTATGGCCCGGTTTAACTGTTTATCACAACCCCGCGTAAATTTTTCGCCCCAAGTAGCCATGTGGCGAATATGAAATCGTAGATTCAGATGGTAGTGATGAATATAAGATATATTTTTTCTATGAAAAAATCAATCGACGAAGCTTGATTAACTTACTCGCAGCAAAAGTCCGAAAAGAAAATCAGGTATGTAAATTTATTGTTCACACCATTTTCCAGGGTTTTTTTTTCATTTTTTAAAATCCATGTTTGAATGTTTTAATTACAAATTAAACAGTAACGAGATCCATCGTGCCGATCAGTGTGCTGCATCCAATTAATGCTACTATAAAGCTCAATTTAGCACGACATTAAACTGATTGTTGTTATCCAACGGGCCCCAACCCAATTCTTCTTCTACCCATGCCAGCCCGATTTGTCATTTCGCTTGTTCGCACAACAAAATGTGCGATAAATATCGCTATTTAATGGCTTTCCGACCGCTCTAAACAACCGCAAAATGGTTTAAAAACATGTTCCGTGACAAAAGCTTCACCGTAAATATGCCAATATGGTAGCAGCATGGTGTTAAACACAGTGAACAGATGTGTGGCGCACCATATGTGTTGGAGTTTTTTTTTTACTTTTGTTGAGTTTGTGTGTAGTTTTTAATTCCAATTGAGGTCATGCTGTGGTTCGCATTGTGATGATTATCCCATTCGGTGTCATCTTTCCGAACACATGCTGCCATTATTGCAAAAGAGGTAATATGTTACATATTCCAATTATAAAGTTAACAAATTGGTGGCTATTTAAAAGAAATTAATCAAGATTACTTGACGGATAAACACATATAACGATAAAACATCTGATAAGCTGAGTGAGTAGTTTAACCACATTCATCATTATATTTGTTGCTCAATACTAAATATTATAAATAATAATAAGAGTTCTTCGTTTATAATATATACATATAACGTTTTATCTTTATATTTATTTGACGTTTTTAGCGATAAGAGTGAAAAACATAAAACCACTTAGTGACCATCAGCTTAAAAATAATTTTCTCGACTAGTTTTCAGAAATTGGATCAAACTTCATGTAGGTGGGCGATTCGAACCTTCTCGTGGCAAGGTAGAAGAACATTTACTTAAATGCTGCACTATCCCACACTCATGAACCACCAGCACATAAAGCAAGGAATAGACGATAAAATTTATAGTTTGCCTGTTAAGCGGAACTCTAATTTGTCTATCTAATATTTGACGATTGATCATGAACCCCGTAAGAATTCCTGAACTTTTAACAAATTTTGAGTTACCTCATGGGCTTCGATTATATTGTACAGTCAGTTAAAATAGATCAGGAACAGGAGATTAGTTCCATCAATATGTTAAACTATTATTTTAATGTTAATCTGCTATAATCTCGTCTTCTTTTTAAGTTATGAAGAATGGCCACGCAATATTGCTTATTTCTAATGGAATTTTAATCTAATCTCTATCTATTTGTTGAAATCCTCTATAAATTATGGCAAATAACACTAAAAGTTGCAGGGTTTTACAAAATATCCAAAACCTAGTAAATGTACTTCAAATTTAAAATATGAAACACCTTTCAGATATAGTACAAAACGTACAGAGAAGTGTAAAGCATGGTGAGAACGTTGGTACAAAATTAATTCTACCATTTGAAATTAACAAAACTCACCAGCGCATTAGCTGCACAAATGCAAGTATTTGAAATACTTTAAAGATACTCCTGGCCAGGAAAACTGTGCATTACACAGTTTCTTTCAACTATCTAAAATAAACTATTTACTACAACATTCATTCAACAACAACTCGCTCTCCAGTTTTGTTGTACTGAAGTTCACGATGTGTTAAAGAGCTTTCAAGCATCCATTACCGATGATGGGAAACACCAGTTGTCGAACGAGAAAACAATGTCCATTTAAAGCGCGAACATCGCGACTCGTTCTTTGCGAGCTTTTTAAACGTGAATGCATAATTTAGCGAAGACCTGCTTGGTGTAAGTAGTTGAGAGAGTTTTGTCGCGCTCTGTTCTTTATATTAGCGCACTCACAGTGCACTCGGGGTGTGGCTTGAAATTTATGTTGCATGAGATAGGGACGATCGTTATTGAAAGCTCTTATTAACATCAAACAGTGTAAAGATAGCCATCTTAAATTTAAAATAACCGAAGCATTATCTGAAGGCTGAAGATGTTCACTCTCAATCTATCCAATCAAACTAGTAGTAGATAGTAATTTTATTTTTAGGTACCGTGCTTTGACTGACGTATGTTGGACTGTCATTATGACAGCTGTCAAGCCGTATATACATAGCGTTAATAAGGTGGTCAGGGTATAATATTTTCAAACCTTCTACATTAGTTGTAATTATAAACTTCCATTTTTAAACCCAACAAAATGATATTAAAGTAATGATATAAACAGTAGAAATACTTCTAAATCTTTTTTTCCAAGTAGTACTAATCTAACATTTTAATTTATTTAAATAAGGATCAATGAGGCACTATATGGGAGATAATCAAACTACCCCTCGAAAGAAGCATTACTTAGCCAAAGATCTTATGTTGTTCATAATATCATCACACTCGGGAAAAGGCCAATGTGTGAACAAATTAGAACTAATTCCAAAGACAAATAAATGGCCCCTGAATTCTGGTCGTTTGCGATTAGCCGACCAGTCCAGTTGGCGACAGTTTCCCGAGTTATAAATCAATTCCTTCCTCCAGCCCGGTGGCTTGTTTTGCTTCCATTTCCTGGATGCGTTCGGCGCCTAAAGGAACCCGTGAGTGATCCGCTCACCCATGGAGGTTTCATGAATATGGAAGAGTTGGAACCGGCGGGAAGATTCGATGTCGCTGCGATTTAATGGTACGGGTGTATGTTTTGGAGCTTAGGGAACTCCAATTTCGTAATGTTTCCCTCTACACTATCAATCCCATTGCTGGCAGTCGGCAGTCCCAACAAAGGGAGCACAATTAATTGCGTGCAGGATTAGCGAATGTTACAACGGTGGTTCGCATTTCTGCAATGGGATATGTAATGAAGCACTTAATATGTGGGTGTTGGTAGCGATTGTATGTGAACGTTAATATCCTTAGCACATCGTAAAGTGTAGCTACAAGATGGTTGTTTGGTGGTCAACAACAAATCAATATTAAGATGAGGTGCCAATAGCCAATCATAAGCAATTCAATAACTGACGGCGTGGTTTATGAAGTTGCGAGAATGCAAGAACAGTTGCTCAGTTAAATATATTTAACTTCAATTATATAATTAGCTAATCCATACGGATATCTCAGGATATTACTACATTAAATGTCAATACTAGACGCTATACAATAGCCAATTTTAATGAACCTTTTACTGCGATAGAATACCCTTTTCGTCAGTACCGGATAATATCTTGTTAAGCTCGTTGGCTACGGTGACAGGCAGTTTCTTCGACCCTTTCGACGAAATCATCCGCTCGGATCTTTCCCAATCCAACTATCCCCACCCGTTCAAGTCCATTTCGGTCTAACAAAGAACTTCAAGATTACGTACATACCGGTGCTCGCGTCCGTTTTGGAAGATCCTCCCGGCCATAGCAAATCCTCCTTAACGAAGGGAAAACGAATCATTTGGTTCGACGCGCGGTACCGCCAGGCAAAGACAAAAGCTGCTGAGATAGATACCGAAAAGGAATAAGTTCGAGCTGGACTTCGAACGAACTATGGCGCTGCGTTACGGGAAGGACCTTCGAGAAGATGACGCGAACAACAACAACAAAAAAGAAGAGAAGATACTTCTAAAAGAATGATAAACGATGCTTCCCTTCGGCCATGATTAGGTTCCTTCTCTCTCTGTCGACGTAGAAGATGTTGACTGCCTTGCCACTGGGAACTTGCACATCGTTCACGTTTGTGCAAACATAATTTAGAAACAAAGAAGCGAATCGTTTCACTGCCCTGAACTGCCCCGGCACTTGACGGCCACGTGTGGTTCATACCCATAGAAGCATGTCGTTTTTCCACCTCTGCTGGGCCAGTGTCAATAGCATTCAGCGTTCAGTTCATTACCTTTCGAGTTGGGTTTCACGAGTGAGTGGCCGTGCTGCGGAAGGTGAACAATTGAGTGGTTCTAGTTTCGTATTTGTGTTTATTCACTGTTTTGTCTGTTTCGTTTTGCTACTTCTTTAGCATATCTTTGGGTGTGCGGAATAATAATGGGCATGATTCGCTTACTACTCTTTACCTTATATACAAATATTAAAGTATCTTAAGTAGTTAAGTTTTTTGTTAATGCAATAATCTTCTTGTTTTATATTTATGTTTACAACGGATAGTATATTTATTAACTGTATCAGTAATTTTCCCAATTGTCTTTATACTTGTCATCAAAATGCATCATCTCGAAATGCCAGTTTCTATCCCTATCTTCCAAAACAAACCCAAACAAGCTATTAATGGCTGCCCCTACCGGAAATGTGTGTCGGAAATGACTGTTGAAAGATTTATTTCCGTTTGATTACCGACCGGTGCCGGTGGTTTTGTTTTTTTGTTTTGCACAGCACTTGCACAACGTCGAACGGTTATGATGAAAAGTGTTGCCGATCTGGAAGGTGGTGTATTTTTCGATCAACTTTTTCACGATGAATTTTCCATTAAAACTTTTATTTGTTTATTCGAACCTGCTCTCCCTACGGGGAAATGCTTGAGGCCTGTTTTTTTTTTCTGTTCGTCCTGGTTTATGCTGCTACAAACTACAAACAGTTCCAAAGGATGGGTAAAAGTTTTTCAATTTACGAATGATTCGATTGGAGTTGATATCTACCGGTTGTGAATGGTGTTTGGCTCCAGGTTGGAATTGATCGTTTAGAACGGAAAAACATAAACATTTTTTTTTTTTTGGTGCAAAACTTTACGTGATTTCTTCATAAAATTGAAACTATAAACAACTTTAATGTCCACCCGAACGGATATTTTTTTCTTGTCTTGTTCTTTATTTACTTTTCGTCTCGATTTTCGTCATGCCGGGTGTATATTAAGATTTTATGCTAACGATGCTTTCATTCAACGTTTCAATAAGAACGATACATTAAAATAAATGTGGCATTGTTCGACCCGATCCCAACATTTAGCAAACCGAATGTTCTTCTCGTTTACTTTATTGTCAATACCGGTTTCATTGTTTGTTTCATTGTTTGCTTTGTGTTTGCATTTGTTGTTGTTCTTTTTTCATTATGTTTAAAACATTTTCTCAAATGTTTGCTTTGTTTTTGTTTCTCTAGTTTACAAACTATTTTTTATAAATGTTAATATTGACTTAAATTTTATTTTTATTCATTATTGTAACCTTTAAAGATTTTATATTAAAATAAATGCGCAAAAGATACAGAATTTTACTGATTTAAATAAATTTCTAATAACAATGACAAAAACTTAAACTTCGAACTGCTGACAATGTAAAAATACATATTTTTAAACCTCCTGAATCATTACAAGAAGTTTCGTTTCGGTCAAACTCCATTACAATTCCAAACAAATACTTTCGTTGAACAAAACAACTATCAAAAACTCTGTTCTCTCAAACTCAATTCCAATGAAAGTGTCCCAGCGATGTTTTGTAACGTCGTTGCGTAACCGGCTGCCCTAACTCATATCACAAAGTGTCCACATTAAATTTATTTAGCTAAGCCTACTAAATTCATGCCGTTAAAGGGCTCGGGATTAGCTCGGGCCGTGTGTGCATTAAATCAGCGCATTAGTGTAAGGAGCCGCGGCGCAAAAAAAGCAACTCTCCCACACTGTCACGATTGGTTCGCGTGCTTGAAGTGGAGATCAAGCCTATAAGCCTATACATCAACCGTTCAAGCAGAGAAATATAGGAAAAAATAGCGTTGTAACTGGAGGGAAATTTATCACAGGCGGGCGCTGTCATCTGGTTCACTTGTACCGAAACACTTCATCGTCGCTTGGAATGCTGGAAGCGCAATGTTGTGCTCTGTGTGTGCTTATGATTTTTTGTAAAAGTAAAAGTATGATTGAATTGCTTTATTCTACGCGATGTTAAACAGGTGTAGCAGTCAAACATAATAATTTAAATGTTTAAGTTTAAGCATGCTAAGTGACTATATTCCAATTTTCTTTATGATCTCGCAGTATTCGTAAACAGGATTTTGATGGAATTTCTTTATGATTTTAGGCTGTTTGTAATTAAAATGTTAGGGTGGATGTTGTGCTGAGATTGTCTTACTTGTTGCGATCGATGATGTAACATTTTTAAAGGGTCAGGCATACCGGTTAGATTTATCAGGGTTATATTCTATGTTCTTATTTCGTATTCGTATTTGTAAAAAATAGCCTACAGGAATACAATCTCGCAGGGTAGAGTGTCGTGGAAAGGTTCCAGTCAACATCGTCATAAAATTCGTTGAATTTAAGTGCCCTAGCAGTCATGGGTTTCATTATCGCTATATGCTCGTCTCGTTTGGTTAGTTCTAAGTAGTCGGAAATTTCGAAACTTTTTAAGTGGCACATTGATCTTCATAAGATCTTCACATTACACCAAGAAGTAAAACGTAAGATAAGACGTGTAAATTTGTTTCGAACAGACTCCAACTTGTTGGACCACCCAAGGGTTCGAGGGACACCAAACAAATGAACTGGTTTCGAGCTACAGAACGCACTAGCAGTTTATGGAGAGAGATAAAACACAGTGAGGGTTGGGGAGAGCTCACTCGACTGCTTGGGAATAAAAGCCCTAGCATTTTGTTTGTCTTTTCTACAATATCGCAGTACTGTTGTTGAAAGCAGAGCTTATGATCGGAGGTAACTCCTAGATCACTGACAGTGTTACTCCGTTGTAGTAGCGTCACTGAAATCGAGTACCTTAAGACTAAAGGACGAGCTGATCTAAAGAAGGAAGGAGAAGGAGAAATTTTTAGTCACACTGCGTCGTGGGTAAGGGTAAGGGAAGCTACTCGACAGTAAAGAATTCGGGACGGGATCATGTAGGTGACATTTAGAACTGGGATGGTTGGAAAGTTGGTTGGTTCACTCGGTACAGTTGGTCACTCTTCTTGTACACTGGGCAAATGATACCTAGCCTTAATTCCACTGTTAAATAATTCAGATCAGATAGATTAATAGTAATATAATAACAACATGTGAAGCCATTGTAGTTGAATTGATAAACATCTCATTACCTAAAATATAAAACTCTCACTATCATCATCAGCTGCAGCTCGTGTAATTCTCTTATATCTCCAAACAATATAAAACATAAATGCACAAAAATACACAATAAAGTGAACTGAAGAAAAAAATTAAAGTGCACAACTTACACCAAAATCCTTAACAAAAGGATAAACAACAGGTTAAACCAAAAAAAAGAAAAACACCCGAAAAAGGGTCAAAACCAAAAAAAAAGTCAAAAATGAACGGAATCCAGGGAAGAATGTTTAACTGTTTAATGTTTATTAATTAATTCGTCCACCGAGAACGGTTTAACGCGGATCGTTGTTTGGAATTACAATAAACGTAAAGAATTTCTAAATTGGGCCATGGACATCGTAAAATCGAAGTGGCGCGTTAGTACCGTACACTTTGTTAGCGCGACTTTCGTACAACATACGTATTGTCTCAAGTCTTCTTATAGATATCGTAGTATACGGACAAGTCACAATTGAACAGTATTCCAAAAACGGGCGAACCAACGAACAATACAGAGATTTTAGACAGTGAGGGTCATTAAAGTCACTCGTCGATTTAAGCAGTAGGCCTAATGTTCTATCTGCGCGTTTAATAACGTTGTCATAGTGATGTTTGAATGTCAGCTTATTGTCAATCAAAACGCCTAGGTCACGCATTTTTCTTTGCTATACTGACTCCGTTTATCTGATAGTCGTACCGCACAGGCGAGCGCGCCCGAGTGAAAGACATCACAAAGCACTTTTCCGGCCAAACCCTCAGTGAGTTCTGGACGCACCACAGGTTACAAACAGTAACAGCATGCTGTAGTCTTTCACAATCGTCGGCAGTTTTTACAGGCAAAAACAATTTCACGTCATCGGCGTATAGAAGGTAGGCATCGTCAGGTAACACAGAACACAGATCTGTTGACATACAGGATAAATAGAAGCGGTCCCAGATTGCTTCCTTGTGGAACCCCTGAAGTGGTGGTGAAAGGACGAGAGGTGTGTTGGCCAAATTGAACGCGATATGTGCGGTTGAGAAGGTATGAGCTCAACCATGCCGTGATTTTAATGGAGAGCCCTGGCACATGGAGCTTACGGAGTAGTATTTCATCGGATATACTATCGAAGGCTGCCCTTAGGTCCGTATAGATACAGTCCATCTGTATGCCCCGGGTCCATACAGTTCGCACACTCTGATACAAATACAATGGTATACAATGGTACCATCCATGATGTTTTCCAAATTGTAGTAACAACCCGATTTTCGATGGACAGCTTGAATATTTGCAGAAGTATTGGACAAAGAGCATCTCCACAAGATTTTAGTACTACTGCAGGTATGCCATCTGGACCTGATTTGTTGGATGATTTCAAATTCGCCAATGCTGTTTTAACTGCCTTTTCATTGAAGTCGAGGTCCTGTATACAGCCTGGCCTGGTTGAGGTCCTGTATACAGAGGATCCTGGTCGATACAGCCTCGAGGGACGTTGGTGACGGTGTGATTGGTCAAATCTGTTGGCAAATGTTTCACAAATATCAGTATCACTAGTAGCGGTGCTTTCCTTTCCGGTTAGAAGGAACAAAAATCGAAATCCGAATTAAACACAACACAAATGGGCAATCGAATAGCTATTGGTCGGATCGCCGATCGTAGTCTAACGCGGGTCTGTTATACGCAGAACGGACCATCCATAAGATGAATAACGCACTAATGGTAGGCCGAAAATGTTCATTCCGGTCGCACTGATTGCACTACAAAATAAACAACAGCATTCGTGTTAACAGCTTTCCGCTGAGGCTTTCATTCAAAAAGGATTTTATTCGATTGTTTTTGTTTTGTTATTTGTTTTTTTGTTGATTTCTATGTGTTTAGTGCTCATGCTCATCCATTCATTCGTACGTTTCAAGTGCGGTCAAATCTATACAAAGAAAGAAAATAGATGTTGAGCATTAAAAGCATGCGTGTAGGTAATGTAACAATCATGCGCAATACACTCACTTGGGTCGTAATAATCGCGCGCGATTACATATGCTGGACGCTTCATAGCCACCGTACGCCGCCTGTACGCCGTCACGGTGAAGCAGTTCCGTTCGGTGCCCATGCTGTTGTAATACACGACAACGGATAAGCCGCCGTACCTGATCTCGGTGTGCTGTAAACGAGTGAACTGTTCATTTGCTTGATCTGCTCTGTTCGTCAACAATCGTCAATCACCTGTATCGGATTCGTGGTAGTCTGTTTGCTGATCGGATTCCGATCGACGTCGTACCCGCTGGGGAACGTCACCTCGATCAGTGTCAAGCTCGAACGGCTACCGGTCAGTTTCGGTATGAAGTTAGCGCACACCTGCAGCCGCAATTCGTACGACCCCGTGCTCTGTTTCTCCAGATCCAGCTTGAATCGCTTATCGAAATTCACAAGATTTACACTGTACTGATAGTACACTTTCAGCAATCCGAACCCGATACCGGCAACATTAACCTCCAAGCAACCGGTGTCATTCGGTATCTCCTTGAAGTCGATGCCAGAAGATTTTGGGCGAATTTGTTTTGTTGACGATGTTGATGATGATTTGGAACAGAAATGCTTCAACTGTATGATGTAGTCATTTCGCGACATTTTTTCCTCCAATTTTGTCAGTGCCTTCAGTCGTATTAGCGTGGTGTCGTAGCGATTGAATTTGTAGAGCCTACGTATTATCGGAATAGCCTCCTCATACTTCTCCGCTATCAGAAAAGACAACAAGGCATAACTGGTCCCCTCTATTTCATCGGTCTGCCTGTCACAATGCCATTCTGTGCCATTATTAGTAGTGTTAGACATGTTAACGAGCCTTTCAAATGCTTTATCCTTCATGCTGTGTCCGTACATCATTAACGCATAGGTCACATAGGACAGATCGCAAGGATTATCGATGGTTTCAACCGCTTCGCTAAGATATCTCATTGCTCTCTGGATCACAGCAGCATGTCTCACCCTGGCATTCTCATTCTCCAGCAGCGCCGTCACCACGTAAGATGTCAGTTGGATGCCGTCCTCGGGGCTTAAAACTAGATTGGGGGGGGTTTGTTAAACGCGTGTATTTCTGACGAAAACTTCCATCGTCTGGAAAACTTTGTTGCTCCTCAGCTATCCAATCGTAGGCCTTCTCAGCAATAAGAACATCAATTTCGGTTATGTACTTCGACGCTGTTTCCAACGCCTTTGCAATGAAGACAGTCAAAAATTCGCTAGCAACAAAATTTTTGCGAATAGCAAAATAACCACGATAACGACGATAACGCAACAGACGTTGATAGCCCTGCCGTGCGAGATTGGTAGCTTTATCGATCAGATGCTGATCCTTAGAACCAATAGCATGCAAGTAGTCGAGCACCATGATGATTTGTACATATTGACGTATTTCATCCTTTCTCCTATCACTTCGCTCATTTCGCTCAACTACAAGCAACTTATCCAACCGATCGTTACCGATTACACCCGTATACAGATTGGCTACAACGATAAACGAACAAATCATTAGCAGCATAAAATCTGTTTTTTTATGATCCATTACTCACTATGCAACTGAACTTTAATCTTGCTGGTACCATTATCAGCCGTCTTGGGGACATCCAGGTTCAGCCTGAAGGTTTTATTTTGGTACGTATCAAAGGAGAAGAAGCGAGAAACCTCCCTTGACTGTACCAAACTTTCTGGCATTACTCGGATCACCTTGACTTCGTAACTGGACACCGTAGCTTGTGCGGGGCTGATCGATGCTTTAATGCGTACCGTCATCTCACCAAGAATTCGAGCCTTTACCAGAAATGCGACCGGTACACCAACCTTCGCACGAACGTGCACGGATTTCGTACAGCTTTGAGCTGCAAACAGAGCATTTGGTATGCGGTACAAGACACTCTTGACAAAATTTAAAGAAACTCACCATCCGCAGGTTGTCCTACGAATTCCGTCTGGTTGTCTACATTGTACAGTGTCACGGTAGCGGTGTACCCTTCTGCTAGCCAGTTAAACAGTGTAAACTGCAACTGAACCGTCTCACCTCGTTTGATGGAGCGCGGAAGATTCTCCACGATGTAGAATGGCTGAATCGCTGTTAACTGGACGGGTTGCTGAATGATGCCCAAACCATACTCCGGATGTATCGAGAATCCCGTCAGGTACCAGGACGTCATCATGTCTGGGACGGTCTCGATCATCTTATGCGTACCAAACCTTCCTATTGTCACATTCTGCCATAGCCACGATTCTGGAGTGTCGGCCCGGTACGAGACTGTTTTGGAGATCGCATTGTTCGTCTGATGCTGATCATTGTGGGTGGCTTCATTGAACATGATGCCATCGAAAGTGCTAAAGAACTGTCCCACACTCTGCAATAGGAGCACACCGTTCAGCGTATGCGGATTATGTTTCCTAAACTATTTTGCCGATCTTACATGCAACTTATCCAGTTCATTCTCCATGGTCGGCAGGAATCCATTATACACTCGCATAATGTCCTCCGAGAACAAATCTTTGTCGTACATCAAACCTTTGTTGTGTGCAACCAATCCCACGTATGTGCCTCGTTGTCCAGATAAGCTAAGCTCGATTTGCTGTCCCGGTTTTACTTCCTGCTTGTTTAGGTTGAAACGGATCTGTTGGATACAGCAGATGTATGAATTAAAGCTAGATAATTTTGTGACTTCCGTTAAAAGATTGGCTTGAGATTAGCAACTGAACACAGGTGAGGTAGCGGAATAGATCCGCAAATGTAAACCAACAATTGACGAGACGAATACTAAACAGGCAGCAGGAGATTCATTACGCAATGCAAGCCATTCGTATTGAACGTAGCTTCCCAAATACCACCATCCTAAAAGTTCATTAATGACCATTCCAGAGACTGAACATCGTTCTAATTGTACCACAGCGAAAATAACTTTGTGAATCAACATGTTTGGTTAGATTACTTGACGAGCAAGGCGATCGATCTGCAGCATTTGAAGTTAAGCATCATATGATTGTAGGAAATGAATCACCCTGTCCTTGTGACAGTTGAGGCTGGCAACACGGTTGTCAGAAGTGGGATAGCGAGGATCAGTCAGTCTGTTTCGGGAACTGACCGATGTCGGATGCACATGAAATAAAAGGAACTTGCATTTTCGTTAATACCCGTTCCTACATGATAAATGATGTAAAAAATGTTAGATTGTACTTACATTGTAATGTGGCTCTTCGAAATCGAGGTCCAGAAAGTCGAACATCATCCTATCGTTCGCTACAGTCGCTATCACTATTATTTTGAACTGCGGAATCATCTTTTCCGAAGCAGTGAACCGCAGGGGATATTTGTTCTGTTCGTTCGTTGTAATGAAACCGGAATCAATAATGTTGCCCTTCTTCACTATGTAGTACACGAAAAACGTCATTGGTTCATTGCACGTTACCACGAATTGCAATAGATTGTTCAATTTAATACTAAAAGTAAAACACAACAAGATTCTTCATAACTACCAGTTTCGTTAACACCCGTGCTTGCACTACGTGTAGCTTACGGTGATTTCAATTCCAGCTTGATGTAAGCATTCGACACGCCTCCTATTCTGTACACTTGTTCGAAAAAGTAGAAACCGTCATCGTTTTCAAACTGTAAAATCAATTTCTGTGCATGAGTATAATTTGTTTAAAGCCTCGAAAATACACTTACGGTAATAACCATCTCTTGTGTGCTGTTTCCTGGGTTAAGCTCCAGTTTGATCAAACCGTTATCGTCACTAGTGACAGTTTTCTCATATTCGATATCGAGTATGATCACTTCACCGGCGATACCTTTGGCAGGTGTTCCATCGTGGTATCGGAACTGAAGCGCACATTTAAAGGGGTGTCCCGGGTAGAAGTGAGGAATATCTTTTATCAAATCCACACGATATTTGTACTTGTACACAGTAATATGCGTTTCTTTCACCACGGAACGATCTAAACCAAGTGAACAAGGAAATGATGAGTACATCCAAAAACTCTTACAACAAATTTCTTACTTGTATGCTGTTCGATGAAGGTCGTCTTTACCAACACATCTTTTTGATCTTCAGGATCAAAGAGTTCAAGGAAGCTCAACTCCACCTGATGCAGGCCGTACACTTCGACCACCTTCTGCTGGTCCAGCCTATCATCCTCCAAGTACAGCTCCACCTTAGCTAATCCCTTCACTGGTTTGCGATAGGTTTGATAGTAGGCTGCAATTGTCAGATTCAACGCCTGGTGCTCCATCAACGGAATGCCGGACGGTATCACCTCTACATCAAACACATACTCCTTCACCTCGAACGTTCTCGATACGAGCTCTGCTCCGTCCACCTGCACCGACATTTTCCACAGTCCGGGTTCGGGTGAAGTTGTCGCAATCCGAAGATTACTCTCGAACACTCCGGCGTACAGCTTGGCTGAAGTCCACTCGCGGATCACCTTGTTTAGTGGATCACGCATTGTCACATGGACTGCATTAACCCGTGCAGGAGGCTTCAACTCAGTGTCCAGCACAATCACATGAAATTTAACCGTATCGCCCGGTTTGTACACGGGCTTATCGAGCTGTATTAGGCCCGATATGGATCTAACGAGGTATACCAATGCAACTTCCTTGTGGTAGCCAAAGCCATGCTGCCCGTCGATGGTAAGTTTGTAAGTCCCAGCTGATAAGTCCGCAGGCACCTGAGAAGACAGTAAACGATCAACTACCACACAGTTGTCTGTTGAATCAGTTGCTCGGCCTACTTTGAAGGTGATCATCCTGTTCGTGTATCGCTGCACATCAACCGTCTTCGTTAAGTTCAGCGCACTGCTGCCGTTGATGGTATGACCGTCCATGCGTAGCCTCAGGTCCACCTTGCTCATGTTTGAGTTAAAGTTACTGACCACAACCGTGTATTCTTGGTTGGCCAAAATAAAATCAGGGCCCACGACCAGTATGCTGAAAACGGAAATGCCGCAGGCAATTTATTCATAATCCAATGTTAACCACCGACCCCACAGAAAGTCCAAGATCGTCCGTTCCTACCCTTGAGTTGCACTTATGAAGATTATCAACGTTAGTATTCGTAACCTTATGAACTGCCACATGTTGTTCGAGCGTAGTGCGGTTTTGCGTCTGCTTCAGATGGTGTCTAAGGTTGAACTGAATCGTGAGCTGCTTGCATTACCCTATCTTGAAGGTAATGTTGCTAGTGGGGAATTCCTATCGCTAAAGTTCCTCTGCAAAACATGCAAACAAGTAATCTTCTACACAATACTGGCGTGGCGATAAGTAAGAATTGCATTGCCCGTATGATCTGTTTGAAATTTGACAATTCACCACCTTGTATATGTAAACCTCAATCATCGATCAATAAGCTTATGTCAAATAAAAGCAAGGCTGGCACGCTGAAATAGTGCAGTCGTAAAAGGCAAGCCATAGAAGCAAATGCTGGTGTCTTCCTTTAATTCTAACAGGTTATGGGCCCAGTACCCAGCTAGAGCAGTGGTTATTTTCAAATCCACAAAATGGCAGAATTATTAAAAAATAATTTTTTGGTGCCGGTGTTTGATGGCACAAATTACGCTGCGTGGAAGATTCGTGTGTTGGCGATCTTGGATGAGCAAGATCTCATAGAGTGCATCACGGAAGAATCTCCAAATGAAGAGGAAACCAGTCTCGAAGAATCAGTGCTGAAGTCTGGTGACAAATTAAAAGTGGCAAGAGTGAAGAAGGACAAAAAGTGCAAAACGTTGTTGCTTAAAAGTATGTCCGACGAGCAAGTTGAGAATACGCAATTTTGCAAGACGGCATATGAAATATGGTCGACACTCGCATCAGTGTACGACAGAAAAAGTGTGGCAAAACGTTTGCATGTGGCTAGAGAGCTGAAATCACTCAAGCAAGAAACGGAAAACCTTCACGATTTTTTTATCAAATATGATAAATTAGTGTTTGAGTACAAACAATTAGGGGCACAATTGGCACAAATCGACGTGGTAAATGGTTTATTGTTGAGTATCGGACCGCAGTATGCAACAATAGTGACTACTTTGGAATCCTTACCAGAAGAACATCTAACAATGCCTTTCGTTAAAGGCCGGTTGCTCGACGAAGAATTAAAACAAAAATCCTCTAATGAAGATGTAAAAGAAAGTGCCGTGTTTGTTGGAAAGTCGCAGAAGAAATTTAAGCAAGTGAAGTGTTTCCATTGTGGAAAAATAGGACACAAAAAGCCCGAGTGCCGTTTTCTCAAAAAATCGACATACACTAATGCTACATTATTGACGTTCGCAGGAACGACACATAATAGCTGTGATTTTTATCTGGACAGCGGTGCAACTGAACATTTAGCGAACAACAAAGCTTTATTTACGACGCTAAAACTTTTAGAAGAACCGAGGAAAATACATACGGCGAAAAACGGAATTTCCTTAAGTGCGACCGAAATAGGAACAATAAAAACGTTTTGGAAAAATAAAAGCGTTGAAATAACAGATGTGTTATTCGTAGAAGATTTGTTGATCAATCTGTTATCCGTATCAAAAATAATGAGCACAGGAAAAGAAGTTTTGTTCAAAAATGACAAGGTTGTGATCCGCGAGTGTTCTGGAAATGTTATCGCAACAGGCAGAAAGTGCGGGGCGCTTTACAGGCTAGATCTACAGGTTGCAAGTAACATGGTGTATGCTAATGTATCGAACGACATAAATCTTTGGCATCAACGATACGGGCACATTGGAAGTGAATATCTAGAAACATTGATTAAAAACAATATGGTTCAAGGTATGGAATCGGTTAACGTGAAACACCATATGGACAAATTGTGTGAAACATGTGTTAGTGCCAAACATACACGTAAGCCTTTCGACAAAGTGAAGAAAATGAGATCGTCCAGACCACTAGAACTTGTGCATTCTGACGTGTGCGGACCAATTTCACCGGAAACGTGGAACGGAATGAAATATTTTGTCTCCTTTACGGATGATTTTACACATGTCACAAAAATTTATTTAATGCGTAATAAATCGGATGTTACAAGTTTTTTTCAACAATACGAAGCGATGGCAACGGCACATTTTGAAAAACCCATATCGAGAATTAGGTGTGATAATGGCGGAGAATATAAGAACAAAAAATTCAGTGAATTCTGTACCAAAAAGGGTATTCAAATCGAATACACGGTAGCATATACGCCTCAACAGAACGGCGTGAGCGAACGCCTAAATAGAACGCTAATGGACAAGACAAGAGCGATGCTTCTTGGAAAATCGGTTCCAAAGAAACTATGGGGGGAAGCGATTGAAACGGCGGCATACTTGCTGAATAGAAATCCAACCGTAGCAATACAAGGAAATAAAACACCAATAGAAATGTGGACTGGCAAAAAGCCAAACGTAAACAATTTACGAGTTTTTGGTGCAAAGTGTTTTGTAAGAGTACCACATCAACAAAGGCAAAAGTTGGACAGAGTTTCAGTGGAAAATGTATTCATCGGTTATGCCACAAACGGATATCGTGTTTGGAATGGAATAAAAGTGATGATTGCACGTGACGTCATATTCTATGAAACTGAGGATAAAGAATGTGCACAACCTATAAAGCTTCTCGAGAAAGGGGAAATGTACAAGAAACACTATTTGGTACATGATATGAACGATGAAACGTGCAATGAACAAACATCAGACGAAATAGGGGAACATAGTTCAGAGACTGAAATGAACAACGAAAAATCTTCGGAAAGCAGTTCATCACATGAGATGGACGATGAATCAGAATTAGAAGATGAACCCCAAGAAACTACTCCAACTACTCCAGAAACTAGTGCCAGACCGGTGAGATCAAATAAAACTAAACCACAACGATTTTTGGATTATTTTTTAGGCACGTCGGTAATGGTGGCAAATGAGCCTACATCAATGCAAGAAGCTATTGAATCCCCGGAATGCGAATCATGGAGAGCGGCTATGGACGAAGAAATTAAAGCTCACATTGATATCGGTACATGGAAGCTTGTGTATTTACCAGCTGGTAAACGAGCAATAGGATGTAAGTGGGTGTTTAAAGTTAAGCAGGACGAAACTGGAGAAATCAAGAGATACAAAGCACGTATAGTTGCTCAGGGTTATGCTCAAATACCCGGTATAGATTTTGATGAAACATATGCTCCTGTCACTAGATATGCAACCATTAGAACACTCATGACAATAGCAGGGAGAGATAATTTGTTTTTGAAACATCTCGATGTTAAAACTGCGTATTTAAATAGTGAAATTGATGAAGAAATTTACATGGCTCAACCAAAAGGATACGAAGTTCCAGGAAAAGAAGGAAAAGTTTGCCATTTGCAAAGAAGCATATATGGATTAAAGCAATCCGCAAGATGCTGGAATTTGAAATTAACCAATGTATTGAAAACTCTTGGCTTCAGGAAAAGTAGTACGGATGAATGCTTATTCATAAAAAATACGCATGCAACTAAAATCTACCTAGTTATCTATGTAGATGATATATTGATTGCAGGCGCTAAGGAAACAGACATAAGAAAAGTATACGATGAACTCAAAAGACATTTTGTTATAAATTGGTTAGGAGATGTAAAATATTTCTTAGGAATTGAAATACAAAGGGATACATCTGGAGTCTATAACATGAGCGTCAAAGGGCATATTCAGAATTTAATAACAAAGTTAGGACTTGAACAAGCTAACGTGACCAAAAGCCCTATGGATCAAGGCTTTATGAAAGATGCAACTGAAACTGAGATATTTGAAAATATCACAATGTATAGAAGCGCAATAGGAACATTAATGTACATAGCGAATACAGCAAGACCGGATATTGCAGCAAGCGTAGCTATTCTTGCAAGAAAATTCAATGCACCTACACAGAAAGAATGGATAGCGACAAAAAGAATAGTACGATATTTGAAAGGTACCATTGAATTTAAGTTAAAATTAGGCGGTGAACCTAAGAAGGGAATAGAGGCATATTCAGACGCTGATTGGGCTGAAGATAGAAACACCAGAAAATCTGTAACTGGTTTAATAATATTCTATTCAGGAGGAGCCATCAATTGGATAAGTCGTCAGCAACATTGTGTAACTTTTTCTTCCATGGAAGCAGAATACGTTGCGTTAAGCGAAACATGTCAGGAAATTAAATGGCTTAAAAGTCTTCTAAAAGATCTCGATGAAAAAGAAACAATAGCACATGTATATGAAGACAATCAAAGTTGCATTAATTTTTCGGAAACAGGTAAAAGGACAAAACGCTCAAAACACATAGATACAAGAGAAAATTATATCCGAGACTTATGTATAAACAAGGAGATTATTTTGAACTATTGTCCAACCAACAACATGAAAGCGGATATATTAACAAAGCCGTTAGGAATAACAAAGCATAGAGTAATGGCTATTTCGTTGAACTTTAATATTAACTGATAAGATGTTCACAAAAGATATCTCAAGGTGTAAATTGAGGAGGAGTGTTTGAAATTTGACAATTCACCACCTTGTATATGTAAACCTCAATCATCGATCAATAAGCTTATGTCAAATAAAAGCAAGGCTGGCACGCTGAAATAGTGCAGTCGTAAAAGGCAAGCCATAGAAGCAAATGCTGGTGTCTTCCTTTAATTCTAACATGATCGACATAGAAAGCACTCCGGGGTTTGCGACTCTACATTACTATCAGACCGAACCTGATTACTTTCTGATTTGTAACCTCAATATCATCTCGCTAGAATACATCAAGCCTTTCTTCTTCAGCAGCAGCACTGCAAGCTACATAGCTACATAGGCCGGTCGGACATTGCTTCCTTCTACTTTATTTACCTGTAGAAAGTCAGTCCTGCGTACGAGAGCTTTATCTTGAAGCAATTTCCTACCGATCATGCAGAGTGCTCACGACCACCGCTATGAAATGAAAACGTGGCGACTCATCTAGCATTTAGCAACTTGATGAAAAAAGCACTTTTCAAACATAATTGTTGTGCCTGCGAAAGCAAATCTGATAGATGGTGCATGTACATGTTGCGTTATGGTAAACAAAAAGCAACCACTGGACCGTGGAGGCTCGAAATCTTCAACAAGATTTGTAGTCCTTGCATCTGAATGACGAGATACCATACCATTTGTTGATGTCGGTAAGGATTTGCTATTGTTTTCACTCATGAATGTGTTTATAATTATTTAATTGAACTCACGGTTCAATTTGTCATTTATTTTTTCATCTCCGTCAATGTGGACGAAATAGAAAAAAAAACCATGTTCGACCGTCCGGTCGCTTTGTTCTCCCGCATACCTAAAATTCTTCTGAGCATCTTTCTTCTGAACGCGATAAAGGGCTCATTCAATTATTATGTAACGCTGAAATGGGGGGGGGGGGGGGGGGAGGGGGTGGATAGAATTCAAAACAAAAAATTAATGAAACTCCGTCATACTTCGAAATACAACAAAATTAATACATAAAGTTCAAAAACTCCAAAATGCTTATTATTTGTCTTTAAAACTATGAAAACCCTAGGCAAACTATACTCAGAAATATCAGCGAATAAAAATTTGCGCGCCATCTTATAAACAGGGATAGATTTTATGTTTACTATGACTATTGGTCAAACTATTCAAAACAGCCGGAGTTTTAGTTCAAAACAACGAATCTGACAAGAACTTCTGACAAGAAATAGTTAAACATCACAGAATCCTTTAAACACACTTACAACCGATTCTCAAATCCCATTTATTCGTATTAGGTTTATATAAAAACTTGTCCTTTTTCCCTTGTTGTTGTACGATCGTTGATTGACACGACACCGACAGAAGTACGTGGACGTGGATCACACATCAAAATTATGAGACTAAACATTGCGAGTCCGTGACAGCTCGGGAGTAAACATCATCACCTTCTTTCATAGCATCCGGATGTGATGCTGTTGTTTAACTTTCACCATATTCAACACCCTCGAAACTGTTCGGTCGTACTGAGAGTGTCGTACCGCAAACACTGCCAACATCAAAGCCAAACGCCAGTAGGGGAGGTAGATCAGAATTTCATTCCTTTTTGTTTCTGGGGTTTTGTTTTAGTAAGCTTTTTTATTGTTATTATTGTTATTATTATTTGCAGTTTCCTTCTCTGCCCACTGCAGATATAACACGGCCACCGGGGTTTTGGCGACAAGATGCCGACGTGACGAGGAAACGATTTCATGACGCAGTCATGCTGGCGGTATTCGTTCTGACAAATGAGCTGTGACTTGATGTTGAAGCCAGCGCGTGACGCAGGTCTGGCTGAGCGTACGACAATCTTCCGGTCGATTGTTTCTCTTGTGCGGTAGTAGAAATACTAAGTAGTAGTAAAGAAAGGAACAACAAGAGAAGGAAACAATCACCACAGCCGTCTCTAAATAGTTTTGCGTGTGCACAAGTGAAAGGCGCACAATTGAAGGCGGAAATTCGTGTACAGTCGGTGGCCACAGCTTTTGGGCACGTTTCACCTTTCCAACCCTTACCCGCCATCTTTGGGTCACGGGAATTTTACCCGAAAAAAAAAACCTTTAATCCACTAATTAGCTGAGAAAAATGTCCCGCTTTCCTTCCCACATTCCCGTCATTTGCGAAAACGAAGCAACCACTGGAAAACAAAACTCAAAAGCACAAATAATTGCCCACCAACTCGTCCCATGCTCCGGTTGCTACTTTTCGCGAAAGTATATTTCCCCATTTGTGGTCTGCCCTGGTGTGCGTGTGTGTGTGTGTTTGATCAGCACACAATTACACTTAGCAAACGGTTTAGCATTTTACCAAACGATGCGGATGGGCGTAAAAATTGGGCGATGATGGGTGGTATAATAAATTTTCCTCCCCCACGCAGCCCAACACCGTCGACACACCGGATTTTGGCTGTCCGGAATGCGTCGCGATCCGGCAGCAGACATAAAACCCCCCTTTTCATTTACACCAGCAATGGGGCGCGGGTGGTGCCTTTATAAATGATGATTACTGTAAACAGTGAAGATGTAATTAAATGGTCGAAAGATGTGGATTGTTTCACGTACAAATGGATGATTTACTTGCGTGATTTCGAGCGAACAAACGAGTTGGGATTCCGTGAGTGATTTTTGTGTGGAAAGTAACAAATGAGCTGCCGGGAAAGATGATGAACGTTGTCGACAGTGATGTATGCTTTTGTTTGGCAGTTACAGTTTGTCCGATTACGACAAACATAAATGTTTTATTCAGCTATGCATACCACAAAAGTTTTGGACGGAGCTTTCGTAACGCTAAGCGATGAAAGATCTGCACATTTTGCAAGTAAATGGAGGCTCAACATGACATAAGTTAAAATACCACTTTATCAACTCTTATCACCCCAACATGTTATACGAAATACGACGAAATACTCGAAATATTTAATAACTTTAATGTCTAGAATTAGGAGTATATTAAAAATTTGTGATTTATGCGGTGCTTTCTCTGTAGCCCTAGCTCATTGAAGATCAATTGTCGATGTATAAGGTGTTTAAGATGCAATGGAAAGAATTCGTTCCTTTGAATGATACAGAAATTGTCTTAAGTTTTCTTATCTCCAAAGATCATCTCCACAGAGGAGGAACATAAAGGAAGGAACTTGTAATAATATTTAAGCATTTGGACTTCGGAAGAAGCGAGGATCCAATCCCTTCAAGGATTCGATCGGATGTTGTTGTTTGTTGTTTTTATAGATACTTTGAGCTGGGCAGCTACATTCGCCTCTTAATTCGATCGGATCGGATGCTAAATGATGGATTATAAAAGGATTCTATTCGATTGGGATTCTAAAAGGATTCGATTCGATTGGGATTCTAAAAGGATTCGATTCGATTGGAGTTCTATAGGAATTGGATCCTATTGGAATCCTAAAAGGATTGGATCCGAATGGGATTTTATAGGGATTTTGTTGAGGATAGACCTTAAGTTAGGTGCTTTTTCGCTATGACCTGATAGATTGTTTTTTAAGCAGAGTGACAAAGTTTTGTTCTTTAGGATCCTTTTGGGATCCAAAGAGGGATCGATATTAGCTGGTTTGGGAAAGGCCCAGAATATGTTGGGTTTTTTCGTTGACCCCAAGAAAGAGCATCTTCTGACTGACGTCATTCTTGTACGGTGAAGCATTATTATTCTGAGGTATACAATCTAATTATCCGGTTATATCTGTATTTTTTAAGATGGTTTATATCGCTGTATGGCATTGACAAAGAATCTTTAGATTTTGTTTTCCTTTTTGTGCCAATTAAACTGTTCAAAGCTAAAGCTTAACCCAATTCCAGACAACCGACTACCCCGTGTAGCCAGGAACGTTGTAGGCTTAAAAATTAAATTGTTGCACTATTCTCTATTCTTTATAGAGTTTATTATCACAATAAACAATCGCTAAGTATGGTAAAGCGATCCACGAATAAAATAAAATATCTAGCATACCTTTTTATTTCTACTCAATAAACCATTAAACCGGAATACAGTGCATTAAATAATTATATAAACACAGATAACAGATCCATGTTAACAGATAGATACAAAAATATTACATTAACTTGTTTGACATTTTTGTGTGTGTATGTAACACGAATAAAATATGAAAAGACGGCACATTTATTTGCAGATAAGTTATTCTAATAATAAAACAATATGTTAACAATCTCTTAAGCTTTTAAGGATTTTAAGTAAAGATCGAAAAACAACTCTCCATATAGTTATGTTAAGCTCTGTAGAACAACAACTATTAGTTATCTCATTGATATAATGTTTAACACTGAGATCAGATTTAGATCTTTATCCAAAGGTCATAGTTCTTCTGTACCTAAAATGCCCTTGGGGGGTTTCAGTCGACGACCACTGCTCTCAAGAGTTGCTTGTTTTCTCTTGCATAAGGTATTCTAGAACTCAACCTTTTTTTTTTTTTTTAAATCATACGCTCAAAGAACAGATCCTTGGAGATGCTTTCAAGACCTAACATAAACAATTCCTCTTAACACTATTCGTAGCTAAAAGGCGACAGCAAGGATAGCAAACAAACTAACAACCGTGCAAGTTGTTGGGCAAAAGTTTATGAATGTTGCTCCAGCGTGAAAGTGCATTGTGATGTCACTTGCTGAGTTTAACATTTGGAGACTGTTCCAAACGCAAGCGTACGCCATGTGCACCCTTGCTGCAGTGAAATAGTTTGTCGTTCGATTGTGGACGAGCGAGTGGCAGAACTGTGAAACAAGCTTTCTGCATTTAATATTTGCATATAGCAGCACCAAGACCCCTTGGCACTACCCTTCCTTCGGAACTTCCCTCAAAGTAGTCATAGAGCGCCTCCCCCCAAAGAACTTTCCAGAAAGTGTACATCAGACCGAGTCCGGCTCCGGGAGGATCGGCAGCAATCATCTTCTTCAATTAGTGTGCCCGTGTGCCGGGGGCCGGAGGATAAAATGGCATTGCCTATTCGAACCACGTTTGCATCCAATTTCCGACGATGATGGCGAGAAATTCTCGGCGGCAATTACTTCGACGCTGTTGTGCGCACCCGAAATTCCCGGAGGTGTCAGGACGCGCGCGCCATGGAAGTCATATCACAGGGGCATAGCGAGACGGCCAAACATCGTCAGCCCCGATGAAACTGATTTCCTTTGGCAGCACATCCAGCCCGATGGATTGCTGGAAACGTTATGCGTGATAGCTTTCGCTTGGGAGCCCGGTAGTTTCCGGAGATTTGATGCGGGGAATGCTAACTCGGCATCGGTTCCGGGATTGGCTCAATTTGCTCGTCCCACTAGGCCTGGCTATGTTCAGCAATTTTACCGTGCATGTTTGGTATTCCTTACTGTCTACTACCGTGATACGTTATGAGTTCTACAGAATGCCGAGAATTCCTTCGCTTTGCCGAACTGTACTACAACAGCAAACGCAAATTATGAACTAATTTCAAACATGATGCGGTGAACAAAATCTACATCAATAAACCGCTTAAAACCAGCTCTAACATAAATATCACGTGTAAACGCGTACGGCAAATGCATTCCTGGGCGCAAAAAAAAAAACAACAACAGCTCCAAGCACAGTGGATGTGCCGGGTGAATAGCATTCAATTTTAATCAACATTTATGGTCCATTGTGGATTTGTGGATGTTATTTCCGGCAAAATGGCGTAAACGCGATGCCAGACAATGGCATCAAACGGATGACCGGGGACATTGTGGTTTCTGGACATTACCCACGATGGAATAGGATAGTTGTTACGTGTTTTGCAGACCGTTGGATAACGCCACAGTAATTGAGATAGAAACTCACAGAGAGATATGTTTACAGACTGATTTATTTACATTTCACTAATTTATATGTTATCTCTATTTTTGTTGTATGTACCTGTTAGGTTATGTTAGGATGTGGAAGGATGCATGAATTTAAATGAAATGAAATAAATTCCCTCAGAAAAGGACAGGTAACTGACAACAGTATTGATGAAATAATTTTAATTTATTTCTTTATCACCTTTTACATTAAAAATATAATTTCTATTTTTTAAACTGTCATTTCAGTTGTTCCTTCAGTAGTATTATTGCTAAATCATCTGTGCAGAAGATGGAAATTTTGATTTGACTAACATTTTTGCAAACGCTTCTGAGACAGTGGTTTTGTCCTCTACTCAATCACAAAATGCTTAGTAGGCTGTGGTCCGTCGAATAACATCGAACGATTCAAACCGTAAATGTCACTTAGGTCATCCACAAGGACAGATAAGCAAATCTGGTCCTAATGAAGATGTAGTTATGACATTGCATCGTCAGATTATAGCAGTTCTAGCTCACTTAACAGAGTAAAGCAACGAACAGTCTGCCACTACGATAGTTACCAAACTTAGAGCATTTAACGGCAGAGGGCGCCACCATCCGTGGAGATATAAGTTCGCAATAAGGGTAATTTCGATGCAAGAGTTTGTTTTGCGTTATAAAACCCAAAGCCAAGAGTGAAACATTTCAAACACTCAGAATTACTTACAACTGGTTAGACTTATATTACTTAAATCTTAAATGTATTCAACACTAACATATTTAAAAAAAATCTTTTAAAGTTTTCCAATTACCGTGTATCGCTTTCCTTTATAGCTTTAATTGCACAACAATGACAACAAATAGAATTTAATAGTCGTTTAATGCTTAATGATATTTTTTCTAATAAATAATTACTTAATTTAAAGTCTACAATGGAAAATATTAAAAGCGAAATTTTATTAAAAACCTCACTAAACCATAAAATAATTAATTTCTGTCTCATTTAAACAAATTGAAAATGAAACATACCATAGCGACGACTGCTATCGCTTCTCAATAAATGTTTTAAACAATTTGGTTCAACCCCGAACATGCACTTCCACAAAGGAACATTTACAGAAAAAAAGCATTCATTCCACTCCCCCCCTTAGCAACGGCTCTTAACGCCATTTTCTACACGCTCGTGTGCAAATGTGCCATTATCACGAGCCACGGTGTATTTAATTGCATTCTATTTCGATTTTAATGATCATTACCCGGCAGGCATATTGTAATTGTATCCACGGATTGCATCCACTGCAGTATATTCTGTTTCCCCGTGTGTTCCGCGTTCGGATGCAAATGTACCCGGCCGGTGTGCAATGTCGATGGTGGATGAAGTTTCCCGTGATTCTGGGGAGAAAACTCCGAGACTCCGACAGCGCCCCGGCACGCTTTCCGCACAATGGTACAATGGGTTAGGTTGCAAAAACTACAGCCAGACAGCGATGCGTACACAGGATGCTGCAGCATAAATGGGGGACCCTAGACGATCGGATCATAATAATTAAACCATTGCCCGTGGGTCCGTTCGGTTCGTTTTGTTTCGATTTTTAATTAAAATACAACGCGGCAAAATGCGTTCACGTGTGTGTGTGGGAGGTTATGTTTCGGGGGTCTGTTTTACGCAGCAGTTTATTGCACTTTAAATTAGACGCCGGCTGGTAACGACTTAGCGTAGACGTTCTCTGTCTCTACGCGGTTTTGGTCGCGAAAAATCGTATTACACCATTTGCCGAATGCATATTGTACATAGCGGGAGTGCAAATACCAAGTGCCATTGCGTCGCTGAGTGCCGAACCTTCTGCCGCATCCTTAAGGGTACGGGAAGATACTGAACGGCGTTGTGCTGCGCCGAATGCAATCCATCGTCGTGCGTCCTGCACACCTGTTGACTGGTGAATGGGACCAGAATTTAATTATCCAAACCACAACATCCGAACCCGTGGCAAAGATGCTGAGTCAAATTCAATTCTGCTTCCCCGTTCTGCTGGCACTTCAATCGATTTCACTTACGTTGACATTTTCTTCCAAATGCAAACACACAACACGGTTCCCCGGCGCTTGGGAATGCCATCAACGCTTCGATGGCTTATCTCGTCTAATCCGATTAATGCGATGAAATGGAGTATTGCATGGAATTTGTTTGCGAATCCATTTCCGTGCACTGCTCGATGGCATGTGTGTGTGTGGTTGGCAAATCCTTTTGATGTTGAAAGCACAGTTCGTAAAATTAGTATTTGATGTGGGTTTTTTTTTTGTGCGGTTGAAAAAGACATTTTATTACTTTTGTTAATGACATTCAGAATACCAATGGCCGTGTACGGATTAAAGTGGTTGCTGTGGATTTGAAATTGATTCGCTCTTATATTTAATAATGAATCCGATGTTGAATTTGGTTTGTAGCAGAAATTAATGACATTTTTAAGTTTAGAACAACATTGCTAGTTGCAATCATAATAGAGTTTTTCTAAAGGTGGCTCCACCTAGCGGACCTAATAACAAATCTTCACTTACGCAGGGGT
The DNA here is from genome assembly GCF_943734755.1 of Anopheles moucheti. NCBI lineage: Eukaryota > Metazoa > Arthropoda > Insecta > Diptera > Culicidae > Anopheles > Anopheles moucheti. The sequence continues at coordinate 79,936,262 of NC_069140.1, forward strand.
GACGTACAGATGAGGGCAAAATCGTCTAAAATTTAAGCTATCTTGGGTTAAAGGTCAGGACTTAGAACAACATTGATGTTAAGATAGGCGCTGGGATGCTGGCTGGTAACCGGTTTTTCTACAGTTCTACAGGAATTTTCTCTAATCAAAACACCTGTCGCAACGAACGAAGCTGGGACTATATAGAAGTAATATAGCTCCAGTACTCACATACGTCTCTGAGGGATGGCCTTTGTCCAAAGCCGACGGAACCCGCTTAGCCGCGTCTGAGAGCAAGATGCTCAGGAGGATTGTTTCCTTGAGATGTACAATGACGAGCTCTATGAGCTGTACAGTTAAGCTCTCTTTCCAACAGTGGACTAGACCTACCAGGTTCCGTTGGGTTGGCCACGTGATGAGAATGACACCGAACGGCTCAGTCTGTAAAGTCCCTTTAGGTTGTCCACAAGGACAGAGGACGCATAGTATGTTCAAATCGAGAAGGAATGGTAGCGTTGATGCGTCCTCAAGAAATACAGAGATAAGGGATTGGCAGACGACAGTGCTCGACTGTAAGCGGTTCAGAGGACTCCTGCAGCAGGCCAAGACCTCGAAGAGATTATTGCACTTGGTAAGTAATTAATTACGAAAGTATCTCGAATTTTGGACATCTCATTATTCATGATGTTTTCATCAACAAACTCTTTTTCTGCATTTCTGTAGGGACTCTATAAATTGATTTTCAGAATTCAATCAAACATTTATAACCTGTGGCGTCAGTACTAACCACCAAACCATTTTGATTTGAAGTTGGTCGAGTGATTTCCATTCCCTATGTCTAACCTGACAGACAGTAACAGTAAAATACCTTATCAAATGCATCATCTATGACCCTTGTGGAAGAAGCTAACATAAAACGGACAGAAAGAACTCGATTAAAGCCAACCAAGTCTATCCTCATTAATGCGTGTGAATAGGAGAATTGATCTCCTATTGCTTGTGATAACTTTGGAACTAAATTTTATCGAAGTGATCAGAAGCATGCTTGAATTCAGAGACACAGAAGATGATCTAAACTTATCCTATTCCTTACATTGAATCCTTATCATTACGAAGATTGTTACAGGAAAGCTAACAGAATATACAAATGATAGGGCTGGTTGAACAGATTTTAAAATATTAAAACATTCGTATAAAAGAGGTACTTAAATGATGGGTAATTTAATAGATTGTGTACTCGTTTACTTCCCAATTTTGTATTATTTTATATCTTATATTATAGAGTCTTAGGAATTCTTCCCATCAATCCGTATTAAGACCAGCATTATGCTATTCCTTATCGATAAACGTTTTTATTCTGCAAATGAGGTCTATTTATTCCTCGAATTAATTTCTTCCCAACATCACTCGTGTTCAGCGACACCAAAAACTCCCTTCCATGATTTGTTTTAAAAACAGAAAGGGCACTCACTTTTAATTGGACGATAAGCTAAACTGTGGCAAAACGCGTACAAATGCGAGTGAGGGCGTAAAAACGGCGTTCGTCGAGTGAGTGAAAGCAAGCGATAAAAATTAACGACAACAAAATCTGATCGGTAATAATTACCTCGCAGGTGATCGGAGATTAGTGAGACACCGTAAATCATCATCGTATATACACACACACGCACGGCCTACACAGTCGCGCTGGAGGGACTTTGGGAGACACCTTACAAAAAAAAAATAAATGCTCTGGACATCTTGCGAACATTCGGAACATTTCTGACTGCCCGAGACGTAGAGTCCCAGTGGTCCACTTGATTTCCAGATAAACGGGTTCAGTCGGCGACGTGTTAGCGTTTTTATGTGTGTAGATGTAATAAATATTGTGGTCTTGTTTTTTACTGCCTCTTCGTTGCTCCGTTTCCAAGTGATATTTAACATTCTTTTTTCGATTCCCTTCTTTAGCTTGTGTTGGATGCAACAAATTGGAATGCATTTCTTGTAGTCACTTTGCTGTTACTACGCTATTGCTTGGTCGCTGTTTGAGTAATGGTGTGTCGAAAGACTAAAAGACTAATTACTACCAAGTTTTTCAGTGTTTATGGAGCTTCAAGCAACCGTCCAGTTGTTCAACTGTACGCATGAAATAAATATTTGTTGCTTTCATGTGTTAATTTCTATCCATTTTACTTTCATTTTCATTTTAGATCGCTCTTTTACTCTTGATTTAAAACTTTTATGAAATATTTGTATTGCTTTATTGCAGTATCTTCCAGCTTGAAAATTAATATTTGATCTCAAAATGGTAACATCCAGCAATGCTTTTAAGGTCGGAAAAAAATCAAATATAAAAGCAATCACGAAGCCAATTTTATGAAGAATTAAAGCACTATAAAGCACACCTAATCTTTGAAGCGTAAGTAGCTGGAATTAATAGAGACTTAATTGATTTCGACTCTGCCAGACTCTGTGCTGCTGCAACGAATCGAACACGCTACGTTTGCGTCTCGTTAGATGAAACTCGTAACTTTACGATTAGTTACTGTCTGTCAGCACCATCTCCACCGGGTGGAATTACAAATCGATTCCATCTTCACGATCGCGTCTAGTTAAGTAAGTAACACTTTCCTTCCCGCACAGTTTTCCAAGCGCGCTAGCAATTAGCTCGTTTAGTGCTGTTTTACGGAAATCGTCAGCAATCACTGCGACGGAATCGTTACATTTAACCCGATCAGCGTCCTCTAATTACTTCCCCCCCCCCCCCCCTTTCCCGCTCCCGAAAAAAAGAACGAAAAGGGGTTAATAATAGTTGCGGAACTCATGAACACTTGCGCGCCCGATAGTATTGTTCATTGGAGCATAAAAATGCACCCCCCGGTTCCACGGTTCAGCTGTGCGAACTATGCGACGAAAATCGTAAAGTTCCGGGCGTGCTTTCGTAACGTTCCGTCGCATATCAAGCGTCAAACCCGTCGATAAAATCAACTACCTACGCTAACAAGGCGCTGGCATGCTTCAGACACACCGTGAACATTGGCTGGGCTGGCTTCAGTCTTGTTGTTTTACTAGCGGACTAGAATTTAAACCCCGACATAGATTCATCTGCTTTATAGCATCCTTAAATGATGCTCTATTTGTTTTCGGGGAAGGAGAAACGCCTGTCGGGCTGCCAGGGACCTCGCGGCGACATGATTACACTGCCAATAAAGTTTAATCACTGCAGGGTATTACTTACCGCGCCGAGATGGAATAGTGCGAATAATATGGTTGTCGCAAACGTTTAATGGCTGAGGATGCGTAAACATAAGTTTAAGATTTTGGGATCTTCTTGAAACATTTCATTTGATGTACAGGAATGATTGTTTTTATTTTAATTAAAATTGATGCTAATATGTATCATGTAATATTTTTCACGTTGCTTATTCTCTTGTTAATTTTTACAACTTTTATAACTGGTAAATTTATCAAAAAATGTTGAATTATATCGTTAACATTTAACTGAATCATATCGTTAACTTTGAATTGTTCATTTAATATTTATGAACCTGCATAAAAGTATTCGAAATATATTTACTTTAAAAAAGTTTTCCTCCTTTTGTCACTGGCTCCATACGTTTGCAACCCCCTTATCTTCGTCCAGACCACCAGCTGAAATAGTTTAAAGGTTGGCCAGTTTATCAGCTCAACACACCGATTAGCTCGATGCGTACTTTGCACGCTTTGCATGTCGGATGTGCAAAAGTACACGTTAAACCGTCTCCTGGTCGGGTGTCCGCCGTATGTCGCCATGTACCGGCTACTGACCATGGTTTTGAAGACGCGCGTCCTACGAGGAACGCGCGCTAACCGACTGCGCGAAAACTTCGACCCCCCTCGGTGCCCGGGCCGCGTATGTCGCGTGATGTTTTCTGTTTCCGCGCAGAAAACCCCGCCACCGGAGGGGCTGATTTATTGAAACCGTATGTGTTTCCAGCAGCTTAACGAAGGGAGCAACTGCAGAAGGGATCTGACGAGAATATTGCCAGAATGGGACGGGAAAAGCGAGCGAGAGATTACGAGCGAATATGAACAAAGTCCGATGGCGGCGCCATTCGGTAGTCGGTAAGCTTTGCGTGTAGACATACGTACGGTTACAGGTCTTGACAAAATGAGCTACTTGGGTGTTAAATGATGGGAAATTTATATCTATATCTGGGATACAGAGCACAAGTCTTCTTAAAGAATGTCTCGGAAAATATTCAAGTTTTATATCACAATGCATAATTTATGTATAAGTTGGTACACTTTTAGCGATACAGAAATCCTTGTGACTAACCGCATTATTAAGGCCAAGGTAAAGAAGGAAATGTAATACAGCACATCCCATCTTCATAAACAAATAATCACGTATATTTTAACATTCAGTTTCTTTGTTATTATTCAAACTCTTTTACAGAAAAGGTGTAAGTTTCGAATCATTTTAACTGCCATTATTTATTAATTATCGAGAAAACAACGAAAAACAGTGGATTTTCTATAAGAAAAAAAATATATAAGAATAAAAAATATAAGAATAAAAATCAAAACGTAATCAAAAGAAAGGAGAGCCAATAGAATAGAAAATTATTTTAAAAAAAGAGTCGAAATAATCTGTAAGAACAAGAAAGAAGGAAACGAAAAAAATTAAGAGGAAAAAACCTCGAAATGAAGAGGTACGTATAAAAAGTAATGAAAAGGAAGGAATGGAAAAGAGAAGAAATTTTTCGACCAATTAGAACGAACCTTTGTTCAGCAACAGAACAAAACAACAGTTAGTATTTATATTTTTACTATCATAATATCATAAACAGTTATAATTTTTGTAACGCCACTTATTTTTCAATTATTTTTTAGTTTCTTAGTAACCTCCTATTTATGTAAATTGAGTATAAATTTTTAAAAAATAAGTTTCTTTGATATTATTCAAACTCTTTTACAGAAAAGGTGTTAGTTCCGAATCATTTTAACTGCCATTATTTTTAATTATCGAAAAATCAACGAAGAGCAGTGGATAAGAATAAAAGATAAGAATAAGAACCAAAACGTAACCACAAGAAAGGAGAACCTATAGAATAGAAAATTATTTAAAAAAAAGAGTAGAAATAATCTGTAAGAAAGAAAACGAATAATAATAGAGGAAAAAACTCGATAAGAAATGAAGAGGTACGTAAGAGGAACGAATAAAAAGTAATGAAAAGGAAGGAATGGAAAAGAGAAGAAATTTTCCGACCGATTAGAACGAACCTTTCTGCAGCAACAAAGCAAAACTATCATAACAAGCATAACTAATCATAATCATAATAATAATTATCATAACAACAATAACTATCATAATGAATTATGATAGTATAAGTATAATATTTTTAACTATCATAATTTTGCAAAGCATTATTTTTGTAATACACCACTTATTTTTAAATTATACTTCCTATTTTTAAATTACTACTTACTAGTTTCTTAGTAACTTCCTATTTATCAAAATTGAGTATAAAATTTTAAATCAAATAACACTTGCACAGTGACAATAAGTATTGCCCTAACAAGTGCGCCAAAGTTTGTTGGTGACTGTGGAATTGCTTATGCATCGTATTGTTTCACCCGCTCGACACCGAGAGGTAATCATAAATTCAAATACAATTCTCGAAAGATTTCTAGATTAAAATATATGATACCGACATCCTTGCTAGACAGCGATCCAGAAAATCTAGCGCAACATGCATAATGCCCTCCGGTGATTCATTTAAAACGTTCATGAGCACGAAATGACATCTCACCGTTTGCGCCGCGCAGCGGTAATGGTTCGTTGATATGGTTAAATAGAGCAGTACACCAACGTGTATCGCTGCTTTGAAGTCGTGTCGAATGCACCGAAATGGAAGCGTTAGCCTTTCGCCTAAATCCACCATTGGGTGATGGGCGATGGCGGCGAAACCTTCGCAAGATGCAACAACATCTCTATCTGCGGCACGTACGCGGTGCGCTACCAGTTGCTGGACCTTGCGGGCGCAAGATGCAGATTCAGCCCGAGTGCATGGGTGCGTCCAGCTGACATTTCAATGCTTTTGAACCCACGTGGATAGGGAAATAAGGAAATAAAATAGCGCCACCGAACGGAGTGGTCCACCAACGTTTCGGTCGCGTTTCGTTTTCGCAAGGGCGTCCAGCACGAGCACCCTTTGTGGACGAGTGCATCCCGGTTTTGGATAAAGAAGCTTTGGAATTACTATTTCTCTTTTCCAGCTCCCTTTCTGGTTCGTACTTCCCATTTTCATGATATGAAGATTTGTATCTAAATTACAACTTGAAACTCCGCGTGCTGCTTCACCCTTTGGCGAAGTTCGCGTGAGTCTACGGAGGTGGTCGACATCTTTGCGATGTCTTGGTCGAGTTGGAAAAAAACGAAGCGAAAAACAAGGCGAAACATTCCAGCATGGAAATCGGACACACGGTGGAATGTGGTTTGGCGAAGATCTATTCCAAATTCGTTCCGAAACTACTCTGCCCAACACACACACACGACAGCAAGAAAAATGAGCTCATCTTGTGGCGGAAAGCCGGAAGGGGTCACAAAACTATCACGAGCGAATGCAGCAACGGGTGTGCGGTGTGCCGTGGCCGTGTTCCAGCTGGAAAAGCCCCTGGGTAATAGTTTAAGTTTTCTTCGTTCCCGACCACGGGCGGCACCATGTCGAGCACGCTTTGTGGGCTCGCCAGCGCGTGAAACCTGATTCTGTCTTCTGTCCATGCACAAAAATGGCGACCGATCGCAAATGATGATCACACAGATGTTTTAGCGACCTCGTGTCCATTCACCGAATGGTTGCCGATATTAGCCGTTGGAGGATGGATGATTCTTTTTATTTTTGGTTTCGTCAAGGGAAAAAAGCAGCATGAAGTATTAAGTTACGGTGTACGGTGTAGTTGATAGGGTGGTTTTGATCTGTATCGGTTGATCTGCAGAGCGAAACAGCGATAAAACAGCGAGCATCCTGTGACTCACTTTGTCTTTTCGATCAAGCGTACAACAGATGGGTTTTTGCTGTGCAATATTGCAACCATATGAAGTTAGGGTGATGGATTTATACATTTGTTTTTAAATATACTCTTTTGAGTAATTTCGCGAATGATTAATTGAAAATGACGATGGAAAACAGTATTAGCAGCTTGAAATAGATGAAAAATCGATATATTTTTACACTAAACACCTTATAAGTTCAGTTGATATAGGTTTTATGATAATTAAATATTTATTATTTATATATATGTTGATTATGATAGTTGTTGGCATTTAGCAGGAAAATTGAAAGATTTTAAAATCAACAAACATACAGAATTGCCAGACAGACCTTGAGAACGATCGAGAGAAACACTATCATAAGGATTTTAGACTCCGTGTTAGGAGAGGGGAGAAAAGAGTCGACTCTCTCATTCAGGGTAATTCTTTCAAAATAACGAGCGAATCGACTCTTCATATTTTCAATTCGCGACTCTTCAGAGAGTCGAACATAGTTTTTGTTCTGCACTGATGTGAGCGATGCCAACGATTCTCTTATATTCTTCGCTAGTAAGGAGAGAACGACAGTAGCTGTGTCTTTATTGGACGCTTCTGAAGCCTTCTTTCTCTTTATGAGATGATATTGTCGGGATAGAATATCACCTGCGCAATCCAATTTCAATGCTTCTATATCGTTCACTAAGGAACGAGTTTATTAGTGTTAAAATAAACTCTCGAATAGCATCGGCTAAAATAGACTTTCATTGGAAGAATAATTGCTAGATCAAGAGTCGACTCTTTACATCCATTACTGTCGTTTTTCTCAAGTTTATTAGTGATAGACTCTCGAACCGCATCGACTGAAACACTATCTTAAATTGAAAGAATATCCGAGTGTCGACTCTTCCTACCCATCACTTACTTACTTACTTTTCTCTGTTAAAAAAGGATGACTAGACTGCTAACTCTAATACATGTTCGTCGGTGATAGTCTGTTATGATATGATTACATATGAAGATTAGACATGAAATGTTATATGTATAAATGTTGTTTTTTTTTTAAATTAACCAACATAAATGAAATGATTAGAAATTTATTTCATTACATTTTAAGAAACTAATAAATGAAATGATTAGATATATCACTATGTATACAAACTCTTCAAAGAGTCGACCCTTTTGATTGAGCGAAATATTAAAATTCATTCTTTTAGAAGAGTCAAAATTCACATCTCTACTCCGTGTATAACGAAAGAAGAGCTTTAAGAGTTGTACGATCACTTCATTACTGCTGCGGTGGGCTGGCCATATACTTTGAATGGCTTCGGGTGACTAAAGTAAAGTGTAAAGACAAAGGACAAGAGTAGATGTGTTTGCCCAAAAACGTCATGACATTAGATTGACAGATGACAGTGTTGACAGTTCACTACCGAATATATGTACTAAGAACAGTTCCAACATCAACTAGATATTAATATTCCTTCTGCTAACCACCAAACTAAACATGAAACATACAACACATTATTCGAAACACCATCACAATGTAGCTCAATGTTGTAGAGCCACCAACGGTAAGATAGTTGTCATGACAGCTTCAAATGTCAAATGCACCCTGACGGCGGGATGATTAACGGTCATGTGCTGACCTGCCCCCACTGTTTAGGGGAGTAGGAACCGTTTACGTTACACGCGATGTGCGCGCTTCAGAAGTTTCAATCATTGGAAACCCATTTACAACATGTCGTTGCACTTTTCCACCCGACCGGTCTTTAGCGTGTTGAAAGGGTGAGTAATTAGCATAAAAAAGGGGGGCAGGGTCGTTTATCATGGGCCCACTATAATTGGTCGGTTTTGCTATCGGATGCTTCAATCGTTCGGATGTATTCGTATGAATCGGTTTAATTAAGACACTCATTACGATGACTATTCAATCGTTTAAAGCGTAATAAATCAATTTTCTCTCATTCGATGCACACTTAATGGTTCATTTAGGAGAATAGATAAATTACAAACAGTGAAGGTTTCCTTGAGATGTTTTTTTGTTGTTAAAAATGCGTTAGAAAATTATTTGTTCAATTTCGTAACATATTTTGATTCTCGATCTCTCTCTGAAGTAACACACTTCGTGTTGACATCGTAAATTTCCATCCCGCTTGTGTGGTATTTTCTCTCCATCTCGTTACCTAGTACGACATTTGTCTTTAGTTTTTATCGGCAACGAAAAAAAGGGCTTAAGCTACTCATGCACTTCGTTCGTACCAAACTTATTTTGTTCCCAGCACTCGCAGTATAAAAGCAATTTCAAAAGTTTCACCAAAAGTCACCACGAAGAATAATTCATCTTGTGTTTGGTGGCAAAACCCGAAGACAGAACCAATGGCACACAAAAAAAAACAACACTTGCCAAGTAAAGAGTACAGCCAAGAATGGGGAGGGGGGTGGGGGTGGGGGAAAGAAGTAATTTCACTTAAGCAGATTTGTGCAAAAATCCCACATTCCTGCCGGAAGTACCTACTTACGGGCGAAATTTAAATTGGACACTCTTGAGTGCTAAAAATGTCGTGCTCCTGCTACCCCGGGTGGGAATTGCAATGCAGGCAGGGAAAACTTGCATTTTTCGATTGCAATCTGTAGGGTTGTGCTAAAAAAATGCTTGCGAAAAATTGCTAACAAAACTGACCTCAACTCTCTCAATAACAATTATAAATATTTTATTTCTCAAATTAGTCTAATTTTTAGAATAAAATTAACAAAAATGAATATTTTCCTAAAAATCCCTAGCACCACGTCACAACAAACCTGAAGCTACTTTCCCTGCAACCCAAAAGCGTAAGAACGTAACTTAAAAAAAAATCCCAAACGCTAGTTGCTATTTATTCTGTTTCCAAATTCAATTTAAAAGTTGCACTTTTATTGCACAGTGTCGGGTGGCGCACTAAAAAGCTTTGCGTCTTGGCAGCGGAACCGGAAAAGGACTGTGGTGAAAATGTATCCCACCCCAGTGGCATTGTGTGGCGGGTGTGTGTGTGTGTGGCTGTTTTCCCTTGGTTGGTTTGGGTTTGTAAGGCCGCAGATAGCAGGCAGTTGCCACTTTACCACATTGCCGAGCCGATGTCAGCATTTTATCCCGGTTGGGTTTGGGCACAGTGGCATTGAGTCCCCCTCTCTCTCTCTCCCTGATACAGCTGAGTGTGTATGTTTGTTTGTGTGAGAAAAGGTCAAGATAGAAAAACTAAATTGAAAAATAATGGCTCCGGGACTGTGGAGGATGGTAAACTTTGCGGCTACACTCAAACACCGCTGTGGCTTTGGCTACGAAAATTCCCAACGCTCCCCAAAGCGAAGAAGACACGGTTGACCGCCGTTGGGCTTGTGTATGTGTGTGCGCCTTTTTTTCATTTATGGTTTTTCCTCGCCCGGAACTGGTTGTGTCCTGATTCCAGAATAAATTTATGGAATTTGTTAAAGGAAATAAATTGCCTGATTTTTGCCATGTTTTTCCCCCTTGCGTTCATGAGATTTCTTGGAGTAGTTAATGTGTGTTTGTTGTCTTACACTAATACTTATATGTTTACTTTAACTTACGCTCCTAGCCTATATCTAATATTATTTAAATAAATGATCAGCAAGACTTTAACCAACTAAAACGGTATTTTAATGATGTAAATTAAATAGGAGTTCGCTTGTACCCCTCACAATTAACCTTCAAGTAGTACAACCTCTGCTTGTATTGACCTGAAATTTTCAGTAGCCTCCCAGCTTTTTCCGATTTTTTGGTGCATACATTGTAAATTTCAACAAGCAGTAAATATTTTTCTTTAAATTTATTTTATAATTTACCACCTAAGTTGGCAACCAGCATATTCGGGTATTATTCTTCTTCTTTTTCTTTGTTGCCAGGTTGTATCCTCCTGTGCTGTCAAAGACACAATCAGAGGCGTACTGCTCTGTTAGAAAGTCTTCCTATTTGTCTGTTTTGTTATGTCTTCGTGTTCATTGCTATATTGTGTTTGTTTCGAGTCGTGTCTAGTTTCCTTGGTAGTTATATTTTTGTATGTTGATTTACAAATTTATGCTTTTGTTTCTTGTCTCTATTGTAGATTCTATATGTTTATGTATATACATTTTTTTGGTAGTTGTTATTATTTATTATTTTGGTTTTTTTTCCTTTTTCTTTTGTATATATGTTTTTTTTCTTTTGAACTTTGTTTTGTTTTGTTTTTTTTTTCCTTTTTCTCTTTCTTTTTTCTTATTGTATATTTCCTGTATATGAAAGTTTGTTGCTATTATTTGGTGTGTGTGATTGAACTCTGATGTTTCCTCTTCGTATGTTATTTGATAGCAAACTTGAGTTTGTATTCCATATTCCATTCCGGGTATTCCATACATTTTGTATGGAGAATGACGTTTCTCTTCTTCTTCTTTTCATATTGTGGTTATTTTCAACTCAAATTCAATCGACTTTAAACTTAAAATGGTTCGTTAGTTTTATCCTAACATAAAAAATATTGGCAATGAATCAAAAAGAGTTTAAATATGCAAAAGCAACAAAAAGTCTAAAATAAATAAATAAATTAAAAATAAATACATTACATAACATTTAAAAATATTAAGACAATGATTATGCAGAAGATAGCGAAAATGGAGACAATAGATTGTAATAAAATGCATTTTTATTACTTGTTTCTTCTTCATATTATAATATGAGTGATATAAAAAATTGTATATAATTTAAACCCAATTGTTAAAAATAATTAGAAAGTATTTTTTTCCTTCGAAAACCGTTAATTGTATACGTCAAAACGTCGACGCGGGTATGCCGGTTGCCAACTTACGTGTGTAAATTTGGTTGACAACTCTACGGTTAAATAATCAAATAACACCACACCGCATACCGATGCAAGAATTGTCACTAATTGTGGCTAAATGTAATACTTCCTACAATTTCCAACGAAAACATCAAACTTCGCTTGTGTTTGCTGCAAAATTATCCATCGAAGGGTTCCATCCATACCAATGCTTCAGTGGAAATGATCACATTTCCCTGGCTCGTATTTCTTCCCCACGTGGAAAACCACGTGCACGCAACCCGGTATTATGCCAATAGGGGATGAAATTTTCTTGGCACCAAGCCACCGCCATTGGACTTCTCGTTGGAACAACAGAACCCAGAGGTTGTTTCCTAAGCCATTTCGCCACACGAGTAGCATCTTGGCTTTCCAAGACAGCATGACAAAAGACGGTGTGCTGTTCAGGGAAAACGGGAAAACGGGGGCTACCGCACATAAAACATCCTCACATGAGTCCTGCAAACGGGTAATTAAAGTTTTCCCCCAAGTGGGGCTTGTAGTGACCAAATCCGTCCCTTTTCCGTTGTGAATGTGTATGTGTTTGTGTGTGTGTCCTTCGGCAAAGGATTTCGCACCGTGCAGCTCGACACTCGGTCAATTGTGGAAGAATGATGGTGAACGGAAAACCCGCCTCTTGGGAGTGTGTGTCCGGGCCCAAGGATTAATTTATCGCTTATTTGTTTCCTTGGCACGCTTCTTCCTTTTGCTGTACGGTGGTGGGTTTCCTCTTCAGGGTGGAAAAGACACCCGGCTTGATGGCGAGAAGCGGAGGGATTGTGTGGTTTTCCTTGACCTTCCCGTGGGCCCCGTGGAATGTATTGAGTGGATGTAAGTTCTGGCAAGCCTGGAACCCATCGTTCACCGATACGCATCGAAAGTTGTTGGAAAATTGCATGTTTAATTGAGGAGATGTGATCAGATTCAACAATAAAATTATGCAAGTTTGTGCCCGGCTTAGTGCCAATTGGAAGCTGCATCGCATTGACTTGGGCATCGAAAGTAGGCGGGGAATAATTTAATCAATTCTAGACAAGTTGTTTAATGGTAGCCTCACAGACAGACTTCCGCTTCCTTCCGTTCTCCCTATCTCAATCGCTCCTTACACAGTCTAAGTCAGGAAAATTGAAATATTAAGCACTTTTACTTCCTATCCTGAATAAAGCACTTAAATAACTGCGTGAGGTTTAGACACCTGAAAGGTGACAGAACTATTGTAAATATTGAATCTTTGTAATTTCAAAAGGTTGTTTAAAAAGTCCCAAAAATGTACAGAGCTTTTAACGACCCCCTCATCCAAATTTAAGTGATGCTCTGTGGGAATCGCCTTGAAAGTTTTTGATACGGCTCTGAACGTGTTAAACAAACTCCAACGGCAAGTGTCTTTTCGTTATTTATTTCGAAAATTTCGTTATTTATTTCAGACTTAAAATATTTTCCATCTTTTTTTACTACTTTTCCTTCATTTCGAGTTCCTTCACAAATATTATGGATCTTTAGCTATTATGCATTCATCGATCCAGTTTTTAGCTTCATCGTTATTGAAGAGGTAGCAATCAGCCGGGTCATGCATCTCTTAGAAGTCCTCATAAAAGAGGGATACTTTATTAATTAATTTAATTATTTATTTTTTATTTTTTTTTTTCGTTAGAACGGCCTGGCCGTATCGAATTTAAGGATAATTTATATTATATTTATATTTATTATAATATTTATAATTTTTTAATTATATTATATTAATTTATAATTTAATAATTTATATTATATTCATATTTATATTAGAGCCTTATATTAGAAAGAACACCTTGCTGGTCCCACCCGGATACGCAGTATTATCTTTTGACCTTGAAAATTCAACTTGGTTACCGTTGATAAGGCTGGGCTCAAATCCACTTTCCATCGGTCAAATCGTTTTAGCAATAGCAGGAGATATAGAGCATATCGCTAGAAGCTGCCAATGCCTAGGCAAACAGAAGTAATTGAGCACTAGAAGCAGCAACTAACGGGGAGTAACTAAGAAAGGCATAAGAAGCTGGATTATGTACTCAAATCGAACATTTATCTCACATCGAAAATGCAAATATTGGAGCATTTCCTCACAAGTGAACAACCGATGTTGGATGTCCCTCGGCTTTAATTCGTATTAAAGAATTAGCGCCTCGAAAAATTATTCTTCTTTTAAATCAAAATAACCACTTTAAAACGGTGGAAACCACTTACAACAACTAGATAATTTGACTAGAGCACGGATATTATAAATATCCACAAGAACACAATGGTTTCAGTCAATCTGTTTTCCTCATATTATAATAATGAAACAAAATCATATAGTTTGGTACAAAAGTTGCCATTTTTCGAGCTTAAAAAAAGATTATATTAATTGTTCTTAAATGACTGTTGAAAACAAAGTAAACTGCCTACTATGATAACTGATTAAACAAACATTTAATGAACATCTTCATACGTTTCAATTTGAGTTTTTCACATTTCCTTATTCTTGTATTACAATAACGCTCGACCAGTCCTTATGCTATGAGAATTTGTTAATAATTCATGAACTAGACAAATAGATTAAAATTCTTGAGAAAAAAAAACTAAGTTAAAAATTTTCTTTGCTCACTTTTCAACATAACAACATTATTCTGAACTGTAGCTAGACCGAGACAGTGTAAAAGATGCATCACTTCAAGCAGTTCGTTACCCTGATTATTGAAATTAATTTCCATCTCCGTTAAATCGTTCGCTTGGTCCTTCATTTCGCTCCATTTTGTTTTCTTTTCGTCGTGCTCCATTTAAACTTTCCCCCCCCCCCCCCCCCGGGAACCCAACACGCAGTGGCAGTAACGAGGAGTAACCCGCGCGGTAGAAGGTATTTAAGGTCATTTAGTTTAATTTATCGTGACAATGGAAGACAGTTTCCTACCGGGACAAGATTTATAGTGACATCAGTTAAAGCGCCACTTGCTGGCTTGGTTTGCTCGCCAGGAGCACACATTCCCACACACACAAGTGCACTGGGCACCGGGCACGAGCGGTATCTACATGACCGGTGAACAGAAGACTCGTGTCGTCCTGCAAAGCTGCACCGTCAAACTAATCCCGTACGGAATGGGTAAGAAAGTAGAGTTCCACCATGCATTCCTCGCTTGGTGCCCGCTCGAAGCCATTTTCTGCAGTGTGCGGACCGAGAGTTGCAGTAGGCACAAAATAGGGCCCCCACCGATTGGTGCGGCGATCGGCTTTCATGCGCGACATGTTGGCTGAAAATTGATTTCATCGATTTCCCTCGCCATTGTCGTTCGCCATCGATTCCCCGGCCCATTCGGCAGGCGGACAGAGAATAATCTACGGCCGGAAAAAGGTTTCGTCCAATCTATTCCGACGTTTCTTCCGCACCAGGAAGTGGGCTGAAATCGATTGATTTATTGAACCACACCGGACCAAACAAAGTCCAGGCTAATCGAACGAAATCTAGCGCTCATCTAGCGCACGTTGGGCTTGAGATAGTTTTCATTCTGCACGAAGTAAATCTACCCATGGATCATATCCACCTGTCGTTTCAAGAGGCACATCCTTAAGCATTCGTCGTACATTGCTCGTAAAACCTGTGCGCGGTTTTGTCATAACTGTGCTTCCGAATCAATCGACCGGGGCCCGGTAATTGGTGAGTGATTTGTTTTCCGATTGCCGTTAAACTGATTAAAATTTCCCACCAAACACCCTGCAACCGGTGCAATCGTTTATGCAAATGGACACGAGGTGTCCCGATTGGATTAATCTCGGTGTGGCACTGTTGCTTTTGAGTCAACCGTTGGGGAAATAGGATTTAAAATAGAATTATGGTTGATTTGAGCTTAATTGCGTGATGATTAAAAAAGATTGTTGCTGTTTCGGAAATGCTTTGAGGCGTAAATGATACATTTGAGGAATGTCTTGGAGTTCTTGAAGTTACTAAAGTATAAATTAACTTAATATCCCTAAAAATACAATCCTTATTTGTTAAATATTAAAAAAACAGAACCTAAAACGACGAAATCAAACATTGTGTTGTGCGTATTGCATACCTTCAGGCGTTTATCTCAAAGGAATCCAATCAACCAAAATATTAGCGCGGAAAAATGTCACATTAAAGTAAATGTTGAAGATAAAAGCCACAATGATTGTTGATTAAAGCATAAAGCTTTTGTTTGTCGATATTAATGCTGCAACAAAAAAAAAGATAATAAAATGAAAGCTACCGAGCGATTGTTCCAGCTATGAAGAATCATTCATTAATTCTCTGCAAGCATTTCCTTCCTTCTTTGTCATTCACAGCAAAAGGCAAAGCAAAAAACACACAGCCCGGCATCACCATTAAGCCCGGAAACGACCTCAAAATCCTCTCAATCAATCAATTGAATTTTCTACATCCGTTGAATTGGAGCCTTTTGCTTCTGGCGGTGTTGCGTCTGCTTAGCAATTCCACTCAAGCTTTGGTTCGCCGGTTTGATTCGAGTTCACGTTTCTTTCGTGCTTCGCCCATTCCGTTGCCTTCGTGTGCACTGCAGCCTTTGCCGCAGCTATTGCAAAATGCAAAAATAGTGAGATCCTTCCTAGGATCTCGGTCCGGCAATGGCGTACCACCGCGTTCATCAAGACAATGGCAAACCGGGGTGGTGAACATTGGCGGACTCCAGGCACGGTTGATGGCGGTCGGCCCTCGACTCGGCATGCGTTGATTTGAATTCCATCGCTTCGATTGGTACGCCGTCTTAATGCGTCCCACTTCTTGGACCCGTTTCGGAGACCCAAAACCCATGTTCAACCGTGGTCGCATCCATCCACGACACTCGGGACACGGAGACTCATTTTCGAATTTAATTTTCCGATCTGACATGCTTTCAATCAGCGGAAGCGCCCCGGTGGCACGGTGTGGCTCGGTTGGGTTGGGTTCAAGAAAAGCCTTTATTTCATCGAGAGTGAATTCGATCGCAGGACGCAAAACCCAGTGCCGGGAAGCGAAAAGAAAGTACACCGATTTAGCATTCGTCATTTGGACGAACCGCAAACGAACCATTATTCCGTCCGTGTCCGGAACGCTGGCAGCTGTGGAGCATTCGCAAAAGGCGTGAATTCGATTTGCGGGTCGATAATTCACCAGAGCTGACGAATCGAATTACGTCGGGGTGACAATTTTTCTTCCCCACCGTGTGACAGCTAAAGAAGTGAAGATTTATCTCCAGTGACTGACAGGTACGATCGGGTTTTTTTGTTGTTGAGTGGCAATGGCACGGGATTGAGTGTGGGTCGTGGGATGGAATGGGATTGAATGGTTGAATGAGAAACTTTAAGCTCGTTGTCGTTAGATGGAAGAGTCCTATGACAATGTACTTAGGTGCCACTAGCTCTCAATAAGCACAATATATATTATTTGAATGTTAAACCGGTTTCGAATAGTTTAGTTACTATTTGCATTACATAAGGAAAATAAACAAACTAATATCGTCTCAGAACTCAATAGTTTCTTGGTTATCAACGTCATCGCAATAAAGGTAGATCCATTTTTTGTTTAAAAGTGCTTAAGTTATTCATGAAAAATATATTAAAATTGGTGACTTTGGAATAATCTTATAACATAAGTAGGGTACACCGTAATTATTAACTTTTTAATAAATAGTTTGATAGTCAAGTTCCAGCAGGACGGTGGGCATGTTATGGCAAATTTTACCCAAACCAGATTTCAGAACAATTTAACTCACTTCTTGGACAAAATTTTGTGGTAGGCCAGGTTCCAGATTTTGACTCCTTTTGATTTTTTATTTGTTTGTATGTCGTGTCGATTCTCCGCGAATGGAAGGTCATTGATTCAAGATTCAAGAGGGTATTATGGCAAAGGCAGTTATATAGTGTTGGGGATTTCTAATTATATCTATATTGCTTTTGTAAACTTATAGATCACGGGATTCATAGTAAATGTAAAATAGCTAACAGGTGTGACACTGGCATCCTTGACAGCAGAAACTTCAAACTCCTGATCTGTAATGAAACATGAAGCTTAAGAGTCGTAATAGTCTTCTGCAGACTTGCACTTTACAGTAGAACTTGCAGATACCAGAAGAAATGTCGAGACCATCAGATCTTCACCCAGTACATAACGATCGTCTTCATAAGAACTAGGGCAAACCATCCAGCAGAACAGATTTCCTGGGAAGCTAATGCGACCGTTGAGAACCACTAAGGATGGAATGCAGTGCAAGATGAAAGTCTGAAGTTGTCAGAAACTTTCGAATAACTATGGAGTTTGTAGACATATTAGTGTACGAATTACACACGATCCTTTCTATTGCTTGCTTCGTCATAGACATCAATCAGATAGACATCAATAGACATACCTCTGAGGATGATTATCGCCAGATTAGGTAGCTGAGTACCACATGACGGTGAATATCTTAATATCCATCTCAAGCTTCTCGCTCTCTCTTGGGAGAACTATTCTAAACTGAGGGCTCCTAACGCTCATCACTAAACTAGAAAGTTCAAATAAGACATGAAATACCAAATAAGCTATGATTAATCTGACTCTTTCGGAGATTTATATGTAGGCATAAGAAAGCCCTGTGCAGATATCCTGATGATGGTGAATATCGGAAGGATAAGAGTGTTATGAATTCCAGTCTGATACCCTACCAGGACAGCACTCGTCAATGCTCCGTTAGAAATAAAAGAAACTAAAAAGCAGTGAGCTCGTAAGCTTTATCTGTTGGAACTCCACCTGTCTGTCTGTTGTGTATCATACCCAACTTTGATTGAAGAACTTTAGTGTTAAATAAATTATACTTTTTGGACATTATTATTTGAGATCACAACTGTACGTCTGCTAAACATCTCATGTTGTTTATGCCAATCACCACAATCACAATCATTTCTAGACTGCTTCCAAGAATTGTAACTTCTTTCGTATCGTACTCTGTATTACATCAACCAAACCAGTAATCTTCATGTTGTTTCAGGAAGAACAAACAATACTTTCGTGGAATCCCATAATACCAAATCGGCTGTACCAAATACGTGTGGTACTATTCTCTTTAAGATACTGCATGTGTCAGCACACCTCAATTTCTTCTCCCACATCGCACATTTCCTTCCAATACGGCAGGACCACACGTGCCACAGCTCGTCGTCCGTTTTAATACCTGCCACGGAGTGAAAGAAAGAAAATGTCATCCCATATTAACGTTACTGGCACGTCCAAACTATAACAATAATCTAATAGCTAATGGGGACATTTGCTTGTACTGCGGGCATCGAGTCATATTCCGTTCAGCTCCTGCCCGCTGGTGTCGTCTCTCGTTTGTTACGTGACCGACAACTGGTACGCTTTGCACCTTTTGATCCTGGGGACCTTCCTTCGGCAATTGCAACTAGCAAAAAGGAATCCATCTTCAACCCGTGTCGAAGGGCAACTGGTTTTGGGGAAAGCGAACGAAACGAGGTTTCTTTTTTTTCGTTTTTGCTTCTTTGTCGCCCTTCACGCTTGCTTCGAATGTCCAACAAGAAGTTAGTTGGTCATCCGATTGAAGAGACCGGAAGAGAAGACTTGGTGGGTTTTTTTTTCTTTTTGCTTTCTTATTGCGTTCCCTCAATCATCGTCCTGGAGCTTGGTCCTGGGCGCAGTCTTTTGTTGCGTTAGTTTCATTCCGCCTGTCACATGTCTTTGGCAATCGTCGTTCGGTTAGCGTTTAGTTTCCTTTATATCAGTAAACATTCATCTTCTGCACGTCGGGCACAAACGAGTGTCATGACGACATGGGGGGGAGGTTTTGGAGAAGGTGGAGGCAGTAATTTTCCCTCCGCCAACAATCCCACCCTCTCCCTTCGTTTTGTGTGGGGAAAAGATTTCCCATTCAACGCAAAGCGAAGGAAGTGTTATCACGTGGAAAGTTCAAAGCTATGACAATCCTGCCAAGGGCGACAATCTTCCCGCAGCGACACAGGCGGTGGTGGGGAAGAAACTTTTCCTCGCCAGCGCGCGTCTTGGCCGCCTTCTTTGGGAACGGAATTGTACACTGCGGCAAAAGCTGGTGCAGCAGCAGGCATTGTCGAGGGAAAAAGCGTTACAATTTATTATGTACTTGGAATTCATGGTGAGCACAAAGCGAACGCGCGTACACCCTTCCCGGGTGGCGAAAGATGGCGAAAACCCGGGCGGAACACCAATGCGACATATGTTTAATGGAGCTCGTTTAACAACGCTTCAGCCACCTTTTGCGACCGTCTTCGATTGCGCAACGGTTTCGGGGGGGGACCAGTGTAACGATAGTTTTGCTCGGTTTGCAGACACGTGAGGAATTTGCACGTTTTCTTTACCCTGCGAGTGTAGTAGAAGTAGTAGCAGTGGCAGCGCTTTTCACCGAGAGCTTTCCGTTCCCCGGAGTACGGTGTGATTAAATAAATATTTACCACGAAGGGTTCGGATCCGCTTTTGGGAGAAGCGTAAGAGCACTAGACACGGTATCCTTACTCAACCCAACCGGTATCAAGCTTTAGACAAGGATAATAGTTTCAGTAAGATGTTTCGGTCCGAACGATGTACGATCCGGTGCACTGTCGGGTTGGGCAACTTACTCTTCAAGGAGTTGGCCGGCGGGTTCTTCTGAGTAGTTCCGAGCGAAAACTTTACCAAGACCCGTCTCATGGTATGGAGCGTTTTTTAGGGTTTGTTAAACTCAAACGCAAGGAAAAGCTCACCATTAGGCAAACAAAACCCGAACGTCCGCCGTTGCCGCCAGCCTGGCAAAGCTTCCGCACTCCCGGGGCCAGATTGCCGACGTCCAATTAGAAAATGACCAAAGACGTTCGTGGGAGTGGATCTGTTAAGTTAGATCCACTTATCGCTTACGGTAGCGAATATACGAGAAGGAATTTAATTAGAGTACACAATCTGGTCCACTGTGTTACGTAGAGCACGCTTCGGAGGTAATTAAACGGTATCACAGGTATATTTGCGAACACTGGCGCACGTGGTACGAGACTATGCAGGACAGTTTACTGAGCTTTACGTAATGCAAACGAACGTTAGGAGCACGGTGTAATGTCGTTTGAAAGAAGCTAAATTGATGGTTTGTTTAGTGCTGTTTCAATTTAATTTGATTATCCGTTTGTTTTAATTTGGTGCGGTGCTAGTATTTTTGTTTCATGAGTCAAACAAGTGATTAAATAAAGATGCATTCAGTATTTAATAAAATTCTCCCCCTTTCAAATAGGAACCGCAAAGAGAGATAAGTTAATAGAAATATTTTATTGTAATGGTTGTAGAGTTTTAAAGCTCAAGCTAATTTCAAGGAGCTATAGAGATGGATGTTAGTACGGTGAAATATAACTATGGTTGTAGGCCAGGACAGATAGGGTTTGACAGCTGTTTGAAAATACTTTTAAAAAACCGATCAGAAGTTGTCGATTCTTTTCATCACGAATATGATGCATTCAGTCATACGTTGTTGATGTCTACCAAAAGGCCAAAATTAACCCAAGAGCTTTGCTCTTTTAATAATGATCCAGTAGCCTTTATCAGTTCATTTTTTGAAAGGTACATTTGACAGTAGATGGAACAGGCTGTAACTTGTTTGAGTGCAGTCTAAAAATCGATTTAAAAATTATAATCTAGAAGTTGTCGGTTCCTTTCGGGGAATGCATACGGCATGAGCCTAAGCTGAACTAAATCATGCACATAATGCAATAATCCATAAGTTTGTTGATGTTTTTATATTTATTTTAAAAAATAATTTAATCTTTATATTTTCCCAAGATAGAAAAAAACTTTATAAGACTCTCATCATTGAGGTTGAGAAACGTGCTAGGGTACTGACTACCGATGAACTTCTCCGTCCTACTGAGAATTCTTGCTAGGATCCGTTGTTCACGTCATGAGAATGACACCGGACGACCCAGCGCGTAAAGTCCTTTTAGGTCGTCCACATTGACAGAGGAGGCTTGGTAGGCCCAAACTGAGATGGAGTGATGGCGTTGATGCGTCCGCCAGAAATTCCGGAATAATGAATCAGCAGACGATGGCACTTGGCAATCATTTTGGGACGCAAAGCATAACTTAGGATTATTTTCTACTTTTGTGGTGACCTAAAACCTGTTAAGTGAAATTGTCCTGCAATTGCTCTCTCACTTGAACTTTATTTATTCGTATAGGACTCGTACTTACTCGTGCATAGGAAGTCTTGCATATAGAGGGCTATCCCAAATTGGATTTTATACCGGTCCTGTTTTGTTTAGATTAGTGATATGCACAACGATTCAGGATGAATGAATGATTCAAATCTCGTGAGAGTGTGTTTATTAAATTTCCCAGAAGAGTATTTATTATTTGCGCTTCAACTCAATCACAGTGAAAATTAAATCATTCAACAAAATTTTACAATTAACTCTTCACGGCGACTTTTAAATTATTATTTAAGTCCTGAGTTAGCTAATGTGTTAGATAACTCAGGACAAACATCATTTCAAACCTTTACGAAAACGAAACAATAATAAATTATCTAAAGCAGCTAAAGCCAAGTAAAATCAAAGTCAAGTCAAATACTATAAACAAAAATGAAATAAAGAGGTAAAAAATACATTTTATCTTTATTTTAACGACGAATACTTTGATTAAAATAAGTAAAAACTAAAAACAAATGAATTAACAACATTGTCTAATGTTTTCGGCATAAGATCTGCCCGTGCGTTTTCCAGCTTAGGGCCACCGCAAGTTTTAATCCACCACGAGATACGATTGTATTTTTTTAAATTTTGAATTAATTTTCATTAGATCATTAATGCCTGTGTGAGGTGTTGCTAATGTTATTTAAAATGAGGTATAACAAATTCCAAGTAGTTCGGAAGGTTCAACAGAAACTCCACCATACCTTAAGGATACTTAAACAAGACATCTCTGCAAGAAAGAAACTACCTACTCACCTGAAAAAAGTAAAAGATATTGATCAGAATATAAGACATCCTTGGGCAGAACTGGTAAAATGTGACTTTTTTGTCTAAAATAAGACGTATTAGTTAAAATTTAGTCTGCCCTGGGGATGTTTCAAGATTGTTTTTACCAGTTTTACTACTTTTTTCTAAACTTTAAACAGTCTTCAGGTATTTGAGTTTGGTTAGGATATCAGTAAACATTGCCTGCATAACTCTGTAACTCTCTAATGTAATTGATCGATATAACCTATTGGCGAGTTCAGCCTTAGTTATACCAAGGACTTTAAAACCGTATAATGGTATAACTTCTTATAAGACTCGGGTCGTTGTTTAGTGAAGTCAAAAGATTTACCTTATCGCAAATTCAACACCCCCAATAAACGATTTTTCTCACGAGACGAATGTTTACCCCGCCTTTTCCACGATTGCGAGCTAAAAAATCAAACTGGAATCATTCTCCTTCACTTCCGTGATAAAGCTCTACCGTGGTGCCCGAACGATACCACTCTGGTTCTGGTTCTCAGCCGTAGTCTCAGTTAGACACACAAACAGAAAGCAACATCCCGTCAGTGCACGATGGTAGCGGAAGGACTATGTTTTCCCCGTTCACAATAAAATAGCAAGAATAAATGCGGCGATGCGCTTTCGGTGTGCAATCTTCCCCAATGGCTTCCGGCGCAACATCACCCGGGAAGGTGATTCAGCGGGCATCCTTTCCCTACCTGGCCAGAATGGTTAACAAAAAGCGCGGGGGAACAAATGGTACAAACTTGCGGAAAAGGAATAAAACGCTACTTCTGCATTGTTTTTACACGGTAGCTTTTTTATATTTTCGAACGGATTGCGAACGAAATGAAGGTTTTCCTTCGGGAGGGTTTCGACATTCAATAAATTATACAAACACAATGTGCGCACTCTGCCCGAGCTTTTGGCTACCCGGACGTACGTACACATTCCCTGTGTGCATTTGGTGGAAAAATGGACGGGTGTGGAGTTTTGGACATACACCACCCAGTTTTCCCGGACACTCTCGGGAAAGTCGTTAAGCTTTCATTGGGAGTTGTTTTTGTGTTTGAAAAAAAAACAAACCTTAGGGAACGAGAGAAAGAAATCGCTCCGAACGAATGGTGATCGAGACTTGGGCGAAAAAAAAAGCACACTTCCAGTTCAATTATATACCGGCGTGGAACATCGTTCTTTGTTTGGAGTCTGTTATCCCCGCCACATGGATGGAAAAAGTGGACAGTGGTTGATTTTTTCGCGAAAATTTTGTTCAGATATGAAGTTAAAATGTGTGGCTGTCGAAAGCTTTAATGGAACATTACTGCTTTGGATGTTTAAACTCAAGAAGGACGTACTGCAAACTGTATACAATTCGAACAACTCTCCAAAACATTAATTCTAGAATGATTATATATTCCGGCCAGTCATGCTTATCGCTTCCGTTTTCCCATAAATATTTGTTTTCCTCTCTCATGTCCGGTAGTGTCCAGGAACGGTTCCAGAAAAGTTGTTCGTTCGAAACAAGTTGTTAAATGGCTCGTTAGAAGTTTGCCAGCGATTTATTTCCCCGGAGAGTGTGCGAGAAAGGTCCAGCTTAACAAAAGGGTCAATATCGCCATTTCTGGCGCGGCGAGCATATTCTACAAGCAATCGTATAGTTTCGCAACTTTTTGGGTAGAACGGCATTACGTTCGCCCTGCTCAGAACCAATCAGGGACCAATCGAGTTTAAGCAAGACCTTAGCGACGATGAAACGTGTACTTAATACTTAAAATTGTTTAAGATATTGAGTGCCATATACGGAACATTGAGTAAGTAGCTCATAACTTTGTAATATACAAACTTTATTAGGATAAATGTAGGGAAAAATATTATCTACTTCAGAAACTTTTCTGCTAACTCAAATAAACGGTTTTTACGCTAGGATCTCTTGCTATTTTCGACAACCGCTATGAAAAATCCATTTCCGAGCCTTAGCAACCAAATGCTTCAGCTTCCGTCATGTGATAATATATTTCAGGCGCATAATGTGCTTTAGGTGGTTTTCGGAGGCTGTACCGAGCCACACCATGTATACGGGAACATCCTTCCACACACACACACACAGACACACACCAGCACCGCTTTACTAATGCGCTGATGATGATTGCATTTTAATACAACACATGCCTGCTCGGATCCCTGGAACGACGTCTGGTGAGATTGTGTAACGAGGTTGAGTTGCTCCGAAAATGGAAGTGCCAACCAAATCCATCCACATTTCCTTTTTTGGCACGTGAAACACAAAAAAGTGCACAAACGATAGATACCACGTGGCATGTACACGGGGTACGGTTTTCGCTTAAATTAGGAATTTTTTTTTGTCCTACTATTCATACGTAATCGGAAATGTGGCGCCAAAGATGCTGCAAATTTTCGCATTTAGGTCATGAAGAAGGCATTGCGTTTTGTTAAGAGAAAACGCCCAAAATATTACGCCTGCATATAGAATTTAATGATTTTCTAAATTTTCCATCTTACAAAAAACTAGTTGCAAGGTATTTAATAAGAAAAATTTAAATACTAGAGATCATGCATAGAATTATGTCTAATATGGTCATGTTTTCAAAACACAGAGTGTTGAATAGTGGCCAGAAAAATTTATTCAATATTGAGCTCAAATCTCAGAAGTCATTGATCTTCAACCATAATAACGTCGTAGAGTCCAATGAGAAGAAGTGGAAATCTTTACTGGCCGAACATCACACACCTACAGGTCTAGTGGGGAAAAATGTTTCATTAAAATATTGTAGCTTTCGCTTCCATTTTAATATTCAACCATTTGCCACCATTTTACCATTTTTTTATTATTACATTTGCCCGGTACGACCTGCCCCGGATGCCCAGAAGGGTCCTAAACGCAGAAAAGGTTTCGCACCGCGGAAACCCGTTTAAACAGTGCCGTGTAAAATGTTACATTTTTTAGCTATTATTCATCCCGCCCGAGACGCGTTCCAGCCGGTTGACATTTTGCGCGAAGGCAAGTGTAGACATTGCTCCCACCGAGTCCGGGCGGGATGGTATAATTTTTAATAAGCTCCTTCCGTAAGATTGTGACAAACGGTAGCTTTTTCATGGTCCAATGAAAGTAAACGTGCGTCAACGATTTCTCGAGGTCGACAAACGAAACCAGAAAAAAGAAGCACAAGCCGCCTGCCTCTTTGAAACATTTCCGTGCCAGTTTTGCTCGTGTGTCATCCCCACCAGACATCAACTGCTTGACAAGGGAACGACTTTTGCTGTCGTAAATCTGCCCGGGAAGCTGTAAATCTGCTGTTCTGCACTCCCGTGATGGAATTACCCGTCACAAAGCCTCCCATTTCCCAATACACAAAACCCACCGTGCCATACTGTTCCCAAACCCACGGAAAACATAGAACCATTCCTTTGCGGGACATCCTTGAAGAGCGTCCTCTTTTATGCCGCCTTTTGTGGAATATCAATAAGACAGGTGTAGGAACATGCGGCTTGCAATGTCAATGATAGCAACGGTTTTTGAGCGATACGGAAGCCTTGTAAGAGGCAGGCTCATAAAATTTCAATTTCGCAATACACGGGCAATACCGTAACGTACGCTGTTCACGCTTAGTGGGACGCATTTTTCACACCAGCCATTAATGGGTAGATAAATAGAACCGCTCATAAATTATGATGATTCTTCTTTAGGCAGGCATGTCTACACATTACACCTGAGCACGGGTTTTACACTAATCAGTATTTTCCTGGTAACAAATTACTTCCTTCAAACATTTAAAAGAAATATCGTCAGAGACAATCGCCATGGCCTCACTCATATGCGGCAGCCATTGTAAGATTAATTTACCGGTTATTTTTACTATTTTAAGTATATTAATAAACTTCATCACCGACTAATTGGATCTCAAGATAAAAACCTTCCTACAACCATTGCAAATCAACACAATGACCGCTGGTGGGTCGCTTCTTCACACATGAATATCTTATATAATGTTTGGGGATTTAAAACTCATTGGATACATAACGATGACCAACAGCAAATATTAGTTATACAGAAGCTTGAAGTTGCAAATACTGAACCAACCATGTATTAAACCATCCTGTTTCAATCGATTTGTTTTTTGCCGGCCATTTTGTATAGACCAAGATAGCTAAAACTGGGTAAGTTGTAATAAAACTTAAGTCGATCAGCAACCACCAGAGTGTGCAGGCTCAATACCCTGTATAAGCTACATAAACTTATGTACGTCTCAGATAAATGGGCACAACAACTTGAAAACTTCATCAACTTCGTGTGTAATTGAAGTTCTGATGAACCATCCGGTTAAGAATTGATTAGCAGTTCAAAATGATACTGGACGACTCTGTCCGTTAAGTATCCAGATAGTTCATATGGAAGAAAGGGATAGTTCTATCATACAATATGGCAGCTATATCTATAGCCAAAGGAACCTTCGATACCTTCGTAAATGGAAAACCTATCCTCGCTCATCGTTTTGTCAGACAGAATAATCTCGGATAATCGGATTTTTCTAATCCATCCTGGACTTTGGTACTCCGATACTCTAAAGACCAGAATTCAAATTTATACTAATGATCAAAACTTTTTGGAAAATGCCTATTAACTACAACTTGCTGGGAGGACTGAGTACTACATCGTAGATCGGCATCACGCTAACTGCAATAGTAATAACTATTTCTCATAATGTTCTACCTAAAGTGTTAACCTTTATTCGATATCGACGCTATCACCATTACTAGCTCACAGGTAATGATCCATTCACCCTGCATTCACTCTTCCGCATGCAACTCCTCGTAGCCCTCGATCGTGTCAGTTATCCAGCAAGCAAACTTCGCCACGTCCACATAAACTCCCGGCGCATCAGGTTTGCCACAATCCAACCCCCACGAGGTAATGCCTGCCAAAACATAAGACCCATCTTCCTTCGGGCAAGCCATCGGTGTACCGCCATCCTTATCACACGTATCCTGCAGGTCTGCCGCACGCGCACACATAGAACTACGATGCAACCGGAAGGAACTGTCGGCGTCTGCCACCTGATACAACGTCTGACAAAGTGCCCGTGGTACAACGATCAGCTCGATCCGTTTCATTATAGGTGCTGGCTGCTTGGTTCGTACGTCCAATCCCCACCCGGTCGCGATGCAACGCTGACCATCGAATACATCTTGTGGGCTTGGAAGACACAACGGTCGAATGTGTGGCGTGTAGATCACGCTTTGCTTCAATACGGCTAGAGCTATATCGTTCTCGGGAGTGCAGAGATCGTGGAAGGAAGGGTGCAGGATGTGCTCCTGTATTCCGATGTCCTTTAATCGCAAAGAGAAAGATATGTGCCTCAAGGATGCGTTTTCAACACTCAACGGCCTGACTTACCTGCGCTGGATAGATTTCCGCGTCAGACTTTATATTCCACTCACCAAACCGAGCTACATATCGATGCGGTTTCTTCAGCGTGTGAGCTGCCGTCACGACAAACTTCGGATGTATAAGAGTGCCTCCGCCTACGTATGTCAGCACCATATTTTTCAATGAGAAAGATATTTGGAAAATAGCAACAGTCCAAAGAAACTCGGCATACTTCGCGTACGTAAGATTCGATTCCACGTTGTAAACCAATCCCTGAGGGTTGGACATTCCACACTCCTGATCAGCTTTCGGTACAGCGTCATTTGGCACTGGGGTCTAAAATGATAATGATCTCTCAAGTTTTTTGTCGCTTTAAAGCATCCGAGTGAAAACATTTCAATTCCTTTACCGATGTGCTATTAGCAAGGGATGATGCTGAGCAGCAGATCTTCATGAAATCTCCACACTCACTCTCTTCATCAACCCGTAGTGTAATCGAATCGCTTTGTCCAAGGGTTGGGGCATCTTCCACACTACCGGTAGGACAGAGATGCTTCGGCAAACAGTAGCCACTGTCACACTGCTGAGTAAAATCGTTAAAACAACGCAAATCAGATGAAGGAATCTCATTTTTAATTACATAACTATACTTCTGGCTGCCTTACGATGTTTGCTCCTGTATTGTGTATAGCGAGGCACAGCAGAACGATTGCACTTGGAAGATACATTCCTGGGCCACAGTACTTGATACGATGCCTGCTCAAGTAAAACTGGAGGTGCTCCGAAAGGCTAGCAAGACTACATTACAGCGGTTTGTTGGCTAAATTGATAACACACAGGAAAGTCAGTGGAACACAGTTCCACACAGTGTGGAAGTCTCGTGTGCGATTATTGCTGTTTATTTACAATTAATCGTGCCATGCGCGTATCACCTCACGGTTAAGATCACAAGAAAGATCATGCGAGATCGATAGCGCTACTGCAACCTTTATATGTATATGGGTGTGTTTCTGTAGTGTATTTGCAACGAAAGGAAAAAATGGTAGTAGTGATCATGATTCAAACGCTACGCACGGTAAAATGATGATACGAGTAATTGTGTGTCAATTTTAAATATTTGTATTCCTTCGGGTTTTTTGACACACACATGAGACAATATTAAAACATACTCGATGCTGTATCTTTTTTTCAAACACTTTGTAGTATCAACAAATTAATCAATATGACATTTTCTACTGTTGTTGAATATTATTCAACGGTTGATTCGTTCGGCTTCGGGCGTTTGACAGTAGAGGGCGCTGCATCGAGAGGCGAAATCGATCGAGCCGAGGATACCCGAGCAGAGAGCGAACAAAGCGGACTCGATACGATCTTACAAGGCGAACAAGGACGTTAGTTTTTAGCTCCTCTAAGTAGTCAAATCTGAGGCATCCGATTTGTTGGATGCTAGAATAGCTAAAAGTCCTTCAGTGTATTTTTATTATGTTCGTGTAGTTGGTGTTATAATGTAATATTAAAAACGCTGTTGCAACAACTGTATGGTTAACAGTTTCGACGCACCGTACTCGGTGACATCTCTTGCTATGGAATGCTTTATTCGCAATATTTCATGTAAGTGTATAACTGTGTATTAATTAAATCTATCACATTGGCACTTGTATATGAAAGTGCCAGTTCGAACTATTCTTACAGCCACTCTTCGTATTGGCTGATCGAGGTCTGAAGCCAACCAGCAAATTTCGCCACATTCACAAACACTGCGGGATCATCTGATTGATCACAATCCAACTGCCGAAGAGCTAGTCCCGCCAATACGTAAGACCCATCGTCTCTTTGGCAAATCAAAGGTGTACCGTCCTCTTTCATACACGCGTTTTGATCCACTTCTGCGATCGCACACATCACATTGGGTTCCTGCGGTATTGCTATATCTAGCTGCTGATACAACATTTGGCAACGTCTACGGTGAACTACTTTCAACTCCATGCGCTTCATGATGGATGCCGACTGCCCGGTTCGTGCGTCCCATCCCCATCCAGCAGCAATGCATCGATTACCAACGAAAACGTCTTGTTCGCTTGGAATACAGATCGGTCGAATGTGTTCCGTGTAGGTGACAGCTTCTTTCAGAAATGCAAGAGCTATATCGTACACGTGTCTAAATTTTCCTCCATACCCCGGGTAAAGGCAATGTACCTCTACTTCAATATCCTTTGTGGTGAAGAGATCGAACGAGTTATAACATTTATAGGGTACTTTCGATTTAATCCTTACAGCGTTAAGGAACTTCACTCACCTGTGTCGGATAGATCTCCGCGTCTGACTGAATGTTCCACTCTCCAAACCGAGCTACATAATGATGCGAGTCCTTCAACGTATGAGCTGCCGTCACGACAAACTTCGGATGTATAAGAGTGCCTACTCCTACGTATGTCAGTTCACGTTGTTCTGATGAGGAAGTTGTTTCTACTATTGCTACAGTCCAAGGAAACTCCGCGTATTTGGCGTAAGTCAGGTTCGACCTCACTTGGTACACTAATCCTTCCGGATTGGAAATTCCACACTTGAAATCAGTCGTATTCTAGATTGTAAATGAATTCATCCTTCTCAGAATTGGAAAAATCAACAAACGAGAATAAGTAAACTGATTTACCGTATTGGTATACGACTCCTTGCAGCATATCTTCATGAAATCTCCACATTCGTTGTCTCCGTCGACCTCCAACGCTATTACACCATTTAATCCAAGATTTGCTACATGATTAGCCCTCCCCTGTGGACACAAATGTTTAGGCACACAATATCCGCCAACACATGTCTACAGACGAAATATAATAAAATGTTAAATGAATCTCACTCGCTTATTTTACTAATAGCGCTTGCCTGATTTACTTCAGGTATCTGAATAATAGTTTTCGATTCTGCACTGAGCACGGCTGCGAACAGAAGTATGATTATATTTGGGAAATTCATCGTTTTTGACTGCAGCGCAACACTTCACACAATGCCGACTCAAGTGATACTAAAATTATAGTTACTTGGCAATATTGATTCTTACGAGATCACATGAGTTTATTTGTAATCATTAACCAACACATCTTTCACTATTCCGCACGAGAAAAGCTAATCAAACCATTGATTGCAGTCAAACGAAAATATGAAGTTGAGCAAAATAGAACTGATAGTAACGATCCTCATCAAACTGCGAAATAATGTACCTGGAAATGTAGTTGCCCAGCTCAAAGTATCTAGCAAAAACAACTAACAACAACAGCCTGTTCCTGGAAAACTTAAATCAAAGCACATGCGGAAGGCATTCTGATAATCATAACATCTCTTGTGTGAGTGAGTGTGAGTGAGAGGTGTGACAAGCATGAAATTTAGTACTTCAACTTCGGTCGTTCCGTTCATACGAGCAGCTCCAGCTTTTGGCGTCTTTTCCGATCGTCCGATTAACAGTTAAACAGCATAACATTCTGCGTTCCTACAACGAAGATTGGGATGTTTCCGAATATACCATCCATTAAGTTTAAGTAATATAAAAATAATATAAAAATCAATCTTAGAAAAAACATAAAACACAGTTTTAAAATTCCACATACGACCACAATTTACATTTCTTTCTTTCGATCGTAATGCGATAAAAGCATCAAAAAGCAACTATCGCAACTCTACTTTCTGGGAAGAATAACGCATGCAGCGCTGCTTTATTTTAAACACGATCACTGTCATTTCTCACTAGCAACGTTCTATGTTTCCATCCAACAAACTGGACCGCTCTTGCATGGCCTACTACTCGAGAAATCTATTCCTGCCAAAACGTACGACCCATCGTGCCTTTGGCAAGATAAAGACCCTCCATCTTTGGTGGACATGTGTTGGCCTTTCGATGCCCTTACACTACAAAGCATCCTTCAGATATCATTCTCAATCCCCGAACAACATATTACATATAACCTGCAGTGCAACTTTCAACTCCATCCGCTTCATGATCCAGGCTATCCAGTTCGTGTGTCCCATCCCGATCCAGTTTCGATGCACTGATGATCATCGAATACATCACGTGTGCTTGAAAGAAGCTCCGATAACTGATAAGTAGATGACCGTTTCTTGCAATAAAGCAAGAGCTATATCAGATTCCAGTGTTTATGTTTCTTCATCCAAAGGAAGGGCAGCGGATATGTTCCTCTAATTAAATGTCCTTATGCGTGAACCTAGAACCGAAAGAGTTTATGCATTTGTGCCGCGTGATTGAACTCTTATACTTAAATATGACTCCAGTCCAGATATATCCAATGTTGGACAGATCTTCGGTTCTTAATTAATGCGCACTCTGCAACGTACAAGCTGCCTTCAGGATAAACTTCGAATGTATAGGAGTTCCTCTGCATATGTGGGTCCGCCTACTTGTAGCATTATTATGTCATTTTGTTCCAGAGTTTTCAAATCATTATTACTACCCGTTGGGCATAAATGTTTCGGCACATAATATCCACCATCACCTGTAGCCATGTGATCGACAATATCGAAAAATTGTAAGTATCGCACTTCCTCCTTCATTAATATAACCATACTTTATAAAGCTGCTAGATAATCTTGAACATTAAACAGGGTTGAGAACAACAGAAAGATTAGAATTGCGAAATACATCGCTAAAGAATGGAGCACAGTTCTTATCACGATGCCAGCACAAATGAAACTAAAATTAGAATTGCTCGAGTGTGAGATGGAATGTGGTTATTAGTGTTCAATAAAAGATGCATCGATCACGGTTAGGTACAAAGATAGAAACACATAACATTGACTGTTCCATTTGCTTTATTTCATTTCAACCGTTCAACGTGTAAGGAAATATGAAGCAGCTACTGATAGCAGCGACTGGAGAAGTGCGTTAGGTCAGTTTAGTCCAAAGCGTCAGAGAATAAAGCTACAGCCACAGTCAAACAACACCCTGGAATGTAGCAAAGCTGGAAATCTCAATCAATTCTGAACACTTGCACATAGTGATAACTTCATTTCTCCGAACCAAGTGATGAGCAGATTGAACGCAGCGATTGAAGCATTCAAATGGAGTGCTTTGGCTGTTGGTTGACTACTACTATAGACGTTCATTCATAGACCTAGACCAAGGTCTGTGTAGGATAGAGGTCGAGTAATATAGAGCAATTTGACAAGTAGCCAAAAGTTCGTTACACGTGATTTGACGTTTGGACGCCCTTTTCCATTCAAATGTTTTGTGTGTAGTTGTATTGATTAATCGGGCCGGTCATAGCAACAAGATTTTTATTGTTTTAGATTTGGTTGGAAATTTGTGTCGCTGTTTTTCGATTTTAGTCCGGAATAATATCTGCGGATCTTATTGGCGATTGGTGTTAGGTATGATAGATGTTCAAAGCAGGTGAAAAGGCAGGGAATCGGATTTTGTAAAACGATCATTTGGCAACGAGTAGGTGAGGCTCATCATATCTTCCGGTTCACAGTGCGACGTGAAAGTCAGGTACCGTGTGATCAACCCTTGGTTCAGAACACTAGTAGGTCATGACCACACACCACTTTATAAAACCATCAACAGTTTGCTGTTTTAACTAAAGGCATACAAAACGAAGGAAAACTTTAACGACCAGGCTAACAGGCAAAGAATCTTACACGGGCGACCAAACGCCAAATGAAATCCAAAATGGCGAACCTCTATCTTGACTATTACTCGACCTCTATCCTACACAGACGTTGGGCCTAGACAATAAACTATTTTGCATTTTCTATTTTTTAAGTTTTTTTTTTATTTTTGTTAGTTATTTTTACAACTGACAGAATCGGCATTGATTCCATACCCTTTTTTCCGTTATTAGTTATATGACGATACAACTGAAACTACGTTTCATTGACTGTCAAAAAAAAATTTCATAACAAATCGATTCAATCAAGAAACTTGTCTTATTACGCGATTGTGTTCCGAATCCAAGTAATATACTTCGTCAAATCCACATAAACACCCGGTATATTAGTTCGACCACAATCTTTTCCCCCGGAAGCTATTCCTGCCAAAACGTAAGACCCATCGTTTCTTTGGCAAGCTAAAGGTGACCCTCCGTCTTTTTGACAAATGTTTTGAGCCCCGTTCGCACAAATGTTTTTGTGATACTCGCCCAGCCCCGGATACCACATGCAACAAATCAAACGAGATGTGATTTTCTGCTTCATCCGCTTCATATAGAGTGCTGGATCTCCAGTTCGTACATCCGTTCCCCATCCGGTGGCGATGCACTGCTTACCAACGAATGAGTCCAATGCGTGTGGAAGGCAGATCGGTCGAATATGATCCGAGTAGGTGACCTTTTTTTTCAGCATTGCAAGTGCAATGTTGTCATCGGCAGAATATACGTCTCCATACATTGGGAGTATGACGTCCTCTATTGCAATATCCTTATGCGATGCAGAAGAATAGAGAGAATTGGTTTACTTGTGGTGTAACAATTTCAAACTTATACTTCAGGACTTGTGACTCACCTTGTGTGGGTAGATCTCCGCGTCTGACTGAATGCTCCACTCACCGAAACGAGCTACATATTGATGCTCACCCTGCACCGTATGAGTTGCCGTCAGGATAAACTGTGGATGTATAAGAGCTCCTCCGCCTACGTGTACACCTTTGTTCGACGAAGTACGTTTGAAAATGGCAACAGTCCAAGGAAACTCGCCATACTTCGCGTATGCAAAATTTGGTTCCACTTCGTACATCAATCCTTGGGGATTGGAAATTCCACACGTTTCGGTCACGCTCTAAACAGTAAATGAATTCCGTCGTTTAAACAATGCAAAGATGTAAAGATGAAAAAGATGAGATAAGTAAACTATTTTACCGAACTTGCGCTGGACCCCATGCAGCATAACGTCATGAAATTTCCACAGTTGCCGTTATCCTCATCTTGTATGAGGCCATTGAGGCCCAGGTACAGTGCACCATTGGGTCTCTTTGTGGGACACATCCCTTTCGGCACACAGAATCCACCATCACAACCCTGTAAAATATATTACAAACGTCAAATGAATCACACCTTCGTCACTTTACTAGCTCTGGTTTCTAATTTACCCAATTTGCTTCTATAGCGTGCAAGGCTACGAGCAGTAGAACGATTACGCTTGAGAAATACATCGCTTGTCACCGAAGCACAGTACTTCACACGATGACGGCTCGAGTGATACTTATTCCATAATCGCTTTGAACAAACTATTTATTTCTTTTTACGATCAAATATTGTCAAACGATCATACTTCATCGTACTACTGAACAATCACGGTGCTGGAAATCTTAATCAATACTACATCAGAAAACTTCCAGTTAATCGTAACTGCTCTTCCCAGAATCAAGTGATTAAGTGTTTACGCGCAACAGTTCAAACATTAAACAAAACTGATAGGGCCGTTTTGCAAGTGAACCACTAGAAATATGTTACTCCGTGCTTTCTTAGAATGCTAGGTCGTATGCTTCATGAAAATATTACTTATAATCTTCTATGTAGCATTAACAGTATCTTAGTACAGAAGTTACGATCGATGGTTGTTCCCTTTAAGATATTTCATTCTGCTGTTTACTTGAAGTATATCCGTTAAATGAGCTAAATCTTTAAAGATCTTACATTTACGATCCGGTTCGCAGAATTTCATGAAACCCTTTCAAACTGCCAATGAAATCCTTTAGACGCTACCAATATACAATTTAAAAGATATTGGTTGCTGAGGTGATGT
The DNA here is from genome assembly GCF_943734755.1 of Anopheles moucheti. Classification (NCBI taxonomy): domain Eukaryota; kingdom Metazoa; phylum Arthropoda; class Insecta; order Diptera; family Culicidae; genus Anopheles; species Anopheles moucheti. Next base: position 79,972,173 of record NC_069140.1, read on the forward strand.
CACCTGTTGTCACCGAGGTGATCGTCTATGCCAGTTTATATCCAAGACGTAAATACCCGAAGTATTTAGTTATTTTTGTTTATTCGGAACAGACGGCCAGGACTATAAGTTTAGATATATTGCGGAAAAAATGTTCGTTTTAGACGAAAGAATTCGATTTGCTTGTTTTAAAACAAAAAGTTTCCCTCGGCATGTATTGGACATTCAATCCATACGATTTTCACAGATATTGTAAAATTTCATAGACCTCCATCCAACTTGAGTAGAGCTCGACATTCCCAAAACTACACATCAAAATTTTATAAATGCGAAGTTCCCACAGCTTATTCATATATTCATAACACAAGACAATAAACAGTTTTGCATTTTCTATCCTTTGATTTTTATTATTTTATTTTTATTAGTTGCTTTTAATAGCTGAAAGAATCGGCAAAATTATATCGTATAGCTCGATTGTTTGACGAATCCATGTAATATACTTCGCCACATCCGCATAAACTGCCGGTACATGAGTTCGACTACAGTCTATTCCCCCGGAAGCTATTCCTGCCAAAACGTAAGACCCATCGTTTCTTTGGCAAGCTAAAGGTGACCCTCCGTCTTTGTAACAAATGTTGTGTTTCCGAGCCGCAGTCGCACACATGTAATTAGGAAGCTCCTCCAGCCCCTGATAGCACATATTACAAATCAAACGAGAAGTGATTGTCTGCTCCATGCGCTTCATATAGAGTGCTGGATCTCCAGTTCGTACATCCGTTCCCCATCCGGTGGCGATGCACTGCTTACCAACGAATACGTCTTGTGCACTTGGAAGGCAGATCGGTCGAATGTGATCCGAGTAGGTGACCTTTTCTTTCAGCACTGCAATAGCAATGTCGTTCTCGGGAGAAAATGTTCCTCCATAAATGAAGACGTCATCTATTGCAATATCCTTATGCGATGCAGAAGAATAGAGAGAATTGGTTTACTTGTGCTGTAACAATTTAAAACTTATACTTCAGGACTTGTGACTCACCTTGGATGGGTAGATCTCCGCGTCTGACTGAATGCTCCACTCACCGAAACGAGCCACATATTGATGCTCATCATCCACCGTATGAGCTCCCGTCAGGATCAACTTTGGATGTATAAGAGCTCCTCCGCCAACGTGTTCATTATTGTTCGAGGAAGAACATTTGAAAATGGCAACAGTCCAAGGAAACTCACCATACTTCGCGTATGCAAAATTTGGTTCCACTTTGTACACCAATCCTTGAGGATTGGAAATTCCACACTTGTCGGTCACACGCTAAACAGTAAATGAATTCCGTTGTTTAAAATTTGGAAAGATGTAATGCTGAGAAAGATGAAATAAGTAAACTATTTTACCGAAATTGCGCTGGACCCTATGCAGCATAACGGTAGGAAATTTTCACATTTGTCATTTTCCTCATCTTCTATCGGTATGAGGCCATTGAGGCCCAGGTGTAGTGCATAATTGTGTCTCTTTGTGGGACACAACTTTCTCGGCACACAGGATCCACAACCCTGTAAAATATATCACAAACATTAAATGAACCATACCTTCGTCACTTTACTAGCTCTGGTTTCTAATTTACACTATTTGCTTCTATAGCGTGTAGGGCTACGAGCAGTAGAATGATTACACTTGGGATATACATCGTTTCTGACTGGAACACAGTTGCACAGCACTCGATGCTGGTTCAAGTGATACTTGCACTAAAATGGCTTGGCATATATTAATTTATGGGCAATCAAATGATTTCATTTGTAATCAAGATTGCATGCATCTCTGATAAGCGATGATTCGAACATCTCTTCTCAGAATCAAGAAAGAGAGATTCATTATAGAAGCGTGAAACGGAATCACTTAGTTTTCTAGGAAAGACATCAAACTGTAAGCAAAACGTTTTGCGTGTTCGGGTAGTATGGCGATTTTGTTGGCTGGTACATAAGTTTGGTACATAACTAGTAAATGTGTATTTCATAGGTTCAATACCGCATCCACTCGAGCGGCTCGGAAATATTTTATTTCGATTTTATTTTTTGAAAACTTTTTTTTTTGCGCGTACCATTGAAGAATTACTGAAGATTATATTTGACCTATTAGTGAAAAATAAGTTGCTGATAGTTTACATAATAAACTTTTAAGTAATGTACATCTATGCCTTAAAGACCATAACGAACAGTATAGTTGTGATACGAAGGGATATCTGAAGGATGGATTTTTATTTATCAAAAACTTATTTGAACACATAAATTATTCCATTCATAGTCCAGTGCTTCATACAAATTTGTTAGAAGCGTTAAAACTAACATAGATGTGTAAAATTAGTATTGCTAATATTATGAACCATTGTTACTATATAGGTAAACCTAACTGTAATGTTTGGATTAAAATAAGTTTGGGGTGGCCCAATGGTAAAATTGGTAATTGCCGTCGATCTTCACACGAAAGGACCTTTACAAAATCTCATACATCTCTGTAAAAAAGTCAAAGAAATCCAGAAATAGCAGTTTTGCCTGTCGAGACTGTTGCGTTAGTAAAGGAGAAAGAAGAAAACCTATTTTTTAATGAGGTCTTTTAATATATCTTCTAAATTGCCTATATTTAAATTAATATAAAATTGAAGACAGTTAACTACATTAGGCTAAGTAATATAGCATATTTTGAAGGTTCTCATTTCTATGGAAAATTAAATGAAACTTAATAACACTTAAGTCTTTTAATTATTTATTTTCGAATATTGCTGGTATTAGATTGTTTATATTATGGGAAACGCGAACTCCATTCGGTACCACCGCTTGGGGCCCCAGGGCCACTCCACCTCTTCATTCGAGCATAACATTTTATCGTTTGATCATATTTATTGTATATCTTTCGAACAAATTCAAGGCATGCTGTCAGAATCTACAGAAACTCTAAACTTAATAACAAAAATCGTAAATAAAGGCACAAAAAACACTCGTAGAAAGTGATGTATACGAGTATAGAAGTATTTAAACATCTTGCGGATGGCCAAACCACCTCAGGCAGATGATTTTGAATGCTCGGCCATATGTTGCTACTGCAATAAAAAACTATTTGGATAATAAAATATAATATTATTAATAATCTACTGTCTCATTATCCAAACTAGTCGCGCTTCATCTACCATTTGTTTGGATCAATTCAGAGAACCCTCTACGGTAGTTTGGCCAATATAATCACAAATAAGCTCGATTCGTTCATTGAATAGACGACAATTTGTTTCAAATGAAAATGTTCAAGTTAATTGCAAGTAAAGAAAAAGGTTCTTGATGGACAACTTTTTTCATTATGAACTGTGTTAGATTGTATAAAATCATCTATCAAATTTTCTAAATCAAAACTACTGGAAATTCACGTGTACACAAAATTCCGTTGACCCAACATTATTCAAATAAGGTTATACATATAATTCTATAAACCGAAATGAATAAACAATTCCCCAAACTCTACGTTTTTGCTGCTATTTTATTAAACCCTATTTATGTACAACTTTTCAGATTGAAGGATAGCTTACAGTACGATATGATCATCTAAAATTAAAGGCATTTTTTCTATGCTTTCTGGCGTGTTGCTATGAATTAAACTACCTTCTGTTTGCTTTCTGCACTGCAGTTGATTTTTATGTTCTGCTTGCAATTAGTCAAGTTCGTCGATTATGTCCTTTATCCAGTGAGAGTACTTCGCTACATCGACATAAGCTGCCGGTAAACTCGGTGAACGATAGTACACAACCCACGAAGATATTCCAGCCAACGCGTAAGACCCATCGTCCCGTTGGCATGCCAAAGGAGCACCGCCATCTTCCATACACGTGTTCTGGTATTCATTCGTGTTTGCACATATTAAACGATCCTTCGGTAGAAACGAAATCCTCATCTTCGTAAAGAAAAGCTCACAGTCGTATTGTGACTGAACGTTCATTTCAATCCGCTTCATGACGGACGGTGGCTGCTCCGTTCGTATGTCCAAACCCCATCCGGTGGCAATGCACCGCTTTCCAACGAACACGTCTTGTGCGCTTGGAAGACACAGGGGTCGAATATGATCCGAGTAGATGACCGTTTCTTGCAGTATGGCAAGAGCTAAATCATTCTTGGGTGGTATTTCATCCAAGTAGTCAGGGTGTAAGATGTGTGCTTCTATTTCAATATCCTTCGTGATAAAGAGGGAGAGACAAAGTTAAAGTATAGCATCGTAACAATTAAACGCCGAGTATGTAGTGGTACGAAACAAGATGGCACATTAACAGTTTTAAGCTTAATGATCTGACTCACCTGCGATGGATAGATCTCCGCATCTGAATTCATGTTCCACTCACCAAACCGAGCTACATATCGATGCGGTTTAGTCAACGTATGAGCGGCCATTAGGACACACTTCGGATGAATGAGAGTACCTGCTCCGACGAGTGTCAGTTCGGAATGGTCCGAGGAGGAAGATTTTTGCAATATAGCAACAGTCCAAGGAAACTCCGCATATTTCGCGTACGTGAGATTCGATTCCAGATTGTACACCAATCCTTCAGGGTTGGAAATTCCACACTTCAGATTTTCCACCTTTCCTGTGACATTTGTCTGAAATAATAATGGCCCTCACGATTACTGGTTTTAAGCTGCATCATGTGACAAACTCTTACCAACTTTTTAGCTGACTCCTTGCAGCATCCTTTCATGAAATCTGCACATGCATTGTCTTCGCCAATTCGGAGCGTTGGAATACCATCATCTCCCTCGATTCCTGTAGAGCAGAGATGCTTCGGCAAACAATGGCATTCCTACAAATCAAATGGAAAAAGCAGTTCACTTATCACACTTTCGCCTCTTATTTCACTGACAGCAGTATACCTCTGGATCCTGATTTATACTGTGCGATTCCCCATTGGCCAGCGCTACGAACAGCACGATTACAATTGGGAAATACATCGCTTGTGACTAAAACACAGCACTTCACACAATGCCCGCTCGAGTGAGACTGCTCTATCTTTTAAAGAAAGAGGAATACGGCTTCGAACGTTTCGATTTGCTATTTACATTGAATGGTTTGAAAGTGTTTATATTTACGTGTTATTTACGAACTTAATATAGGTGCATTTCACATGAGGCATAGCAAAACTGATAGTAGCGATGATGTTTTACCCAGAGCGTTCTTGGAAATGAAGATCTCGATCAGCGTTGAGTGATCAATCAAAGATGTTCAGATAAGAAGATGTTTGAGGATTTATTCTCAGAATCAGTAACAACTGTCGATGTCGTATCTCCTGCATCATCGTATAGATCTGATATAGAACGTACAACTTTTCTTCTGGGCGTACTACTCCTGTTGACTTTGGGTGAATTTCAAATCCAGAAAGGTTTTTAAGGAGTATTTGGTTTTGCTACAGTATATTGTAACACCTTCGCTACTCACTACTGTTGACGATTACGTTACTCTTGATGGTCTCGATCGTGATGTGCACCGGTTGTTAAAAGCCTTCATAACCTGTGCTGAATAAACCTCTGCCTCCAACCATTCCATGCTCCAATTCGAATGAATCCAAGTCAGCCCAACATTGGCTGCAATGGCATAGGGTAAAATGGCCACAATTCAAGGATAATCAGTATGCTTCGCGAGCGACTACCATTGAAGTTTTTGATGTGCCGCTAACGTCTAACTCACTGATTTATACTGGACTGTGTTGCATACATTTCTTCTCCGAACGAATATGCAATTCAAAATCTCATCTTCATCTCTTTCAATACGCTTAAGAGTATTCTATATTGTGTTGCTATAAACATTCTAGCCACAAAAAATAACAGAACTTTCGACTTATAAGAACTTACGAATGTGAAGATATATTGGATAAGGCACTTCAGAGATCGTCATGGTGATCTTAAAGAAGCCGTATTTCGTAAATAGTTATGTTGTGTGAAATTCGACTTATCCATAACGACACGATCATAACATGCACTGTTGAATGGCAACATTCTTCTTTTGGTCTGAATATGTGTTTGTCTATTCAAGATTTCAAGTGCTATATTTTAAAAACTGTTTTTCAAGCATTGCGAAACTTATTTAGCGTGACAGGATCCATGATTTATTAAAGAAATTTTTTCCTGTGCTCGGTAATGCTCGCGATAAGATTAGAACTAACCCTTATTGTTTTTGTTACTTAAGTATGCATATAGCTTCACTTCATCATCCACACTTAAAGCATTGATTTCATATGATTCATCTGAATCATTCTGTGCGTCGATAATTTCATTTATCCAGCTACTAAACTGCGCCACATCCACTTGAGCTCCTGGAATTTCCGATCGACCACAATCCAACACCCAGGATGTTATTCCTGCCATCACGTAAGATCCATCTTCCCTTTGGCAAGCTAACGGTGACCCTCCATCCTTGAAACACGAGTTCTGCTCCCCGGCCGGTTCCACACACATAAAACTGCTGTGGAGTTCGAATTTAAAGCCCTGGTTCCAAAACATCGTACGACAATGTTCACGTGGGATAACGTTCAGCTCCATCCGCTTCATAATGGGTGCTGGTTGCTCTGTTCTTATGTCCAATCCCCATCCGGTCGCGATGCACCGCTTACCATCGAATGAGTCCAATGCGTTTGGCAGACACAGGGGTCGAATGTGCTCTGAGTACAAGACCGTATCTTTCAGAACTACAAGAGCTATATCGTTCTCTGTTGTTAGCGCTTCCCGATAGGATGGATGGAGAATTCGTTTCTCAATATCAATATCCTTTTGCAAAAATAAAGTAACATGTTGAGTCAGCAGTTTAGGTAACGATTGAATCTTTACAGAACCTGACTTACCTGCGATGGATAGATCTCTGCGTCCGATTTCATGTTCCACTCTCCAAACCGAGCCATATATTTTCCTATTTTCGCCACGGTATGAGCAGTCGTCAGGGCATACTTCGGATGTATAAGAGTTCCTCCGCCTACGTGCGTCAGTTTGAGATTTCTGGATATGTAGTACTTTACAAAAATGGCTACAGTCCAAGGAAACTCGGCATATTTTGCGTACGTTAGATTCGATTCCACGTTGTACACTAAACCTTCCGGATTGGAAATTCCGCACTTATCAGTCACGCTCTGAAAATGTTAACGAAATCTTCAGCTAAAGTTTGTAAAAGATGCTTCTAACGAGAGCAGGATACCTGGTTTTCCGAATCAGTGTTGGACACCTTGCAGCATATCTTCATGAAATCTCCACATTCGTTCTCCTCGTCAACTCGTAGCGTTGTAAGCCTATTTTCTCCTAGGATTGGTTCATCATTAAATCGTCCCGTTGGGCACAAATGCTTCGGTAAGCAATATCCTCCTTCACACGTCTACATATTAAAAATATTGAAAAGTTATTAATTATTAGTATCACACTTTTCCTACTTATTTCACAAAATTTATTATACTTCAAGTTTCTGCTTTATAACGTTCGCCTCGGTATTGAGCAAAGCCACGAACAGTAGCACGGTTAAGGTTTGGAAGTACATCACTTATTCCTGAAGCACACTTCTTGATGAGCTACCAGCTTAAGTAAAACTGAATTTAAAGTGAAACATCCTACCTTTTTTATATGGAAACAAGCGTTATGGAATACTCTCGTGCGATTATTCATGTTTATTTACATCTCGCAATCAATGCATTTATATTGGGTCAAGTTCTTCGCCAAAGCCTGACGCCTAATAGATGGCCGTGAGCGAAATCACCAGCTGCTTGTACGTGTGCATTGTTAATGAGAAACAGTGCAAAATAGAAGTGATCGTAGTGATCAGTGTCGCAGTATGACCATTGGTTAAATATAGTCGGTTGTCTTGGCTTCACTGTCATCTCTAGCTACTGCTAAAGTATACGAGGCATTTTCCAGCAATCAAAGGTCCGCAGGTCAAAGCCTGATCGTATCACCTAGTTCATGAAAGATCACCAATATTGATCACCTAAATCAGTATCAATGTGCAGTGTCTAGTATCTCTCTGTTAGCTACGCATTCCGAGCTTTGCACCGCAAGAATTATACTCATTCGTTCAAAGGGCCACCTGGTATAATGGGTCCAGGTAATGGATATACCAGGATCACCAGGTTTTCAGTTTATGATAAATTTATGCAATTCTCGACTATCACAAAACGATTTGTAGTTCCGGATATTTAAAACAGCACCAATTTAGCTAAAGTGGTGTGAGTATTTTTTTTTATTCTTATACATTAGTTCTTAGACACCTTTTTGAGGACATCGGATTCGTTCCCAGAAAAAAAATCCTTTGATTCTAAATGCTTTAGCAAGAATACTATAACCACTAAGGGGCAGGGCCATGAGAGTTGACAAAATGCTGACAAAATGCTGACAAATTTGCTGAAAGTGACAAAATCAGCTTGTCAACTGCGAAACACCTCTATACCGTTGCCGCGCACACAATTGCACTCTTTGACAAAGTAAATTGACAAGAATATCCACATGATCGAAGCAGCTGTCGACAATTGTTACCAAAAAATAACAGATTTCATATTTTTATTTTTTGTGTAAATATTAAGAAATTTGAGGAATAATGATAAAATATAATTTATAGTTTATTCAAAAATCAAGCTTATGTATTTTAAATGCAAACGAAAATTTAATTTTCCGATAAAAAATAAATTATTTATAATATATTAAAAATGCTGCTGTGTGCAGCAGCCCTGCACCTATTTGTAATAAACATACAGTATGAAAATATCAGCAGACATTATAAGATTTGTTTGAATAATTAGTCAATGGACCACATTTCCATTAAATTTCTTCGTCTGATTTTGAATGCTCCTCCTGTTGATCGATCCTTTTCTGTAATCAGTTAACAAACTGCATCACGTTCATATAACCACCGAAATATCTTCTTAGCGTAACTACCTTCTAAAGTCATGCCTGCCATTTCTGGCTAACTAGATTTAATTTTACCACGTAGCCGAATAATCAAGTTCTTGCTACGGTGAATTGCTCAAGACGGAATTATATCCCAGTCCCGTCGTGTGCAGACCTACGCTACACTACACTACGGTCGCTTTCGGTGGTGCAGGTGGTCGTAGAAGTTTCTATTTAAAGAAGAAACCACACACATCGACGGATATTTCCCTGCGACACAGCATAAGACACAACTAAAGCATACACTATTCTTCGACCATTTGCCATTGTCCATTGGCCCTACACGTATGCTAACGAGCATAATTTATCATGCCGTACTGAGCCATTGCCCGAATTAGACTGAATTAAAATGACATAAATCGTGCTGCTACTAAATGATGCTGAACATAAGCGGTCACAGTACGCTCTAGCACATCGCGTCTGAAGAAACCGAAGCAGAATTGCTAAAGATCTTCCACGTGCCAATCGTTTGGTTTGGCTTTATTTATGCTTCCACTCGATACGACGGGCTGGTGAATTTTCCGTTTTTTCGGTAGAAGCATTATCGGAGAGCTGCTCGCCTTAAAGAGGCTTAGCACAGCGGGCCACTTCAAGTCTGTTTTATTATTTTTGCAAATGTTCTTCTCTTGTTATTATTTTTCATCGCACAATCAGCGAAATTAAATTGCACAGCAATTAAGACGAACCTTCCACCCGGTTTGCCACAATTGCATTCCGTTCGGTTGGCGTTTAATGATTCATTAAACAATTACCCAAAAACGAAGCCTTCTTGTTTGTGATCGCGAGCATATTGACGGTGCACTCCAGTCTGCCGGTTGTTTTGGCCACTAATTCACCAAACACCAAAGTGTCGCTCATCACAACACCTCAGCTACTGTACAACGTTCAATTTTGTTAATTGATTTATCATTCCTCGTCTATCTAATGCCGAACGCACACGGCATCCCATCGCTCACGCGCTGCTCACCGTACAAGCAAAGTGTCGCGCTACTTCCGACAAGCACCGACAAACGTCGGATGCGGTCGAATGCGGCCTAAAAACTTGTAATTAAATTAAGAATACCAGACACTGCTCATCTCACCTCACGCACGGCACGTCCCTGTCCAACCCCCGTCACGGCAGCCGGGGCGTTAAAAGCAAACCCGAATAAATTCCAATTAAGCAGCATCCCGGTACCGCGTCGAAAGTAGTCAATTTATCGATGGTGTCGATAAGCGTATCGAAACCGTCCTAACTCTCTCCCACACCCGCACATTGGCGAGCGATCTTTCGGCGGCACGGACGTTTCGTATGGAAATTAAATTGTTGCTGCGGGAAAACTGTGTTGCCCATCGCGCGCGTGTTGGGAGTACGTGTCGTACAACATTACGCAGCAACAACAAGCGAGCATTATCCTTGACGCTACCGGCGCTGGATTAAACACGACCAGCTCATCAGTTTCGTTCTCCCCAGATGCGAATTGATGATAAATGATCAATTTCCACACCTTGGTGCGCGTTCGTTCCGTTACAAACGCGCTTGGTACGGTTGTAAAATGTAATGCGCTAAATAATGGAGTGTTGCTAGCATTATCGAGTAACGGTATACTAATTCTCCAAAGAGGAAAATTATTTCAATATGAAGATGTAACGAATTTTCTTGTGAAATGATGCCATTATCAAGATTTAAGGAGTGAATACCTGTACAAGCATTAAAAACTCATTTATTCGAATACTTTGTGTAAAATTTAATTGTACAAAAAATGGAATTGAAATTGAATGCACTCAAGTTCATTAATTACTAATAAACGGGAATAATTAAGGGTGGGTTGCACGAATAGAGAAACTATGTTACAGGAGAAGTATAACGTCAGATTTCTCCTCGAAATAATTCCTTAACTAACAGATAAATAAAGTCAAATAAAGCCAGAAACAACAGATTTAGGATTGAAACTAGACCTTAAAGTAGTAGAGTCACTAAAGAAGAGATCTCCTCATTTACCCTTGCATTCTACTGGACCTCAATCAACTATGATTCAAAGCTCCTCCAAGGATAATAGAGATTTAGAGAGACCTTGCAAGCAACCATCAACATTATCGTATTGGGTCGAAAATGAATCCGAACGGGGAAGCATACGATGGTTAGGATACAAACATTAACCTTGGGATCATTTTCTTTTGTAACAGGTGGGCTGATGATTGTTTGGCCTATGACAGTAAAACACTGTTTTTTTTTGCAAAATTATTTTTTTATTCAACGTACATACCTTCAAGGGTGATATACCGATTTTAGCGGTCTTTAAATTTTTCGATACCTTTTTTTGTAGTAGTATTTCCCCTTGCCTCAAAAAAGGCCTCAGTTTCGGCGAACACCTCTTTATCCGACGAAAATTTCTTCTCAGAGGACATGCTTCTGAGGACATGCGATCTGAGGAATGGAAATAGTCATTGGGAGTCAGATCTGGGCGATACGGTGGGTGGGTAAGCAATTCGTGGCCTAATTCATGAATTTTTGCCATTGTTTTCACTGATTTGTGGCACGGTACGTTGTCCTGATGAAACAGAACTTTGTTTTCGTCCTTCAAACGCTCCAATAACTGGATATAGTAGTCGCTGTTAATGGTCTTTCCTTTTTCAAGATAATCGATGAAGATTATTCCTTGTGAATCCCAAAAACCTGATGCAATAACCTTTGCCAACCGATTGTTGCGTTTTCCCCTTGCTTTGGTGCAAGTTCTTCGCGTCCAGTCCACTCGGATGACTGTCTTTTGGACTCTGGAGTGGCGTGGACAAGCCAAGATTTATCCATGGTAAAATATTGACGCAAAAACTCGGATTTATTTCACTCAAACAGCCCCAAACACTGCTCCGAATCATCAATTCGTTGTTGTTTTTGGTCAAATGTGAGCTCCCGCGGCAGCCATTTTGCACAGAGCTTTCTCATATCCAAATACTCGTGAAAGATATGTCCAACACGTTCCTTAGACATCTTTAGAGTGTCAGCTATCTCGATCAACTTTACATTTCGGTTGCTTTTACTAAATTTGTGAATTTTTTAAAAGTTTTACTCAGTAACCACCTCTTTTGGGCGTCCACTGTGTTCACCGTCCTCAGGGCTCATTTCACCACTTTTAAATTTAGCATTCCAATATTTGATGGTTGATTTTAGTGGAGCAGTGTCCAAAAACTATTCATCAAGCCAATTTTTGGCTTCAACTGTATTTTTTCCCTTCAAAAACCAATATTTTATCATCACGCGAAATTCCTTCTTTTCCATGATTACTCAAAACACTAAATGCCCTAGCCTACTAGGTTATTGTCCGATAGCTGTCACATTTTGACAGATCTCGTTTGAAGGTTGGTACAAACGAAATATGATATGGATATAAATCTTCTAGCGCGATCTATGTGTTAGGCCAAACAATTATTAGCTGTTACGTTGCAAAAGGAAGTCAAATTCAGTCTTACAAATAGTGTTCTAAGAGCATCACAAAAAACACCTTACATAAGCCGCAAGAAATGCCTTTTCTCCATTTAAAAGCTCAAGTCGGCTGCAAATAAGATGTGGAATTTTTATCAATTTGACGTACTGTTGGGAACCATTTAACATTCGAATTTACCAAGGTCCACAGGCCATTAACAATGTACAACCTAGCATCATCATCATCTTACATACTAGTATCAACATAATTTAACAAAATTATTCGAAAAGAACGAAAAGACACTACCATTTCTCAGATTGTTTTGTTTGAATTTGCTGATAGAGGTGGCGGTAAACTTAATTGATTGTAAACACTAATCTAAAACAAAGCCTTACGTATTTTCCAAATATAGACGGGAAATATAAAAAAAAAACAACAGATTGGTCAATCTTTTAATTCTCGCTCCTGTAAGCTAAACTAATTAAAAAATCTTCATAAGGCACAAAACAAAAGCAAAATATTCAATTAAAATGACCAGCAACAAAACTGAGAAAATCCTGCCTTGCGATCATTTATTCATGCAAAGCGCTGCCCGTATCGGTACGTTGTAAAAATTTAATTAAAACCCATCACACTTTTGACGCGCTCGTGCGGTCCATCGAGAACATGATTAATAATAGAACTGTGCATTGAAAATGGGCAAAGTTTTTCCAGCAACAACGCAATCGTCGCGTCACTCAACATCGGTTTACTAAACATTGGACGCTACAAGGACTGGGCGTACGCACCCAACATCAGGAAATGAGTTCATCCGCCACAGCCGTTCGATTGAACCATTCCGGCAGCTCCGGGGATCACGTGTTGGTAACTTTGGGTTTTGCCGAATCCGGCTGAACGGGAAATCAAGTAAAACATAAATTCGTTGCCGTCAGCAGGTTTTGATTTTGTCACACAGATTCCAAGCACCTCCTTGGCAGGAATGGGCTTTTTTTTGTTGCTGTTCTTCTTTCGCTTGGTTCGGTAGAAACGTTCATGGCAGCACACGTCCCGCACACACACACACACTCCCACTCCCGCTGCTTTGGGGAACCGAACCCAAAATCCAATGGGGCTGATAAATTATTCAGCACTTTCACGTTTCCGCTTCCGTTATTCATGAGTCTGTCATTTTTCTGCCACTGATTAATGAGCCTCCCTATCGGTTTTTGGGGCTCTCGGCGGCAACAAAATGTTGCCCTGGTGCGCCTTCGTGAGCCCCTTTGTTGGATTGTGGTGTGTTCGCCTTGGGTGTTGGAAAATTCGGAAAACATCGTATTGGATGTGAATTTTAGCGTCATCATCTAGAGAACCTTCTATTTGCTGTATCCTTGAAGGGAAACAACTTTTTTGTTCCAAAAGATAAGGAACACGGAAACACACAATACGATACAATAAAGCATGCTATAATAATATAGATTTAAAGAAAAATGTTCATTACTCAAACGTTTTGCAGCGCCGCCATTTATGTATTATGCAACAACATTCCAGCAATTATCCCGTTGCGCTTCGTTTGACAGGGTCATAAAGAATGGAACAACGGCGAACGCATACATCACGCGCACCAATCATAACGTGGATGGCATGGTTTCGTGTTGCATTTTCATCCCCTTTTGTCCAACCCCCTGTAGCCAATCTCGTTTCAATCAACTAGACCCCGGACGAAGGTGTTAATTCATCCGTCCCGTGCCTGGAACGGGCCAACTCGCATGCATCGACTCGAAATGTGCTTCCGATACATTTATAAACCGGTGTGCGCTATCACTCATTATCATTAACGACATTCTGACAATTTTCATAATTGAAAAATGGAGAGGAAAAGCGGAAAATTTATTGTCTTCAATGCGTTGGTTGGTTTTTTTATTATTTCGCTTCCGGTCTACATGAAATTGATTAAAGTGGTGTTGGAAAGAATTTTTAATTACATTTCAGCATTCCAAGCAGCTCAACTAAAAGTATACAAAAATTGTCACAATATTGTTGGAAAAGTAAAATTTTTTGAGTTTAATAAACAATAATGTTTAAAGAGAGTTACTTTAATTTAAAAATTCTACAGTGAGTTGCTTTTATGAGTTCTTATATAGTTATATTTATGGAATCAATCAAATAAGTTTTTAGCGTTTACTTATTAAGTAGGAACAGAATCTTACTGCTGAAGGATGATTATAGACTAATAAGGAATAACTTTGGTTAAACTTAATAATTTCAACTAGATTTTATAATGTTTTATTTAAAGAACTTTTTCAAATAAATCTAGGGATTAATGGAAAAAGTGCATAATAATATCTAAAACCACGGAGAAACTATAACGAACAACAAACTTTCACATCGTGGACATGGAAATTTTCAAACCCTAAGGAAGAGGACAGTGTAGTAGTACTTGTAACTGGCAAATAACCCCAAAGAAACTTTTAATATTTGGATAACAAAGAATTTAAACCAACTACGCTCTACGAGCTTTACGACGAATTCACTGTCGCACAGCGGATTAGACTCGCCAGGCTTCGTTGGGCTATTCACGTCATGAGAATGACTCCGGACGACCCATCCTGTGAAATCTTTTCCAAAACTGTTTAATACTGTCGTACACTTTATTCACAAGTGTTTCTCACTAGCCACGAAGAGGCTCGAATGAACGCCGACACGTGCTTTTATGCTCTCGGTCGTCAACCCAGCCTCTCCGGTGCAGCGATGCTCCAACGCTGCTTCAGGCTTCTTCGGGATCTACGAGTCGACGGCCGCGCTCTCTTTTGAGAAACACCGCAATCTCGATCGGCTGGGTATAATTAATTAATTGATTGATTTATTTTTTTATTTATTTTTTTACTATTTATGTCAGTTTATTTATGTATATGTCAGTTAATATGTTATATGTCAGTTTATTTATGTATTTATTTATTTATTCATTTATTTATTTATTTATTTATTTATTTATTTATTTATTTATTTATTTATTTATTTATTTATTTATTTATTTATTTATTTATTTATTTATTTATTTATTTATTTATTTATTAATTTTTTTATTTATTTAGTTATTTATTAAATTATTAAAATACTAACTGTATTTTTTTGTAACTGCCGAGGCTGAAACGAAACCCCAATACTGACGAAACCCGCGTTCGAGAGGAAGATGCTCAGAATGATTATTGGCGCCGTATGTGTGGAAGGACAATGAAAGAGCCGCTACAATGATGAGCTCTAGGAGCTCTACGACGAATTCACTGTCGCACAGCGGATTAGACTCGCCAGGCTTCGGTGGGCTATTCACGTCATGAAAATAACACCGGACGACCCAACCCTTAAAATTTTTTTAGATCGTCCACATGGACCTTAAAGGCGTAATAGGTTCAAATTAAGATGAAATAATGGTGTTCATGCGGCTGCCAGAAAGGCCGGGATAATAGATTGGCAGACGACGGCGGTCGGCCGGTTGTAGCGTCGGATAAGTAAATAAGTAAAGATATGTCTAATGTTGGAAACATTACATTACACAGTAAAAAGTGCTAACAAGTGTCCGAAATCTTAACAATTTAAAGTCTTGACCTATGTCTGAACATATACCTCTCCTCAAAAATCGAGTTCCTGCCCAACTTCCCTTAAATAAGAACAAACATAAATGCGAAAAGTATCGATTAATGGTTGACGCAGTAGATGAGCTACCATTTCTAGCCACCAGAGAGCTGTCATTTAATTGTAGATACGATAAAGGAGACATAAGTATATTTTATGTATTATATCTATCGTACACCTTCCAAACTTGAGGGAATTCAACTCTCTATCGCCATGTCAGGATTTGCTTGATATAAAAAAACGTCTTCACAAGTCAATGGCTTGCACCTCGAGGCCTTTTGCCTGAAGTAATGGATTGTTTATGCTAATTAATTAGTATTGATTTGTACGCACTAACATTCCACCAAACCTGGTATCTTGGCCACGCTTGCGATACGCTAACCGGCAACTAGTTAACCCCGATCGGCTTCCGTATAATTAGCGCACACCCGGCAAAACACTATCGAAAACCGAAGCGAACCAAACAAACAACAGCTCAGAATTAAGCTTCTTTTTTTCGCAATTTACCAAGCACAGATAGAGAGCGACAATGAGGAAACAAAAAACAAAACTACAAGAGCATAAATTTTATTCCCGCTGTTAATTAATAGGAATCATTACTTACCCAAACCCCGTTAGCGGAATGCTCCGGTTTGGGATTATGCTAATGATTTTGGGTGATTTTTTTTTTCGTTCCTACTGAATTCTCTCCTTACCCAGATTTATTCCCCAAGCGGGCGAAGGTTTCATTGGCCCTGTCGATTCCGGGTGGATGCCCGGTGAGACGAATAAAGACATTTATCTTTTTGCGATTCGTAATCGTAATTTTCACGTTTAAAACAACCGTAAAGCTTGCTATTTCGGAAAGGTTCCGCTGAGGATTCTGCTCGAATGTGATAAAGTGGCCATTTGTTTTTTTCTGTTCCATACTGTTCGGTTCAGTTCATTCTGCTTGCTGGACGAGTTTTGTTTGATTTCGTAACTAGTTCGTAACCTTACACTGGGCAAATATTAGCATCATCATAACGCTACGTGGATGCGGAAAGGTCCCAGGTGGTCGTCAATATTGGAACAGTCCACACAGTCGTACGTTCGTTTGCTTTCCATTCTTTGGAACAGGGAAAGATTGTTTGCCGTGCCAACCGAGCCATTTTCAACGCCCTAGCAAGGTAGTTCGATTTTTAACTTCGTTTGAATGTTCGTGACCTGTTACAATGTTTAGGACTTAGCTGAAAAAAAATGAAAATAAATGATGCATTCTAACTTGATAATATGATTCAAATTGTGTTAATTCCCTATATTTTTTTTAATCATTTGTTTGTACAGCATCCGACATTATCAGGTAGTTGAACATTCACCAACATGTTTCCTAGTTCCTAATGCTGATGAATGACCAGCAGCAACCTCCCCGTTCCCGACAAACATGGTACAAGAGATTAGCCTTTTCTAAATACGGTGCTTAAGCGGGACCCGTTTCAACAGATTAGCACCCTAATGAATTCGAGCTGAGCTTTTTCGTTGAGCAGGGATGAGTAAAAGTTTTGGCTGGTATTGACAATTATTCTACTGCTGCTGTGTGTGTATGTGTGCTCATTGGTGATAAAACTTTTACACACGCAAATCATTTCGCTTAGGATAATCCTTTTCGATCAAAGTTTGCTGATAGAATTTATTTGCGTTTGCTGAAGGATATTTTCGGCAACATTTAGCTAACTAAAGATTGATAAAAAGATGGTAAACGTTCGTCATAATCGTCGAGAGAAATAGTAACGTGATTTATTTGAAGACATTTACAAAACAAACATTTTAAAAACATTAAAAGATAAAGTTTTTTCTATACCCTTATAAATATAAAAACTTTATAGCGCTATAACTTAATGTTTTAGTCAAAAGGTTTGGCTGCTCACTTAAATTGGAAGATGATTTATATTATACATCTAATAGCAATTTTTCAAATTTTAAAGCTAAATGGAAAAAGAGCATCAAAATATGTTATTTAAAGCTTTGTTTAGAACCTTTACTACCTTTTATATATGTATAGACAGTCCCTGAGATACGCGGATTCGGAGATACGCGGTTTTTGAAAATTTGACAGCTGAACAGGTTTATAGCACAAAATCTAAGCAAAAAGGTTAAAAAATTGGTCTAAAATACCTGTTTTTGTCATATAAAACAATTCTTTCTAACGTATTTTAATGTATTCTTTATAAAAATCACCTGATTCGCTGAATAATTCAAGTACAGAGAAGGAAACCGACTCTGTGACTTTGAAGTATAAACGAAATTTCACCAGGATTCGAGTTACGCGGATTTTTCCCAGATTATAGCGGTCCGCTATAATAGCACATCTCGGAGACTGCCTGTATATTCTGTTTGGTATAAAACTGAACGCAATTAATTAAACAGTATTTTCAATTTTTAGTAATTTATCGTTTTTTTTTTATTCTATACTAAACATAATGCCTTTGTGCGCAAAGCTATAAGTACAAAGAACTGAAACATGTTTAATTAATTACTTTCATTCCCATCTGTACCACAAATCTGCACCGACTCCACCGCATTGTACGCTTATCATCTGCCAGATAAGCACTTTGCACGTGGCACAAGCATTTAATGCCTCCAACAAACAGTGTGAAAATTTTGAAAATTTACATTCTAATAAGCTTTCCTTACCCATTCGTTACAGAATCCAATCATTTCCATCCAATCTTTGCTATCGATAGCACGCAAAAATTCGCTTTTCCCGCTTTCCATCAATTAGCCAAAACATTGCCATCAATCACAATCTGCTTAATTAAGCAACGCACCACACGATTCCAGCGACGGTACCAACGCTAACGCACCACTCCAAAGCTTAGCGCGTGCGGCAAAAACTTTCCGAGCCTTTTCCCGGTATCAGTGGAAATCAGTGCTGGAATTACTACGGCACCATTTTCCCTGCAAACAGCGCGAGCCGTACGCGAGACGCGTGGTATTTACAACCCGTGCACCAGCCGATTCAGGCCGGAAAAATGAAGTTCGTTAATCAAAAGCAAACATAATTATCGGTATCCGGAAACAAAACGAACTTTCGATCCTTCACAAACAGCGTATTGCTTTGCGTTTGATTTGTGGAACAGTGGGCACATTAGGAGGCATAAATTAGATTTATTAACTCAATATGCAGCAAGCAACAGCAAAGGAAGTAACAGTTTAGTAGTTGGTCTTTTTAGAAAAAAAAGATATTTTTAACATGGAAATGAAACAAATTATGTGTAAATTAATTTTTTGTCTTAATGATTATAACAAGAAAAGTTTGATAAAGAGCAGCAGTTATTTAAATAACAAGAAAAAATATTTTGTACTTAAACGTTTGTTCCGAAATCCTTACCATAATTCTCATCTAAACTGGATGTAATATTATAGGATAAAGTTTATCAAATTTAATCAAAAACGATTGCTATAATTTAGAAAAATTTCTTTCTGGTTACAAATTGCTGAGTTGTTTAATTCTTGTAATAAAACTAATTGAATTTAGTGCATTCAAAATAAAACCTTTATTCAATACATTTTATATCAAAAATAAAACAAAATTCTCAAGAAAGTTTCATTTTCTATAACAATTTAAAATCAACACTACGCGTATAAATCGAGTGTCATTCATGTTTTCTAAAGCATATTGAAAATAGTTTTTTAATACAATGTATGATTTAACGAAAATAAAAATGGTTTTACATTTAAACGTTGCGTCAATGAATTAAATTATTTTTCCTGAGTGATCCTGGAGAACTGAAACAAAGATAGTGGATAGTTTTTCATTATTTCTGTACATATTCCCAAAAGAAGGTAATTCATTACTTAAAATTCGATAAAAACCAATCATTCTCACCTTCCACACCGAACTATTCCAACTCCAAGAAAGATACTTATTTATTCGCTTCACATCCACTGCAGACACCACCATGGCGAGGCGTTTATGAACTAATTTTCCATTCAAAACGGCAATCATCTAACATTTCCACACTTTCCACACAGGAAATCTCCCGTTTTCACTTTTGCTTCACCCGCATCATATCGGTGCATTGTCCTCGAACGACCCGGTACATTTCAAGCGGAAGAATTTTCCCGGAGAATGTTTCAATGCTTGTGTGAGTTGCGGATCCACACGTCGCTACACAGATTGGGCAACCAGCATAATGGTACCGTGCCAGTTGCATCCACATCCGGAAAATCAGCTCTACCTTCCCGGCTTATTCCCGGTGGGAGTAGAAAGAAATTGTGTTGTTTCAGAGCGAGAAAACTTTGCTTTTGCGTATGAGCTTAACCGAGCACGGAACCTTGTGGGGTGAAGGGATATTATTAAATTACAAAATCTTTTCCACCTTCTCGCAGTGTACAATTCGTGTTGTGTGCCTGTTTGATTTGCAGTGTGATGTTGTTGTGGTAACTAAAGCAATTTATTGCTCTCGTTTTGGAATTTCGGGAAAAGGATGCATCTAGCAGGCACAATAAGGGTTGATTTTCAAAATTCTAACTGACAGTTGGATGTCATGTTTGGTAGTGTGGCTGTCATAATTTATTACTGTTTGTTAACTTGTTACTATTATCAGACCATTCCTTATACTGTAAGGACTATATTTTTCCACAACTCGTTCTGCTCTACCGCATAGACCCATAAATCTACCATAAAGTATTTTCACATACATATATTTAGAAGATAAAAATTCGGGACCCCATTCCGAGACTATATTCGACCGAATGAACGTTCGATAATTTTTAATTTCTGCTGATGGAGAAAATAATTGTTGCAAACGGTTGCGCACTCAATCTACCAAACCCATAAATTGAAGTACCTTTATCGCCCCGTCGGTAGCTTACCGGAGATGCATCTCCACCCGCGCTCCAGTGCGCAACCGAAAGGGAGCACGATCCGGGAGCAATATTACATTCCACCTCAAAACTTCCCTTAGACACGGTTTAAAACCGAGCATTATATAGCATGCGGGAAGTGTTTGGGCCAACGAAGAAGAAAAAAAAAACACACACGAAAGCACTGCCAATGGGGAAAAACTACGGAACCGTGAGATTGGCAATAAATTACCTGAACACAATTAGCTCCCGCATTCACGTCAGCCGAGTAGAATTCATTTCACTTATATTCTCAGTTCGTTACTGAGGTTTTCGTGTATGGCGAAAGCGTGTATGGGGAGGATGTGCTGGGCTGTTTTTTTGCTGCTGCTGCTGCATTCATTTTACACAATTTAAGATTTAAACACTCCATTTTCGGTAATGCCTCGCGGGAGCGCTAGAACCAGAATTCATAGCGACGTGCCGCAATAGATCACTCCGCTACCGCGACGGTGCAATCTGTAACGTGCTGTCAGGTAATGTGCAACTTTAAAGCACAGGGTGCAATCAAGCGCAATGAGTTGGTTGGAATAATGGGAATGTGTTTTCTTTTTGTGTATTTGGAAATTGCATCTTGCTTCAAAGCTGCTACATTCGATTAAAATAGTAACAGAAAACAATCAAAAAGCATTTGCATTTGGACTAATGAAAAAGGTCCTTTCATTTGGTGAAATAGGTTCTAACGATATATTATATTTTTATTTTAATATTAGATTAATTAAACATTAACCCAACTACATGAGGACAACCGATTGAAAAAGGAGCGAGACATTGAGATTGATAGAGCTATTAGTCAAAAAATATTCACAGCCTCAACTGAAGAAGTTTTCAGTTAATATGTCAGGACATTATAGTATTAGGTAATAGCTTTTCTTATTTTGCAAAAAAATTGTCATTGCTGAACCGAAAGAATAGTATTATTCTTCCTTTTTTAAGTTTATGCTGAAAGTTACAGCTCTACGCAGCACTTCTTTGTAAAGAACATTTTAAACGCCTAAAGGTATGCAATGTTATGTAACGTGAACGCTAGATACGTATCCAACCGTTTTACGCGTTTTTTTATTTTATTTGTTCATATATTTACTTTATAAATAATTTTGAAACACTGAAAATAATGTTTCTGTAGTTTTCGGAGTCCTTACAGTACAATAGATCAGAACATTATATAACGGCAGAATAATTTAACTCCAAAAATTGATGTGAATAAAATACAGCGTTCAAGCCAAAATGGTCGGTCCAACAGTTCTAGAGTGAAATATTCAACTTTATGCATAACAACGGGGTTGTCAACCGAGATCTAAAACTAAAGCCCTGTCCAATTATCCTTAAGCTCTCCTAATTAGCAAAACCGCACAGCCGTCATCCACGAATTACATAAAAGCAATCATATTCATGGTGATTGCATACTGTCAGGCGTTGTCATAACGACGTGTAGACTGATACACTTGCGTCCTATCTGCTTCAACAAATTATTTGACGCAGGTGTGTAATTTAGCCACTTTAAACACGTACAAAAGAAATATGTAAACATATCACACCATTTGATGTTTTAATGATGTTAAAAAATAATATGCTAATTCAGCAAATCGGATGACACGTTAGTGTGGTAAAAATCAATAATTTATTCCACTTTTCTCAAAGGATTCGGGAAAACCATTCCTCAAAACAGCTGATATGCCACTCCTAATCCATTTCGCACAAGTCACGAACACTAACTATTGTTAGTTTGGGCCATAGTGAAGTCACCATGCTCTACGACCCGGTCAGTTTGGTGTGAAAGTTGCACGTGAGCACTACAAATTTCCCGGCCCCGAAAATGTCAATTCGGGCAAAGGTAATGTCTGCCAAAGTTGGCGCATTGTTTGAAGAATACTGTTCCGAAAGTTCGGTCCATGGTGTGCGGTTTTTTGTTGGCAACCAGAGAAGTGCCTGTGTTAAGTAAGTTGAGACAAGCCACGGGTAGGGACAGTTTCGAATGATTATTGGTAACATTTTGTGTACTCCACGCTTGTGTATTCTGCAGACTAACTTGGTTGGGTGTGTTCATTCTCTCGCTCGTCGGATGTGGCGTAATGATACAGCAAGCGTACAATAAATGGGACCGCACACCGGTCATCGTGACGCTCTCGGAAGTGCCAACGCCCGTGTGGGACATGACCTTTCCCGCCGTTACAATCTGCCCGGAGATAAAGGTGCTGAACACACAGTACAACTATACGCGTGAATTTGAAACCCTGCAAAGCGAGTGGTACCGAAACAAAGGCAAGCAGAACAGGACGTATACGGTAACCGAGGAAAGGTGCGTATTTTTCTTCGCCTGCATAAACAGCCGAAAAACTAATCATGAGATTGCTTCGGTAAAAATAAAAACAAATCAGTATCGGAAAGATGAAAGCCATCATCCATCACTGTTCGGGCATTTACAAGAACGAGAAGAACTTCATATTTAACTTCAACCACGTGCCCGAACCGCAGCTGGTGGACTTTCTGAAGAATGTTTCGCTCGGCCGCCGGAGCGTGTTCACCATGTGCAGTTCGACCAGCGATGCCCGATGCACTAGCTACATGCAGGTGACAGTCACGAACGAAGGCATTTGCTACTCCTTCAACATGATCTCGCAGCAGCAAATGTTTCACCCGGAGGTCCTGCACAACGAGTACAAATATTTGGACCGATGGGAGGACGAAGCGTTGGGTGGTGAAGGCCCAGCCGAACCACTTCTAAAAGTGGCCGGTTCCGGCCTGGATGCTGCCATTGGCTTCAACCTAATCCATTATCCGCTCAAAATTGATACCTCTTGTGTGGTAAGTAATATCGCGCAACTATTTCTCGGGCGGCGTGTGCGTTTACAACCTCCTTGCCATCTTCCCTTCTCGGCAAAGCGTGGCCGTGGCTACAAAGTCCTCATCCACGAGCCGACCGTGTATCCCGATCTGTCCAAGCGCAACATACGACTGTCGGTTTCGCAAACGCTTACCGTCGTGCTGAAGCCCAACATTATGATGACCGCACCGGAGCTGTCGAGGTACAGCGCCCAGAAGCGCCAGTGTTACTTCGCACACGAGCATCCGTTGCAATTCTTTCGCCATTACAACCAGGACAACTGCGAGCTGGAGTGCTTAACGAATTACACACTGCGGCGGTGTGGTTGCGTCCATTTCTCCATGCCACACGCAAACGGAACGCGCGTGTGCAAGTTGGAGGAAGCGCACTGCCCGGCCGATGCACGCGGCGTGCTCTTTATACGCAAACAGCATCGCAACGGTACGGAAGATTACTTGCAGCAGTGCGACTGCCTGCCGGCCTGTTCCTCCGTACGGTACGATCTGCAGATTACGCAGGATTCCCACACGGAGGAGCGGGAAGTGCGTACCTCCATCGAGACGGAGGTGGAACTGCAGGCAAGGCTTCAACTGTAAGTAAATTAATCATTCTATGGCTCTTGAACTATTTCGGGGTGGTTTGGGTGTAACCATCGAAGCTCTGAAAGAGCTTATCATCAAATATTTGTCATGTTTTAACCGGCGCTATAAAACGATAAATTTGAGGAAATTAAAATAATGTCTAAATTGGACTTGGACATTGAGTCGGGTTGGTACTTAATGCATACAGGCAGTTCCCGAAATACATACTTACCGATTTATTAGGCGCTAAATCGCTACACGGTCTAGCGCTGTCTTCTGCCAACCCATTATCCCGTACGCATTTACGCCATCTTTTCATCTCAATTTGGGTCTACCACGCCTGCACTGTCCATTTAGAAGACCTAAAAGGACCTTACGTGTTGGGTCGTCAGGTGTCATTTTCATTTGGCTTGGATTGGACAAAGCCCATGTCAGTCCATCAGTTTTGGACAAAGTCCATGTCTCAGAACTACATACAAATCTTACAAATCTCTAAATCTCAATGGAACTATGACTAAGTCTCCGAGATACACTATTATAGCGGACCGCTCTAATCAAGGAAAGATCCGCATATGTCTAATCGTGGTGCAACATCATTTATACTTCAAAGTTGCAGAGTCGACTTCCTTCTCTGCTCTTTATTCGGTAAAGTGTTTGACAAAGGAAGGCATTTTCAATCAATTTTTCACATGTTTGCCTAGATTTGGTGCTATAAACTAATTCAGCTGTCAAATCTACAAATCTAGAATACGTTAAAATTATTTTAAAACAAATGTTTTATAAAACAAAACATGGTTATTTCCACCAAATTTTCATTTTTCTACTTAGATTATGAGCTATAAACCTGGTCAGCTGTTAAATTTTCAAAAACCTTGTATCTCCGTATCCGCGTATCTCAGGGACTGCCTGAAAATTTGACAGCTGAACTAGTTTATAGCACAAAATCTAAGCAGAAAGGAGAAAAATTGGTCGAAAATACTAATACCTGTATCTCTGAATCTGTATCGTGAATTTGAATCTGAAGAAGTTTCGTGTGTCTCGGGGACTTAATCAGCATTTCAGACATATTATCCTAATCCGTTTTATTATGCAGTGCTATAAAATAGTACCACTCATAACAAAGTGCAGTGTTCAGTAAATTCTAGTAAAAATTCAAATTTGCTAATAGCTTTAAAATATATTAACAAATGACAATACATAATTAAATACAAAGAATTAATATATCGAGACAAAAAAACACCTGATTGTTCTGTCTTTTCAGCCCAGTGTACTCAGTGCTTCAGGTGTACTATCAAGACACTCACTTCATACCGGCACAACGGTCCGAGCTGCACGGACTAGTAGACTTCTTGGCAAACTGTGGTGGTCTGTTGGGGCTGTTTATCGGCGTCAGCTTGCTGAGCATAGTGGAAGCAATCTACTACATTGTAGTGCGTCCAATATCGTTTCGAAAGCGTAAAACAGACAACGGGGAAGGCAACGAAATTTGCTGAGGGAAATGAAGGAGAAGCATTAATCACTTGCACTTTATCAAACGATAATTCGTATAAAAACAGTAAGCAGTAATAGTAATTTCCATTTAACGTCCGAAGGGACCTTAAAAACTCCCAGTAGTTGGAGAATATGCAAAATTTTCTGAATCGTTTTATTGTTCTGAATAAAAACAAAACCAATGGTGATTGCATTTAACGGAACGCACTTTCATTGATCCGTTAATTAAATGGAAATATCGTTCATGGTGTACCTGCTTGTTAATAGTTTATATGCAAATTTTATGCAAACACAATCATCAACTACAGTTTCCTTCTGCCTCGGTGGTAGTTACATATCTGTTTTTGCCGGTACGAACAGCTTATTACGTTCCCCGCATCGTGTAGCTGCTGTAACAAAAATAATTGCTACCTGGTAAGGACATTCCAGGGAACGCGCATAAGGACATCATGATATGTAGAAACATGAACTTGCAGGTATTTACACCAGATAGGTTCCTTGGACGGATTCTCGTGATTAGTCCGTTGGTTGCCGCCATCCGAGTGCGAGTGCATTCGTGTGTTCCGTGTCCATATGCGAACCTTTCGCCGAAGGTTGCGCCGCTCGGTCAGGGCGGAGGTGTTTCAAGAGTACTGTGCCAACAGTTCCATCCACGGTGTGCGTTACTTCGATCGAGATGAGCGAACTACCTGTGAAAGGTAGGCGATTCCAATGAGAAGTACCCATTGCCAACGTCTTTACCGTGTGCTCCGTGCCGTTTCCGTTCCCCTTTCTCACAGATTCTGGTGGCTGGTGGTCTTTCTGCTCTCGATGGCCGGATGTGGCGTAATGATTTACAAGACGTACGTGAAATGGAACCAGGTTCCAATCATTGTTACCTTTTCGGAGAAAACCACACCGGTGTGGGAGATGCATTTTCCCGCTATTACCATCTGTCCCGAGACGAAGATATCGATTGCAAAGCTCAACTTTACGGCCGAAGTTAACGAGCTGAAGGGAATGTTGCATTCTGAAAACAGTACAACAAGTGAAGATTTGTAAGCATTGAGTGCGAACAGTGTTTTTGAACAGGTTTGAAACACTTATACCTCTTATTCATTAGAGTCGGACAAATTAAAGCTGTGTCGCAGCTGTGCAACATTTTTTTCCATGACATCAACAAC
Organism: Anopheles moucheti; assembly: GCF_943734755.1. Taxonomy (NCBI): domain Eukaryota; kingdom Metazoa; phylum Arthropoda; class Insecta; order Diptera; family Culicidae; genus Anopheles; species Anopheles moucheti. The sequence continues at coordinate 79,999,024 of NC_069140.1, forward strand.
TGGATAAAGTACATCAACGGCACGGATGATAATGTGGTTGGTATATTAAAAAATTTATCTCTGACGCGAAGGGAAACGGTCGTACTTTGCCTTTATGGGGATCAGTACACGTATTGTCTAGATTATATAACCGAAACAATTACGGAAGAGGGCATTTGCTACACCTTCAATATGCGGCCGGAAAGTGAGATATTGCGCAAAAGCTCCCTACATGCCGAGTACAACTATACGGAGGATTGGGACTATTATTTGCAGTATATAGAACGCGACGAACCGCTGCCACTGTACGCCCGAGGTGCCGGATTGCATGCTGGGCTTGTACTGTTTCTAAGGCATTCTAAGCAGAACACCGACTATATGTGCACGGTATGTACGAACAGTCGTTTGGCCGACGTGCGGTTTTGCCTTACGGCAACCTTCTTGGCACCTCTCTTCACAGGGATTCTCGCAAGGATACAAGCTGATGATACACGACCCGGACGAATATCCGCAGGTGTCGATGCGCAACATGCGCATACCACTCGGCAACGAGATCTCGATCGCGCTGAAGCCGCAGATGATCGTCACCTCGCAGTCAGCCGCTGACTACAGCTGGGAGAAGCGGCAGTGCTTCTTCAACCATGAGCGCCACCTGCGCTTCTTTCAGATCTACAATCAGCCAAACTGCGAACTGGAATGTTTGACGAACGTGACCCTCGAACTGTGCGGATGCGTACGCTTTTCCATGCCGCGTGCTAACGACACGAAGGTGTGTCCACTGTCGTTGTGGCGTTGTATGAACAGTGCGAAATGGTTCATGCGACCGGTGAATCAAGAGACACGGCCACCCCATAATCCAATCACAGACATGGTCGAGAGATGCAACTGTCTGCCGGCCTGCAGCTCGGTGCATTACGATGTGGAGGTTACGCAAACGTTGCTCGATATGGAAAATTTCTTGCGAGCAAACAAACACCTAAAACAGGACATGTTCGACGAGTATGCACGATTAACCCTAGCGTCCGGTGTGCGTCAGTAAATGTAACAAAACTGTACATCTTTCCGTTGCAGATTCATGCTAACCACGGTGGCAATCTACTTCAAGGAGTCGTACTTCATCACATCGAAACGGTCGGAGCTTTATGGTTGGGTTGACTTTCTTGCAAACTGTGGCGGACTGTTGGGACTGTTTATGGGAGTGAGCATTCTGAGCCTGCTGGAGATATTTTACTTCCTCACAATACGCCCATTTTCGGCACGCAAGAAAATTCACGCTACTGAGCAGCGAAAGCCGAATGAGGTCCACAACTCCTTGCTTGCCGTTGTGACGAAAATAGATTAGGACGAGAAAGTGTGTTAATTTAGTGTGCATTTTAGTACTTACTACTATATTTCACTGCACTTGAAATGAACTGCAATAGCCTCATCAGTAGCCTCACATTACAAATATTGAATTATTAAAGCTCCGTAAAGATTCATACTCCAATTCGAGTCGGAAGAAAATTTCTTGAAAGTTCATGGCTTTAGATAGTCTAATAATTCACAATTTTTGAGGTTTTTACAACAAAATGGCTTAATAATTGCCTCGCCATTTTCCTTGTTAAGCTGATGTACTACAACTTTACGATAAATAAAAAGATACCACAATAGCAGCTGTCGGATATTTCTGGTTTGTTATCAAGTATCAAGTCAAGATTCCAAATTCCAGTAAGGAAACTACAGGATCTCCGGTGTAGTTTTAATAATATGTCCATGCCGAAGGCGTATGGATAATACTGAGAATTCAAAAGTCGAAAGTCAACAATCTAAGACATTTTCTATGATTGTGGAGATTGCCTTTGATGGTGATAGAAAGGAAGCTACGGGCTAGGATGTCTGATGTAGTTCTCATAATATGTCTGTTCCAACGGCGTATGGACGATATTGAGATTCTGAAGTCTAAGAAATTTTTGTTGATGCTTGTCGAAGTTTTCTTTATTGAGCTCCTTCATTATCTTCCTCAAAAAGATTGTTTAGACATAAAATCCTCCAGAGCAAAACTTGTGTGATTATGTACGTGTTGGATTCAATGAACAGAATATAGTTGAAACAACTATACCAAGAGTTTGATGTTGAACTACATCAAAGCTCCGGTACCATCATTTTCAGTTTGGAGATAGATCTATGATCTCAAAAAAGTTGTAAACCAATATATTGTGAATGTGCCTTAGATTCCATGTCGTCAAGGATTTCTTACCTTTTCGTTAGATTTGCTTGATTATTGGGATCTTTATGACAGGTAGAACACCTAAGTACTCCAGTTCCTCAGAATTACTGTGACGATACAGTATTTTGGACTATCCTGCTCTCCTCTATTGACTTCTTCGTTTGAGCAATGTTTGCCATCTTTTAAAACAGAAAAAAAGATTGTTCATTACCAAACATTTCGGAAAAGTACCGAAGAAAGTTTCAAAAACAAATTCGATCATCCCAAGATGAATTTGAAGTGTAATATTTTGTTACAAACGTTTATTTCCAAGGGCAATCAAAAACTACAGAGTTTAATCTACCAATATGACTAGCTTATCAACTGTACTGCCTTTCGTTATCGCTTCTCAAACACAATTCGCAACCCATCTTTGGGTTGGTAAACGAACGAACGCGGATCAATAACTATTGGTTTATCGTTCGGACCAACCGTAACACGATAGTGTAACAGCAACTTCACCATTGCCAGCTTCACCTGCGTCTGGGCAAACCGCATTCCCACGCACATCCTAGGCCCTTCGCCGAAGGGCATATATATTGCACCCGAATGCATCATTTTCCGCTCCGGGCTGAAACGTTCCGGGTCGAACTTTTGCGGTTCTGGATAGTACTTGGGATCCCTGAAAGAAAGTTTCATAGGAGCAGTTTTGTAATGATTTCATAAAAAGGAAACTCCAAAAAAGCGCTCACATGTGTATTGCCAGTACGGGTATTAGGATTGGTGTTCCCTCGCGCACATATATGCTCATATCGTTCCCATTCTCGTCCCGAAATCCTTTGCGCATGATGTACTTCTTGGTGCAAACTTTATGCATCGTTGTTGCTGGTGGGTACATCCGTAACGTTTCCAGCAGTACCCAGTCCAAGTACTCCATCTGCTGCACCACATCAAAGTCCAGCTTGCCATCATTGGCCGCGATATGTTTTCCTATCTCGTCGTACAGCTTTTGCTGCGCCTCAGGATGTTTGGCAAGCTAAAACATTCACAAACACCTCGATAATGTTCAAGCTTAAGCTCTAAGCGATTGTGACCTACACTGTGCAGGGCAAATCCTAACGCCGCGCTGGAGGTTTCAAAGCCCTCGATAAAAGCAGTTAACGCTTGGGCAGTAATTTCCGTTTGGTTGGTGTCTAAAATAAATGCGAATAATAAATATAAATTCACAATATGACCAACTAAACTATTCCAGACTCACTATTTTTCTCTCTATTCTTGAGGAACGACTGCATCAAGTCTTCCTGTAAGGAACCTTCCTGTGCTGTGGCTGATCGTTTGATGATCAGGTTGGCTACCAACGATCGAATCCATTCGTCCACCTCCTTTAGAAGAAAGCTAAAAATAGTTGGAATACAAGTCATCTTCTACTACAGAACTCAAAAAATAGTTCGATTTACTTACGGCGCTGGAATCCATTTTGCAATCATCGGCAGAAAAACGACCATAAAAACCTTGATTGTGGCCATGTGTGATACGTCAAAGACTCTCTTTCCCATGCGTCGGAATTCACTCTCCTTCTCCGAGAAACAATCCGCATCGAGGCTGAACGTACAGGCGACCACATTTTGAGTGGTAAAACGTACCGCTACCTTCGGCGTCAAAAATGGAAGCAAAGCAGCCACCACAAAGCAAGATTAGGATACATCCGAACGAGCTGATAAGTTTATCCAGGTGCTAGTGCTCTTACCTCTTTGGCCTCGCACTCCTGCGCCACATGACGTCCGATAAATGCGACAAACGCATCGGCTACCGATTGCATGACCGGGAATAACTGCTTAATCTTCGTGCCGGTAAATGATGGCGTCAGCAAGCTCCGTGATCGCTTCCAGCGTTCGCCTCCCACCATGAAGGGATGATTGGCAAGCAGTGGATCGTACTTGACGTCAATTGGGAAGTCATTGTTCGCAAAGCATTCGAAATCGCGCATCAGTATGTTCTTCACGAGCACGGGATCTTTCACCATGATGGCGGGTGTGAACATTTTGAAATATCCCACAAACGGTTTGTCTGGATAGGCACTGAAAGCACAATACGATCAACACATTAGGGAACAGGTGGTGACTACAACAACGTGGTTTACGGTACTTACTTGTACCAATCGCTTGCCAGCTCGCAAATGTGTTTCTTCAGCGTTAGCGTAGGGCCCAGGTTTCCCGTCACCAGGGAAGGTTTCGGATATGGTACCCCATCTATCTCCCAAAACTTGTAGTTATGTTTCACCAACCAGTAGAGAAGTCCCACAAGCGCAAACACGGCCACCCCGATGAGCGGATTGTAATAAAACAGCCCCGATAGAAGTAAACTGGTCACGAACATCATACAGCGGAGTCTAAACACAAACTGAGCGTTACGTTCACGAATACCGGTTACGTGTGCGCTTAATTTTTGCGACCACACAGATACTGACTAGGTCGAATATTCCGTGTGATATAAATAGAACACTTGATAACATGGCAAACACAATCTCCATATATTATCGCTACGCATTCTATTAATTGAAGGCTATGATAAGAAATTGAAAACAAAGCCATGCTACGAATTGCCGTTCGTGTTTTTTTTTTATTCTGCAGTCCATTGCATGCAAGCTGCAGCCAAAAATTGGCGCTGCTTAATGTTTGAATTTTTATCGCAATGTTCCAATTTGATCATTGTTATCTTTCAAGTTTAATGCAAAAACAACATTTAAAAGAGAATATAATCAATAATACAAATCCAATAATTACTTCAGGAACTCTGTACATCTTAAAATTCGATTTCAAACAGTTAACTCAAATATCATGCAATCATACAACTATTGAAGAACTGAACCCTGCAATCAAAACGCAATGCAGTACCAGAGCTAATCCCACAACGGGATTGCTTTTAAGTTTGAAATACTATCATTTCTTTTGTGATTTACTACCTTTAAAACAGAAATAAATTTCTCAAAGTCTTATTAAAACCAAGTACTTAAGTGTAAAAGTTGTTTTATTTTAATAACAAACCAAAAAAAACATACAATTATAAAATTTGTCAAATAAAATTTACCGCCGACGTCCCACTATGCGTACGGTTTGTTATGATTTCGTCTACAGAATGTTTTCGTGCTTCGCCAGCTGATTGTTTCCTGTTGTGCAAATTGTAAATTTGGTTCGATTATGGTGCATCGTCGATATTAATTAGTGCAAATGAACAACGTTTCGGTGCTTATGCAAACGAGCTTAAAATAGAATTAGTGCTGTTGATAGCTTGGTACTAGCAGCGTGGGTTTCCCGATTGTATTGCTGGCGAATCATTGCTTTTGGTGAGTTATTTACACACATGTTTTGCAATAAATAGGGAAAATAAGTCTTTCAGAAAGTAAAAAAGAATATTTAGTAACCAAAAGTATGCCAACAAAATGTGCATCTTTCCTTCATTATAACTTAAAAACACAGCGTGTACTTTCTTGCGATAGAATAAAAAGGTCTTGTTTTCAAGCGGCACGCAGACACAAACGAAACCTACCCCTCATTAGGGAAAGCATAAAGCATTCTTATCGGGATTTTTACTGAACCTTTTCCTTGCCTCGCGTTTATCCTTCGATTGCGGAGGGTTTTTTTTATGATGCCGCTTCACTGTCAACCAATCCACCGCGATCAAACGCTTATCGATCGAAGAAGGAATACGAAAACGGTATGAAATGTGAAATTGTTTCTCCCATTCTTCGCCGATCGTTCATTTGTGCCATTGTCTCGGGTACGATCGGCACCACCAAAGGAAAAGCGAAAGAAGAAAGGGATCAAAAAGTGCATCGATCGGAAGCGCAGACACCGTTGGCTGTTGGCTGTTTTTTTTTTTTATTCGGTCAGTTAAAATGCATGTTCTGTTCCTTTTTTTTCTTTCGGGTCTTAATTCGTTCTTTACCGAGACACACTGCCATGTGTGTCTGGAACGTAATGCGATGCTTCAGTAGACAGGAAATGGACGGTCAATAAAAATTGAAACGTACGATAAATGCATATTATTTGGGACAGCAACACCGTACACCGGACCGGAAGTGCAGTGCAGACGTGACGATGGCGGTTCCATTTTACGACGGGAACGGTTAAGGTCACTCAGTGTATTTTTGTTTCGTTTGCTTTATCGGAGCTATCTTACAGTAATGATTATTTTATTATTTATTTTTAGCTAAAAGTTTTATCTCGCAGACTCTGCTTTAAAAACACCACGAGCGTATGAGCGAGTACACTGAATCCAATAAGGTTAAACTAGGCCGAATGAGGCAACACACTTTTTCGCAGATAATCAAAATAACGGACCGAACCCATTTAGGGCAAATTATCACACAAAACGCGCCAACCACAAATTGAACTGTCACGATGTGACGGTATGACTCCAATTCCATCGCAAACAGTTCGCATCCGCACCATTTATCCGATACCGATCGATTCCGCCATTCGTTACGATGCTTCACAGTAAGCAAATAGTAGCCACCATCGGGGCGAAAATGCACCGCACGCCGGATGGATCTGGTTGGTTGATTGTGGGCAATTTGTTGTGGCCTGTGACGACCATCATTTGCTTTGCCCTCCATCGATCTTACCGTTCTGCTATTCCGAGCCCGTGCGACGACCTTGTGCACCTTGCTCTAGAATGCTGGATGACGGTACCGGTCGTGGTCACCATCACTTGGAAGCTTTCACGCTGAGTTCAAGATATCACTCGAACTCTTCAGCATATGGCACCCACCAAACCACTTTCGTCGGTGAACGTAACACTTCATCCTGCTTGTCCGAGCCGTTCTTTCCATTCCGAATCGAGACGAACTTCAAATTATGTTCCCGATGATTGTTCCACGTGATAACACACGCTCACACAATCCCCGACATTTTGGTCTGGATGGTCGGGATCAGAATGGGAATTGGAGGAGTTTCTTTCCTTTTTCTCTTCCACCGCATAATAATCCATCGCGGCCAAGCAATCTGCTCCTTGCGCGGAAACGATCAAGGCCACGAAAGGGTAAGGATATCCAACGCCATTTGCAAGCGAATGTATGTTCTACAACGTGCTTCTCTTCTTTCAGAGTGCAATCGACACGGATGTAAATCATTTGGCCACCGATCGAAGAGATCATCTGGAACCGTCGGGGTGGTAAATTATACCCAACGTAAAATTATCACCTCATTCACAATTGAAGTGCAATTTGCATTTTTGTCTTACCACTTGCCTGATTGTGTTTGGTGTCTTCTAGACCACAAAAAACACTATGAAGTTGGCACTTTCGCTAGGCTGGCTTTGTTGGGATTTATGTGGGTTTTTTTCTTGTAGATTTCTTTAAAATATTACTACTATTTACACAAAACTTCTACACGTGGTGGAAACATTCCTACTTGCATATAATAGTTCGGTCAAGAACGACCGGTTTTTGTTTTGTTTGCACTGGAAGCATCTTTCTCGATGGCATTTTTCGAACAGTTCTTCAGCTCTAGCATGCTTCAACCAATGAGCCTTTTAACGAGCAAGCATTTATCGTTTGTTGTTGCGATCTTGGTGGAATCGTTTGCGCTAAGTGTAGAAACAACATTTGTCCTGTGATTGTGCGCACTGCTAATAACAGTGGCAAGTGTTCCTGCTCGCTTCAACAGTGTACTGGAACATAGAATGTTTCTCTTTTTTTATTTATTTGGTTTTTGCGGTCTTTTTTCTGCTGTGGGTGACGATGTTTCAGTGACATATCATCACGGTGATTCATGTTTAACCTTTTGCATTTAACATTATACTTTGGATGTCTGTTGTGGTAATTCAAAGTATTTAAAATATTATACTGCACATACATGATAATATATTAAGTATTTATTTACTTGTAATTGTGGTTAGATTGAAATATTGGTTTAATATCTTTAGTTTTATATTACCATATCAATCTTTCGTTTTACCTCCAAGGCATCACAAAATCATAAAGATATTTTTCATTATAATCATTTTATTTGTCTTGTATTCTAACCGTTTTCATATGATTTATTTTATTCCTTATGTATGTCACCTTTTTTTGTAGATGTTGTTTAGAAGTTAATATTATTTGCTTGTCTAAAATAATTTCAGATTTTTTTATTTTTCGAGAATATTTTTTCGAATGTTCCATGATTTTAATTAATGATCAATTGAAGTCAAATAAAAAAATTAGATTGTTTTTAAGTTTATTTTTGTTATTATCGGCTATGCCAAAGGATTTTCGATCCTTTCTTGCGAACTGCTGAAATATTCGATTTTCAAAATCTTTTCATGACTCTCAATACCTTTTCACGAATCTTAATTAAATTCCTCTTTATTTTTTTCGAATATTATCTTATCTTCGAATATTATCTGAGTCTCCCTGAGTCACTCATGATACTGAAGTATTGCTCTAATGGAATACATCGCCAATGTTACCCACTTCTGAACGTTTCTGATAAATCATTAGTTCGAATAGAGAACTGAATGAAATATTTTTCCATACGGAAGCAACTCATAATAAATGATTTCTTGCCTGTCCCACCAGATACACAGTAGTACCTTCCAATTTGTTAGTCCACTATTTTACCTCTTTTAACCACGATAGTTTTTACACAGTATTTTCTTTTTTGCTCGATTTTCTTGTCCCCAGTCAACATTTTTTCAAAAAATTGATTAAAATCTTTTCTTTTTGCCAATTTTTAGCTCTTTATACATGGTATACCTTGTAACATGCTGGTCAAATTTCACTGTTTACATGATTTTATCGACTTTTTATTCCCTAATCTAATGTTTGTTGCATATTTAGTTGCTTTAGTGCGGTACTTATTATGAACTTTCTTTCATTAACCTTTTTTTGTTAACCATTGTTTTATTGTAATCGTGAGGCCATGAGGATAGTTTTATTATTATCATGAGGATCATGCCTGTTTTACATCTTTGTTTTACCAATATGTTTTCCGGACACTAGTCGTTATCAGCATTAAAACCCAATATAGTAAAACCCTGTTTGGGGCCTGCAAAAACGAAGCGAATTTCTCGAGACGCCCCATCCCGAACCAATCCCGTATCATCCCCAAACCTCCGATAAGCCGTAAATCCGACCCAAACCCGTCAAACGACCGGCAAATATTGTCCATTAATCCGACACACGGAACGCGGAACGACCGACCGTCGTCTTGATTGTGTGCGTTCGTGCACCTTCCCAAAACGGGTGCTCGGGTTCGTCGTGGCCGCGAGGAACAATTTCCGACTGTCGTCGGTGTGCGTGCGTTTCGTTGTGGAAGCGTTCGGTGAAGTGTTCCAACCGCTTCGGAACGCTTTCGGTCCGCTCAGTCGCAGTCCGATATTGTTCCGATCCGGAGGTCAGGTCGCTGATAGTGCGGTGCGTTACGACGGTTACGAACGGGACGCGTTTTGCCGTGCTTTTTTAGGGTGATCTCGAATGTTTCTGTTCAGTTTGAATATTCCGTTCCGGGTGTTGTGTGGTGATCGTGCCGAACCGAAGTAGGCCACCAAACATTGTACGTATAAAGGTGGTTTGAATAATTGTTGCCAAGTGCCGGTAATTTCCAAACGAAGTTTGTGTATCATTACGTATTATAATATCGTGCCAGCGGACAACGTATGGAGATCTTTCAGTGAGTGTTTGTATTTATTTGTATGCATTACCATCCAATGTGATAAAGCTGTAGAATATTTAGTAGAAACTCCCATAAAGTTTACTAAAGTTTTTTTTCTAATATTTTTGGATTGAAAATAACAATCTATTCATTCGTTTTCGTTCGAAACAACCAGAGAGATTATAAGCTTTAATTTATTTATTTTTCCCAACATTACCCAAGTGATGCAAAGTTACAATACTGTTTCTTTTTATATCATGGTATTGTATAACAATCATTTACTGCAAATAACTTCTTTTTTTGACAAATTGAGTGCTTTTCTCAATTTTATTTTATTTCTCAACTCTTTGTATCAACAAAATCCAGAAACCGTGGATAAAATAGTTGATGTTGATATTTCTTTCTGTGCGTTGTTCATTGAGTGTAGATTGTTGTATGTTTAGCTTCCCATTGGCAACTTCTGGCCATTGTCCGTGCACTCTGTGGCAATGAATGCGCCTAGATAGGATTTTACTACTGCCTCGCCACGGATCTTGCGGAAATGAAAAGAAACAAAACAAGGGCGCGGACCAGACGCGAGATGGGAAAAAAATAAGAAACCCTTGCGATGGAAAGACTCCCAAAGCGAACTCCACTGCGAACGGGGAGCAAAATGTGTATACTTACAAAAGCTTCCCGGTTCTTGCCGGTGAACGATAATAATCTTCCTCTTGCGCTGTTGTGAAACGCCATTTGCCCGGCGCTGGCGAAGGGGCAAGAGTAAATAATATTTAACATATTCTGCGTCGGCTGCCTGGAACCTGGCCTCCAGGTGGTGTCTCCATATATTCTGTGGCTTACGCTGATCTTGAGCTGCGTCGTCTGATCTGTGTGCTTCCACCACACAAACTGCCATTTGTCGTCTTTGGTAGAAAACTCTAGGAAGCTGCACACGGATCGCTACTTCTCTGCCACCGCCAGCATTTGGCGCAGGGGTAGTGCACCGCCGTTAAAGACCCGTACATCCCCAACGGAGCACACAGAACAGCTGAAGCAAGTACAGCAACTTTGCCGTATGCCACACTTCTTACCCATCCAAAAAAAACATATAAGGCTTTGCCGTGGAGAAGAGTTAAACAACGACAGCAAAAACAACAAGCAAACTGGAAACGCTCAATCCGTAGCGCAGCGGAGGAAGAAAAAAAAGGGCATTAAATCGACCATCGGACGACTCGAGCGGGATGGAGCGACGACCGTGGTTTTACTGCGTACCCGTCTATCACCCTGGAGGGTGATTGGGTTCGGTGGTCTGTGTTGGACCGCAAAAACGGGGTCCCTGGGCGGGAGCAACTTTGGCATTGATGCGAGCGCAGCCCAGATGATTTGTGTTGTGAAGTTAATAGCCGATCACTTTTGACAGCACTTCGGCAAAAATTCTTTGTGGAACCTAATTGCATTACAGGGAACGGTTTCGTTTACCTCCTCTGTGCAAGGATGTGCATCCTCTTAACAATGATCAAATCCTAGTGTCAAATAATAGCAATAGACGAAAAACAAAGCTTCGAGTTGGCAGCGTGTTTAGAATGTATTTAACAATTAATTTAAAACCCTAAAAATTGCTGACTAAACAAAAATGGCTGCATTAAATTAATATTAATTTTTCTGACAATTCGAATCAATTTTCTTAAATTTAATTTAAATTTAAAAGAAAATTTAATTTTGCCAAAAATGTTTTTATATGTTTTCTATGTGAAATATTTATTTTAAACAAAAAGATAAAAACAGAACTGATAAATTTAAAAGAAAATTTCATTTTTTTAATAAATATATTTTTATATGTTTTCTTTGTGAAATATTTATATTAAACAATTAAACTATAAATTCTTCCACAAATCGCTCGAGCTTATCTTATCTTTTTAGCTCTTATTTTTTTCTTTTTCTAATAAATTAGCAGTTATTTACCTTAACTTTATTATTTATTTTAATAGAGTTTTTTTCCATACCAATTAATGATAAAATTTTGTAATAATTAAATTTTGAATCAAATATCTTCCAAGTCTCTGGTTACATGCGAGTCAAAATGAAACTCATCCCTCCTGGTGTTCTTTACCCGTTTGGCGATGCACTCGCTGGAAATTTCAATGCGGCGCCAAGCGAGAAAAGCCTTCATGTTGACTTCTTCCCATATCTGTGCTCTTCACTCGCCACGGCGACACTTGCCTAAGGTGGACGTTACGTTCTGGTTGTTCCTTATTTTGTTTTACTTCCCAAGTACCACTCTGGCCACTTGGAGCCCGCTTGACGGGGAGGGCCAGCATTATGGGCATCATATAAAATAAAACACATCAACCGCACGAAGCTCTCGTGCGCACTGAGAATGCAGCTTCCAGCGCGATGCGATGCGATGCTTCACCAGCCACACGTGATGTGATGGCTCTTGTTGCACCGCAATTTATGCGCGACAACCACTGGACGTGGATGTTGCGAGACAGGCGACACACACCACACTAAACTCCGGCTGCTGCTTCAAGTGATGCCACCTCTAATCTCGATGTGAGCGTGCGCAAGGGTTTTTTTTTTGTCACAACTGTTGTATTACTGTTAATATTTTGCGCCCGTACCGTGGAGATTTATTTGAGGTTAAACTTTTGCGGCGGGGAGAGGTATTAGTTTGCAGATTTACTATCAACCGGTATCAAGCTGGTCAAACACGATCACACGATGGCAGAGGCATTTACCCAACTTTGATTAAACACTTCTAAACGATTTTCTACATTTTTTTCTCTCTTTCTCTCCTTGCTTAATTTGATAATTTATAATAGCAGCAAAAGGGGGGAACAGCAGCAGCAACAAAAAAATGTAGAGGAAACAGCAGAAAAACGACTTGCGCAAGAGAACAGTAATGGAAATAACTAATAGTATTATAAAAATTAGTCAAGCTCACGCGGAACGCTCTTCTCAGCCGGCCCGTGTTCCTATCCGAAGCGTCGTGCCAGTACAAGCCCGGAACGGCTCACGGTGCAGTGAAATATATATTCGCAATTAATCTTAGGCTGGCAATCTTGTTCCACCACACAACAGGCCACGGTTCGAGCTCTGGCCCCGGTGGATCTACCGCGATCGTCAGCGTGGTCCGGGTGTTGTGCTGCAGTACACAGCATCTTCACCGTGCCCCCCCGGTTTCGGTCCGGATAAGACAAAAAAAACCACACAAAAAGAAGCACAAAACATAGCTTCCACGGTTGCCTACACGAGCGATGACCGTGCGCAAGGCAAAGCGCACAAAATCCCAGCTTGCCCCGCGCAAGATATCAAGCACGCGTTCGCGCCGGGAACCCTTAATTCCTAGACGAAGCACCAACAGGACCCAACCAGGGGGATACAGAGTGCGCGATACTTTATCGCGTCCGGCGTATTGCTGTTGCCCACCGGTTCATTCCGCCTCGGTATATCGATGGATTTTTAAACTTCCATGCCCATGGCGCACGGCCCACTATCGAGCGAGATCAGCCTTGTAGAGCCACGGCCACGGTCGCCTGCCCTGATATCGTGTCCCTGTTTGCTGTTCGGCGTGCACAATAGTATCGACCACGGGATGGGGCGGATTTTTAATGGTACGGATTTAATTCCGTACCGCCGTGGCAACAGATCCGCAAGCGCCAATAACAGTTGGGCAGACCGCACTCCCACACCGCGACGCGAAAGAAGATCCCGTGCATCCCGTCAACCGTTCCGTTCCATTTAGTTTTATGGGCCCGAAACCTGTGTGCGATCGTTCCCTCGACTTCCTGCTCGCGTTTGGTGGACGGACGCCCCGGGGGAATGGCGTCGAAAAAGGGCGAAAGAAAATCCTAACCGAAAGGGGGGGCCTTTTTTCCGTTGCTCTCTGCGCTTTTCTTATGTTGGTGTGATCGAATGTTCCAGCGCGGGTAACAGTGCATTTCATTGTTGGCATGAAGCGGCACTGGATGCACTCACTCTCTCTCTCTCTGGTACGATCCACCCATCCGTGCGGTGAAACACATTTACGACACATTCCATCGGGGAGGATATTTATTTGCTGGTCCAGCGTGATGGATGGAACGGTACGGTTTATCCGTTCATGTACGGATCTATGTGAGAATGTTTTCGAGTAAATAGTAATGATGGCAATCAGTGACACTGGGCCAATTAAATGGCGTTACACCACCTGATCCGTTGGTTTTTAGTTAAATTTTATAGTTTTATTATTTTAAATTTCTTTTGTCAGGTCAAGCTGGCCATAACTGGCTTACTAGAATTATTTTACTTCCTGCCCGAGCAGTTAGTTCTTGCTACGGGGGAATTGCCGGAAGGGAATTTCTACCTGGCGCTATCAAAATAAATATATTACTTATTTATTATATTGTGATAATACGGCGAAAGCCGTCATCATGGAATAAATAAAATAAAAATTTATTATATTGTACTATTATAAAATTTATTTTAATTAAAAGATAGGGACGATTAGTTACATATCGTATTTTTAACCAATTGTTCATTTGGGAACCATAATGTTCATGAGCCACAAGTTCGACGTTTCGATGTGTAAATTGTGACGCAATTTAATTTAAATAAATTAAGCTTCCCTTAAACTTTATACACAATTTGGAAAATGATCACAAATAATTTTGAGTACACTTTGGCAAGATCTTAAAAAAGAATCCTTTTCTCAGAGGTTGCATGGTCGTTTCGCGTTGGGACGTGAGTCTCAACATCAGGGGTCGCCAAAGTGCGACTTGCTTGCCAAATTTTTAGAAGTCGCAATAGAAAATTTGAAAGACCTCTCATATCTGTTTGAAAGACAAAACACATCTGTTAAACATGTGTCATATTTGTCCACCTTTTTCTACTTAATTTATTTGGTCGTCTGTCACAATGAATTAATTATTAGCCGATCAGAAAGCTTACTAAAGCTGCTTCAATGTGAAGTTCAGAACGCATGCGGTAATGGAGACAATTTTGTTTACGAGTTGTTCCTCGGACAAATCGAAACCTAATGACTTAAAGAAACTATTATCGGCGTCATGTTACAGCGCTTGAGGATAGCAGAGTTTGGTCAATGATTCTAAAATCCAACCACTCAGTAACGTTTTAATGTACTTTGCGTAGGTATTCAGTAACATTGTCAAGCATAAATCTAAAGGAAAAAAGTGAAACATTAAAAAAGCACTGCGGATAATATGACACCATAATTTTGAAAACAATCCTACGTGCACTCAAGCAGAACCAATTCACTAGAAAAATGTATAAGAAAGTACGAACAAGGTCTTTACGATTTAACCTGTGTGATATCACACCATTTCATTGGTTTAAAATTTTATTTGGGCTGTTTGGGCTGCAGCTTCAGAATTGTTTTATTTTCTTCCTATCTGGCCCTATTCGTGAAAGGTGTGCCGATCCCTGGTTTACAGCATCCCTATCACGTTGACAGCTATTGAAGGCTTGAAGCAACAAACTCCATTAGTAAACTAAACACATAAGTTTCTTTTTTTACTATTCATTTCTAATATGTAATATGATTTTACAATTGAAAATTTTAAAGAAAACAGCTACAACATGCTTATTGCAAAAAATGACGTACTGTAAAACGTTAAAGTTCAAGGAACGTATTTGAACGGTCTGGTCTTGTAAGAATAGCGTGGCTTATGTCAAACGATATAGTTATACCTTTCTGTAGATTTATTATCGAAATAATTACTGATTACTTTCAAAGTCTCCTAACGACTTATCAACAAACAACAATAATATTTGTTAATGTTAAGCAATGTCCCGATGAAAGCAGATCATGCATTTTTTTTTGGCCATGTGCCAATATATCTTTGTTCTCACTCTTCACAATTTGTTCAATGTTTAAAAATCAAAACATTTTATTCCTCATCATTTCACGTTCCTGATTTCAAATTGAATATTGAATAAAATTTAAATGTACAGTCTGTAAAGGCCCAACCGTGCCTGAAATGAACACTCGCTATTTTAGCAAATGGATCGAATCTCTCAACACTATTTTTACTATTAATGATAAATGTCATTGCTATTGCTGAACAGCATATTTACAAACATGATTCAAAATCAATATTTAAAATTGAATATATCGAAATACAAACGAAGCTACCAACGAATTCCTAATATTTGTTGTATAGCAGTGACTCATGGTCTCGTGACTCGATATTCGGTCGAATAAGCATTGGACTTCAACTATAAAAGAAGCTAATATATTCTCCAAAGCACAGTTTATAGTACTAGTTTGATTTCCATTTGGGATTATTCGTTTGACAACTACTAGAAATTTCTTTATGTATAGTTAAACAAAATACCATCACTAAATTTTAAGTTCTAAAGCAACCATCATATTTTAAACTAATGTTGAAGTTATTATTGGATAGGAACCAGTTCAACGAAAGATAGACGAATTTTTTATGTTATATAAATTTTGTTTTAGTAATCAAAATTAATGCATCACTATATTGTGCATTGTACACCACTGTAAAACATTCTTTTATTATCTTATTTTTTATTTTTATAACTGAATTTTGACATAATTGTTATCAACTGAATATTTTGTAAGAAACAAACGACTGCAATATAATACGTGTCTTTGACGGCAGTTCATGCTTACCCTGATTCCTCAATATTGATGATGTAGTTAAAATGTCCACTACGTTAAAAAGAACCAAAAAGAACGCCGCTGACCATTCTTACCGATTGCAAACTCCAAAAATGCTCGTTGCACATTTATCGCCAGTGAACCGTTGCGCCCCGGAAATGGTAGATGTTGTCGAACGAATTGTGGACATTATTTAAATTGAATCCTTCCGATCCGGGCACCTTCTAATACCGGGCGCCGTTTTCGACCGTTGCATGCACAGTTTGCTGACGGAGCTGACCCTCCACTCTCGTCGTTGATCGATGTGAAAGCGTACTCGCATGGATCGGAAATGTCACTGTCGGCGATGAAGATGCGGCGGGCTTGTGATTAGATGTACGTGATGTTACGGTTGATTAAAATTTGCGACATTTCTCACGACTTTTTGAAGCGTTGCCATTTTTGCCTTTCTTCGAACAAATTGTGCATAACACGATGCTGTCCCTGCTGTTGGGGCGTTTAGGTTTTCTCACCAGTTAGAAGAAAGAAGCTATGGGTTTTTGCCGGTCAGGACTAGGTAGGAAAACGTTTGTCAAGAACATCCTTGCGATGTTATCGTACGATGCGAGTGTGTGTTCCTAGCAGTAAACTAGGGGACCATAACTGTCCAGCGAAACGACCGCTTCAGCAGTGTTAGCTTTAAAATGGGTTGAACTATAACTTCTGGCCGAACCCAGCCTATGCCAGCGCGCCCGTACACTGGAGGCGTGTGAAAGCGAGAAATGTTAGCCATCCGCAGAGAGCAGAGCCCGTAAGACCGTTCCCGGCTGACCTGGTGCAATACGATCGGAAATTGTTTCATTTTCGTTCTTTACGGTTATACCTTTTGCGGATGCCCGGTGCAGAGTATCGTATATAATTAGTTCGTTAACTTTTTTTTTGTTGCTTTTTTTTCCGACGGTTTGGTGTATTTATGGGAGAGTAATTTTGTTCACATACACACCAAAACCGGCAGAAAAAATGCCCTCCAGCTCGCGTTGCAGTTATCGCCGACGGGGTTTGTTTTGATTTTGAGCTTATTGTAGCGGGGAAGGGGGCAGTGGTTGGCGCGAAATGGAAATGGAAACGCCAGTAAGAAGTGTAATGAAACCTACTGCATGCCGGTGTACAGGTCTTGCCAACTGATGCGTTTGCCCTTGAAAAAGTCATCCAATGTTATGATGCGAAGTTTGTTTACGAATGTTTTGTTCTTCTGTTTTTTAATTGTTGATTCACCGCAACTAATTTACTAAGTGTGTATCGGTTTGAATGAAAAGGTTTTTGTTACTCTTCATGTTGTTGTTTATTTTATTCATTTGTATATTTTCTTTCTGATTGTTCTTTCATTATTTTCTGTTTTTTGGACTAAATTTTTGTATCTTTTTCTGTAGCTAAGAGTTGTATGGTTTTGCTTTTTATTTTATTTATTTTGTTTCTTTTTTTGTATTTGTCAGATTTTAATTACATTTTATTTTAAGCTCCTTTTCTGAAAGTTTGTTTTTATTTCTTTTGTTTCTTGTTTATTATGTATGATTTTTCGTTTTGTTTACAATTTTGTTTATATTACTACTTTTACTTTTCCTTCAGTTTGATGTTGTTTTTCTTTCTTTTATCTGTTGTTTATGATTCTTAAATTTACTTAAGTTCGTACCTTTTTGTTACCTCGTCTTACATTTCTTTTATACAAAACGCATTTGAAATCATTATCATGAAGGCAGTAATATAACATTTTCTTACTTGATCTTGTGTTTTTTTTTGTTTGCCTGATCAATTTATGATGCTAAACACACAGTACAACCTTTTCGCTATGATTAATGTTGTTAATAAAATTACACTCACTGTACACATCTCTCTGGCCGCGTCTATTGCCTGCAGCTCTGAGGTGGAAGAAGGAAGTAACCGTCAACTGCTTGCAAGCGTTTGGACGATGACGTATGGCAAAAGCTGGTACGGTTACGTGCTTTGGTGGCGTCGGCCCCCCTTTCCCTGCAATGCCGCCGTGTACGTTTGCTATCTTTGGCGCTTTGTGTTTTGGACGTATATTTTCGCAACACAAAGCCGATCGCGCACAACACACGGTTAAAAAGATCTTCGGTTCAAGATATTGTTACCATCCCGCGTTTGCGCACGTGGTTTTGCCACCACAAAACTTGCTGCTGAACGCAGCAACCTTCCGATGGACGGGACACACCGAAGCACTATCCCACGGAGAGAGAGAGAGGAAAAAAAAGGTTGAAAACTTGCGCGTACGGCTGACAGAAGATTACAGCGAACGCGCATAAAACCGAACGACCCAGCGCGAACCACAGAGTGCATTCGATGCACTTCACACCGCGAGGGAACTCATTTAGCTGGATATATGCAAGAAGGTGGCTGTGACGGTGAGGGAACAGTGGACCACAAGCAACAACAAAAAAAGCACTCGCGGCAGACGATAATAATGCGCGCAAAGTAAATGATATTTCATTGCCCGTATGGACCCCAACTATGGGCCGAGGCTCACATTTCGCATGGTCATAAAACATGCTGTCATAGTCCCAGACTCGCGTCCAGCAACGTGCGGTTCGCTGGGTGTGTTAAAGCACCTGGAAAACAAAAAAAAAGGGAAATAAAGCAGGAGGGTAGCTTTGTTTTCCCTTCCGCACATCCCAGATTTGCTCTTGGCACCACCCCAAGTGCACCGACGACACAGCTCTGCCCGTACTAGAGAGCTGTACAGGTTTTCTGCTGCTCTTGCCTGGTGGAATCATTTTTTATAATCATTACTATTATTACGTGAAATCATAAAATTATAAACATGAGAAGCAAACAACGCGAACGTGCGCACGTACACCCCGAGTACCGAGACCGCGATGCTGTGCCGTCTCATATCCCTGGTAATTGGGTGAAGGAAGTAACCTTACCGGCGTGGTAAATGATGCCCGTGTCTTTTATGTTCCTTGTTTTTGTTGTTTCGTTTTGTTTTCGACAATTTGTGCACACGGTGTGAATCATTGAGCGGTACCACAGTAAGGCGAGGAGGATCGGATCTTCTCGGTGCGGAATTAGGATAAATAGCATTGGAATGCATTGATTTTTATCGCCCCACCGTAGGCAGTACTGTTAGATGGCATTTTATTGCAAATGTCCAACACGGTTTGATGGGAAAGCCCGACAAATGACTCAAAGAGCTTATGTTGAAAAATGCACTTTTTATAGCGACAAGACATTTTATTTTTAATTAAATTGTGTTGGTTACCATAGGTTAACTGCTTAAGCTTATGCTTTCCTAATCCATAAACTTAGGAAATTTAAATTTGATGACTTTGCTGAAAGTTTTTTTGTAAAATATTGCTATATTTGCAAAATATCAAATGTTAGTCTACGTACTGCATAGTACCATTATCTGTTTTTCTGCATTGTTTGCCTTCTTTTCACCTTTTCGACCCAAAAATCTCGGGCTTTTCGGCACAAAAAGCGACAAACAGTTTGGGGGGATATAAAAATGTAATATTAATAATTTTAAATTAATCTATCCTACGCACGGAAGTTGAGATTCAATTAGATACCAGAGCCGTTACTAGCTATTCAAGTACACGCTGTTTTCAAATGGTGATGTTATATATGGGACGCCCGATGGCATGATAGTAGCTGGGCCGGTCTTCACACGAACGGACTGGACCAAAATCCCATCCGGACCAATCCCCCGTAGCCAAGGACTATTCAGCTACGTGATAAAATAAGGCTAAGTAAGCCAGAAGTGACAGGCATAACCTAGTAGTAGTAGATCGTTACGCAAAGAAGAGAGAGAGAGAGAGAGTTGTTATATTGGAACAAATTCATATACAGTCAAGTCTCTCTAATCTGCAAGCTTAAGGGACCACTATTTTAAAGAGACTTGCAGCTCTGGGAGACAAACACACTTAGATGGTAACACTTATATATGGCAAAAGTCTTCAACCATACTCTGTAAACGCAGCCATCGCGAGCTGTCACTGGCAAACACCAAAACATGGCTACCTTAGGGAGCCATTGGTGTACTAACAGTATGTGCAGCTTAGAGAATGCCATGTTAGCGAGACTTTGCAGTTTTGAGAGACATCAAATATTATTGGAAATGAAGGGACTTCCAAAAATATCTTAGAGAGACTTGCTATCTTTGAGATATACTACCTTAGAGAGCCTTGACTGTATTGTATCATTACCAGTGTTGAGTGAATGCGATTCAGATTCAAAATTCAGAATGAATCTATTCACTAATTAAATAGCTCTGAATCACTTTTCTGAAGATTCATGACATTCTCACAGATTCTTCAATTCCATAAAATCCAGGAATCCTCAAAGACTTCTCGAAAATTATTGAATTGTATGAATCTCTAAGAATCTTCCAAGATTCTTCTAATTCTTGGGATTTCTTTCCTAAATTGCTTGAGTTCTTTCGAATTCCATAAGATTTTGGAATTATAGAAAGGATATTGTATCCCCAAACAATCAAAAATTTTAAAAGATTCATAAACTGCTATTGATTTTAGATTACGGAGGTTTTGATTTTGTTTTTTTTTAATATTTTTTGAATAAACAATTAATATTTTGATGAAATAATCCAAATATTAACTCATTTATCTTTGGTAAATTGTTAAACTTTGAGGATTTATCCAATTTATGTTGGTATTCGACTCATGATTTAAATGAATTTTATTAAAGCGATTCTTTAGAAACAACGCTAATCACAACGAATTCGAAACGAATAATTTACTTCTGCGTTACAATATTAAACTACACCTCGCAAGCAATAATTGAAAGCATTACTCAAAGAATATTTTGCCCGGCCAACGTAAGCGATAACGCCACTGGTTACTCTCCCACAGGCAATGGCCATTTACTTGCTTCTTTCTTTAAAAACCATGCCCCCAAATCGTGCCTGAACGTGCGTCGACTGACAACAAGCTGACAGCAAACATAGAACAATCACGAATCCATACACGAGCACATGATTTTGCAAATGAAATGCAAACCGTATCAAACCTTCTCGGCACCCGGTCTCCCTATCAACCTATCCCACTATCCCACCCGGTTCGGCTTTGATTTTTCTCCCGTCCCACCGTAAGTGCCGAAATGCGAACTGGAGAAGTCCGGCCTCAGGTCCGGTAGCTTTCGAGCAACACCACACCACCAGCGCGTTGGTGTCCGCTTACCAAAATCGACTATCGGCATCAATCGACAATCCTGGCCGTGTCGTCGTAACCCGATAATGTATTCTAATGAATTCCATTTTCAATTTCACCGCCGTAATGTTTAATTAACTCTGCTGCAACTGGACAGAATGTGCGTGTGTGTTTGTCGGTAACTTAAGACACTCGCCATACGGAACGAATATATTAATCAAATATGTAGCCCGTACTACTCGTCTGCCCTCACCAGAGAGTCCAGGTAACTCTGGTACCGATCGACTCGTTTTCGACGCCCATCGACTTCTGGCGGTTGACCACTTTCAAATGTTCTCCCAACGGACATGATGAACTTGGCGATTTGCTTCTCACAAGCTCCAAGTACTCCTACTGGACAAAAACATCTGCTTCTAGCTGGACGAATACTACTGGGACGAGGGCTTGGTGACGTGAAACCTAACCTTATGTCGACAATAATCTCGAACAAGAAGGGTGATAAAAAGCTTATGCGAATTAGACAAAATAACGTATTATTGTTATCACCGGACCACTTTCGCTCGCTTCCGTTATCGCGCCCGTACATTCTGCCCGGTCTAGCTTTATCATTGCGTCCACTCTGGACCATCCCTCGGGCAACTTCTTCGGGCTTTCGGAATTGATCTAATGATGGCGCCAGTGTTGTTGTCGTTTTTTTTTTTTTGCTTCAATTCCCGTTCTCTCCCGTTCTTTAGACACCTAACTTGATTGGCCAACCCATTCAGTCCAATCACATCAAACCCGCGCCCGGTGTTGATAAGATAACAGTGCGCACATGTACCCACCACTCGCCGTGCGCAGCTTCCGCGCATAGCCCCGTGTGCGTGGAGCACGTGGAGATTAGCCGCGCCCTGGAAAGTTTGACCGATCCGTTCGGTTTTGCCCAACAGAGATCTGGCGGGGGAACACACGGGGAAAAGGCGATCGCACTCTTGCTCCATTAGCCTCACTACAATCGGCTACGGTTGCGCCTTTTGATAACGTTGGCCCGCGTTTGTGCTCATCATATGGGCCCGGGGTAGGGCGCTTATCAATCATTTCGGGAACAAAAAAATCCGTTCCGGGCTACAGTCATGGATTTTAAGGATCGCGAGAAGGTTACGATCAGACGAATTCGTAATCGTTTCCCCCTTGCGGGGGAACAATACATGCCGATAGAGTATATGTGTATGTGTCTGTATTTGTTCGTAACATAAAGAAGTAACAGAAGTAAGGTGAAATCAAAATATTTTTTTTTTTAGTTTTTTCATTCATCACCGATCATTAAGTAAACAAATCCTGGTCCAATCAGTGGAAAAGCCAAACATAAATGTTGATTTATAGTAGTTGCTTCTTCGCTGTATGTATGTAGTACTTGTAGAGTCATCGAACATTCAAAATTAAATGTAAATCGTATGAAAAGTCGGAAATTTATTAACTTTTCACAAAAAAAACTAATTACTATTAGCCGTTAGTCATCATATTGACTATCTGTTCAGATAAATTAGGAAAATTAGTAAAGATAAAACATAGATTTGGAAGTGCTTACTATCTTTTTAATGAAAATAATGATGTTGATGTACTACAAATTAGATTTGAGATGGAAGGAATTATTAAATTACGGATTGTTTTGCTCGAAAAGTAGAGATATCGAAGATATCGAAGATATCATCTAAGAAACGTCAACAACTCTCGCATTCCTAGTGCCATTTTAACCTATTTACCTGATCTGATGATGATCAATCAGTATCATCAATCCTCCAGCGCCCTTTTTTATACAGTCAGTCCTCCAGATATATATATAATAGATATTGGATCACTATTTCCCGAGGCACCACTACTTAAGATCTTCACATATCTGAAATCTGACAAGTTTCCCTAAGGATCAGTAGTGTCTCAATTCACTCATGAAGCTCTTTAACTACTCGCATATGATAAAAGTATATGAGATTAAAACGTCACATACATGTGTCACATGGTAGTTTTAATGTAGTATAACATTATATTCAAAACATAATATATAAATAAATAAATATAAGCATAAATAAATCACACATGAATCGTTTAAAGTGGCTGAAGTTTATGCTAAAATTGTATTCAAGGTACTTTCGAAAAGTGATAATAACAAAAATGCAATATTTTTTGAAAATGAAACGTACAAAACGTTAGAAAATTATAGAAAGAAATAGTGAGAAACGTTATTAACTACCAAAAGTAATCAAAAATTCATTAAACGTATTCTCATCACTTGACGTAAATAAATATCTGGGTTATTTTGGAATTCTAAAATTCTTAGTTTAATATTTATTAGACGTATTCTCATACGTCATTAATTCAAAATTAATAAATTTCTGTCTAAAAAACAGATTTTATTTAATCATATGACATTTTTTGTTATTGTTATTATATTATATGTTTTATATGTTATATTTTATATTTTTATTAAATATATTTCTATTTCTATTTCTTACTCTTTACAGATATATAATGAGACAATCCTATTGACATCGGTAAGGTACGATCGACCGGCTGATCATCCCATCCGCATTGTGAGCGCTTGCCAGTCAGCTGAGCCTCGAAAATCGAGTACGTCCCGTACCGTCGAGAATCGAGAGTGGTGGATCGTGTGTGTAGCAGCATCCAAGGAGCAGGCAGCTCTCAGCAGCATCCCATCTGTCCGACCGTGGAGCGTATTCGCGGGGTATTCCCAGTCGCTCGAGCGCTCAGTCATCCGACAGCATCGTCCGGGTGAACATCGCTCGGTCGCGTGTGCTTCACAGTGGTGGAAAAAACTATTCGATCAAATTAAAACGAGTGAAGTGTGAGCTAGTGATGCCAAGAAGAAAGATATTTAAAATCGAATAACCGTCAAAAAGAAAAACAAAAAACCCCGATGTGGAAAGTGAAGTGATGATCGTACAACACTTGCAGACAACGCGACTGCCTGGACTGTTGGCCGATTAGGTCGACCAGTTTGTACAATTTTATGCGCCTGAAAGCAAACTGATAGAAGAAGCTACTATCATTGCTGTTTGATATATCTTCTTGGGTGCTTACGGTTAGTGGCTGATAGTGGACTGATTAGATGCTGAGATTGAAGGTGGGTAGTGGTTTATGCACATAAGTGGAACAGTGCAGCGCGGAGTGTTTTTGTGAGTCGGGGCAAAATATAGTGTGGCAGTGAGTTTTGTTTCCTGGTACCGATTACGATCGTTCGACAGCGTTTATTTCGTTTTTTTTTTAATTCCTCCGGTACCGCGGTACAGGGAGTGGGTGCCTGTGCAGCTGGTTGATTGCAACGTGAGTGATCCGATTGATTGACCGCATGTAAGCATTTTTGTATTACTTATTCACTGACGTATCCGATACTCGTTGTGGCTTTTTTTGCTATAATTCATCTTTTTAAGTTCATTTTTTAAAACGTTTTCTTAACGCTGCTAAACAATATCTAACGCGATTGCGCGTCACTTTGATGTAAGCAGTGGCGTTGCACAGCATCAGATTAGATCTGTGTAGTTCAAACTCATGCTCAACATTTAATCGAAATATCTAGCCATGATCAGGGTTTGCGTTTGCGACTCCACTGGCAACAAGCTAGAAGACCACAGGCAAAGCCTTGGCAAGAATCGTCGGCTTTATCTCACATCCGCACTACTTTCTTGCCTGCTTTCTCAACTCTTCCGGGATCGTGATCATCGATCCGGCTGTACCATGGAACCAATATATCACCACCCGTAGGTATAAGAGAAGCAAAAGCACATCTCCTTGCTGCCTCTATTCCACGTACGATTAGTTCGTGTCCAAAATCGCTTCCCTCCCTAAACCAACGAGGTGTAACTATAGCAGCCAAGCAGGCCGAGCGCACAATTACCCACCTCAGCTCTGTGCCAACTCCAACTCCACCGCGGTGGGCTCGACAATATCCACTCACGAAAGTGCAGTTCAGGCCGGGTCTGATTAATGAAATAGATTGAAACCGTTCAATTCGTACCCGTTTAATTAGTTTCGCTTTGGCGAAGGCGAAGATCTAGGTCGAACCGTTTATCCAAGGTATCTCTGGATTGGCACAAAGTTCGTCCACGTACTTCATCGGGGCCCTGTAGCGCGATCCGTAATGGCAGATTGATGAAGCACTGCCCGAAATGCGCCTGGCGGGAGGATCGCTAGTGTTTGGAAGGTATTCAGCAAATGAATAATTACCATACTGTGTGCGAAAAATAGTTATCTTAACGAATCTTCGCCGATGAAATGCGAATTCCTCGCCGGGATCATGATGCGCGCCCAGGTTTGAATGCCATGTCGTGCCATGTTCGGTGGTTTGTTTTTCCTACACGTAATCTAATGTGTATGGTGGTGGTAGAAGTGCTCAGCGGGACAAACCCTTGGCGTGGTTCAGCTGGAAGGTTCAGGTTCCATCAATTTAAATAATGATGACCGCCAGTTTGCAGGTTCTGTCGATAAATCTTCCACCTTTCGGAGTATGAAGCCCGCTTAACGAGTTAGAATTCTTTGTGTTGGAATTACGACATGGGTTCGCTTTCTAACCAACTTGTTCGCTTTCTCCAAAAGTTCGAGTGTTTCTTAACAATTTGTTGCAATATTATTTCATTTCAATATAACACCTTTTGCATCGTTGAAAAAGTCTTTCCCCTCATCCTCTCACTGCTTAATGTTTCAATGCTCGCGCCTGTTTGTCATTTGAATCGGATTTATGATTTATGGATTAGTTGTTCCCATTTGACGCACCTTTCCGAGGGCGCGGAAGATTTGTAGCCCCTCGGGCAGAGCATCAGCATCATTCGTCTTGCACCATACCAAGCGCTACAGGTGGTCACAACAGTTTATCGAAAAGAACCCAAATCATTTCTCACTACTTGGACTCAACTGCACCGGGCATGACTCTACATTATGTACACTTTTTAATTGTTAACCGATAAAGCGCAACGAGTAATTAATTTAAAAAAGAACTTCATTTCTAAACGTTGGTTATCAACATTGTGGTTGTGGTTCTTTCAATTAATCATGGCTCTGCGGGTGCCGTGCCGTGTGCCGTTTGGTTTGTTTTGGTGTGTGGATTTTCACACACAATTAAATTAATTTCATGATCACATATCGGACGCGGCTGCGATGTGCAATTAATAATGGGATTTGTAACCGATCATTAGCAACACCGAGATGATGGCCGGGTCTTGTCTTAAGGGTGGCGCTATTAATTACTGTTGCCTATGGGGTTTCACGTGACATTACATTCTCCGGTCGCATATTTGCATTGCAGATTGCAACGCTAACCATGTGGTGTTAGCACTTTGATTAGTTCCTCAACATATTTCAAAATATTCAACTGTTTTCTAATTTGATTTGATTTTTTAATTGTACTGTCGATATTGAATGTTCAATTTATTGTTTAAAATCAAGGTCTGTGTAGGATAGAGGTCGAGTAATATAGAGCAATTTGACAAGTAGCCAAAAGATCGTTACACGTGATTTGACGTTTGGACGCCCTTTTCCGTTCAAATGTTTTGTGTGTAGTTGTGTTGATTAATCGGGATATAGTAAACAAGTAGGCTAGACGCAATGAATCTTACACGTGCGACGAAATGTCAAATGAAATCCAAAATGGCGAACCTCCATATTGGCTATTACTCGACCTCTATGCTACACAGACCTTGGTTTAAAATTATTGATGTAATTTGAAGTAAGAATGCAAGTAAGAATTCATCAAAATATTCTTGTCTCAGTAACAAAAGATGGAATCGATCCAAAATCGACGCTTACTGTGGTAAGACCGTGACAACTTACCTCCCTAACGGGCTCGACATTTGCTACTAGGATCAGAAACTCAGGAGAGCAGGCGTAGAAATGCTCAAGCATTATTTGTTGCCGGTGTGCTATGTGGCAACATTGATATATTAGAAAAAATCAACCTAAACGCTACAAGAACTGCAACACGAAACCGACTGATTATCTATAGAAAGTTTAGAAACACGCAATACGATTCAAATGGCCCAATATTATCGATGGCTAGGGAATTCAATAGATTGTCTGAGCAATTCGGTTATAATATAAGCATAACATCATTCAGAGAACATCTGCGGTTTGATTTATAGCAAATTAATATGTTTGTAATATGTCACTTTAAAATTAGTTCAAAATTTTTATAAAAAAATATTAACTAATCTAAAATTAATATAGAGCCCTGTCCTTTTTAAATTATGTCCTGGTGGACTTTGTATTTAATAAATATCAAATTAGTAAAATCAGCTTGATATATTTGTTGTTTTAACTTTAAGGAATCTGTAGAAAACTTCGACTAAACCTACCAGGCTCTCTTTAGAGTTTTGCAGGGTTTTTAGTACACTTTTGGAATATTCAACCGTTTCTCAATTTGTTACATAATCAAGTTGAAAAACATTTGCTACTTTATTGATCTTTTGATCATATTTTCATCAGTTCTATACATAGCTGTCACATTCAACACTTCAATGTGCAAAATCTCAAAAAACGACCTCAAATTCCGCACCTAAATTCAACAACTCTTTCATTTTTAGCTTTTACATTTAATAAACTTTGCTTTAATTTTGTGTTACTTTTTGAAATATTATACATCTTCCTCACTGTCTTGTTTATTAATGAAGATGCCTTAGTATTCTAACAATTTCCATCACAATAGGGCTCAATCCGTTGCCCTGTTCCTAGCTTACCAGCATTGTTCCCACCCAGAGCCTCAGAAACGATCAATCCCCGCTTTAAGCCAGCAAAATATGCCTTTCCCTATCATTTTCGTCTCACTTTCAACACAGTTTAAGACAACCCAGAGACAGACGCAGGGTGGGCTCACCGCCTTCCAAAACAACCTATAATTTCTACACCTCATTACGTGGTTCGTTTTCTACACCTCACCTCATACATTCCACTGTCGAACATAACCTATTTGTTCTAGCATTGTTGTCCGACTGTCTGTGAGGGAGAGACATTGACAAAACAAAAAAAAACTAACCCCGACTGTCGTCCGATTAGTTATGAGCATGATCGACACACGAGAGTACGAGTGCCTCGTGTTGCAAATTGGTATGGAAAAGCAAACCTGGCAGAGGGAATGAATTAATGATAACAGCTCGCCCTCTTGACGCACCGAACCCTGCCTGGAACGGCAAATACCTCAGTGCCGCTCAGAGCGTCTCACATCGCATCTGAAACTATATCTGAGACATCTGACATGGGCACGTTTCATTACCGGCGACCAACCATCATGCGGGGTTCCCCGCTGCTATTGCGCCACCAACAGTCTAACAATGCCTGCGCCAGGTCAGTGGGCAAATTTTGCACAACAGTGCACGCGCACCGTCAAGAGAATGCTGAGATGACAGAGAATTAATGCAACTGCTTCAAGCCCCATTCCCCCAACAATGCACCGACATAAAGGCTCGAATGGAGCAACGATGATGGCCGATGGGTTTTGTCGTTGGAAACCCCTCACCCAGAGGGATTGGGACCGACATGGCGGGTGAAGATTTAGATAATGACTTACTCAGTGCTTACCGTCTGTAATTAGCATTTTGTACGATTGATACTTTATGACGACATGGTCTCATGATTAGCCCACGGGCAAACCGGACGTTCGATCCTGGGCTCCGTTCGAAAGCACGAGGTGCGAATGGTATTAAATTTGATTTTCGGCACTCCCACACTCGTAAAATGTGACCATCACATAGACAAGCGAGGAAATTGATATGCAAAACAGATATTTACAGATTGCATCCTTTTACGGGTGGAGGAGTTTCCCTGTCGGAGCTATGCTAGACTTTTATGTGTGTCATTTGACACCGAATGTCCGTCATCTTCGAAGGTTTACGAGTACACGTCAATTAGGTGCACGATTGGATAATCTATAATTGCTTCGTCGGTTGTTATTTGAAATGGACATCCGAGATAATAAGTTCCACGTATATTTCCACAATCCTGTTTTATTAGGTTGTACTATAAATATTTTTAATCTTCCCAACACTGGACATCATCATTCCGGATGTTACTCCCGACATACGATCATCATCAATCAGCCACTCTTCTGCCCACTATATATATCTCTCTATCGCAGGCTAAATGTTATTAAATAATTAAAGCATCTTAACGATGTATCCAAACACCTAACTCCATTTCCGAATGTGTCGCCAGCATAGCGCAAAAAGTTATTCAATTACGGTTTCCATACTGAGTGCTGATGCTGCTGCCAATTCGTGTGCGGAATGGTACGATCGTTTTAAAAAAGATGGTGATGATCATGATGATGAAATAAATGGCAAGCAGTTAATCAAATATAGCCTTAATTGCTAGCGATCTTCTTCTCAACCAGCGAAACGAGACTGAGGGCGGCTACCGTGCTGGGTGCTGGGAAGATGGAACGCTCACAATACTCGCAAGGTACCCTAGAAATGGGTGGCAAATTCTTGTGTGTGAAACAGTTACCGTGCGTGTAACGTCTTTCATTGCATTCCTTGTGATATGTTCAGTTTTCTTGGACGATTTCTCTCTCGTTGTTTTTATTGTTCGCTTCAGAGACGATTAAGACGATCAGGAGCTACAGAATGTGGACGCTGTATCGACATTAATTAAAAGTGATGCTTACCGTCATCTAAATTACTTTTACTGGTGAAGTAGTATCACTATTGATGATCTTATATTTCGTTGTAACGCGAGAACAGTAACAATTTCACTTCAGTTTATCACTTTCAGTTTAGTCTTCGGTGTACCTTAGGATAAAGGATCTCCTCTTAGGACAAAGATCTACTAGCTCTCCATCTTGGACTTGCAAGTCTTATCAGATAGTAATACCTTTAGTACTTTTCACTGTCGAGTCGGTCTAGGTGAGATTCGATCCACGACCTACGAAATACTAGAATCACCAAATACTGATCACCAAAATGCAAATGCGTGTTCTTGAGGAACATCTTAAAAAAATGTAGAAAGTATTATTCATCGTAGCAGAATATCATAAGAAAATTTAATTTATTTAGGATTTTATTAAATATTATTTATTTGAAATATTTGAATTTATTTGAAATAACATTAATAAATCTCTGCTTGAAGTAGTCGAGTCTACTGTAACTTTAACCTATTCCTGACGATCTTTCTATCTAGTTCAAAATATTCTCTTTGTTTAAAATTCAAGTGATTAAAATAACTCAATATTTATAGATAATCTGTTCAAACCAACTTTTATTGCTCTTTTATAATAATTTTTAATTCAAAATAAAAAATAAAAAATTATTTTATAATATTTGACTCTTAAGCTGCTAACTAGGCAGTTCACCTACTTAACTGTGTCCTATATCTACTGCTGATGATGGTTCTCTGTTGATTTACTCATGTGTTATACGCAAATTAGATGTAAATCTAATGCTACTTTTAATATTAAGTTATAAAGTTTTAAATTCATCAAATCGATACAACTGCAGATAATGTATAAAATACTTTAATAATAACCAAACTCAATATGACATTGGAAACATTAAATTTCGCATGAACATTACCATAATATTTACCTGTTCAATTCTAAATCTAATAATAAATAACATACTGCCTGACACATGGCTCCCGGCCTTGCTAATCATCTCCATACATATATCAAACGGCTTCTCCACTGATGCAAAACAATCAACATCGACTAGAGGACTTGTTATGGAAAATGAAAATTCTTTCAATTGCCGGCTTACACATTGTTGCACATTTCGCCGTACTTCCAGTGGGACGAACGCTGCGACGAATGCAATTACACACCAACGTGGTGAAAGAATGTTGATTGCGTCGGCAAACCAACAATGCACTCATTTGATCGTCGAACGCGAGGACCGTCGAAGGACGTCGACGACGTAATGATGTGTGTGCACTGTTTGTATTGTGAGCTGACGCTGGGACGTTGCAGCAAAGCAACAACCATTAGGACGCACCTTTTTTTCTTTGCTTCTCCGAACGGATTCGGAATCGATCATACTTCACGATCACCGACAGTCAGCTTTTGACTTGCAGCTTGTATGTGGCGTTATCTTTGTGGCGAGGAAAAGGAAGGAGAAACACCCGGTGAATTATGATTCCAAGCTGCACAGCAATCTTCCCATTCATTGCGTTGCATTGCATAGTACACTACTGTCGCGACGTTTTGTGGCCGGAGTTCCGAAACTGAAGCTTCCTTCCATAGCATTGTGGCGCAGAAGCATACGAATTATCGCTCAAACAAGCAGAAAGGAAACTAACTGTGGCAGTGGGATTGGGGGGGAAATAGGCTTCAAATCAGCTCACCGCCAAATGGCGTGTGCGTCGGCTTGGCGTTGCCTGCCTCTGCAATGAAGTTGGTTTATCATTAATCATCCATCATCATAGGCGAGGTGTTGCTTCAGGGTTCGACAAGAGAGTCCCGGAGAGTGAAGAGTCGGCATTCATACCACGGTACCGTACCCGTCCGATACCTGGACAAAGATAGTTGCGCGGCTCACATTCGAGCTTTGGAAGAAGCAGAAGGAACGGACGGAAAGCAACCCGGCGGCGGTAAAAATCACTGAATAGTGGTATCCCGCGCGGTACATCCCGCGTATAATCTCTATAATTTAATCAAGCATCAAAACGCAATATGACAGCTTTTGGATCGTCGAAGGGTGCGCCGCGGCTGTATGACGCGTTGCGTCGAAGACAAACCACCTCCCGGGTATCTTCTCCTCCACCAGGACGCCACTGGAGCATAAAATGTCAAAAAAACGGGAAAAGAAGCGGCGGAGATGGCGGTTTGTCGTCGCCTCAATAGCGAATGGGGTGGATTGATGCGACGACCTCGCAGGTGACTCCGTTTGCATCATCATCATCATCATCTTCTTCTACATTGCCCAGTGTGTCCCGCACACTCCCTAATGTCCAACAGCATGAATGATTAATCAAAACATCAAATCAAACCCAATCCAAAACAAACTGTGTGAACACCATCACGCCGTGTCATTCTGTTTTGAAGCCTTTCCGTCGACATACCCAATCCTTGGGAAGTTGCCGATCGTTGCCGTAGATTGGAAATAAAAGCGTCACCATCCGTCAAGATCACTATCACACTCGCATTAAAAAAGGACTTTCTCTCGTCTATTTTTTCAGATTTGCCACAACCACCGGAAGTGAATCGAACGCTCGAAGGAAGTTTGTCAGTGGTTGCTTTGTTCACGCTGTTATTTATATTTGCCCATCCAACACAAGCACACACGCGCAAGTCGTCGGCGGCCGGCTCTCCATCATGGTGCTGGTACTGAACGGTGTGATACAGGATGAGCGCCCCATCAATACCCATGCACTGTTTCTCGAGCATCCCGTATACCGTGAAACGGCCACACAGCTGCTGTCCATACCAACCAAAACGGTAAGCTGCGCTTCTTGTTTAGTTTTACAGGGTATTCCACAATTTTTTGACAGTTTCCCAAGGTTTTTTGATTGCGTTCCACATATTTTTGAATTCTTCTCGAGGTTTTTTGACGGTTTCGCAAATAGTTCTGAATGCTACTTTAAATAAATTTAAATAAATGTCATCTTTGAGGCAAAAAAAGTTTAAAGAAAATTGACCGCTGCGAATGAGGTGGTTGGTTAACGTCCTAACAATCTGCAGAGACCGTCAAGCTCATTACCAATGCTTGATTCACCTTTAACATCTTTATTTTTTGTGTATCGGCACAACAACCTCAAAAGGGCCTAAGCCTATCATTTCTGGCTTGTTTTGTCTCTATTTATCCGTAGCCGGATAGTCTGTCCTGTTTACAGAAAATTGATCTGGATGGGATTTTGGACTGGTCCTGTGAAGACCTGCGCCGATACCTATACATCACCGGACCGCACTAATCAAAAATCCTCGAAACGAATTCAAAAATATATGGAAAACCGTTAAAAAACCTTGGGATTCAAAAATATGAGGCACGCAGTCAAAAAAATGTGGGACGGATTCAAAAATATCTGCAACGCAGTCAAAAAAATGTGGGACGGATTCAAAAATTGATGGGAAACTGTCAAAAAATTGCGGGATACCGTGTATATGATTTTTTGGCGATTTTAGTGAAATTATTTTTTAGAGAAAAGGACATTGTTAAACGTATGAGAGGCCTAACACCAAACGCTGTAGACAGAAAATTAAAACAATGACCAAACTTCACGAAAGACTTTGCAAAACAGGTTGTGATACTTCAAGAATAACAGAATGATGGAAGATAATCTATTAAAGATCCTAGACATAGATGAACACCAAAAGGCAACACCAAAAGGAAGAGAAGAGTGCCTCAGAGCACTTTCAGACGAAGGAAGATTATTATAATTTGCATCAGAAATTACACCCAATATTCATAAAAAATAGTAAAACTGAAAGATAAAGAACATTTATTGGATATTCATCCTATTTTCCCCCAATAACAGGTAGGTGCTCCGGGATTGCTGTACGTTTGTCAGCGCGAAATGGCCGCGGTGGCACCACACGACCGTAACGTCAACATTATTGGATCCGATGATGCAACCACATGCATAATCGTAGTCGTACGACACTCAGGTATACAGCTTTTCAATGGAAAGCTCATAAATTAGTTCCTTTTACTGTGTGATGTTTGAACTGCTCTTCCTTTTTCCTTTTTTTGCAGGATCTGGAGCGATCGCCCTGGCACATCTGGACGGTAACGGGACGGACGAAGCCGTATCGGCAATGGTGGCCCGCGTACAGGAACTTGCATTCGGCTATCCCGAAGGGCGCATCGAGCTACAGCTTATTGGCGGCTTCAGTGACCCGCAAGGCTACGCGGAAGATCTCTTCAGCAACATTATGCGTAAGTGTGTTTGTGTGCGCCTTCCCCTTTTTGACATCTGCTAGAGCCATAAAGTGTTTTGCAGTGTTTTACAACCACCAGGCCCCGCGAAACCGAGCGAAACGGTTGGCCCGAACGAATGACAGACAAAACGCCGGCTCGAGTCGGACGGTCGCACATTTATAGAAAAGGTGTGGAATTTGTCTTCCGAACCTTACTCGTGGAGGTGTGCAATCTTTCACCTGAACCAACCAAACAAAATGTGCGGAGATCTTCTTGCGCGGTCGGTCAGAGGTTGCGAATGGTTTTGGCGTTTAGTGCCCGTAGAAAATCCTCTAAATGGGCAAATGGGACTGTCGACAGAGAACGTAAAGCGCACATCGAGTCACTTGCTCAATGATTCACTATTGGACACATCACAGTGCGAGGTTAGGCTATAATTATGGAATCGGAATCTATTTAAAACGATCAAACGGCCGACGAGCAAAAGGGTGAACCGACCAGAGGTCGGGTTTCTCTTCGCTTTCCTTTCCTTACGTTCGGCGGGGCAACATAAAGCTTGATCGTCCATAAATGTGATGTGGTTAACAGTACTGGTAAATGGGTGGATTACATTTCTACCCGAAGCGGTATACATCACGCGGAAGTTACGTCTATAAATCATCATAATATTTATATTCGCAATATCCATTCGATTCGGAGTTCGAGATGTTGCATGGGTATATTTTTTTTTACAATCACTAAATTGAAACCAGAAATCGCCACAGTGTCGCCACATAAGATATTGTTTCAGCAACACTTTACGTTTCGGATGTTACGTTATTATTATCAATTATCGATACGATTTGCTTTGTCGTCTAGAAAGAGGACTTAGAGCATGATTGCATGTGCACTGTCCAAACAAAGACTCCTGCCACTGCTGACGGAGGAAAGTTACTCCCCAATAAAGCTTAGTCAAAATTTAATGACCGTATCAGGATGCCACATCGGTAGACGATCACATTGAAGTATGGTTTGAAGCCACAAAATCCTAAACCGTTTCGAATATTCTCTCGACACCCTCCCCAGGGCGTGCATGCGCATCGTCACATCGACCGATAAATCCCAACGGAGGAAGCAGGGCAGCAGCTTTCTAAAATTGATGATAGAAAAAGATTAGGTAACACCATTAGTATTTCTATTTTTTTTTCCTCCCCCCGGTTCTCTGGGTGATGCTGTGCCGGGTTGTGGTGCTTTGCATCCTTGCCTTATAAACGTATAAGCAATCCAGTGATCCAGGCGAGAGTGTGAGAATACTGGCCAAACGTACCATCCCATAGCAGATTCCGAGAGTGCTGACCATTTTCCGTTTTCACCATTAAAGGGCTAGACAAATCGTCTAATGTTGTCCAACATACTCGTTCCTCGCTTTTTTATACTCCCCTAGGTGGCGTTTGATAAACAACCTTATCGAATTGCTCGTACGAGATATTGGAGGATTTGCTTAAATAATTGGTGTTTTTATTCCGGGGAAAATAAAGATACCCTAAAATAATGGATAACCGAGTGGTGTAGTGACCTTATGTTGGAAAAATGAATACCTTCTGATGAAGCAAGGCCTCATTTATTTTAATCATAATGTTTCATAATACTGTGGTAAATTTGCATATTTTGACTAATTAATATGTTATCCTTTTTTAAGATAATTTAAATTGTAAAAGTTGTTGATATTAGTTATTGATATTGGAATTAACAAAACATTTTCTAAGATTTTTGTTTTTTTTCTAAATGAAATATTGATAGTTTTAAATTAAATCTTGATAAATCCATTCTGCTTATATTATGTAATATTTTTAAGAAGCAATTTTCATGTTGCCTTTGGTTTGTAAGTCCTTGAATGGTGAATGTTTTATTCTTCAATCAATATAAACTAACATCAATCAAATAAGGAGTAGGATGAGAATTTAACTATACTCCAAACTTATTCATTTTTTGTATGATAAAGAAACCTTTTTTATTTGGTTTGAACAGAAATTTATGACTTTAAAAGTAAAGGTGTTTTACGGTCAAAATTATGTTTTCTTCAGGGACTATTAAACATCAGACATACTAAAATTAAGAACTCATTTTTACAGGTATTGGAACAAGGTTGTCCGGTGGTGTATTGGTAACGGCGCCGGTCTTCACACGTGAGGACCGGCCCAAAATCCCAACCGGACCAATTCCCCCCGTACGCTGGATTGATGATCCCGCTACGAGTAAATAAAATCAAAGTAAGCCAGTAATGGCAGGCCTTTTCTAGACTTCTTGAGGTTATTGTTGTGCCTTAGGAACAAGGCCAAATTATATAAATCTGTCACTAGAAAAAGAGATTACAATGGTCACAAACGACTTAGACAAAGTGGACTATAAATTATTATTTACCAAGGCATAAAGTGGTCGTATGTTACTGATCACCATCGCAAATGTGTTTTTGATTATCGTCTAATTGTAATTTCATTTCAATTAAATATGTTTCATTTACATTTGTTTGCAATATGATCCATCCGAAGGTGTCCACTATTGGGCAATGGCATACGTAATGCATACGCTAATCACCCAAGTTTACATGCGACTTAATACGCTATTAAGTCCTACCGACACGATATTTATTGCACGAATCAAGCAACCACCCCCGGAGGGTTCTCGATACCCATTCATCATTCATCTCGACGGATCGTAGCACACGATCGTAACGTCCACCCGGGTGGTGGTGCAAGAAATTTAATTATAGTGATTGTAACATCTCGTAAATTATAATTGACCGCCGGAATGGGACCGCTAGAGCCGAATGGGAGGGAATATATCACCCACGGCGCGAGGATGCCTTCCACGATCATTTATGCATGCCGGTCAGCATGTATGCTGGTGATTCTAGGACACACAAAGAGACCAAAAGAAACCGGTACCGGAGGCTAATTGTGACAACAACATCACAAACCATAAGGGTACGCGTACAGCCGAGTTCCGTGAGGAGATTATGGTTCTTAAGAAGTGTTAATCACCCACGAGCTAGCTGGTTGGGTGTCGTGTTCCGCGCGACTTCAATCCCACTCCAAACATCCATTACGTCCATTACACGGCACTTTTGCCTCGCATTAGTCACGCGTCTCCTGAGGCTTTAATTGAATGAAGAATAATGCATTTAATTGAAACCGGTTGAGCGTAAGAGAGATCGAATGGAAAGAATGAACGTAACGTACTTTAGATTCGATCAAGTACTCGAAGAAGCGTATGGGAGAAAACAAAAGTCCCTTTTTTTTCTTGCGCCTTCTCCTTCTCCCAATCAAATATGAATGAACACTCTGCCGGCCACCCATCCACCCCTTTTCGGTGATAGCACTTACCCTCCATATTCTAATGGCCACTTAATTCAATCAAGTGCAAACTACCGCTACTGGAGGAGCTGCCAACGGTGGCCGGTGGCTGGTCAGCACAGTTGACGGCGAAAAGGTCAATTAGAAAATAATTAAATAAAAAAATTGACACCAATCGAGCACCATTCGCTGAAGAGAACATCTTCCAGTTTGGGAAGGGGCGATAAACTGATCGTTCCGTTGAGAAGATGCTATGAAAAATTGGATTTTTACTGTGGAACTTCAAGTTGCAAAAATGAAAGTAACAACTGTACTTATTTGCATTATAATTATGGATTATCAATTTAAAATGGTTCAAACGGTTCTGAAATAGATGCTCTGTTATTAGAAGCATTAATTTCGGGGTTGACAAAACTGTGAAGCTTCTAGTAGACTCTTGTAACACTACAATTTCTAATTTCTTGGCCTATCATTACTGATGTTGCTTAATATTTTTTAAGAAAACTTTACAAACTCTTACAATACTTACCAATTATTGACCAACGTTTTGTCAAGGATTCAAATATCCAGTACAACTTCGCTTTTGAGATCTAATTCATTCCATTGATGCCGAACTGTTTTGTTTTTTTAGTTGTTCCGCGTTGTACTAATCCAATCTACTCCAACTCGGATTTATTGTGACTTCGTAGATTCAATGCTGATCCAAGTCTGTCCAATTGAATGCAGGACTTTTGAGATGTTCGAACAACGCAAGCGTCTACCACCACAAGCGCAGTGCTCATGACATTTCAACGGCATTACTAAACACCACAATCAAAGCAGGCATACTCCAATGCAAGCACATGATATCACAATCGCAGCGCAGCTTACCACAACACCAGTACGACGGTAGGAGTGAAGTACGATCCGAGGAATATAAACGTATCTTTGGATGGATTTTCACTGCCAGACGATGGTTGTTAGTAACATTTACTGTATTTTTCATGACATAAAGCATATTTAATTCAATACATGCAGTAAATATTTCTTCGGATCAAAACAAACATCATTTAGCTGTCAAAATCCTTCTCAGAATGCGTTTATACTGCTCGGATTGTACTTGGCTGAGACCGTCATGATACCGTTTTGTGATAAGCGGCGCTGCTATTGTGATATCATGTGGTTGCATTGAACTATGCCTGCTAGATGCTATGTGATGCGCTTGTGGCGATTGGTGCTTGCGTTGTTCTATCATTTCAAAAACCCTGTAAACCAAGGAACATATGAAAGCATTATTGTTCCTCTCTCACTCTCTTTTAAGCGTAACGACCAAGGTCTCTGTAGGATAGAGGTCGAGTAATAGCCAATATGGAGGTTCGCCATTTTGGATTTCATTTGACATTTCGTCGCCCGTGTAAGATTCCTTGCGTCTAGCCTACTTGTTTACTATATCCCGATTACTTAACACAACTCCACACAAAACATTTGAACGGAAAAGGGCGTCCAAACGTCAAATCACGTATAACGATCTTTTGGCTACTTGTCAAATTGCTCTGCATTACTCGACCTCTATCCTACACAGACCTTGGTAACGACCTTTTAGGTCATGCTTGTCATTTCTGGCAGGACTACTAGACTCAATTTTATAACGTAGCCGGATAGTCAGTCCTTGTTACGAGAGATTTGTCCAGATGGGATTTTGGACCGATCCTGTCTTGTGAAGACCATCGACGTCACTAATATACCACCGGCCGCCCCTAATTATTGTTCCTTTTTTGTTTAATAAAATCACTGTTCAGGAGAATTCACTTATTATGTTTATAACTATTGATTATAGTTGTTTATGTTTATTTACTATTTGCCTATTAATTATTAATCGAGAGACAGATTATTAATGAATAGACCCCAATAAAGCTGAGGACTCGTTTAATGCCAGATGTTAACGTATAATAAACATATTATGCAGACCGTCCATAACAAACAAAATACGATCTACTTTAAGCCTTCAGTTTATTTTCCTTATATCTAAAACCATATATCCCTAATTTATCGTAATCTATATCAACTAATTTCTTATCTTTAACATTTCAGAATCATTCCACAAGCATCCACTGGAGATTGACCTGACACAGTCGTGCGTCGGCGAGCTGAACACAATCGTGCGCGATGACGTGAACTGGCCAATCATATACGGTGTCGGCGTGAACATTAAGACGGGTGAAATCTTTCCCGCCACCTTCCCGGACAAGGGTCCGGATCTTCCGCTGCGAATGGCGCGACACTTTACTGGTAGCCATCAGGTGCGTATAGGCCGCTGGTACGCTTTACAGTACGCGGTACAATAATGGTGCGTATTATTGCAGGTGCTAGACATATACGATGCGGCGGTAGGCATGTTACGGATCGGCCCATTCAATTACGATCCACTGCGCGGCGTTGATCTGTGGTTGGCGCAAAGCGATGAGTTTATACTAAAGCATCTCTCCACCAGCCCGGATGTGGAACCGCCCCACTTTGCCATGCAAGTGAGTAGGAGCAGCAGTGGAATACAGAACAACAAAACAGATTAATAATAAAATATTTTGTTTTCTCTTTCGTCTCAGGTCCGTGCCACACTTAGATACATACAGGACAATCAATTTCCGGCAGTTACCGTGTTTCGCAACAACAATCCACACTACTTCCGGCGGGACGAAACGACAGGCTGTTGGGCACCGGTTCGATATTGAGCAAGGCGTTATGCGTTATGTTTTGACTGGAACATTAAATCATAAGACAAAACATGCGACCGTGCATGACGAGGACCTTGTCCCTAGTAGACCTATTTCCTTTTCCTACAATCCCATTGATAGGACCCCAAAACAAAAGGTGTTGTAAAAAGAAGGAAAACTCAACCTCTCTATGTATCCATCTCTCGCTTTCTCTATTTTTCGCTTCCCATATTTATCGAAGAAAAAAAAACTATCGTGCCAATATACGAAGTGGTGGCTATCGTCGTTGGTTGTCAATATTATGCTCACAGTTTGTTACGTTACGTTTACTCTACTTTCCTCTGGACTTGGATAAATAATTTTAGTGCCTTTTTATTTGTTCCGGTAGCTCACATTGGCTCCCGTTTCGCGCATTGTTAGGAGATAAGCTAGAGAACAAGGTGCCGCACAGTGTGCAGAAATAGGGCTTCATAATGTACCGCATGGTTTAACTTTTCCTTCCCTCCCCGATACAATATTGACTGTTGCTGTGTGTACTGATGGAAACAAAAGATTAAACAATACGCTCCTACACACACATAAATGCTGTAAACGATTGCCCTTGCTCGGTATTGAACACTACATTGCGCAGTGATTGCAAAGCTATTTAACAAACAATAAATGAATTTAAGTATGTTTCATTAGGAGGATTGTGATACTGTGGTGTTTTTTTTTTGTTGTAATAAGTTTAATGTCACATATGTAACTGAAGATATTTTTCTGGAGTGAATTAATTAATTTTCTTGTTATTCTTCTTTTAGGTCCTGTAGGTCCGACAAGCAATAAGTTCTGACTAATGTGCCTAGCTAAGACAATCTTTGTCGTAATATGGAATCAGAAATTCACGCGAAAGAACCATGTGCTAGTTGAGCTATTTGGTGGAGCAGATATTCGTCAGCATGAACTCAATTAAGAAGTGCATGATTGTTGGATCAAAAGCAGCCGAACCTTTAGGCTGTCGAATATTCTGTTATGGACTGATATTTTACTTTAACTAACTACTTTGATACTTTGACTTAACTT
Source organism: Anopheles moucheti (assembly GCF_943734755.1). Lineage (NCBI taxonomy): Eukaryota > Metazoa > Arthropoda > Insecta > Diptera > Culicidae > Anopheles > Anopheles moucheti. The sequence continues at coordinate 80,040,496 of NC_069140.1, forward strand.
AGAACTTAGATTTTAGGAACTTTAAAGACTGTCCAAATTATTATTAAATTATATTATTAAGAGACTTATCCGAAAAATGAATGACTTGTTCGTTGTCTAATCTAAAAGTTCTTATGTCTGAAGTCAAGTCGACCATTAAAGTAAGTCGTCATCATTAATTTATTTCCGTCATCATTATCATTAATTTATTTATTTTTATTAACTCAAGAAATCAAATCATTGCATACATTTCTATCGCATGAAGAGAAAAAAACACACTAACATCGGTTTTAAATATTATCGTAATTTTATTCGGCAACGGTGTGTTATACAACGTAAGGATCATTATGATCGTCTCGTACATCATTGACTAAAACAACACATTTAAATTAATCACGGACACGGACACGCGCACTGCCACCGGGCTTGGTGGCCACAGAATGATCACATGAAGCATAGAATCGTTTCAGTAAATTGTGTAATGTTGCTATTGCGTATTTTCCACTTGTGTCCGTTCATGGAGACAAACCAAAACACAAACTCTCGCGTGTACCACCAAGCGGGTTAATAATTTAAACATTTATAAAACATATTTTAAATATATTTCTACATCCATTCGTTGCATACGGTACTGGGATTTGCCCGATCCGGTGGTCCGGTGAAACAACTCCGCAAGTCACAAAAGGCACAACGTATTTCGTTTGACGAAATTACACTGACCGTACCGGTGTGTACAAATAAGCGCATTCTAAAGCAGAAACAAACAATTATTTACAACAGGTCTCCCGCTTCACCACTACCCATCGGCGCTTCCCTTCGGCGGGAGCACTGAATGGGGATGGTGCGTAACGTATAAACGATTAATTGCACTTGATCCTGCGAACAGACTGGGAACGGATACGGGATGGGGAAGTAAGGGAGGGGAGAAGGGGACGGGAACGGGGACAGGTGGTAGTGTGTAGCTACTTTTGTTACAGGCGTATGTGAGAGTGCTTCCTCAACCTGCACATTGACACTCGCGTGGAGAAAACCATGGGAAGACCAGGATTAAGACTGCTTCATTCCAAAGCGTACGCCGCCAACCCGTAACGGAAAGGCATTCGGTCTGCTTCCACAACATCCCGGAACACCTGCTGAACACCCTAGAACATGGTCAGCATTCGTGCAAGTGTCACCGTAATGGCGGTACACAGGAACACTTGCAGTGTGGCGGCATTTACCCGGAAGGCGGCACCTGCGGAGGAAAAAAATCAGGAGAAAATGCATGCATCAAATAGGAGTAGACCAATCAACGCACTCCCAGTTGGGCGTTTAATGGAAATGAAGCCTAAAATATTAATGCCCGATAAAAGCCCAAGCGAAGGTTGATTGTCAATGTGTGAAATTTTCATTAATGTTAAGTCTTTTTTAATTAATGTTGTATATAAAGTATAATTTAAATATTAAGTGATTATTTACTCTTGTGTTTAAATATTAATTGCCGTTCGAATCTTCTTTCTACTCTCGATAGATCACTCGCTCGATATATGGTTTAAAACGTTGAGACTAGTCTTTGGTGAATCTGAATCAGATTAATGAAACTGAACGAATATTTATACTGTGAAAAAAACGACTCTGCAAGCGACTCTGAACACTTTGTAAATACATGAAATAACTCAAGTACTGCTATTGCTTCGATTGCATAGACAAATTAAGCTAAATTGTATTTTCCCTAGCGATATCTACGAATTTTAAACAATAAAAGTTAGCAAAAAAAAGCTTCTTTATGTCGCTTCAAAGATTCTTCATTAAAGATTCATGTAAATTATCTTTTTTCACAAAATTCATCAGCCCCTAGCCGCATCAACCATGTGAATTTTTATGTACTAAAATTAATTACTTAATGTTACTATTATCGACACGAATTTCATTTTGATTAAATTTCCCAGATTACTTATAAAAAAAAATGTACACATATTACAAATTTCAATTTGAAATGCCAATGCGCTGGTTTATTTGTTGATCGTGTGTTTCGCAAACGGTTGCTTCACATTATGTTGTTTGTTTCTTCGTCCGAAGACAACTTACCCTGATAAGGCATACTGCTGTGCAGCGTGTAGTCCGTTGCCGGTATCGTCACATCGCACTGGAGCTCCAGGTTTTTGTCCGGATCCGGTAGGATGTACTGTACGGAAACGTTGTAATAGCCGGTATATTCCTGCACCTGCTCGAAAGCCACCGCATCCGACACCCGTTGATCGTCAATGCTAAAACGGAAAGAATGTTACCATTAGCATGGTTCGTAAATGTAAGATAAAAACTTAAGCAATTAATTCTTGTCTGTCTGAGGTGGAGCATTAAAATTAATTGAAAGTTAACTAATTAAATTTTGTTAAAATATTAAACAACCTCATAATACACGTATTATGCAATAAAATTAAAATAAAGTTATTCTAAAAAAGAGAAGAACACAAAAGCTGCTACGCAACAGTGAAAATTATTTTCGTAGTGCCGCTACTCGCTAATAGATGGCGCCACACAAAAAAGCTAGTTCAATATGTCAGTTGTGATGATTGTACTTTTCGATTGCTTGTATTCATACCGAATCAAGTGAAATAACGATTTATAAAGAGTTCCCTGCTTATAATATGCAATGTATTCTAAACGTATTACGTATTAATTCATTTCAAATATATAAAACTCACCGCAAAGCAACATCCGGCAGCGGGTATATTTCTCCCACGTTACAAAACACCACCGTACTTCCGTTCGTTTCCCGCTGGAAGCCCAACGAAAAGTCCGTCTCCGGTACGATCATCTGCAGGTGGGCGGTGCTCGATACCAGCTCTTCAAACGTCGACACCTGGCACGTGTAGTTGCCGGTGTAGTTGGCCATTGGGTTGATGAACTTTATAACACTGTGCTTGTGGAGCCGATCGTCCGATTCGGAGTAATCCAGGTCGATGTGTCCCTTGAAGGAACTCTGCAAAAGAAGAGCAATTCCGTGTTTGAAGTTCCTTTTTTTTTTGTTTGGAATACAAAACATACAAACACGATCGGATTTCTGGACGGTATCCATTGGTAAAATTGCAGATCGTTGTGTTTCCACTTCAGCACGAATCCCTTCGATGAATCATCGTCGATGTCGTAATCACAGCCGAGTATGAGCGGTTTACTTTCGCCTTCCTCGCGCGATATGCTGTACGACGATGGTACGCGCACTTTGGTGATTTTCAGAGCGGTAATAACTGAAAAAGAAACCACAGAAACGTTAAAGAATCGTTGAAACAATTAAATGTAATAAAGAATAGTTCTAAATATAAAACTATGGGGAAGAGCATAAATACACATACGAAATCCTGATAAAACTGGAATTATTATAATTTTTACTCAAAAAAGAGCATCAAAAAGAGAGAAGGACGAAAATGAGAAAGTGTTTAAACAGAGTTTCCATAAATTGCAATGAAAATTCGAGGCATTGTTGATAAAGGTGGTCCCCGAGATACGCTATTACAGTGGACCGCGCAAGTCACTAAAAGAAATTAATACTAAAAATACTTAAAATTACACGGCGAGCTAAAAAGTTACCAAAACATTTTAGAACAATTGTCCTAAACTAATAATGACTAATAAATGTACTTAAAACGCCTCTGACATCCTGAGCACAAGGTATCAAATATTTCTATTATCTAAAAAGATTAATAGAGAAATGCTTTACAACATTTAACTAAATTAATTATTTTTTAAGTGAAACAGGCAAATTTTGAGTTAAAAAAAAATTCAATTTTGATCCACTGCCAACAACAAATGTTCCGTACCGTAACTGGCTGTAACGCTTGAAATTTGAATGAACAAAATACCAAAAAACATCTTCATTGCCAGCCCGGTGTATTGGTGCGTTGCCGTACAGCTTTGCACTGCAGAAACGTTTGAAATTCGTGCCAACAATCAGCGGGCCGTTGTACACAAACAAACGCTATCTTGAAAGCAATTTCTAACCTCTGGCGTTTCAGATCTCTGCGTTGTCCACCCGTTCGCTTCTTGCCACGCTTGTCACCCCGCTGGTCTATTTTCATCAACGACCACCACTTGAGGTTTGTACAGGATCAGGGCAAAATCGAACCCATATGCCTTACTAACAACGACGCGTTTGGAAAATAAACTGTCCATTGCTTAGAGACGAGACGTCACGCGGTATTTTGATAATATACCAACCACCACCACCACCATGCAACGGCCACAGGCGAACACACAGTCAAGCAAAACGATGAAACGTTGCGACAAAAAACACAACACCACTACTTTGCGTTACGGCAGTTAGCAGTGGTGAGGAGTATACCGAGTACACAGCATTCAAAGTAGTAACATTTATCGGTCCAACAACATCCGGGGCCGGGAAGGTTGCTAATGGATGGGCAAATAGCTTTCGGAAAGCGCGCGAAGCCAAAGGCATAAATCAAACGTCATAAGACGTCAACGAGGTACTGGGCGTTTGATGCTACTTGTGCAGGTAGGGTAAAAAAAAATATCCAAAACTTTTGATAAGTGGTAAAAGCTTATTGCTTCCTTTTAAAGTGATGTTTCATATGAAAATTAGAGAAGCATCCAAACTACAACGAATGTTATAAGGTAAATGTAAAAACATACCTACTTTACATGAAATAATAAAATTTATTGAAAACAAAGATAAAACAACGCAATGATTACTAAACAAACAAAAAACAATAATTGATAAAAATATTCGCTTTTGATATAATAAATAAATAATGATAATAATAAATAGACTAAAAATAATAAATAAAAAATCAAACTAAATAAAATCATATAAGAAACAATAATAACAAAGGATGTGACAAAACTAGATGTCTACATTAAATTTAAATATTCATAAAACAGATTATTTCCGGAATAAGGCAATTGGATAGGAGGAAATGTCAAATAATGAATTTATTATCATTTTGTTTCGCTGGAACGGCCTGGACGTATCGACTTATTTTATTGTTATCGACTTGCTACGAGAAATTGGCCCGGATGGGATTTTGGTACGGTACGTTCGTGTGAAGACCGACTCTGTTACCATCATGCTATCAGGCTGCCATTAAATAATAATTTCATGATTCTAAAAATTTGATCAACTTAGTTGTCGGGCTAAGTCCGTATAGACCATTATACTTGTAAATAAATAAATAAATAAATAAATAAATAAATAAATGAATAAATAAAAAATAAATAAGTAAATAAATAAAATAAAGTCGAATAATTATTTTATATTTTATGTGTTTTTTTGCTAATCCCAACATTTTGTAATGTTTTATTTCGATATGTAAAATTATTTGTATTGGTTTTCTTACGTTTTAATAGATTTTGTAATACTTTTTAAAATAATTTTTATCTTCAAGAAAATTTTCATTATATATAAGGATTTGAGACGGTGTCACGTGAAACACCAGGCAGCTCCATCGCCAAACTATCCTTTGAAACAATAAACTTTGAAAATTAAAAACTAATAAAAACTACTTAAATGAACTACTACAAGGAGCTGACAGCATTTATGTTTAAGAAATCTGAAAAGGTGTATATATATGTAATTTGTTTATAAATAAATTTCATTATTGCATCTTCCCATCATTTTGCAAAATTTCACTTGAATCGAGTTTTATAAAGTTTAAGTGTGTAAAGCAAATTTCTGTTTTCCCTTAATTTATTGTGTTTTTTTATAATTTTACAATTTAATTTAAATGCTGAAATAAACATTATTATGAAATGTGACGATTAAAAATAGGTCGCCAGATGAAACACCAGGCAGCTCCATCTCAAATGCATCCCTTAAACATTGATATCTTTAACAGACGAAAACTGTGTAATATTAAGTTTCCATCGATTTTCAGCAATCTTAATGCTTTAGGATTAAATGCAACTCTTAGTAGAAAATAGAAAATTACTTTATGCCATTTCTTACCATCCTTATTTCTCCTCTCTTATCACTCAATCCACGGACTTCCCGGACCGAGTTGGTCACAATGCAAACCACCCCCTGTTGTGGGTGGAAATTCTTAACGCTCCCCGCGTTGGTATATATGTACCGGAAGCTTATTCTTCCTTAACGCCAGTCGCACAAGTGTGGCGAAGCAAAAACGATAAATTAAGGTCACGCAAACGCACACCAAGAACCACCATTTTAACCACCATTCATCCATTCGCTTCTTACCGTCGGTCGCGTTGTAGAAAACCAGCTGAGGCTGAAAGGCGTCATAAATCTAATTTCAAAACATGATTGACGCGATGCGCATCGGTTCCCGGTCAGGACGCAGCAAGCAACGTTTCACCATTGACCGGTATTTGGGTGTTGGTGGCGGGAAAACTGTTGCTTCTGCGGCTGGTGGAAATCGATTTCCACGGAAAGTGTTCCGCACCCTGGGGGGTGTGTAATAAAAAAAACCGGGGAATAAACCACCACCAGGTGTGCCATTACCTTCAAATGTGCCTTCTCAAAAAAGGGATTGGCCACTGCAATTAGATCACCCATAACTAACGGCAGGGGAGGAGTATTACTTTAGTGCTTGTTAGCGTTTCGGGAAAACCCGATGCAACGGTGCATAGCCATTTATCATGCCGCCTACTTTTCCGCCTTGTATGCGATTCCGTTGCAGTTCGATGCATCTCACGTGCATCAATAGCAATGCTAGCAAATAACGGGCCTTGGACGTTTGGAGGCCACATTTGAAGCATTGTGTCACGATCGTAATCTACTGTGATCGATGATGGATGGTCTCTCTACTTGAAGGGATATGCAAATTCGTTGCAGTACATAATAAATAAATTTTAATTTTCTCTCTCTCTTTTTTCTCTCTCTCTCTCTCTCTCTTTGTCTCTCAAGCACACCAAAGCAACCGATTGGACTGGTAGGAAGTTTCTAAAAATAATCATCCCCCAAAACGACAGTGGAGTGTATGTGGTCGCTCCAAACCATCTTCCGGTCAAAGACACTCGACACGACTGTCGCGGCCAAAGACAAGTGGCGGAAAATGTGTGCCAAAATTTTGCCCAACACCCCACTTTCCAGACCGGGGTTTTGCGCACTCGCGGCGCGGGCGTTTATTTTTCTAGCCGGGCCGTGTTTGCTGCATGGCAATGGAAATAAACCGCTTTGGATAGCTTCACCAACGCTGGCATATTTAAAAATAGTGCCTCGTGCAACGTTGTTGGGGGTGTTGGATGGTTGTTGAATTTTAAGATATTGTTCTTAATTTTTAAAACAAAGTTTCGTTGTAGTTGCCTCAGATGTGCTGCTAGAAAAATAAATGATCTCACTTTGTTTTTTCATTACACTGCACAAAAGATGATGTCATTGGGGGTTCAGTATATTAGTAAATATGTTTTTCCCCTCTGTACTGCACAAAAATCAGCATGTGTTTCACACTCACACTTGGCAATTATCGTCACAAGTTTTTATTATTTACCTGTAAGTGGTTCACAACAATTATCATACGGATATGAATGTTTACTTTCACACCACGAGGATAATGAGAGACAATAAGTACGAGAACACTTTGTGTGAATAGAAAAACAGTGACATCTTTATGAAAAATGTATGATGAAGGTGAAGGAAAATGGGAAAAGAATACAATAGCTCATGTCTATAATACTCCAGGGGTTGTGAAATCTTAATCCAAATGACATGAAACTTTGCAGTCCCAAAATGGAGGACTAGCGCAGACTTTAAGTAATGTTTATATTCACCATAAATTATGGTCCATTACAGCTCCTTTGACGTTCTAGTTTGGCATTGATTATGACCATATAAACAACGGCTGGTCATTTATTTGAACAAACAATGGTAGATTACAGGCAACTGCTGATACCTCAAGCGGGTCAGATACCACATTCGTTAAGGTCAAGAAGTACGATTATTCGCATCGCAATACGCACTCAATTTCGAACAGCATTACTATCGAGAGAGTGGAAGAATGTTCGCCGGACAATGTTTTCACATGACCTAAACTCTTGCGGTTTTTAGTTGTACTTTGCGCTCAACTTCAGAATTCAAGGATTTATTTCTGTCTTCAAGCAATTCGTTCCACTCACAACACTTGTCGTACAATCTTATATACATTTCACCTCGGTATATATAGCACGTTTGACGAACTGGATTCATCCGACGTAATTCCAGAATAAAAAACGAGTTCCAGAGAAATTTCACACAAATGGCCAAAGAGCTCACTGTTATTCGGAAGGACTTCAATAGCTGCTGCTGACAAGGCAGACTTGAAATTTTAATAGTTAGATTATTAAAATGAGGGACAATAATCGAAATAATATTTCATGACAGATAAAATCTAACATCTGTCATCTGTCATGTCTGTCATTTTCCGTTACCTGTCACTAATTACTTTACCTGTCATCAAAACTAGCTCAGAATACACGATTCTGAATCGGTCCCACCAAATGAGTTATAAATGTCGTCCAGTGAATAATCAATTTATCTGTATTTGAATGCTGACTAACTTTGTCTCTACATGGAATTAGTTGCAACGAGTGATCCTTAAACAAGATCGTCAGCTCAGGAAAAAAAGTCGAAGAAGTCACTAGAACTTTCCAGTGCACACTGTTGCAGTTTTTTTTGCGATCTAAAAGAACCTCTGAAGTCTTGCTAATCTGCCATTGCTGGCTTTATTTCACATTTATTTTTGCGTAAAGCTGAATAGTACAGAATAGCTGTACCACAGAGCAGTTAGTTCTTTTCCGGAACAGCAACCTCAAGAGCTCTAGACCTGCCATTGCTGGTATTCTTTGACCCGTAGCGGGATAGTCTTTCCTGCGTATTAGGTTAGAATAGCGCCAATTCGTACACAAAGTTGTGTTTTCAATATATTTCCCAGCAAGTTGACACATATGTCCAAACAAACAAATACCCCCAAGAAAATTAACCTAAAGAGTAAAACTTCTGTCAAATCTTACATAACTTATAACACTCAACATTAAAAAACAACAATAAACACCAAAAACCTCTACGTCCTTCCTCCCTAAACACACGCGCACGTTAACCTTTCACGCGGATCAACCAGTTCAGCGAACTTGAATTATTACGAAGGTTTTTCCACGCTGACAGACTACCCACACTCACCCACCCGGGGGTGAAGCTTACTTCTCACCGAATGCGAACTAATTCGGGGAAAATAAATGACACCCTGTAATAGTTACATGACCTCTAGTAAAAAAAAAACAAAACAAAAACGAGCACTATTCATATTACCTTGCAGTAGGAAAAGGAGTATTAATCCGGTTTTAAAAATAAGTCCACGCTGCTTATCCATTTGCTCGATGTCCGCTGGGCTTCGGTTGTGACGATTAGCTCGACGGACCAGTCCTAGTGTAGTTGGCTAGACGGTTTTCCGCGCGTAAATGATGATACGGGCTTACGGTGCAGCAGCTCTCGTAAACGTCACACGCACTCACACATACGCGCGCACACAAATGCACACACTATACGGAACAAACCAATAGACACGGTTAATCCAAGTAAACTGATCTGACGCAGCGGTTGAAAGGTATACAACACTAGGAAGGGATATAACATAACAATTTCACTCGTATGTGTGTATGTGTATTTCTTTCTTTTTTTTGAGTTCTTCTAGCAATATATGTTGTTTACTCGATACACATACACATGGTGCGCTATTTTGACGGTTGATGGGTTTATTGTTTTCGCTTCTAAACGCGCGGGATGATATCGCTTCCTCTTGTCACCGCGGCGTGATCTCATCGAAGGCCAATTATGTGATGGTGATGGTGGTTGGTTGGGTGTGTGCATTTGGGTGGTATTCTTTACATTCCACACGCGCGTATATTGAATTCACGTCCGGCACGCCGTGTCGTGTTGCCGAAAATAACACACATCAATAAAATGCTTCATGCTCGGGCATTATGATCGCCCGCACCGCGATCCGGAATTTCCCGGTCGTCCTTTGCGTGCCCTTCCCCCCCTCCAAACCGGGGGACACTTTTTCTTCCCACTGGTGGATGGGGGTGTAGTAATGTGAAACTGTTATTTACTATCCGTTCAATCTTCGTCCTGTGAGTTTAATACTTTGCAGCGAGATTCTGTGCTGGCAGTGAGTGCCGTTTGTGTTTGGCTTTTCACTTTTCCTTTTTCCTGGCACTACTCGTGTACATACATATATATACACATACACACACAGACAGATCAAGGTCACACAAATGATGCGCGGAGTGGATAACGAATTTTTTTTGTTTGCTGAAAGCCGACCGAAATAAGGACGGAAATTATTTGCTCGTGCTCGTGCTCGATTTCTTCCAACAGCAGCAAATGCAATCATATCAAATGGAAACCAGACAGAAGGAAGCTGCCTTAGAAAAGGTAGACAAACAAAAAAGCAACTGTAGCTTCCAATAGTGAACTTGGTTAAGGGAGAAGTACACTGTAGCCACCGAAAAATATATAATTTTTGAATTTTATAATAATAATTGTCATAAAATATCGAATTATTACAATAAATTCTACTGCCTTTTTCTGAATTTACAACAAAATATTTTGTCTGGGCAACCGTTGGGAAACTCCTTTGAGCGGTACCATTATTTAAAACGTGTCACTTCCTCTCGATCCGCGGACATTTTGGAGGACGAAAACGTTGAAAATTAAATAAAACCAATATTTTTTACTTATTCTTTAAAAAACTTCCTGTCATCGTACGTGGGATTGTTTGATTAGGTTGAAAATGTTGAAAAACAATCAACATTGAACATAAAAAGCTTACACCAAAGAGCCTTTTTTGAGGCTAATAATGGTCTCTTTATAACAGACGAAGATAATAATGGGCGACACTTCAAGCAGTTTTTGAATGATAATGTCCGCCAACTCGGAAAACTTGGGTCTTTTTGAATTTCTCGGTCTGTAAGTTTAAAGCTCTTCCTAACTTAAGTACTTGTTTCAAGAACATCAGGAATAGAGTCGTTATTGTAATACACTCTAAATTATTATTTAGGTCAAAATAAATGATTTTGTTTAAATCTCGCAGAGTGTACTATCCCCTTAAACGGAGGCTCTCACTATCTCCAATCCAACGGCACACCAACTATACACACACACACACACCAACGGACGGGAAAGCAGCCAGCGGAAAGATGAAATCACATCACTAATGATAATAAAGGTCCCGAGTGCAACGTTTAATGGTTTCAACACGCTGGCTGGCACATCGGGCTGTCCGATATTTTTAGTACACACAATTCCAACCCCACCCCGAGCGCGCGTGGATCCAAATGAATGGGAGGAGGGGGGAGGGAAAATTATCGTCACACAGCCATACACACACACACACACACATGGGCGCGCGCGGGCGTGCTCTTGCACAAGGAGGAAACACTACCACTTGTTGAGAGAGCAAAAGGGCGGTGAAATATTCGCAACGGTTTGCAAAATTTTCTGCAACTGCAACTGAGTGGAACAAAAAAACGATCGGAAAGAAAGGATGACGATCACAAGATGTGATCGCGATCTTCTCGAGTAGTGTGTCACACAAGATCTTAGGAAGGATTTGACGGCCGTGATCGTGTGATGATATGCGCTCGAAAACGATCACCATTTTTTTGTTATTTAATACACTTTTAATCACTTTTATTAACAGATGATGCAGAAATCTGCGTTGAGCTTAAACTCGGCTTGTTCTTATGACTTTAGCAACATATCGACATAAAGAGGATCACTAGGTTTTCTATCTTATTTTATATTTTTAATTTTCAAGTCACTTTTCCACATTTGTCATCTAAAAAGCACTTCGAGGCTTAATTTGAGCTTGTTCTAGTGTGCTTCTGTACATCGAGATCAAGGCCAAAACTTTAGCTTTCCTCCAAAGAAGGAATATTCTATCTCCCCACAACCACACACACACACATCGCACTCACGCATAAACACGCACGGTTAACGGTTGATCCGATCCGTTTGAACTCCGCCAAGAAACTGTCGGCTGGCGCAGGAACCAGCAGCTGAACGTTATGCCAGGCGGAGAGTTTCCTCGGCCCCGGGGGTACGCGCACTCGGTCTCTCGCGTTGGGTGAAGTATTGGATTTGGTTCTCTCATTATCTCTCTCTCTCTTTCGCCCTTCTTACCACGGTTCGAAGGAAATCAACCCTCCCCTAGCAGCAGCAGGAGCTCAGCCGTGAAGGCAGAAGCCACTACCCACCGTCGTCAACATCAACCCCCCCGCTCTGTCCGGAGACAGATAAAGACGAAGGCACCGGTAGCGCACATACAGCACTTGAGTTTCCCTTCCTCGTCCCCGTGCCTTCCCTCGCCCTTTCCCGTCACTTCCTTCCGGGAGATCGCCTCCCCGGCTTCCGAATCCACCATCCCGCAGTCGGTTACGGTGGATGACGACGGTGGTCTCGTACTAATCATATACGCGACGTCGATGGTGGTTCAGCATTTTCTTTATTTTCCTTATGCCCCGTTAAAAATTGTACACAATATGCTTGTTTTTTTCTCTCTATCACTCTGTCAATCTCTCTCTTTTCTTGCTTTCTTTCACTTATCTACCACAGGGTAGTAGGACGCTTTATGATAGTGTGTGCGTACTATCTTACCGATACTGATTCTTCCTACCGTAGGCATTTAGGGGAAGGGGGGAGCGGGGGGGTTGGGGTTGATGAAAAAAAAAATAAAACTAAATCCCCCACATTTCACATCACGGACACCTGCCGTTACTTGTGCCCGTGTGTTTGTGTGTTTCGGTCTGAAGGCAAAAAAAAACACAGAACGAAACGCAAGGACGGGAAACACTCACGGAAAATCAGCAAATTAAAGATGACACATATCCAATTGAATCGAAAGGGGAATTGGAGGGAAAAGAGGAGGGGATGATGGGTGCAGTAGGGGGTGGTGACGATAAAAAATAAATAAAAAAGCAGCAAAACAGCGAATGGCGAAAAGGATATTTTTAGAGAGAGAGAAGGAGGAAGAGAGAGAGAGTGGGAGATGCTAAGCATTACCGTGAGAGATGCCCCAACATTCAAATGAAATATATTTTAATCACTGTGTTTTTATTTCTTTGCTTCTTTTTTGGTGCTCTGTTTTTTTTTCTTCATTATGATGGAGTGGGTCTGTAATCTTCTATTTATTTCTTTTTCTTTGTATTTTGCGTTTTGCTTGCGCTATACTCACTCTTGCGAACATTAACTGTGAAGGTCATTTTATTTTCTTATTATTTTTGATAAGTTTAATAAAACAATTAATTATTACTTAATATTCATATAACAAACAAACATCTCATCAGAAACACAGTTGTCGTCAATATATTAAGATACAAAAGGATATAAAATAAATAAAACAAGTGTGTAGTGTTAATTAAAAAACACAATTTAATCAATTGGCAAATAAGTTTTACAATATAACGAATAAACAGATTATTTTTGTGACAATTATGATGGCGCTTCGGCATAATATTAATAGGCAAAATTAAATAAACCAAGTATTTAAAAACAATTTTACAACTATAATCATAACTAACGGAAACAAATAAAATTATTACAAACAAAAGACAAATCATTAAAAATTGTTTAAAAAATTAAAGGTAAAAAATATAGCAACCAAAAGAAAAGGAAACATATAAAATCATTAGCAAACAAAAACTTACACAATGAATATGTCTCATATAGAAATCATACATCCCAATATCATCATTTCATCACGCATTTCTGGAATTAACATTTACGTATTTTTGCCTGCACGCCGCTGTTGTTTACATTCAAACGCTTCATCACACCAAAAACCAAAAACTTCCCTTTGCACCAGCCCGATACGGTCTGATAACCAAATCACCATCAACGCTTGACGCTAACCGCGATCAAACGCCTAGCAACTCGGAGCCACTTGTTGCCGAGATTGAATGGCGGCACTTGTGCGCTTATTTTTCCGCTCGACTCGATTGTACCAGCACGTGCCATCGGTTGTGAGAATGTAACATTCGGGCGGGAAGAAAAATTAATCACGGCCCATCGTGTGTTCCTGGTGTTGCCTGCAACCGTGTCTAACGCCAAAGGCATTCCGTTTTCAACGCAACAACAGAACGGTTACGAGAGAGAAAAGGCAATGAAAACAAACATAATGACCGGTCCACCGGAATGGTGGATAAAGGCGCGAATGCACCGGGCAACATTCGACACATCTTGATCGAAACGTGACGAGAGATCGGCTATCGCCATATATGATCGTGTTCGTGCGAGGGTCTCCCCATTAGCTTGAGGAGAAAATTCGAAATATATTTGTTTTCTTAACGATCCGAGTTATTTAATTTTTTACTACTATTAATCGCTCTTTTTTGCATATTTGTTATCCATTTGTTATACATTTGTTATATATTTGTTATATATTTTTTATATATATTTGTTATAAAAATAATATTTAAAATTATCTTTTTTTTTTGTTATTGGTAAAGTCAGGCCGTATATCTCTTTTAAATTATCTATTAAACATAAATTCAATTATTCAAAACAAATATGAACATAAAGTAGTAGAGTAACAACAAAATCCATATAGTTAGTAGAAACGGCATTTAAAATAAAAAACATCCTTCAAATATCATGGACTATTGGAAATGGTTTTTCGTTCTTTAAAAAAAAACATTGCCTAAACTCTTCTAAGCAGTTACGTAACATTCATGCCTGAAGGTCTGATGCTATAAATTTCACTTTAAGCCACAATAAGCCCCAAAAGCTGGTTGTTGCTATTCTTTACCAAACAAACACCCTCGTTTAATCTCGCGCAGCAGAACGAAACATAAAAGAAGAATAAGATAAATAATTCAAAAAAGGGGAGGGGGGACCTATGGCTAAGAAGTCAGATGGGTGATCTGCCCCTTACGAAAGTATTTCGAAATCAGCGAAGCATTCGATCCGTAAACTAAAAACCGTAACCGTATAAACCTAAGCCAAATGCGATACGGGCCGCCGCCTAAGCTGGACACCTCCCGGGCGGCTCACTTTCCAGCCCACCGTCACCGTGGTAAGCATTGGGTACTGCTGACGGATCTCCATCCGACGAATGCTCTCCATCGTGGATGATCGTTCTTTTCACCTACACGGAAGCATCACATTTCCGCGTGTGCACGCAACTTACGCGACTGCGAGACGTGCACTTGAACAAAACAATTGGAAAGCAAACAGTGGGCACGATCACTGCGAGTGACGTCATCTGTAATGAGCTCTTTAAGAGGGAGAATGGTTTTCAAAGGTGCTAAAAACCGTGATCTGTTTGATAGGAACAATGTGATGGGACAGTATGAGACGTATCGTGTGTGGTGTGGTCATGATGGTCAAACGATGGCCACTCTTTACTCAAAGCATGCAAAGAAACGGATGGGAGTTAGATTTTTTTTTTTTTCGTTTCGTAACGCACCTGTGTCAACTGTCCTCATAATGAATTCATGACTCCAAAACAAATATCTTGTGCCTTACGGGGAATAACTTTGTCCAAATAACCATTCCCTGCACGTACCGTCAACACCTCCACGATCAATAAAGCCAGAAATGCCTATTACAAACTCACTGTTCATACGGCGTTGAATGGCAAATAAAAATCACATCACAAAACTATTCACCAGAAGTAGGAAAGAAAAAAAAGCAAATCCCCATTCCACACAGTTTTGGGAAGTAAAGTGATGAAATTGAAATGATTTCATCAGTCGGCTGAGCATTGGGCTGTATTGGGGCCGTTCGGGCACGAAATTCGTTGCATTTATTTTGTGATGATGCGTGATGCGTGATGAAACTTCCATACATGACGGCGGCAATACACCAAATAAACAATACACGCGTGATCGACCGAACAGTGATCGATGTCTGTCTTACATCATTTTATTCGGGATTTTTATTGAAATGTTGAGTAAAGGGAAATGAGAATGCTGAGCATAGCAGCGAATTTCAGCGCATGAGCTCCCATATGATCTAAACTGTCAGTAACATTACAACACACATTTAAAAGATCGGTCATTCGGGATCTTACAGATATAATAAGACACAGTTCGAAGTTCCATCCTAAACAATGACACTGAAGTAATGGTTAGAATTATACCTCCATTTTTTAATTCCAGTTATAAGAATAGAGACGGTAGATGTTCTGTGTAGAATACCTACCAATTTCTAAACCAACTTCTCAACACAATTACTCGAAAAAGAGAGTAGGGCTCTGAGTTGAGAATGTTAGTCAGTTTCAGAATGTTAGCAGAGAAGCATGAAGTGTTGGGGCTTAGTAACTCATCAATTAAGCGATCGCTTCTTGAATGACAAGAGTTCAAAGTCTAACCACTCAATCTTTTAAGTCCCAAGGACTATCTCCATCCTACTTTCAAATCTTTCATGCAGAGGCCAATCCTGATTCTAATATACTGTACAGATATCTTTCATTGCCAGCTCTACTACAGCTCTCTACCACAATATCGACTCGGTGTCCATCGAGAATGTTGATATGTTTTTCACAGAGGCGATCATTACGTTCGACGAATTACGAGTCGTTTAGTTGAAGATGTATTCTTACTCATCAATAGCCAGACGGAAATTCATTAGTTGTTGATATTTATAGGGTCAGATGACATCAAGCCTCTAGTTCGCTGAAGGATCAAGTATATCAAGGTGAGATATGAAGACCGTGAACTTATTTAAAACACTTCCGAAACTCATAACTTATTGAAACAGCAAGGGAGACCTGTTAAGGTGGTTGGAAAGTATCTCTGAAAAATCAGATCACAAGAGCTGAAGTTACTTACTGATTCGCGATTTAGCAACTCGTCCACGTAAAAAGACATTCATCGTGATGTTTTCACTTTTCCTTTTTGGATTGTCCAAGGAGAGAATCTTCATAGAGGATCCCACTCAAGGGAGCCTGCTCCTATGCAGGAGGCACTTTGCCCAGGGATCTGCTCGATTCGCCGAAGTGCCTGCGGGTTAACAACTCTTCAAGCCTCAGAACCTTTGCCGGATGGCCCGGATTGGACAATCACGTCAGCGATAGGCCTTCTGGATTACATTTCCCCAACGGGAAGATGATCGCAGCTATGAGATGATCACTGCTATGACTACTTTGGTTGACCGGCTATAGACTTTGCTAATTGTTGAAGGTCTTTCGATGTAGTATAACACTCATCCGCAACGACAGCTCGTGGTCCCAAGGTTCCATATACAAAGTGACTGGGGTAGCCTAAGTTCAATAAGCCACCACTACGGTTTAACGCTGTATGGTAACCCAAGGGCTTTCCGATACAACGACAACCCCAGACCTAAACGCGAACTCCAACATTACCAGTACTTCACCAGTAATTGTTCCAAACTTTCTTCGCGCCCGCAAGTGTCTCAGTCACTTGACTCTGAAAATACCAAAAACCCATGACCAGTCAGGAATTGCGTAAGCAAGAAGTCCCAGGTTTCCCAGTGCATTTTTCTTACCCAATATCCAGTGTCTGGAATGAGGCTTTGAGTCCACACTTCGGGCTGCGAAGTATCCCATTCTTGTTGCCAGCCTCGGAGAGTGACCTCTCGCTCGACTATTGATTACATATGTGGATAAAGATGAGATATCAGAATTCATCTTATTCTACTGTCAGTCAGGCTAGTCGTAATGATTCCATACAGAAAATGAACCTTGAATCTCAAAGTACTTTATGTAATCTTCTACTACGGGCTTCTAAAGGTGCAAGCAACACCTTCAGACAGAGGATCCTAATTCAAAGCTATCGCCATTCAGCATGGATTCTATTTAATCTGAGCTTAACCTCCATAAAAAATGACTTCAAGTGATCTCTAATGGATGATTATAGTTTAACCTTCAACAGCATCATCCAAGCGTTAAATTAAATAATCAAAATGATGCCACCAATATTCACTATTCACAAACGCTATGTCACGGTCTATTCAGCAAAACAAATAATGCCGATATTTACCTGAATGAATAATTTACCGCACAGCATCTAGCATTTTGAAGAGACATCGAAAAAAATCACTTCAGTACGGTGACATCACACAGCAAAGCGCAATCGTGCCCAAGCAGGAAAGAAAAATATGGCCCTAGGAATAGAACCAAGGCAAAGCGTGCCATGTTCTGCAGGAAAAGCGACCATCACGCGTAGAACCTAGCGATTGAAGCGATGAGATCATGCGACCATTTCTCTCCGCCATTAGTTGGTGGACCGAGTTCGCTCGGCGTTTCTCTCTGTTGGCGGAGTGCCAGTGCCAGTGGAAAAAAAACAACTCGCCCCATGTCAACTCGTCTACCCGCCGTTCCATCAGCTCCATCTGGCCATAAAACTAAACCCATGGAGCAGCCCGGTACCCGCGTGATGTCTCAAAATAAAAATTCATCTCGCACGGTAACGCCGTACCGTAACGCCTCTGTGGCTGGCATTTCCTTCGAGGACACGGCCAAGCGGGGGAATCGATACCGGTTTCCTACTTCCTCCAATGTCAAAGTCAATGGCACATCCCGATGTGCCGGGCGATGGGTGGACCCTTCTAATCGGAAAATCTCCACCCATTCCACCGAAAAAAAAACCGTTGCCAAACGGCGACAGAGGATCGCGGTGTTTGCTGGTGTGACGATCGTGGACATAACAACCATAAAACATACTCCTCCCGATTCCTAATCATGCTGGGCCGTCGCATGTAGCATTTAATATTCATTTTTAGACACACGAAACGATCGACGGTTCGGATAACGACAGGGACACACAGCTGGGACCGATGACGTGATCGAGTAAAAGTAAAACTCACAAGCAAAAACACAAAACATTCTGCAAGGCTTGAAATCATGACGACCTTGTACGCAACGGTAAAGCAATCATTTAGGTGTCGTAA
This sequence comes from Anopheles moucheti, assembly GCF_943734755.1. NCBI lineage: Eukaryota > Metazoa > Arthropoda > Insecta > Diptera > Culicidae > Anopheles > Anopheles moucheti. Next base: position 80,059,310 of record NC_069140.1, read on the forward strand.
ATAATTGCTATAGTTTTTGGGGATTGGAAAATGTTTGACAAATAAATGTGTTAGTTACTTACTTGCGCGCTTGCGTCATTATTTAACTGCGATCGTTTTTTTTCATCGTCATCCGGTGGCAACAGATGGTGAAGTTTGTTGAGTGACCTTCCTCTCGTGAGTTTTCCACCATGTTTTCATAACCTGTGAATAAATAAATAATATGTCAGAATAAAAAAAAATACTAAAATTTTAAAACAATTTTTGAAAGAATTTTTTCACTAAGGTAAGGCATCGCTGAATGTCCCTTTATCACAAATCAATAAAAATGTGATTTGTTTGGGAGTAATTTTGTTTAAATCTTCATTATTTATTTAATACAAACCATGCTAGAACTTTCGCGCAGGCAGTACACATAAATTTCCCACCAGGAGCCCTGCATTTTAGGTGATCTTCATTTTGCTCACTTTACCGCCGCAAAAAAAAACATTTCCCACCTTAACATCTCTATCGCTGGCATTCCTGCGATATGACGTGCTGAAAGTTATAGCGTCAATAAACACTCATTCCGAACGCAGTTCGACACAGCACATGTTCCGCTGTGTGTGTGAGTGGTTTTTGTTTTATTTTCGCCGCGTGTATTGTTGCGCTATGAATTTTACTTAAAAAAAAACGCATCATGTTGAAGATGTTGGTTTATTGAATTTTAAAGGTTATCACGTAGAGGTTTTTTAGTGCTTTGGTTTCGGCGCTAAAAGTTTGTTGGTGATGATTAGAGATTTTCGAAGCACAGTAGAACCGTTCTCGAAGGAAAATACAGAATGTTAGCAATCATTAAATATGGCTTGTTGTGTTTCAATGTCGCTCCGTCAGAGATGTCAAACACTTAAGTGGGATCGATCATATTTGGTGCACTAGAGAACATGTGCTTATGTTATCGTATATTAGTGACTTCACAACTTCAAAACGCATTGATCGTATACGATAATTAAAGACGATAAACTGGACTTGCTTCACTTTCCATGCTAATGTTTAATTGTTTGGTGGGAGCGGCTTAGAGATATTTATTGTGAGCTTATACAACTAGGCGCAACCACCAGAATAGCACTTCATAGATATTTTCTTTTACTTGGATGGATATTTTGAAGTAGAAGTGCATTGTTTCCAATGTTTTTTGACCAATTGCGTTAGCTTAAACACAACGTCGCGAAAAGAGTTTGTACGAACACGTGGAAAATCACCTCAGCATCAGGTGCTGACGGAACCAATTTGTCTCATCATGGATCCCCAGCAACTGTTCTTCACCGCCAAACACAAATTTGATGTCCAGAGGAATTAAGGTAACAGAATCCTACAAAGTTTGCCAAGAAATGTTTGATTTGGCAAGCGATCTATTCTTGTGCTCAAACAGAGTAGTATGCAATACAACCGAGACTGTAAACGGGAAGATCTACCTCAAGGAATGCCTGCAGATGGCTGCTCAAAAAAGTCAAATCTTCAAATAAAAAAAATCAAAGTCAAAGACACGATAAAAAATGAGTTTAAGTAAAAACGAAACTGCAGACAGATATTTACAGATTCTAAGAGTAGAGCGAGGTGCGAGGGTACGGTTAAGATATTAAAGTTAAATGAAATTAATTTGCCAAAATCTTACGTAAAAGTTATAGTTTATTGTGTGAAAGTTTGGTAAAGATCGGTCAACTAGCTAATTTTACTATTTTACTTTACTTTACTTTACTATTTTTACTATTTTCAAGTTCAACCGTGATGCAATATGATGCGATACACCCTGTACTGTGCATTAAATTCAAATGAGTTTTGTATTTGTATTTTCAATAATAGTCCGCCAGATAAAGGTCTCACTCGTCTTATAATATTAATCTTCTTAACATCTAGGACTTGCACAGTGTCATTATTCCGAGTATCGTATCCGTTGCTTAAACATATGTGTGCCCTTATTAACATCGAAGTAGTATAGCAGGAGCGTCAATATTTCCACACAGAACGTCAGCAATAAACCGTGCTTGAACATTTCTCCGTCCGTTAGAGAGTGTCTGTAACCCTAATAACAAACGGCGTGATCGATAAGGCGGCAGTGTATTGCGATCACTCCACTGCATTCGTCGTATAGCAAGAAGTGTGAGTTTCCGCTGAGTCCTTACTATTATTTAGCTAGAAGTTTCGGCATAAGGACACCGGTTCGGTTTGCTTGTTGAATCACGTCATTGTAATGCTGCCTAAAGGACAACTTCATGTCAGGTAACACACCTAGATCACGTATCTCAGTTTTATGGTGAAGTAAACAAAAAAGATTTTGGTCTAAATTTTAAGACATTTTTAAAACTACTACATACTACATGCTTTTAGTCAATACTCCTTTTATAATTTTATACGACGACATAATACAATATATAGGCAAATTTCAAGAAGATAATGCCTTGTACAACTCATTGTGCCCCCAGCCCAAAAAAAACCATCAAACTACAATAATATAATGATAAAATTATATAATCTTCTTCTTTGGTCTCACCTAGATGACTTACGTGTAGTTCTAGTTGATGGGATTTATAAATAATTCAACAAAATGACCAATCGTTCGTTTCGCGGTAGCTTCAAACCCAACTGAAGTGGGTTTGATTGTTATTGTGATTTAGATAATCTGGAGTATTTAGAAAAATTGTTAAAACATATCGAATGATATGCTCCCGCGATCAATAACATTGCCTCTATCCAAGTTTCAATTTAATTTTGTTTTGCAATTAAACAAAAACCAAATTTCTTATAATTTTGTGACGCACTGTATAACACAGTAATAAAAGTATCAAATATAAGAAAATATTAATCTATAAATAATAAAAAAAACTAAATCAAAAAGTGTTTGCAAAATAAAACAAAGTGTTTTAACAAACAAACTTAATGCAGTGGAAGAATAAAAATAAGATAAATACAAATGAATGAAATTACGCGTTAACAATTTCATTTGCAAATTGCCCAGTCTTACTAGCAGCTTCTATCACACTAATCGACGCCAATTTGAAGCATCCATGTGCTAATCTCTTTCCTTCCCAGGCGCGATCGCTGCTCTTATATGGTGAACCATACATAAAAAAACTGACCTTCACCTTCATACAACCACGTCCAAGAAAAAGTGGTCAAAATCATTCATTATAATTGACGCTGTACGAATAAGAACGCCTCCACGCATACACTTCAAAGCTTGAAATCTAATCTATTTACACGCACTAAGCATACCGAGCTAACGAAACCTATTAAGTGCTGCCGTAACATAACCACTCATAAAAAAACTCACACAAACACACACACACGCCTACCAAAGCATAACCCCCCCAAGGGGAGGTGGTGAGCGATCCAAACGAGGCAAATGCCTGTAGAATGTTTTCTTGTTTTAGTTTGTTGTTTTACCGTCAAAAAAAACACATAAACAAACAAACAAAACAAACAAATCTTTTAGTACAAAGGGAAAGGAACTACCGTCGCACAAACGATCAAGTTACCAGTGCAGCATGAACATGGTTTCATTTGACACCAGTTAGCAATACCATTTCTCCAGCGTACACAGTTTCGCGAACAGCACACTGCCAATGAGCAGTCGACCCGGTTTTCGATACAACGCTTCCAGCGGCAGCGTAACATTTAGTACAAACCGTGCACTCTACCGTGCTAGGTGTCCGTCCGTTGCAGTTTTGTAGCGAACGGTCGTGTTGTGGAAGGGGGAACCCGGTGCGTCATCTCTAACCGAGGCCGTTGACATATTTGTACCGCGCCTTACAAATCGATCCGAACGTGTGCGTGTGCGTTCTTCCTCCAGCGAACCGAATCCGTACCTCGGACTCGGATTTCTTCTTCACAACCGTTGACAACCTGTTACATTTTACCGGCATTCAACATGATCTTCCCGATCGTTGACGTGGTGCAGAGCTACCTCTGGCTGGTGCTGCTTTGCGTCGTGCTGTATCTGCTGTGGTTCGTGACCACCACCGGAACACGATACTGGCAGTGCGTCCATCTGCCGTACATCGAGGGCCGTCCAATAGTGGGCAACTTCCTCGATGCGGTGCTGATGCGCAAATCCATCTTCGACCTGACGGACGAGCTGTACGTGGACGAACGCGTACGGGACAGTGCACTGTTTGGCATCAGCAAGCTGATGACACCCACCCTGGTGCTGCGCGATCCCGAACTCATCAAACAAGTACTAATTAAAGATGCCGCATTCTTCTGCAATCGGTAGGCGCGGGGTTTGAGCTGGGATTTAAGCGTGGAAGAAGTATGATTGTTCGATCATTCCGACCGATCTCTCGCGTCATTGCAGCTCCATGTGTACCGATCCACATGGTGATCAGATCGGGTACTACAACTTGCTGATGATTAGAAATCCAGCTTGGAAGCAACTGCGCTCCTACCTTACACCGTCGCTTAGCCTAAGCAAAATTAAGCAGATGTACCGACTAGTCGATCAGGTAAGTCCATTAACGTTAGTCCATAGTTTATTGATGTAAGGGATTAAAGAGCTGTTGAACATAGCAAACCAATGGAGGATGGAGACACCTGGTCTTTTGTTTAATAATCACAACTTGTCTTGCTTGTGACGTTTGAACGAATCTTTCAGTATTTTAAAGAGCCTTTTCATAAAGATATTTTAGATGTTTCTTAGAGAATTTTTAAGAAATTCTTCTATAATACACACATGTGGGATCCAGTCATCTTCAAGTACTGTCTGAACATACGTTTGAAAGTCTTTTAAGCATTTCCTTCAATTCAATTGACATTAGAGCATATTATTTAGATGTTTTTACAAAAAATAATGACATAAAAATGAAAAACATTTGATCTACACCCCTAAACGGTCGATTTCATACACAGAAGAACTAAACTCTGATTAATATTGAAGAGTCCGAATGAATCTTCAAACAGAATGAATGAATCTGAAGCTCTAAATCTTCAAAGAATCATGAATCATTCCAGATTTATGACTTCAACCTCTGTGCTTGTCCGACATATAGATGCTCCTCCCTTCATCAGTGGCCAAACATGGGCAAAACTATCATTTCACTTTAGGCCTTTAAAGGACATGATCTGTCTCTCCTCCTAAGGATTCATGAATCTTTTGAGATTCGGTTCCTGATTTGAATGACTCCTCACTAAAGTATCACCTGCGTCACTCTTCTTAAAAGATTCATTAGAATTCATTAAAGATTACATCTAATCTTATCTGAACCGACTTAAGTATATCAATAAATTATATAGCAGACATGAGATCATCTTGCAGATCGTTAAACCATCTTGTGGATGTTAAACTTGTAGCTAGTGCCAACTCAATATCAAGCTACGCCACTTGTTGTTCACCCGAATTAAATTATTTGGGGCATGCAGGGCTGATCGCACCCATCCTGATCCTGATAATAATTTTTAGACATTTATCTGAAGATAATTCCTTTGTATCGCTTATCGAAAGACTCCTCACTGATTCCCCGAAGGACTCTTCGTGAAAGATTCTTTTCAAAAGATTCATTACGCACATCACTCATAATTTAAATGGGATATCAAGATTTTAAGTTTTCAGTCAGTTCAAATGAAATCCCCACAATTACTAATCAATGCTAATATCTCACGTAAACTAACATCGGAGTGGGATATAATAGAGTTAAAAATGTTAAAATACAAGCTACAAAAGCTCGTAAAGCAAACGGTAAATAAAGTTAGCAATTCATGTCCTTGGATTATTCGGTTGTAGTGCTTCAAGCACTGCAAAGTTCCACTAAATTACTCACAAACCGCTTACATCATGACTCAACGTACGTACTAGTGATGGGAAAAACGGCTCCGGAACCGGAGCCGGCTCCGACCGGCTCCAAAAAATTTCGGAGCCGGCTCCGGAGCCGGTTCCGAACCCACGGCTCCGGAGCCGGCTCCGAACCCACGATAACTCCGTAGGTGCTTTTGAACTAAAAGCATCAAACTAAAGGGTCTGGAGCCGTTTCCGAACCAAATGAAATGCATGTGCTTTGCTGTACAGAGCATATTTACGCGTTTGCTTATTTATTTTTTGTGGAAATACATATTGTGTCTTTACTTTCAACTTTCAACGATATTTAGTTTAAGCATGTAGTTTCCAAACATGTAGGTACCGTAAATCGACCAAAAATTATGATTTTGTTTGGATAATTATTTCTGCAAGTGCACACTGGTCAATGGCAACAAAACTAGTCGTCAGAACCAAGGAATCCAATCCTGAAAAAAAAATCGTCCATTTATTATAATTAGGACGGATAACTACTTTTATTTGCAACTCATTGTTCTTCTCAACTTTTGTTCGACCAGTAATAAATCCTTTTAGAAAGTTTATTCAGAGATTTTCTATGCCTTCACGTTGTGGTAGTTGCAGTTGCAGTTGTGTGTGTCGCCACCAGACGCTACCGTACACTAACACCGCAATATAACACCATGCAACGACAAATCTGTGATGTCATCACTTGCGATTTGGAACCGGCTCCGGGGCCGTGGGTTCGGAACCGGCTCCGGAGCCGTGGGTTCGGAACCGACTCCGGAGCCGTGGGTTCGGAACCGGCTCCGGAGCCGTGGGTGCGTTCCGGAGCGCACATCACTAGTACGTACAGCAAATGAGTAGTGTTCAATCCATAGTCTATCTAACTGAGTAGATCCAGAAAACAAACAAGGTGAATCCGGCCGTGTCGTCAGCGCAGCAGGTTAGATTAGAGCGACAAGCAATCTAATCGGCCCAATAATTCCCACGTGTATCTGAATGCACTAACGATTTTAGACATCAATTGACCTCAATCGGCTCAGAAACATGCACACAGCTGTCACTGTATTTCGGTGGACTTCGGCTTAACTCGTTATCAGCAAAGCAATCGAACAATAAAGAACATATCGCAGACATCCCTAATCGTAGCCGAACTGCTGCATTATTGTAGCACACATCAGCTCATTCTGCAGCGTCCGGTGATTAAACCCGGTTCAGTGTACTCAGTTTTAGTAGCCATCATGCTGCAGCTGGAAGTGAGCGATATTCTCTACACACTAGTGGCACTGTTGATTGTTTTCCTCGGATGGCGAAAGCATAACTACTGGAACCGGGTCGGTGTGCCGTACATTCTTGAAATCCCCGTCATCGGCAACTTCAGTACGATCTTCCTGCAGCGACATTCCAGCTTTGAGTACATCCAGCACATCTACCATCATGCCCGTACGCGGGCAAGTGATTTTTTCGGCGTCAACATCTTCACCCGTCCGGCGCTGGTGATACGAAACCCGGAGCTTATCAAAAAGCTGACATGCACGGATGCGATCCGCTTCACCAATCGGCAGATGTGTGCGGATCGATTTCACGATACGATCGGGTACTACAATCTGATCATGATACGGGAACCGCACTGGAAGCAGCTGCGTGGTCTACTCTCACCGTCCGTAACGAGCGCCAAGCTGAAGCGAATGCAACCGCTTATCGCGCAGGTGTTGCACCAAACATCTTTCCTTTTTGCTTCTTGCACTAGACGTTGCTATCTCTCGGGAACTAATCCATGCGCGTATGGTTACAGGTTGGTGCAGACATGGTGGCCTCACTCGATGCACTACCGGAAGTACGGGCTCGCGTGCGTGAGACGGAATTTAAAGAGCTCTGTGCGCGCTTCACCACCGACGTGATTGCGAGCACATTCTTCGGCATGCAGGCCAACTGTCTGAAGGACGAGAATTCCGAGTTTCGTTACTACGGTCGAAAGATCTTCGATTACGGTCCGGCACGTGGTTTGACGATGGCATCGTTCTTCTTCGCACCGGAGCTGGTGCCTTACCTACGGTTGAAGCTTTTCCCACGCGATACAGAAGCATTCCTTAAGGCTATCATCGAGCAGGAGATTGCAAGGCGTGAGAAAACTGGTGAAAGTCGGGGAGACTTTATCGATTCTATGATTGCGCTCAAAAATAACAACGCCACACTGGGAGTTACGGAGAAGATACGTTAGTAACTTAGCAAAAGAATTCTTGTGCACCCAAAAGAGATTCAAGTAAGATTTTCCTTTCTCTTTCTAGCGATCAAAGGTGATATACTTGTGGCACAGGCGGCAACGTTCTATATGGCCAGCTTTGAAACTACCTCCTCGGTGTTATCGTTTGCTCTGTACGAATTAATAAGACATGTAAGTTACAGAAGTACTTTCCAGATTCAAATTCTTACAACGTGAAAACTCCCTATACTAATTTCAGCCAGAAATTCAATCCCAACTGAGAGAAGAAATACGCCTCATTATCCGTAAATATGGGCAAGATATTCCCTATGAAGCTTATGCCAATGAGATGCCCTACCTTGGTACGGTTATCTCGGAAACGGCTCGGCTTTATCCAGTACTACCATTCATCGAGCGTAAGTGTACATTGCCGGAAGGTAGCACCGGGTATAAGCTAGAACCGTTCCACGACTACATCATTCCCAACCATATGCCAGTGTTGATCCCCATTTATGCAATCCATCGCGATCCAAAGGTAAGATCAATCGTACAAAACCGTCTCCAAATATGAAATCTTCAAACATTGCTTACCTTCTATTCCATTCCAGTATTTTCCCGACCCGGAACGGTTCGATCCGGAACGATTTTCCAAAGAAAACCTGGACCAAATACAACCCTGCACCTACATGCCGTTCGGTGTTGGGCCACGCACCTGCCTTGGATCGCATTTTGGGACGCTGCAAATTAAAATTGCGCTCGTGAAACTACTCGCCAAGTACCGCATCGATCGATCGGCCTCCACGCCGGAAGTGTTAACTTACCGCAAGAATGCGTTCACGCTCAACTCCAATGAAGGTCTGTACGCGGAACTGGCGGATGATCCGCTGGGAATGTGAATTACACCACAGTGCGGACAGCAAGACAAAACCAGATCTACTTGTTGTGTGGAATTTTCTATTTTAATGCTATTAAAGCGTAACAACGAGGTGAAACGACCGGTTCGAACAGTTTTACCAGAAAGCTACGACCATATCCACATTCTCTCAGGTACAGCAGTCGGTCCAGCAAGATTAGCGTTTCGATTACCGGTGCAAACTGTTGCCGTACAAGATAGAACACCTTCAGCTGTTCCAACTCCACCGCAAAGCGGGCTTCCAGCTCCAATAAACTTTCGTCCGTTAGCGTAACACTCTCCGTTAGTGCTAGCTTGCGAATGGATTTTCTTACGTAGTCCACGAATCCGTTGCACTTGAGTCGTCCGACCTGGTGGGATTTTTTCTCGCCACACTCTAGAAATATCACCTGCAGCAATGCTCGATATCCGAGCTTGTCGCTCGGATTCTCGCGATTCGTGCAAGCTCTTTCGATCGATTCAGCTGCCAGATTGCGCGCATTGCGTCCAAGGGCGAAGCAGCGTTCCTGCAGATATTTGCTCATCGGGAAACCATACCCGGGATTGTCGGGTGCTTTTGTTGGATTGTAAAACTCATCGACAACGAACTGCTCCTGCATCAGATGATAACAACAGCCAACGTTACATATTCCCCGTATCGTTGGGTTTTGATGAAACAGACGTAGACAGTTCGGGCCGAGATTACCACACGTGTGGAGACCACACAGACAGAAGGTGCTGTGATTGCCCTGGGGAAAGTATGCTGCGGCCAACTCAATCAAGTTTGTGTTAAAATCGATTAGCTGTGTAGCCGTTCGGTACAGTGTGTTTAGTGTGGCTTCCTCCTTAACCAAGTTGGTAAAATATTCATCCTCTTCCAGATTGGACTTCCGGACGGCTTTGGGAATTTTTTTCTGCGAAAAGGAGATTTACAAGAAGCTTTATGAGTCATTCAATGTATGAACAATCAACCATTACCTTCAGACGCTCGAGACGCTTTTCTGCATTGCTAGTATTTTCCTCAGAACAATCCACGCCGAGCACTTTAATTCCGTGCTCTAGAGCAATTCTCGACGACAGATAACCTTTCCCATCGCCCGCATCGATGACTAAAATATCTTCCAGCTTTGTCGCACCGTTTGCCGATGCCATAGCCGTGCAAAGGGACGCCACGGCAGCAGCAGCAACCTCAACCTCGTGACACTTTTTCACATTCATCAGTTCCGTCATTTTCAAGCGGGTGTCCTTACGATAGTCCGACAAAGCATCTTTAAACTCGTCCAGTGTCAGTGCCAGCTCATTCTCTTTGCTTCCACCCAACCGATAACGGCGCGTATTATCGATAAATGTTCTCACGCTTGGAAATCGATGCTCTCTTTCGTACGCTGGTTCAAACTGTCCCCAGAATAATTCCTTCGCCTGCAGATAATCATCAACCGTCTGCAGCTCATGCTTTATCGCTTCCGGCACAAACCGTTTCCAGTGCTGCTCCGTGAGATAATCCACCATGTGGCAGTTGATGAATGCCATGTTCGGCTCGAGAAAGCGCACAATCGCATCCACCTGCTTCGTGATCCGATCCATCGTGAAGCGCTTAAAACGAAAGATCATTCGTTTGCGTGTACTTAAACGGAACCTTCAGCAGCGCACAAAGCCGTCGAAATTTGTTCCGGATCTGTTGCAAATTGTGCAACAAATCAATGTTCGGATCGTTCGCGTGCGGATACTTTTCCAGCGCCGTCAATACTTCCTGCAGAACGCTGTGGGCCTTCTCATTCGCCGCTGTTTCCGGTTGAGTAGCAATCTCGTTCACAATGCTGGTATAAAATCCAACTTCTTGTCCAATTTCGGCTCCTTTCTTGAAACCATAATCTTCCGCCTCCCGGACGGATTCCTCCAGTCGACCGTCTGCCAAGCCTTGGTCGAAATGTTCACCGATAATACGTTCCTCGGTTAGAAAAATGTCCTCAAACACATCGTTTATATCACCTTCTTCTGCATCTGTTTCCGCACGGTTCAGCTCAATTCCCGAGCTCGTCATAATGCACACGCAATTAGAGAAAATTGCTCACAGAATCCACGCGATTGCATGTTGCTGGTAAACTTGTAAACAAACCGAAACACCGGCAGCTGTCAAAACCAACTGAGCAACACCCATATGGAAGTGAGCTACAAACATTCATGCTTTACTTTCAATTATTTTACTCAAAAAGAGATAGTTCAAATTCCTAAAAGCGCCGCATTGTATTTATTAAAGATTTTGCGACATTTATTAATGAAAATAATTGCAATTAAAGTTAAACACAACCAAATGCCAGCTTTGTTATACATCATCCGAGCGCTCAGTTTGAAACTGTGCTACTTTCCAGAAATTACCACCTGTCAAAACTACCCCCATTCGGTCGTGTTTTCAGTCTGTGTTTTCCTTTTTTGTTGAGCACCGCAACAAAAATCGATCCACAAAGCTGTGCCGACGACTGCTGCAAAGTGTTTTGATTTCGGTGGAATTGCAGTGAATTTCCCACGTGCAAGAAGAGTACCTTTTGCCACCACATTCCGTTACGCCTGGGAGCAGTGTTTGAGACCAATCTAATCAATCAACACGGTTGCTATCGAAAGTGATAAGAGCGAAATAAAAGGTATGGTGTTGATAGTGAGGTTGAAAAATTGATAAAATTAAGCTGACTACAACAGGCGTAACAGCGCCACGGTAACACGGTGCTTTAACCGATGCCATCAATTGCATGTGCTTCGAGTGCGTTCAGTGTGGTTCTGGTGCGATTTACATAAGACAACGTACGACCGAAAGAGCCAAAGTTCGACAAATCAGCACCCCAGCCGGAACAAGAATTCCCCGCCGTACGCGTCACATAATGGCAAAATATTATGAAAGTGCTACCATCTATAACTATTCCTGGGATCAAGTTACGCAGGGCTTCTGGAACCGGTACCCAAATCCGTACAGGTAAGAAAGGCTCCCCAGGGGTGCCACATTTCACCATCCACCGTCATCATGATTTCGTAGTTCAAGTACACTCATCCTCTGTTCGCTCGGATGATGTTCCGCTAACGCGGTGGTCAAAAAATAGCTGCAATTTAGGTTGCCGCACTCATTGCCGTGATTTGCAATCGTAGCCAACTGCGATCCGCAGCATGCTTTCCCATCGAGACACACAACACACGGGTACGCGCTACCATCACTACCAGCACACAATCATTATGTAATGCGTAGGCGCGCACACTGCGATCGCGAGTTATTCGCTACATCTCATACTTCCGACCCATGCATGGAAGTGTGTTCTGTGTGCCGGTTGTAACACGTTTTAATTTCTCTCCTTTTTTTGTTCTATTTTTATGTTACCACACACGCGACCCTGCGCCTCCATCAACACCCAACCCTCGGGGATGCCGCTGCATTATTGCCGGGACGCTTGTTGACATATATGTGTTGCTGAAACGCTCACTGCACGCTACGCTACAGCTCGCACGTACTCTCGGAGGATACGGTCTGTCGGGAGATACGGAATGGCAAGCTGCATAGCAAACGGCTCCTAACAAAGACGAACCATGTGCCGAAATGGGGCGAACGATTCTTCAAAGCTAAGTCGGTGAACATCGTGGAGGAATCGGTGGTAGACCCAAAGGAAAGGACACTCGTGACGTACACCAGAAACATTGGCTTTAATAAAATAATGGTAAGATTCCATCCGGATAAACTCTCTCTCTCTCTCGACCGTTCTCCTAACTCTTCCTTCCCTTAACCCCGTTTCAGAGCGTGGTAGAAAAGGTCGTGTACAAATCGCTCCCGGATCAGCCCGGCAAAACAATCGCGATCCGATCGGCCTGGATCGATTCGTCCGTGTACGGGTTCGGTACCGCCATACGGGCGTTCGGGTTGGAGCGGTTCAAGAAAAATTGCGCCAAAACGGTCAACGGTTTCAACTACGTCCTGCAGCACATGTTCCCAAACAATCCGGTCGCACTGGTGGCGGTCGCAGCCGCCAACAAAGACTACCAGGGTTCGAAGGCACAGAAGCTGCGCGAAGCGGCAAAGCACGCGTCCGACCACGTGAAGGCACAGGCCGAACATCTGGTACAGAACCTATCCGTCAAGGGCTAGAAGTCGGGTGGGAAGAAGGAGACAACAGAATGACTTGGCTGGCTCCTTGAGAAACCGATCATCGCTCACCGTATGTGCGCCGTTCGTATAACCGGACCGGCATATAATTCCAGCTTTAGTATGCGTTTTTGCAAAGGAATGCAGAGTGCAGATATCCTTTGTACCGCGGTACCGCTTTATCCTAAGAACTGTTTTAGTGAGGCAACGATAGCAGAGTTTACAAAATAGTCATAAATAAGGTGTCCTCGGCATTGCTCTGGTATGGGTGCGTGCGTGTGTGTGTGAGATACCAAATCCTCATCTAGCCTTCCTAGTTATCCCGATGGCCTTAAGGCAGCCAGATTCATCTTGCTTCTTTCCCGCTTCTAGCAGTATTTTCGTGGTGATCGTGTGGCCCATCCCAATGTTCGAAGGCTGGTCCATGACGCTTTATGCCACACGAGACACCATTTTGCCAACCGGTCCAAGGGTGATGGTTGGGAATTGTGCAATCGACCTCCATATTACACGATCTATTCGATTTGTTGATCATTCCACGTGATTGTGATGATGTACCGTGCGGCACACACGATCATTTCCACTAGCACCTTGCAAAGTCTTTAGTAAGCAGTCAAACAGCAGAACCTACTCTGTTTGCAAGCCTGCCTGCCTGCTGCTACAGGGAGATAGAGAAAGCACACAAAAGATACTGTTAAAGTTAGTTAAAGATTATGCGCAAAACGCAGGCCATTTGACAGAAAAGGTGCAACACTTGGGAAATTCCCTGGAAATGTGTGAGTGTTTGTGAAAAGTTAGATTAGTGGGCAGGATAATAGTTGGTAACCGAATTAGAATATTCAATTGTAAATGATAACGTAATAAATTCAATTTAAATTAATACAGCTTACGTGCGTTTGTTATGAAATTGCGCTTTTAAGTGGTGATGTGTTATAAGGAGATGGTCTATTATTTTCCTCGAATTTTAGAGTGATATGATTCTCATAAAATAAGAAAATAGTAAAATTCGTACGGTCTTCGTAAGGGTTTGAATAGAGCGGTATATCCCTCCTCAAGTTGTTTTGTGTTTTAACTGCTGCATCGGGAATCTTTCGAACGATAATGCTAAAATTATTTTAAAACAAAGCAAGACCCGTTCATATACAAATAGTAAAAAAACACTGTTCGTCAGTTTGTCTTTTTTTATTTTTGAAACTTTTCCTGCTGTATAATTCCTTACACACGTAGCTGCTGGTCAGGATATGCAGTAAAACGTGTCTCAACCCCCGGGTTTGAAGTTAGAAATTACACAAAAAAAAACAACGATTGTTACTGTTTTTTGAAGCTCTTTAGAATTGGATAGATGTTTTCAAATGCATCGTAGATCTCTTGCCGCACTTTGGCACCGGTGAGCACAACTTTGCCGGACACGAAAATTAACAGTACGATACGCGGTTTCACCATACGGTAAATGAGCCCGGGGAAAAGTTCCGGTTCGTACGAGCTGAACCGTCCGTGCGTCAGTACTAAACCTTCGAGCCGAATCGGAAACCGTACGTCACAGCTGCCGACCATGTTTTGTACTTTGAAGTCAAGGAATTTGGCCTGCAAAAGAAGAAATATGTTAAAGCACCCGGTACGGGGTTTCTTTTCCTATAATGGATGCATACCGTAAAGCCGAGCTTCTGTATGATACGTGCGTATTTGCGTGCTGCGAGCCGGGAATCGTCTTCACTTTTCGCCCCGGTACAAACCATCTTGCCGGATGAGAAAATCAGTGCTGTGGTGCGCGGTTCCCGAATGCGCATAATTACTGCAGCGAAACGTTTCGGATTGTACTCGGCGTTACGGGCGTGCAGGGCTATCTTCTTGAGATCGAGCTTGCAGCTTAAGTTCACCGTCGAGACGATGTTTTGCAGCTGGGGCAGAATGGCCGGTTCGCTCGGTGTCATTGGCGTCATCGGTGTCGCGGGACCCATGGTTTGGTGGATGTTTACACTGCCGATGTTTTCTGGATCCCGGACGCTACCACCGCTGCCCTGCGTTTGACTGGGGGTTGCTGCTGCTTTCGATTCCGTCATCGGTACCATCGGTGACATTAGGCTTTGCTGTGGAAATTAAACGTTCAGAATTGAGCAAGCTTTCGGGCGGTCGTTTGCTTTGCTAACACAATGCTTACCGGCGTCTGTGGTTGGATCATGTTCTGCGGTGTGGAAAAGCTGGGCGCATACGTATGCATGCTCTTGCCGGACGATGCACCGATAGCCGGCATTGTGTAGTTGCTAGAGCTAAGGCCACCCATGGGTGTCATGTGCGGCATGGATTGTTGCTGCTGGTAGGCATGGGGGAGAATCTGCTGATCCTCTTCCGGCTGGTGCAACGGTGTCCCGATGCTGGGGATTGAAAATCCCGGACTAGGTAGCATCTGATCCATGTTTGTGCTGAGCGCTATAGTACCGCGGTAAACGGGAATATCACCAGCACGCCGGGTTTGACTTCTTTAGTCTCACGTTCTTCACTTCGTACACTTTATATCAATCCTTTTGTGGTTTGCATGCATTAATTGCACTCTAATTGCACCTTCAAAAACACCAAAATATCGTTTTAAAACCCTTCTGACTGCCAGATTGCGTCGCTGCGTCCAATTGTTTTTTAGCTTTTCTTGAAAACAATTTTGACAGTTCCATTGTAGGACGCACAGTTGACAGTATGACAGTATGACAGTTTTACATCTGTGCACAGTGGGCGATTCCGATGCATCAATTTTAAAAATTCTAAAGAAGTTGGAGTTCTAGTTCTGAACAAGACTGACTTTATTATAGTTCATATGCCGTATTTATATACATACAACAAATTGAATAATTCCAACACTCTCCCTCTGGGGCGGCCCGGTGGCATGATGGTAGCGGAGCCGGTCTTCACACGAACGGACCGGACCAAAATCCCATCTGGACCAATCCCCCGTAGCAAGGACTGACTATCCTGCTACGTGGTAAAATAAGTCGATACGGCCAGGCCGTTCAAACGAATAAAAAAAACACTCTCCCTCAATTTTTGAAAACTTTCATTCCCAAACCCATTCTAAGTAGAATAAATGATTTAGCGGGTAGACCCTTTGTCATGATATCTGCTACATGTTCATCTGTCGGTATATACTTCAACTCGATGAGGCCTCGTTGAATTAGATCTTGCACAAAACGAAACTTTATATCAATGTGATCCAAGATTCAGTGGGCTATTTCCCCAATCAGCATCTGAGTACGCTTCCATAGCTGGGGAATCGTCATTGCCTTAGAACTGTAGCCCTAAATCCAAAATACCGCGAATGTAACGCAAACTATGCTTCAGATGTTGCCAATGCTGTTCTGTCGGGCAACTTTGAAATTGACTAAAATAGTTCACCGCTGCACATAAGTCCGGTCTAGTAGTCAAACTTGCGTACATCAAGCATCCAATTACCTTGCGATACGCTTTATCTGTACGGTTACACTCATCACCGTTCTGCAGTCGTGAACGATTTTCCATAGGTGTTGAATCCGGTTTACAGTCTTTAATGTTAAAACGTTGTATCAATTTCTCGAAAAACGCTCGTTGGCTTGCATGAAGAATGCGTTGTTCCGGCTTTCTTTGGTTCTTCATAAACTAACTTTGGTTTTATAACTAAACATTAAATATAAGTAAGAAAGATCACGATCATGAGGGGTCTACATTGTTGAGGGTAAAAAATCATTCGCTCTTTAGTGGTGTTATTAGCCAATAAAACTTGTATTCCTTCACTAGTATTATTAAAAACGTAGAGATAACAAAATAGTTAGCTGATAACGGATTGTAATAACCACCCTGTAACAGTTCTGCCATAACGGTACTGCTGTATGCTATTATCGTGTGCGTGCTTATCAGTACATGGCGAACCTTATGGAACGAATGCGTGTCATCTATCTCACTTGCACTAGCGATCGCTCTCACGGGTTTGATAGTATGCAATGCAATACTGATGGACAAATGTATTCCAAGCTGCAGGTGTTACCTCTTGATAAGCATGCCCTCTTTGTATCGGAAATCTGAAAACAATTGTGTGCGCGGCAACGGTATAATGGTTTTTCGCACCTGATTTTGTCACTTGACAAATTTGTCAATTCTCATGGCCCTGCACCTATTGATTCACGAAATCAATATTGATTTACACTTCTTGTCCTTTTACTAGTTCATCAGAACTTTCGCTAATTGATGGTGCAACAGAAGTACACTCGATCAAATCGTGTTCTTCAAGCACAGAAGAAATTCTTAATTTCCAAGAAGGATATTTCGTCTAATCGAATAACGGAAGCAATTGTTCACTCTTTTTAACACTTTTTGCGCTCAAAGCTTTTAAACTCAAAGATGTTTAAAAAGAGGTTTTCTTCCCAAGTGATGGACGTTGTTAATTTTATTTCATTTAGTTTCATAATTTGTCAAATTTCATATCGCCCGAGATGCCATGGCTTGGATGTAACTTTGGCTCTCTTAAAAAAAACTATTTGGCAACGCATATTCCATGTCACATAGAGCTATTGTCGTTATTTTAGGGTTTTACAGACATTGAGCCTTAGCGGCTTCGTCTCTTAGTCTGAGATAGCCATTTGTCTGATCTGGACATCTAGCGTCGTGTTTTAGATACTTGGACATTTTAGTTTATTAGTCCCAGTCCCAGTGGTCAGTTATCACGAATGAAATGTATCGTAAAAATATACGACACATCCTGTTTGCGTTCAGATCCCACCAGGACTGTGATGATCATATGCAACATATCATTTTAACATGAGTACTCTAGTAAATTACACTTAAGCAGTTCTTAAGAATCTTGCGTAAGATTATACCCCCATCTCTTATCCTGCTTATCCCCACTGCACATAATTTCGTCGAAAGCCGACGTCTTTCACATTTGGAAAACTGCAACTGATTCCATATCTCTAAGGTCAAGTAGATATTCCCATTCAGGTATCAGTCAAGTTTTTATCTGACTTTTTCTTTAGATACCGCAGCGGCGGATCAAACGGTAGGTGGAGTAGGCGGTCGCCTAGGGCCTCGCCATGTTGGGGGCCCCAAACAATTTGTGCCGTTTGTGCGAGATTTGGAAATTTAGCAGCAGAGTTAATTTATAGCATAAAATCTAATTAAAAAGGAAACAATTTGATCGAAAATATCCTTGGACGGTACGCAGCTGATTATCTCAGTTGTGCATACACACGCTACACATAGCCAAACAAGGCGATCATACCGAATAGCAAACAGTTCCCCTCGCCTGAGTAAAATGTGGGTGTTGCCCACACACACGCAACACAAAACCACACAAGGCGATCATACAAACAAAACAGAGCAAACAGTTCCCCTCGCCTGAGTAAAATGTGGATACAGATCACACACGCTACACATAGCCACACACGGCGATCGTATCGCTCGAATGGTGAGAGCGAGATCGGCTGCCGATGCTAAATGCGAGCACCGCGTGATAAGACTCCCACGTGATAAGACAGGTATGCGAATGAGAGAGAGGGGATTATTCACCTTGAAGAGAGCGATGGTGTGCGATGCAGGGTTTGCGTCGTATGTATTGACAAGTCCAGCTCTGTGTTGCTTTGTTCGGGAAAAGCTATAAGCGTTGACAAGTTCGGTAGAGCTATCGAATGACCGTCAAATGTTGTTGCTGGCAACGATAACTTGCCAATGACTATATTATGTTATATTATATGAGATATATGAGACAATTATATGAGATATCAAAACGAGCCAAACAACATCACGCTGAACATGTCAATATAGTCCCCAAAAACCCTGTAATAATAGCCAACGTGTGAGAAACTCTTCTATCACCGGCAATGTTAACACGCGTGAGCGGTTCAGCTATATGCACGCTGCAGGGACATACATGTTACCTCCTGTTTTGGATGCTCTCTTGGTGTCGAAAATCTGAAAACGGCTGGTTTTGTATGGAATTTTGTACTGGCCGACGGCAAGTTTTTACGCATTTTTTTGCATCGACTGGTGGAGATTTGAACGCATGCGCAAGACACGAAAATAATGTACGTGGAACGATCGACATGGTGCGGATAGAGTTCTTGAAACAGAATGTTCAAAAATAACCACGTTTATCAAATAATACACCCCCATTATACTTACGTATTATTTTATCAATAAAAATACTTTCGGATGGTGCTTGTTGCGAAACGAAAATCGCGAATTTAAGAGTCGAAAGACAATAATTAATTTGCATTGCTGTTAGTATTTTCAGTTGTGTTTCATTTGTTTGTTTGTTCGTTTTTTTTATTACACTCTTGCCTTTACAACAAAGTATGTATGGTTTGTATGGAATTTCGTATCAGACGGCGGAAAGTTTGAACGAGATGAAGGATCCGCCCGCAATGATGGTCCAAGGACAATGCGTACGAAAGATGTTTTGTGGATCGATCGATCGACGCGCGACAGGAACCGACTCTTGCACCGGGACTATCATAGGAAAATTGGACAAATGTGGTTGCAGATCATTTCAAGCGCCTCAATGCCCTCCCCGCCCCCTCCTTCATCGTTTTTAAAATTAGAAGCCCCAACTATAATTCCGCCCTGGGCCTCCAAGGGGATTGATCCTCTAATGAGATACAGTATAGTTGAGTCATGCCTTTCAAGTAACAGCTCATGAAACAGTAATATCTGATGGTAAAATTATGAAGAATTACAGCGAATCAAGCAGCAAAACAGCTTCTTAAATACCTATATAATATAAGATGCTGTAAACATGGTATCCTTTTCTATGCTGCTACCTTTGTGGGTGCAATGGTCATTTCTGGTCTTGCTTGATTTTTATTAATCAGGATAGTGAATCCTGAGCTCACTTGACATTTGGAAGCTTTGGGGCGGCCCGGTGGCACATGATGGGGGCATTCTCAAATTGCTCGTCTGTGGATACGTGTAAAAATTTTATCCATTAGGTAAAATCATAGTACACATGGAAAAATAAATTGTTGGTGAAGTGATCATAGAAGGCGTTGAAATAAAGGAGTTTAAAGAAGAGATGTGAAATAAAAACTGCTCCACACAAAAAAATGATCCATGGGTGTACAAAATAAGGTAACTGACTTTATTATAGTTCATATGCCGTATTTATATACACACAAGAAGTTGAATAATTCCAATAAATTTCAATTTAAAAAGAAAATCATTGAAAAATTGTAGTGCAAAATCAAATATCACTAGGAATTCGAATGGTATAGGAGTTACTAATTTCATTTCTATTCTTGATTTTTTTATTTCTTTGTTTATTTATTTATTTATTTTAAAATGACGTCAAATGATATAGCCTTTACATAAATAGATATTTCGCGTCAACAAATTTATGTTTTAATATAATTATGTGAAGTAGAAGCAGAAAAGCAATACATAATCCTTTTATTTACTAAAGTAAATTAACCCTTTGAATGCTAAGAGAAGATTATTCAGATCAGATCCCATGCGCATCTCGCAAAGCGTGTCATCAATTACCAAATTAACTTACCTTATACAAAACAACCATTCAACGCAACGCACTAAATAATACAAAAAAACATACATAGTAGTGTTCACCAAAGAAAAAAAACTTTACTCCCAAGGATAAACACAAATGTACAGAGTTTCACAGCACTAAATCTGACAATAGACGTTAGTCTTAAAGAAAACACAACAAAATGTTTGTTTCGTTATGTGGTTTTGGGCTTTTGTCTTTTTGTTTCCTCGTTTGTTCTCCTATTCCTCCTTTGTTCGTTTGTCTTTAAATTTGATTTGGGTTTAAATGATATTTAACGAAAACAAAATAGTGTTGCTGTCAACTATTTTCTACATCTTTGTTTGATTTGATTCCGGTTTATAACACTTAAAAGATATTCGTTTAATCGTTCAAATTGCATAAGAAAGGAAGTACAGGGAGAGTAGTTTGTTTCCATGTTGAATTGGTACCATTTTATCTCTTTTTTTGTTTTGCTTTCTTTTATTCTTTGTTCATGTTTAGTTTTCGTATTCGTACAAGTCACTGTAGTTTTATCCTCTAAACGATCATCCAAGTGATTAAGTTACGAGCTGGATTGTGTGTATTTCTGTTTTTCTCTTTCTCTCTCTCTCTCCCTCTGTACGTGCTTACACTTTTCGTCCAAACGTCCAAAATTCCCAAATTGGAATGCCTTACGCACCACAAAACAGTTTCGCGCACAGAAAGTTAGTTTCTGACTAGTTTCTAAAATATATAAAGTTGCAACTGTAGCCAAGCCGTCGATTTGATGATTCGGGGTTTTATACCTTCATTTTGCCTCTTTGAAATCTTTCCTCGTACGATGAGAAGAAGCTGTGTGTTCCGAGTGTGTGTGTTTGTTTGCTAGTAGTTTTGTTTTATTTTATTACTTTCATGAACATGTTTTGTTTGCGGCTTTACTAAGTGTTGGCGTTTGTTTATACCTTGCTTACTTCCAGTTGAGTGGTGAACAACTGCCACTGGTAGAGCACTAACAGTTTCGCTTTTTTTCTAAAAAGGACAAACTTTTTATACTTGGAAAAAGGACTGGAATAGCAGAGTGGGCTTGTATGAGAGTGTGTGTATGTGTGGGGGATTTTTGTTTATAGTAATTGTAGCGATAGTAAGCGAATCCACAATTTATGGTACTAACCCTTTCAACAAGACACAGAACACAATGCAAGAGGAGGCAAGGAACTAGGCAAGAGAGGCGCAAACAACACGGCTTCTCGATGTAGGTGCTCGTTAACTTCTTTCACGCAAGGGAAGATACATCACGTTATTAAAGGTATCAAACAAAAGAAAGTCTAACGATATACAAAAGCAAAAAGGGACAATTTAAAAACAAAACTACGCAACGAGTAGTAGTAGAGAGTGCTCTTCAGCTGTTTATTAATTATTATATTGTTACCTCTTCTCTTCCTTCGCTACTCAACACTCTTCCTCTTCCCACACCGTCCTTTGCTCCACTCACCCAAATATGCAAAACTTCTCCTTCATCCTTTCGCCCTCCATTCGCCTTCCCAACAACATACCTGTTCCCTTCTTTGCTTGACGACTTCTAAACACACACCTCTTCCTTAGCCCTTCTCTCTCTTTCTATCTCTCTCTCTCTCTCTGAATGTTGGATTTTGTTTCGGTTTCTTCTTCTGTCTGTGTAATGCTTAGAGAGTTAGTTGCTTTTACTTTCAACTGCACAAACTAATCATATACTAACACGTGCTCGGAGGCGCGCGCCTGTACGCAACGCGATGAAGCACTTTACGTACGGGATGCACACACTAATATATGCATACGCACATACACAAACACGCACACACGCACACTCGCACGCACGCACGGTGATGGTGTTGAGTGGGTGGTTTGGTGGTGGAATTACAACGCCTTTGGTGTGGTAGCGATGGTGGGGATTACTGAGTTCAAATGGGTGTTTTGTGTGTATATATATATATATATATAGGTATATATATTTTTAATTAATATATCTTCGTTATCTCTTCTTTGTTTTTTTTACGCTTCTTTCTCTGTAACTCTCTTCGCTTTTTGCTTGTTGTATTATCTATTAGTGTATTTTTAACTTACTTTGTTGTTTCTTTTTTGTTTTGTTTGCTTCTTACTTTCGGTTAATGCTACAAACCCCACACGCGATTTTTTTTTTCTTTTGTTTGCTTTCCATTGCTGCTTGCTCACGCCTGGCTTTGCATTTGCGCTGCGTTCTATTCGTGCAATAATTTACCAAACACAACAATTACTTACTGCGTTCTGCTGCTCGCCTTACTTTTTATTTGCTTTGTTTTCTTATGCTGTTTTGCTCTATCAAATGTTTCCTTGCGCACTCTCCCCAATTGCATTCCATGTGTGTTTGTATATGCGTGTATTGGTAAGTGTTTGTGTATGTTTGTCTGTGTATGTACTGTATGTGTGCAAGTTTTCTTCTTCTTGTATAGCAGTTATATATGTTTGTTTGTTTTTTTTGTTGTGTTATTTGTTTTTATTCGTAAGGTTTTTGCATTTCAAATATTTCCTCAACTAACAAACGCGACAACGACGACGAAAGAAAGAAAGGAAGAAAAGGAAGAAAATATCTTTCATTTGGATTTCGCGGTTTTACATGTTTGTTTTCTTCTTCTGCTTTGTTTGTGTTGCTTTTTGCTCTCGCACGCACGGGAACCGTTTCATGTGGGTTTTTATGTGTAATCGTTACGCAAACGCTGCATTGTAACAGGTGTGTGTAAGGTTTTTTTTTGTGTTTTTGTGATTGTATTGTTCGTGTTTGCTCTTTATGTACGTGTGGTTTTCATCATAAACGGGGTTTTTTTTAAATACATTCTCTCTTTCGCTTACGTTTCTGCTTGGTAGTAGGTTCGTTTAGTGAAAAGCTCTTATTTTTATCAATAATGTTTTTTTTTGTGTTGTTTTACTGCATTTACTATCCCCTCTCCTTTGCGGGGTTCTCTTCTCTTTGTTTCGCTACGATTACACTGATGTTATGTTGTGCCATTTTTTTTTTTCATTTTGTTCTACTCATTTCTACTCATTCCAATTGTTCCAACTGACACGGTATTTATCTGCATCCTTTATCGACGGGTGTTAACTAACATTCTTCTTATTAAATCTTAAAGCAAACCCTCTTTTTTTCGAACCGGCTATCGTTATAGCGTAGTACTCGCTGTTTAGTTTCGCAAACTTGGCGCTACACGGCGTAGAAGAGAGTGGCGTGTGTTGAATACGTCGTTGCTATAAAGTGAATGGATTTGCGCAATCGTTAAGATCCTATCTGCTGCCACACAGCACACTACAATGGCAACCCTTATAGGCAGAGAAGAGAGTTTCTCCCTTCTCTTTTCTTTAATTCCTTTGCAAAGCAAAATTTGCCAACCTTCAGGAGGCGTTGTTGTATTGGATGGTTTTACGTATGCTACACGCAAGTAATGTTGCTAATGTTGCCACACGTTTGCGACAAAGAGAGATATCAATCGACTCTATTTACTGCGCGATGTTAACGATAAAGATAAGCTGCTGGTCTTGCGCTGCTGCTGCTGCTGCTGTTGCTGCTGCCGGTTTTGCCGCTGCTGCTGCTGCTGTTGCCGTTGCTGCTGCGGCTGCTAAGGCTGCTGCTCTGCTTCCGCTGCTGCTTTGCTACTGCGACTGTTGAAAAACTCGTGCTTCGTGTTACACACACACAGCAATGGCGAGACACACACACACACACTAAAATAATCGAACGGGGTTTTATGTTAGAATGGGTTCATTAACATTATATACAACGACATATAACAAAACAAAAAAATAGTACGCTGCACTACAACCAATCTTCACTTATACTCTCCCGAAACCAAAATCAAATAAACCATTAACAACCATTTTGTTTTCACAATTCTTTTCCAAACCTCGTTAGCAAACATATGATTCAAATTCGGAAATACTCATAACCAGATGAACTCCTCAAATATGTCCCAAGTCTTTAAGCGAAAAAAGTGTTGCGTAGTGTAGTGTCGTTTGTTGGTAGCGGGAAATGCGGGACAAATGGTGTTGTGGGTGGGAATGTTTTGTTACTTGCGCAAAAGGGAATATTCTTTCCAAGCAAACAAAAATGTCCTTTTCTGTACCAACAACCAACAATATAAAAGGCCCTGGTGCAAACGTAAAGCAAATCCTCCTGCAAGTCATCCCTGTTGTAGACCCTACAGAGTACTAAAACTTATAAATCTACAATCTGCAACATGTCATTTACAAAACTGTCTAAATATCCTGTCCTTCTCATTCATTCTAAACTGAGGCTAGCTCCCTTTTCGCTATATTCTGTGCTGTGTGCCAAAAACAAAACAAAACTTTCAACAAACTTTTCAAACGTTTTTCTTTCTGCAGGATCTTTTCCGAAAATAAGGCATAACCGCACAACTCTACCCGGTTTGAAAAACTGCCCTAAAATGAGTGTTTCAACTTGAATGCAATAAGGTATTTTCGTAGATTTTA
Source organism: Anopheles moucheti (assembly GCF_943734755.1). NCBI lineage: Eukaryota > Metazoa > Arthropoda > Insecta > Diptera > Culicidae > Anopheles > Anopheles moucheti. Next base: position 80,084,251 of record NC_069140.1, read on the forward strand.
GTTGTTTTTATTTTTACAAAAAAATGTACACAAATAGATTAAGGATAGTGTTTAAATTTAATTTAATTTAACTTGTTTTCCGGTGTTGCTTTCTCGCTAATTCTGGCCTTTTTCCTGCTAACCATATAGCCTGCGCTTGCCTTTTTCCTTGCTGTTTTCTCGCACTCTCTCTCTCTCTCTTGTTCTATAGCTGAATAATGAAACAAATGTAAGCTGCACGAAGAGAGGTTGTGGTGATGCAGAAGAGTTTAAAGTGTGGTATAGAATGTGTCGTGTAGAAGTAGTAGTAGTAGTAATAGTAGTAGTAATAGAGTATAGAGTGGACACGCTAGAATTTTCTTCTTTTTTTTTGAGTGGAATTGCGCGGTGTTTTTGCTGTTGTGGTTTGTGTAGTTTGTTAAATAGCTGCTGTTTATATATATAGTTAAAGGTTCGATTTTCACCTTGCCATTATTACAATTAGGAGTTGATTGTATGCCCTTTTTTTGTTTTTCTTTCTTTTACCATTTTTATTTATCTTCTTATTTATAATTGTGGTCGTTACAATTAAAATTTTTTAAGTTATATGTTTTGCCTTTTTTTCTCTGCCGACTGTTTGTTCCTTTCCATTGTTTATCTTTTATTATTTTTTTTTTGCAATAAGGATTTCGGTTTTTTTGGAAATGAGAATTTTACCTTTTTCTCTTTCTTTCATCTGCGTGGGAGAGAGAGGGTGTGTTGTGTCTCTTGTGATGGTAGTAGTGGTGATTGAAGATGTTTAAATATAGGTTATGGCTGTTGTTGTTCCTGTTGCTTCGTTTCGGTTATAGTTGTTAAAATATAGCTGTTGTTGTTGTTGCTGTTGTTTTTAATTCTGTTGATGTTCTTCAAAGCTGTTGTATTGCTATGCTTTTTTCACTGCTTTTTCCATCATGATTTCACTGCTGTTTCTTCTTGTATTTTCTTGCTCTTTTGTTTGGTATTTTTCTGTGTTATGCTTTTAAGTTTAATTTAATGTTTAGCGTTTGCTTTACTCTCTTGCATGTTTTTCTTTTTCTTCTTTACTGCTTTGCATCTTTTCCTTCCTTTCTTCGAATCATCATCTTGCTTGTCTCCACTCTCCATTATCCCACGCTGTATCTTCATGTTCTTCCCTTTTAAATCCAAATCGATAGCGTTGCGCAGCTGTTGTTGCGCGTGGCTACAGTCTTCTTAATAAACAAATAGAAAGGCGCAATGTATCGACCTGTAGCTCACTTCGATGTCATCATTGTTACGAATTCTGGAATGGTCAAAAGAACAAAAAAACAAAACAGTAAATTAGTGTTGAACGAAAACTAGTCGATCGAACAGTTATTTCTTAAATTTTAGACAATATTTCGATTGAAAAAATCCCTAAACCACGTTTGGTAATGAAACTAAATGTAATAAACACAACTTCCAAATATCCAGGCATGCGAATATGAAATACTCAAATCAATAGTAAGTAAGTTAAGTATCTAATATGAAGTACTCATATGTTTTAAATCGGGAGCAAGTTGTACGAATAAAGAAAGATGTTATACTACCGCACAGACATACGCTTTGTTGACGCAAATTGTTTGTGCTACACTTGGATGAATATATTAACAAGTTCAGGTATTTGAACGCTTCAAGCATATGTGCGCACATGTGGAGTGCGGCAAAAAACTAACATTGGTTCAACCTAATGTGTATATGCGACGACGTCTTGTACGTTTTTATTCGATCCAAGAGTGTACAATTTACAATTTTCTTAAAAAACACAGAATATTGTTAACTTAACAGCAAGTTCAAGTACAAAGCTGATAATCAACAGAACAATACAAATTTTAAATCGTACATTATTATTAAAACCGCACATAAAATGATTATGATAAAATGGTTATAATAAATCCATAATTCGATGAAATCGCGCCCCTGTGCAATTTTTACGTCTACTCCTCCCTGCATCCATGCCCAAACAAACATGAAATACTAAAGTTATATTAAAGGCAATAAGCGGAACACGTCACGCCGTCGTCCATGTACGTTTTAATAACAACAGTGCTACAGCGCACCGTCAGCCAAATAACCGCAGTATTATCTTTATGGCAGGTATAGCCCCGCGCAGGTTTCTCTCGTTTAATACTTCTATTAAAAACGAGCACACACAAAAAAGAATGCTACATTATTATTTTTTTCTCCAACCATACACTGCTGCTGCTTTTATAGTATGCTATTTTGTTCTTTTCGCACTGGTTTAGATGATTATTTACTGCCTTTGAATGTGGTTCTGGTTATAATCAAGCGACTGGAAACGCGGCACCAACCTGGGTGTTCTTGCACATCCACACACATCCCCCGCCAGGGGCTGGCCTTCTCTTGGTGTATCGTTTTTCGCTAAGCGTTCCGTCACCTTTCTATAGTGAATTCGAGATGCATCGGGTGTCGCCGCCCCGTGTGCGCCTGTGACGTAGATCGGGGGGCTCTGCAAGAGCATTCTCATTACGGCTTTACAAAGCAAGACACACAAACCTCCGTTTTGCCATCGCCGTCGTTTTGTCGCGTATGCGCTCCTACCGTGTGTACATTGAGGTAGTAGTCTGTAGTCGGTTAGACTACACATGGAAGATAAATCTCCACACATTGGGCCGTGTAAACAAAAACCTATATTATACCGCGTGCTGAGCGCGACTTTCCCCACTGTCATACTGTCGGACCGACCCAGCCATTGCGTCGGTGTTTAAGCAAAGCCAACCAGCAGCAGCAGCAGCAGTGCAGCCATCCGCAATGAAATTATCCGAGCGCAGAGATTCGACAAATGACGTTGGCTTTGGCTGCAAGCAATGTACCGGAGTGGATGGGTGGTGGTTAGCGTTGTATTAACAAGACTATTTGTACAACAACATTTGGGGTCATAAACAAATCGTAAGACGGAAGTGCGCAAAGTACAGTGTTGCCATAAATCTATTTAGGTGCTTACCGGACGGCACCACCATCTTTCCCCAAAGCAAGGGACAACTGCATACGAGATACAAGCCTCGGTTGTTGCACAAACTGATGATGATTTCAAGCGAAATTACTAAAAAAATCCTCCTCTTTAGTATGAATTGTATCATCTATTCTACTATACGATGGAAAAAACAAATCACACGACCTATTATCCCGTGACTCGATCAACATGCTCAATCATTCCTGACCACGCTCAACAAAACAGAATCAATAAAACCGGTCCCGTGATTTCGGTTATAAAAAGATCCTTCTGTATGGCTACAAGCCATAGCTAAACCATTTACACACCATTAACTGTTTGTTGTTTCAGCAGCTCAATAAAAACACATTCGAAGAGCGCTCTGACTCAATCAGCTCAGAGATCACCCCAGGCAGCAGTAGTGTTCACCCCCTTTACTTTCACCGACAAGGTCAAGCGTAACAGCGTTCGATTAACAACATCTTAGCTGATGATATTCGCCCAAAGATCAACGATCGTTTTACTTATGTTTTCATTGTTACAGAAGCACCCTTCTCATACTCCCGCGAATGGCTCTCACGGGTGGGGGGGAAGGCCCGTACGAAAAGCGCAAAATAACACCTCAGTATTCTCGTGTCGCGAGTCACGAGCAGCGCCTCATGGGATGAGTAAGAGCCGTGAGTAATTCATTCTCTACTCGATTTGTCGAACTGTTTGTAATGACACAAACACAAATGGGAACAAATGATGACGCTTTCCGTGCAAATAAAACACGTTTGCGCTTAGCTGCAGCAACACAACTTACGAAAATACGTGAGAACTCTGTTATGCATAATTTGAGTGTTCTGCGGATTCTTAAAGTCGGTGTGTATCATCCAGTTCAAATTGTAGTATGGTTGAAAAGTGGAAATACTCATGCATGAAAAGTGCATAAGTGCAAGCCAATCAAATACACGTTATGGGGAAAAAAACCTCTACAACCGTGCTCAAAACTAAAATATACACGCTGCAGAAATAGGATCCTGTACAATAGTACTTAAAACCTATCTACCCTTGGGCGTTCGTTGACTTCCGAAGCGATTCGAAGGGCACAAAACAAAAATATTTTAATTTACGATTAAATTTACGGTTTGGTAACCATTTTCGATATTTTTTTTTAATACAACACGTCAAGTGACGGCTGTTGAAAAGGTTGATGTAGTGTACCACTCAATCCTTTCAAAATATGTTGCTTATTAAATTTTTTTTCAAATTATAATATAAGTTATAACAATATAAAGCCAAAATGTTCACAAACGTAAATATACAGTTACTAGAAGATTGCATGCAACACGCAACGTAAACTATGCGCGAATGCAATGTATCAATATCATCACCGATGGGGCAACGCTTGTAGCTACTACGACAAGAGCTGTCCAATTCGCAATCAGTTGCAACATCGCACACCGTTGCAGGGAAATGTCATAACAATACGTAGTAGTAGCTAGTTCAATAATACAACGGATGCGGTTTGCACTAAGGTAACAGAGACAAGGTAAACTTTTCCACAGCACGTGCAAAATAATGAAAAAAAACTGCTGATTGATGTGCGCAACACAACCGCCGTTTTTTCGTGTATTCAAATCATCACGTTGGGCTTTTCATTGTAACAAATTTAATACTCCTCTCTCTCTCTCTCTCTCCGCACAACAAGGCGCAACTTGTTCCGTTTTGGAATGCACCGAAACATAAAAAAGTCTACCAGGTCAAACACATCGTCTTTCATTCAGTGGCTGGCTTTGAAGATATCTTCAAAGTTATACTAAAAAAACCTCTTGCTTTACATATATCCGCGCACGTAAAGCTCTTCCGTGCTCTTCACTGAGCGCTGTTAAAAAAAAACAGGGAAAAACCGCTCCAAAGCTGTAGGCTTCAATGGCCAACAGGGCCCAGCAGCAGGAGAGAGAGTTCGTGATGAACAATCGTATACTTCAAAGACATTCTTCTCGCGATAGCTGGCAAACGCATGGGGGAGAGGCGGGCAAACGGAGACCACAGAGCAGGCAGCAACTAAAAAACAAGTGAATGGGAAAGTCAACAAATGATTGAAATGCAACTTTCAACAATCGTTCGGTAGCAGCGAACGGCACACCGTCGAACAAACAAAGAAACAGCCAACGTGGGCAAAATGTTACAAAAAAATGAACAGAACAGATGGTTAAAAAAAACCGTAGCCATAGTCCTACTATTTCTTTCACACATATCTAAAATGTTCACGAAATACAGTTCCCATCGGCAGGGCAGGTGTTTGACAACACCCATGAAGTAAACACCAAGGAGAGCACCTGGGGACGCGAAAAACAAAATCAAATCATGACCCTGACAACACGATGGCGCAGTATTATTCTTTTGCCACCTCCCCCCTTCGCTCATTTTCTTTCGCCAAAAAGGGGTCCCTCCTTCTTCATGCCTAGGGAGTACTGCTCTGCTAAACGCTACTGCTACTTGCCACCAACATTCCCGTCATATCGATCAAACGAGGTTCGATTGATTTGCACCCTCCTTCTCTCTTTCTCTCCCCGTACAAAGTGTGCACAGATATTATATTCCACAGAAAATAATACCAGGTGGGGTGTTGGTGTGTTAACACGCATTGCGGGGGGTTGAATTTTTAATTCTTGAAAATCTTTGTAAATAACGGGGACTTTGAAAGTTCCGTCTAGAACGTTCCCAAACGACCCCTCATTAATGCTTCCCAACCTCTTTCGCGCTTCTCTCCGTTACGTACCTTCATAATTAACCTGGCCATCGCCATCTATATCGGCTTCACGGATCATCTCATCGACTTCCTCGTCTGTTAGCTTCTCGCCCAGATTAGTCATGACGTGGCGCAGCTCAGCTGCCGAAATAAAACCGTTGCCGTCCTTGTCGAAGACTCGGAATGCCTCCCGGATTTCCTCTTCACTATCCGTGTCCTTCATTTTACGAGCCATCATTGTTAGAAACTCGGGGAAGTCGATCGTGCCGTTACCTGGAAGTTGTGGAAGAGATAGTTTAGAATTAAAAATATGTCTTATTTTACAATCAATATTGTTTTTAGCAATAAAATAGAAAATGTAAGTAACATTCTATTCATCGAAAAAATAATCTCCAAAGCCTTCAATGGAGGTATGTTAAGACATTCAGGTCAACAGTACATCACATGACTATAGAGATTAATAATTTAACATTCTATTCTGTGTTCTTATGTATTGCCACATGCTGACTAACATAAGGAAAGACAAAAAAATCCCACCACGATTAAATTGTACGCACATAAATACATTGAAATAATGTGTGCTTCATGAGGGCCAAAGATTCCTCTCTTTCTACGCAACGCAACAAGCGGAACGCAACACCTTAACAGTGAATGGTGTATAAATATATTATAACCTTCATACAACGAAAAGGAAAAACTTTAACCAAAGAAGTCCCACACCGTTGCCACTCGCTCCACGCAAACTAGGAAACGCGAGTTATGTCTTTTTCTTGCATAATATCGATTTTTACCTTACATTGAATTGTATTGCCTTTTTCTTACATTCATACACATACACAACAACAGCATGATTTCACAACAAACTAAAACTAAATCACAATTCCCAAGCTTCTCACCAAAAAAAAGAAAAAGAAAGGGGCATATACGTAGAAGTATTCCCTACCGGGCACACCGTCAATTTGGGGCGTTGGTAAAGGTGTTTTCTGTTTGAAATATTAATGAACGTACGGTAAACTGATTGAACCATCCCCCTTACATATTTTAGTTTCCTGTTCACCTTGTACGCCGTCACCCCGCCATTAAAGGTAACTCTTGTGGAGTGTGGTGTCCTTCCAGAGTTGACTTGTTTGGATTTGTATGTGTGAGTTTTCCACCGCTAGCTACTATTTTTCGTCCTCTTTTTCAATTAAATTGGAACATCCTTGACAATTCAATTAATAATGTTAACATTTTCATTATTAGTATTATTATTTTGCTCCTCAATAATGAGGATTTATTAATGAAATTGATGCTAAGGCTATTGCCTATTAAATAATTACTTCCACACAATTACAACACTCAAGTAATTTACGAAAGGCCTTTAAAAGGAACTCGTTCCGTACGAGAATAAAGCCGGAAACAGGATAAACAGGAAAAAACTATATCCCCCCCTGACCGGATGAATAGAATCCAATTTGATTTCTAATCTCGGGAAAGGCTGATATTTGTACTATTTCGTACAACGTCGTCTCGTGGTCGTAATGGACGACCGCCACAATCACACCACGAAATAGGTTGCCCAGTGTGTGTGTGCGCCAAGCGCGCCCAATAGGACCTTCCCAACAGGCGGACAACAACCCAAAAGCAGAAGGACAACAGCAGCAACGTGAAGAACCTTTTTCAATGGAGTACACCATTGACGACGACGGCAACGACGACGACTAACATGATTGGCAATGGAGGTCATAGATAAGCGGGATGGAAGAATGGAATGGGGGGGTGGTATCACCCCACCCACCCGTCTCATTGGAATGTTTTTTTTCTCGTCACCCCCACCATCCCCCGTTCGCAAAGTGAAATAGGGCTTTTGCCTAAAATAGTAGAGTTCAAGCACAATATGCTTGCTTTTGCCCCACCACCAAACTTTACCCATTTGGCCATAAAATCCAAAAAACCCCGGACCAGTCCCGCAGACACGTCCATACTCTGGTTACGGACTATTGCTTCTCGTGCTTGGCGCACACAACAAAAGTGTTATTGCAAGGACTTCTTTGCGGAGGGCTTCTCCGTGTACACAAGTGGGGGTTGAATTGATTCATTCGCTCAAGTCCGCGCGCAAAAGGGCACTATGGATGGTTTTTCCCATGGATTGGGTGTGTGTGTGTGTGTAGTATTATAATGACTTGCCCACCATCTCCCGAAAAACCACGCGGACACGCGGGGAACACCACACACCGCACCAAAATTCCGGGAAGGAAAATTTATTACAATGTGTTTTGTGTATCGTATGGGTGTTTGTGTCCATCATGACCAACCGATATGAGTGGGGTAGGGGGTTAGGACGTATCAGGGGACGTTTATGTCAAACTAGCGTGATTACGGATGAGCTTACACAGTAAAAGCTATGTATAGATCGTCGTCGCTTCGAACACCACACCATATCTCTCGGGAGGGTTCACTTTTTGTGCGTGTTTAGGTGCTTTTCTGTATATCATTTCTCTCCAGAAGCTTATCCTTGCTCAGTTTTGTCCTATCTTTTGTGTGTCGATTCGATGGATTGATAGGAAAGTAAAAAAAGAGCTCATTTCAGGCTTCGAACACATATACCGCACGGGTCTCTATCGCTAGTTTACATGAAAAGGATAAAAAAGAATTAAATAAAAAACAAGTTAAATCCAAACTGTCAAGCATCATTGATGGGACACACAAATTTGTTTACTGCGCGAATGTTTCTTCAGCAGCGAAGGCAACATTCTATTGATCTCGAACGGAAGACCGCTAACCAATAAAACTAACCGCTGACGCTAGCAAAAATATTACGCAAACCAAAGTTTAGCTATCGTGACAAATTTGATTCCCCTTTCCACTTTACTGTTGTGGTGAACGGATGCACACAATAGAAAAGTAGTGTGCAAACGAAAGGTAGACAAAAAAATGAAACACATTCCACATAAAATAGTTTTCTCCTCCTGAGAAGGACACGAAGGACATAAAAAAACAACAAACTTTATTCCACGCCACATCGCTTGTCGCTACGTAAAAAGGGCAATAAATATTATTCATTGTATCTCTATGGTAATCGGATCGAAGCTCCGACAGGAGAGGACAACACACATCGCAACGACAACGTTTGAAGGAGAAGATTAACCACCCGACGGTTGGTGGTGCTGCAAAGGTACACTCACCCACCCACTCTCCCACGCATCAACAACAAAAGGAATCATTGCGAGGAAAGTCTTGCGAGGCGCGTAAATCCCAAACAAACTTGGAACGATTTACGAACCACCGTGTGTCATGGAAGAGTAGTAGACCTGTTCCGCGACAGAGCACGCGTATTGTTCAACAAGAAGGCGAAAAAAAAGAAAAAAACATGTCCAAAAGCTTTATCCTCCTATCGTCAAGTATAGAGCCCTTCTTTCACTGTTGATAGTCCTTATGGTGCGATGCGCGCACACACACACATTTGGGGGAATCCTTTCCAGCATGTCATGCCATAACAAAAATACCCTTTCGGTAATGCGCACCACCACCGGGAGCCAACCACAGAAGAAAATGTATAATACCACAATAAATTTCATTGTTATCCTTCGTTTCGTCATATTTACTGCCCGGTTTTTCGATTATTTATGGCCCCATTTTGACCGTGTCCTCGCATTTTTTCGTACATGTGTGGGTGTGTTTGTGGGTTCACATGTCTTCTTCCCACTCGTGTCGCGTTGTTTTGTGGTGCAATGGTAAGGTAATTGCCGTATTTTCTCGCGCATTTTACCCACTTCTCATCGTCCTAAAAATGGCATTCAAAAAAATATGAAAATATTGCATGAAATAACGAAGGTACGTGAGAGTAATAATTTAAAGAATTTCTTGCAAAGAAAAAGGAAAACACAGCCCAAAAGTTCACGCTACAACGATATCATATTCGACGACTCTGCATGATGATAATCACACAGTGGTGTGTTATGTGCCTGATGTTTGGAAAGAAAATTAAATTCCTCGCGATCCAGCTAGGTTAGGAGTATGACTAGTTAAATCATTCAGCAGTGGAAAAAGAACAAGACATTTTCGATTCTACCAACAACCGTTCTTCAACACAGAGAGATACCCCCAGAAGCGACAGTTCAATTTTCCCCCAATTGAATGTTTGTTGCAAATAGCTTTAAAAGCACTGGCACAGAGAAAAAGGCGACCAAGAGAACCAATCTTCGCAAGTGCGCATACCAATGCAATCAAGGACAAGTAACGGGGGCAGGAGCTATTTCGTTAGATGTGGATGCTTTCTGTGTTCCGTTTGCGGACGGAACGTTTATACCCCCCGGGGGCCGGGGGATAAGAAATTCCTCAAGTTCAACTATCCACAATTGTGCTGCTGCTGGCATTCCCTCTTTTGATGTGTGCCGCGCGACCCCCGTGTTTCAAATAAACCGAAAGATCATGTCCTTTGTACGATTGGAGAGTTGGTTTTGCTTATGCGGGAGATATATACAAATATGTGCACAAATGATTGATATTCCTGGAATGAAGAAGTTTGTTAAAAAAAAAACAAACTTTGCCACTTTACGGCTATTAATTACAGCATTGAACATTCTTCATAGAATAGATATACAGGCAGTCCCCGAGATACGCTATTATAGCGGACCGCTATAACCCGGGAAAAATCCGCGTATCTCGAATATCCGCGTAGGTCGAATCCTGGTGCAATTTCGTTTATACTTCAAAGTCACTGAGTCGACTTCCTTCTCGGAACTTTATTTATTGAGCGAATCATTCGATTTTTAGAAATATTACGTTAAAGTAAGTTAGAAAGAAATGTTTTATGTGACAAAAAATGGATTTGAGACCAATTTTTCACCTTTTTGCTTAGATTTTGTGCTATAAACTTACTCATAAGTCAAATTTCCAAAAACCGCGTATAAGAGGAACCGCGTATCTCGGGGACTGCCTGTAAATTGTCGTCATCGTCGATAAAAAATCATGCACTACGACAAATGCATACCAAACGAATGGAAACACGATATGTAAGATAAGACAAGCCAAACTGATAAGCAAAAAGGTCTACACCCCTGCCGAACCGGGGGCGACCGACCAGGTGGAGCTTTATCACAAGCGCAAAAGATAACTGCAAACAGTAAACGCACGCAGGCACACACCACTGGGCGGTACATGTTGAAAAAGAGCTAGAAGATGCTATCGTCCATACTTGAGAGGGCCACGTTACATTGACGTAATTCAACGAGGTGTGAAGCAGCAGTGCGTACATTGCATGTTGCATTGCTAATGCACGAGAGTCAACCAATTCCAGTCTTCTAATAGAAATACCACGAATTGTTTTCTCTACTTGATTCCGATAAGTAAAACATATTTAACAAAAAAAACCCTAAAAATATAACAATAATACATACAGAAAGGGTAAAAATAAATTAGTTAGAGCTTAAAGAAAAGGAGCTTTTTTTGAAGCAACAAAGCTCAAATAAGATCGTTGATTTAAAAGAACTATTAACCGAATAAGTGGCCAATATGGATAACAGATACAACAGGTTTTTAATACCACTAGACTAGACTAGACTAGACTTAAACCGCAATATGTACGTATATATATATAAATGTATAAATCAAGAGCTTAATCTTTACACCTCAAAAGATCATGAAATACGGATATTTCGTGATATCGATTGGCCGGGGATTTCTTCCAGGCCCCGAAACAAAATGGAATCATTGTCCTTATACGACGCTCAACAATCTTTTAACATTCTCTTCTTCCCATTGCGGGCTTCCTTTCAAGGATATCCAACAACACGTACGACCATACTGGAAACCACAGCAGCAGACAGAGTATTGCCTCCAGACGAAAGGTTCACTATCAGATTATTATAGTACGTGACCTCCTGTGCACCTTCCCACACAACCACATCCGAGACGGTGCTTCATTGGGATTGGGATTCCACTGAATAAGCGGGCCAGTGTAGTCGGGGACACGGCGCAAAGGACACGCTATAATAAATCCCCTCCCCCTCATAAAGGGTGGTTATGAGCCGACAAGGACACACCACGCATATGGGGGACGACGGCATGCACACAGCATTTTTCCAGCCACTCTTTCTTTCTCTCTCTCTCTTGTCGTGTTGTGGACACGCGGAGTTCCGGACAACCTGCTTTTACCCCATCATTGCCCCTGGTGATGGTTGTGGTGGTGCTTCGTAATGGGTTTCATTTTCCCTGGTGTACACCCCAGAAGCATACCGTTATAACTGGTAACAGTGGCAATATAGGCAAAGAACCAAAGAACCGAAAAACATGTACACGTTTCCGAACGTTCGAGAGAGCAAAATGATTTCTTCAATGACGAGAACGATTCACAAATTGTATTAGAAAAAAAAACGCTATATGTGTATTAGTTATTGCGTGGTTAACTATTTGCCGCCTAAACGAGAGCAGGTTTCATCATTGGGAAATATAAACCCCCGTTCAATGTTTACAATTTCAACCCCATTCTCGCCCGTGCAGCAATGTCGAAACGCGGAAGAGAAGAGCTTTACCTAGCCCACAGCTAGTAACCAGCATAATAATCAGATAACACACACACTCACAGTCCCGGATCTCGCAACCGTTATGGCAAATCATAATTTACATTTTAAATTAATTGTTCTCTCCCACGTCATCCCCTGCCATATACGGTTGTGTGGCCTTCTTTTGCCACAGCTGCAAAGCTCAAGCATGAGACACATGGAGCCGCCCAGTACTTCACAACCGTCTCTCGGCCACAAATACCCACAGTAGCAGCAGCAGCAGCAGCAGAAAATCGTTCCTGGATAATTATTGTAAGCCGTCCGTAATAAAACAACACAACTCATTCAACGATGACGCTGGTTAGTGCAATTTAGCATGCGGTTTTGTCGACTCATGGTGACGTCAAGACCACCCCCCAACACCAGTCCCTCTCTCGCCGTCTTAAATTTACCCATAAAGTGTACGAAAAAGCTTCATAATGAAAGAAAACTATGCTTCTTTTTTTCCCCCCCAGTGGGTAGTACCAGATGTACCCCCTTGTTGACTATTATTTCAAACCACATCCGGCAGTGAGAGCATGTACTTTGCATTCGTAATTGCTCATGCGGAAAGTGGGCGAGTTCTCCCTCCCAACTTGATATGCACACACACACACAGCTTTCTTACAAATGAGATCTCGTTTTTCACTCTTCTTATCACATGTTGTAAATTACTCTCCTTGACAATTTGTTACCGAAGCGATTTAAACGGTTACGGGGCATCATTTTTCGTTCCACAACTTTGGAAACAAGGAAACGATCTTGATAAAATATCATTCTACTACCTACACGCAACATTTCACGGGGCTTTGCTCTATATCCGTGGGGGAATTGGATACTCGGGGGTTCGGGATACCAAAAAGGTTCATCCATAATAAATTGACGTTACACATAAAAACAGGAAAAGAATTACAATCGACAATTTTTCCCATGAGGAGAGCCCAAAATAACCCCACCTATTGACTTCTGTCCATCGGCGTTACAACAAAAAATTTATCCTCGTCAAAGGATCCTCTACACCACGGAATTACATCCAATAAAGCAATGTTTCTGCTGGTTCGCATCTTGTTTTCAAACGGCAAACAACTATCTCTGCTGAGTGATTTATAAGAAACATCATGAAGCCTTGTTTCCTCCACCGCACTCACATATTTGACAGCTTTGGTAACCGCACAATGGGGCGGTGGTCTGAAGGGGAACATAATAAATCGGCTTTCGAAAATTGATGCCAAAAAAACCAAACAAATCCCCCAGAGAAAAAAGCATGCCTCCAAAGGGCCTCTCTGTAGGGCACTCTCCAATCATTAAAAGACAACAGAGCATCGCTAGACAACAGCCCCCCACCATTCGGCGATGCTTCACAGGAAATCCCTGGAAAGGAGCCGGAAAATCAATAGCTGCCATTTTTCACGGTAACCTTCCGATAAAGAGAACACGCGCGCGGATTACCATGAAACTCTCGATTGCCGAAGCTATGAAAGCTACCAGACGGGACCGGGAGCGAATAAAAAAAAACCCCCCGTGGAGCAGCACATTCCGCGGGCAGGAACAGTATTTGTCTTGAAACTCATTACACACCGCACACGACCGGGCCGTGGCCACACATAAAGGAGGGCGCAGGCCAGCGGGGGAGTCAAAAATTTGGTATGATTCCCAAAAAAACACGACGAGATTGTTGACACGAAATTCGAAGAATGACAACTCCTTGAAAGCTTTTCCCGCTGCAAAAGGATGCTAAATTTATCGAACAACGCGGCGGTGGCGTAACGATGGGTGGGATGGATGATGATGCACAACCACCACAACACGCAAGAGTGGGGCTGTGTGTGCTGCTGCTGGTGGTGGTGGTGGTTGGGAACGGGTTTCTCACCCCTTACTACTCTCGCCTTCCTATTTTTTATCGACCCAAACAAGCATACTTCTTCGGGTGGGTGGACGATTTTAATGGAACTACGACGACGATGACGATGGGTAGACGCCAACACGATACACATCAAGGCAACTGACGCCCAACATTGCTCATTCCATCATCACCAGTCCACCCCCAAAAGGAAGCAGCAAGCTAAAATGGATCAGAAAACTGGAATTTGAAGCCAGAATAAGGCCACACAGAGAAGGCCCCGTGTCAGGATTAGATAGAGGAGTGTGTAGAAAAAAAATGACGTCACCAACACTCCATCATCACCCCAAAAATGCTGCCATCGCCAGCAAATGAAGTCTAGGGTTTGGAATTCAGCCTCGCTCTCTCTTTCTCGCTCTTCAGACATACACCACTGAATCGTGTATAAGCGCCCCCGCTTGAACATTCCGTTGATAATGAATTGGTGTATTACTAAATGTATTTTCATTTCGTTTCTGACCTCCAGTTTTAATGTGAGCCTAAAAAATAAAAAATAAAAAATAAACGTTTGTATTATCACTAGGAGAGATTGGGGGTTTGCTGTTTTATTGCTGCTTCTCTCGATGACTTACAGCCGATGGAGGCGCCTCGTAGTTTACGACACGACGATTCTTCCGCCAAAGGGGCAATTGATGTGTGTGTTTGACGATCGACTACTTAATGCACATTTTCCCATTGCTGAACAACAAAACCATCTGTGTTAACGGTTTACGAGATACGATCGTTCTTTTTTTTGTGTACTTTAACATGTTTTTTTTTTCTCGCAGAGGATCTTAAAGGGAATAGGTGCAAGGAATTAACTCGGGTTGTTCCGAAGCAAATCCTGACACACACAACGGGGGGTTGGGGTGGTGATGGAAGTAACAAATCTTGCCAAGTTTTATCACATTATGGAACCCTGCTTTTCCCCCATCTCGTTCGTTAATCAAACGGACGTGTCATTTCCTGTTCTCCGTGTGTTGTTCACAAAAGCTTCGCAACAACCACCCAAGTCCTGTTTCCTACGGGTGCTTCCGTGTGTGCTGGGCGGGCTAAGTGCACCAGGAGCAGCACCACACACAGGTTTAATTCCACTGGTGTATGTGTACCTCTTTCTTAATGCGCAGAACCAATTTCCCAATCCCTGCACTGCTCCCCGCATTGGGGTCAGAGAGCATGGTTGACAAGCAATCCTGGAAGCGGTTTAAGAATTTCCAGGTGTATACGACGACGTTTGCCGCATGCAACTCCCCGCCGGGACGGCTGTGTGCGTCTTTCAAGCGACTACACAACACACCCAGGTTCCCATGAAGACGAGCGACTTTCGGCAAACCGAAAGCCCAACACGGACGCGTTAAAAAAGCTGTAGTACGAAACACATACAGAAATAGCAAGGATAGCGACCTGTTTTGGTAGTGACTGTTCTTCTGTTCTCTCTCTCTCTTTCTCTCGATCTCTAAAACACACACAAAAGCGCTACACACACCATCATTTGGGTTGTAGTAGTAGTGGAACCTTCGGTGGAAAAGCTTTTTCCGCAGAATTCTCCGGGGCTGAGTGACTTTCCCGGCACCGGCAGTGGTTGTGGTATCTTTGCTGGAGATCTTTACTCAACACACACACACACACACACACACACACACACACACACACACACACACACACACACACACACACACACTCTGTTTGTTGGCCTTTTCGGTGTGTTTCGTAGCAGATGGGCGTGCGCACAACACAGCTCCTCTTCGTTGGTGGTGGCTGTGCTAGGAGAGGCGTAGTTGTGTATGGCTTACACATAGCAGCTACTGTCAGGCTACTGCTGGTTGACTTCGTTCCGTTGCTACCGCTGGAAAACGGATCGATATCTTGTGCGCCCGCAACTCTCCTTTCGCCGTCCTTTCCTCTTATCAGCGCGCAGCGATGACACACTGTTGCTTCACAGAGAGCAAGAACCATTTTGGGCACACGCCAAAAAGCTACCACCCGCTGTCATTTGATAATTTTTCGAATGGAACGTTCCACAAGCGCTCGGAAACATTTCGTACGCGCTCGTAGCGCGCTCAACAGAAAAAATGCGTGCACCTGAAACTGAAAGCATAGCAGATTCCATTTGAAATTCTTTGCATACCAGCGGGACAGTCCAAGAGGGAATTGATGCTACACCGAGGATCTGCCCATTACGAAAATTGAAACAAAACAACACATACCATACAGGCACAGAGAGTGAGAGAGAGAGCGCGCGCAGGCGAGCTCTTACCGCGCTGAATTTGCATACCCTTACATACATACACACAACTCGTCTCGCAATAAACAAGGGCGGTGGCTCTGTAAGCCCGCTTTCCATTAGCACCAGCCCGTATTTCAATTATGACAATGGTTAGCACATCATGCGAGGGTTTTGTGCAGCAAGTTCGCTATTATTATTACACAACCACCACCACTCATCAACTCTCAGCACTGCTACTCCTCTTCGGTCAAAATTATTATCCAACGATAATCCTAAAAAACATATTAAAATAAGACAAAATTATCTGGTGAGTAATAGTTTCATTTTAGAATATAACCACACGAGATCAACTTCAATACACTAACAATGTTGTTAGGTGTATACACAGAAGGGACCAATTTCCTAGTTTTACCTCAATTAATTTGCTGATTCGTAGTAAAGGCGCAGCACGGGAGGCCGCCTGATACTAATGAGGCAAAAGAAAGCCACGAAAACACACCGGGGGCGTATTGGAGAAATATTGATAATTATTGATATCGCTTGCACACGATCGTCGTCGCGGTCACACAAAAGCATCAGATGCTCATTATGGGGCAATGTTTGGTTTATGGATCGAATATCCCTATTAAAGGATGGAAGAGATAAATTTCCTCCCTGGAACCATTTTCAAAACTTTGCAATTCATAACGCTACTCTCATTACACCATTGTACGGCAGGTCGTAATTTTAAACAGCTATGTTTCATTTAGATGTTTCGCAGGACGGATATAATAAAGTTTTTATCATTAATTAAATAGCTTACAATATTACTTTTTGAGTAATAAATTCTCAAAAAATAGTAATCATTTTCAGAATTAATTTGGCAGCGGAGTATTAGATTCGTTTGTTCCAAGAATCGAACAGTGTTAAATTGTGTTTATTTTGGTAAATTTTCAAAAGTTAATCAAAAAATTGCAAAAGTTTGCAAAAGCAGTTAAATACAAGATAATGTAGTATACTCGGAAACGTTCATTCTTGTTTGTATAAATATAAAACCTTGAGGTTTTTGCCAAAGTTAATTTTTATTTACTGTCATGACAACAAACAATACTCATATTTACAGCTAGACATATTAATAAGAATTATTATAAAATCCTACACAAATTCCAAAATATATTGCACAAGTTAAAAGAAAGAAAAGTTATCTTTTTTGACACACACGAATGATTATGTAGCGCAAAATGTTCAAATATCATATCCCTTCTTCCTTGTTACTTTACGGCCGTTCTTCAGGTAATTAAAAAAACCTTTTCACCATTAATGGATGCAATAAACTTGATATTGGTAATACTTTTATTACAAACGCCCCAAAAATATTGCTTGGTTAGGGATAGGGAGCGACGCACATTTTTAATCGAGCCAAAATTCTTCTCCCATGCAACAAATGAATAATTCATTACGATAAAAACAAGCTATTTCCCTTTTTGCTTCACATAATCCCACCACCACCCAAAGAGTGATGTGCACTAGGATTTCCTTTCATCCCGAAAAAGTTACAGTTAGTGTAGAAGGTTGTATGTAAGGTTTGACCTTTTTCCTATTCAAATCCATTTAGTTGGATACCACCCTACCACCACCACCTCCTCGGCAATGAAACGGGTCTTTAGAATTATTCCAATCAGGATATGAAGTTTCTTCGAGGACGTCGATGTACATATAAATGTGTAGGCGGCGGCGGCGGGCACAAAACCAGTTTACAAAACCCAGAGCGCGCGCTCGTATTACGGATGATCTCATTTCCTCCATACATATATTTGATGTTTCGTATATAATCGTTTCATACTCCCTTCTTCCCAGACACACGATATATGCAAGTACTGGCTACTCTCGGGCGAGTGAAAGTGGATTTGTGTTAACATGAAGGACACATAGCCGTACACAAAGACCATTTGGTGGAAATCCAATTAATGACCCGGTGGGTGTTTTATGCTTCTCCAAGCTTTCTCTGCTGCAAATGAGCTTGCTGCCACCCTTCAAATAATGCTGCTCCTGGCCGGGTGCGCCCAACTTCCCCTTCCCCCATTTGTGCTAAACTGGCCCAACCGAAACGGATCGATAGTTTTCGAAACTCAGTTTCTCTCAGTTTTTCCCCCCGCAGTATAATGATACACACACACACACACCAAAAAGTGAGTGGTACAGGTCCGTGAACAATGTGACGATGTAGTAATGATGGTCGTCCACCCAAAATGCTACTTCCCTAGGAATTGTGCAATTCCCCATCCAGGGTATAGTATATCACCGGTAACACACCACCAAAAACCGGGTACAACCCACCCTCACATCAAGTCACACACCGTGTTCAGAAGGCATTTTACTAATCGGAATCCTTATATGTGACCTTTGCTCTATACCTCGCCCAAATTTGTTCCTAAATAGTACTTGCCACACCCCACCACCACCTTTCTTGCTTCACATCATCTCTATCCTTCCTCCGCTCGCCCAAGCAAACCATTATCGAAGGTCACAATCAAAATCAACATCATTCATAGTCATCGTACTACAACACCACCCATGCCCCATTAGTACAGAGACGTCGACGGCCACCACCACCAAAAACCATGAGCAGTGTGTGCATACCGAAAAGCTCCCTTCTCTCCTGTCGCCGTCTACCGTTTCACAAGTTCTGGAAAATAATTCGAATCTGATTGCGAAACCTTTTCTGAGTGGTGATTAATGCGCCGATCGCGTGCCAGTTTACGACGAAGCACCACCAATCATCCAACTGTAAGTTTTCCAATAAACAAAAAAAAAAGACTCAAGATGCTTCATCACAGTATTGATGCAACAAAATCCGTACTGACGGAAAAGGGGGGTGTGAAAGGACTGATCAACTATCCCAACTTTCAGTCCTTGAATCGAACAACAGCGCGTTTCGTACGTACTCTACAAAGTAATATGAAGAGAGAGAAAGAGAGAAATTAAACATTAGCATAATCTTGATGAAGGATTATGACAGATTTTTTGTTTTATCAAATTAAGATCAATTTGATAAAGCACAGCAAGAAATCGAAACATTGTAGCAAAAAGTTGTTACACAACAAGAAAACCTACATTTCCATCAACGAAAGACACGTGCTGCTGGCTCAGCTGCTGTCCCGGAATATGTCAATGATTAGTGGACATCTTCCACTATAAATATGAAACCCCATTTCGCATTACTTCTTCACCCCCACACGCGCAGACGACGGTTTCTAAAGGGGCAATATATTGATCGTATGCATTACATTGATGCGAAGCATCATATCTCCTTCTTCCCCCTCGGATATACGGGTTTACACACACTCGTCGCGAGGCACGGTGAAACCGGCCACAACACAACCCATTAAAACCAAAAGCAAGGAATTCTAACGAATGTCCAATTAAACTGCAAACATTCAACACTTACCGTCCGCGTCGACCTCGTTGATCATGTCTTGCAGTTCTGCTTCTGTGGGGTTCTGACCTAGCGATCGCATAACGGTGCCTAATTCCTTGGTCGTGATTGTGCCATCGCCGTCCTTGTCGAACAGCGAGAACGCTTCTTTGAATTCAGCGATCTGTTCTTCCGTAAGTTGATCGGCCTGCAAAAAGAGTAATTGAAATGCCGTACATGAGGACGAATGTAGGTGGTTTAAATCGAACTGTTGCATTTTTTTGTATGGAGAGTACAATTAATAACAATAGGGGCTAAACAAAACCGACACTAGTAGAAGACTCCAGCATCAAAAGTTAATAATGGGGAGTGTAGTGTTGTGCGCGTCATCTGTCACTGTTGGATGTAAATATTTCTATCGTACCATTAATTTTTACGGAAACAGTTAGTACGTGCCGAATGATTACGTTCGAACTATCTTCTAACAAGCTGTGTGTAGAAAGTGCCCCGCCAAGCACTGGGGCATGCCCGCACATATATACATACATCGATTGGGGTATTGATAGGTTTCTGCTTTTCCTTGCCTCATCAAACCCTTCTTCTACCTGTGGAGATTGATTGATTGGAGCAAATTTATAACACGTTGTACGGACGGATATGTTCTTCCTCCCTTCCTCTTTTTTTTATTGCACTCTAAACCCATTTATCAACAAGATGAACACGGAGTAGGTATGTTTTGAAAATATGGCTTTAATCTCTTTTTCAGTTTATGGGAAATGTTTTGGATCCGGTCTAGGTATACAAAACCCCAAACATAACTTATTGCCTTTCACTGCCTGGGCCCCAAAGAGACATGACCGACCTCGAAAAGTTGTAAAACCGAAGGCATAACCAATGCGATTATTGTGGTGTGTTCTTGGGGGGAACGGGGGAGAGTAGGAATCAAAACGTGGAACTGTCTCACGCTTGAACGTGAGAATAAGATTAATTTCGCAAACGCCGACCTTCCAACTGAATCCTACACCATCCAGCAGTTCCCATCATTGCACGCAAAGTTAACCTTTTAGTTGTACTTTAGCAGATTTCTGTGCTTCCGTTTCCATCAATGGATCGTAAAATAATCATGCACCATTCGCAAACAAACTCCAAACAAACGATGTCATCAATCAACCAACATCCACCCTCTCCTCACTGTGTTCTTCAAACGGGGAAGAATCGTTTCTTCTATTTTGCTACTACAATCTCTGCTACTTAGGCTTAGCTCCAGAATGGAAAAGAAAATAGCAAAGGTGCTGCTATAAAACCTTCCACACACAGTTGGAATCAATTTAGTATATGTTACATCCTATAAAACCTGAAAAAAAACGAGAGACACGTGACACACATGGAATACGGTGGTGATGTCCGCACACGGAGGAGATGCAAAATGCCAATGACCACACCACCATCTACCGAAAGCGGTGGGGTGTAACCGTACCGTTATGGTGTGGTGGCAAGTTATTCGAGAATCATTAAACATTATTTATATGCATGTCGTACCTTCGCGCGAATCATGTGGCTGTGTGGTGGGCGCTTCCACTCGGCACATGTGTGCGCACACATTCGTTTGATGTAACACACACCCAAAACACATGATGGCTTTATAAAACCTTTCTTTTCTATCAGCACCACACACACGTGAAGCTTTCTTTTTGGGGCCATTTACACAGCATTTATGACAACATCCACTGTAACGTTGTGTGTGAATAAGAGGAATCAAAATTCGATAGATCTAATTCGACTTGACGTTAAATCGCTCGGCGATTAACATGCTGCTGCCGGCTTGCCGAGGTTTTACGCATACATACATACGGGGGGGGGTTCTTCTCTCCGCGTACATTATACTCTCGGACGCACTCTACACACGCAACAAAAACCGGCGCAAAAAACCGGTCTGTAGGTGCTGTATTCCTTTTGCTGTTACTACTACTATTACTATTACTGGCCATTCTGGTTTCCCCCAGCAGCACAAGGTAGAGCTCATCTCTTCGCAACCGCGATGCTCGGAGGAAGAGCATCATTAATGCATCATTTGTTTTGCCAAAACGAGCCCAAATCTGCCATAAAGCAATTCTTACTGAAGAAGTACAAATGGTGTGCAAATCCAACTGAACCTGAGTGAGCATACAGCTGAGTTATCATATCTTCAATGAAACAATAGTACCGGTGTGTTGAATAGAATGATAACAGACCTTGAATGAACAGCCTTGAAAGAGTGTGGTCGAATCGTCGGCATGACGATTCACTTTTTTTTTTTGGTTGGTGCTTTGTGCGATAAAGGATTATTAAATTCAATGCAATAAATCTTTCTCCTATGCCTTGCCTCTCTATAGTTCCGTACACTTTCCACTCCAGCGCTTCCGGACATTAGATGTCAAAACATGGCGCTCATTAGCAACCTACATTCCAAACACGAAGCGAACACAGAACAACTTTTACCCTCCCCCCCTATCGATGTGATGTTATTTTGACACTTCAATAACATTCCAATATTTTCTAGCTTTGGCCCTCGGAACCGCTCGGAATCTGTTGCACATGGAACATACTAATCCATTATCTATTGATTCGTATCACGTTGATTGTGCCTTCCTACTTGTTTTTTTTTTGTTTTTTGCTACCTTACATTAAATTATTATTCCATACGTAATTTATTGTGCTCCATTAGCAAAAGAGCTGGAAACATATGCTGAACAATTCCAACCTTGTGGTGTGAGTGTGTGTGTGTGTGTGGGACAAAAACAACAGAGAACACTTGCCAAGAAATACACACCACCTTCGGGGGTTTCGCTCGCCCGGTTTTTACACGCAAGGCAAAAATCGGCCAACAAACAAAATGCATGGACAGCACACACCGAAACCGCAACATCAAAAGCGCGTAAAAAACCGTAATGCCTGAGTCAGCGAAGAACAGGGTGCAACAGGGTCTCTTCTTTGGTACCCTAGAAGCAGCACCGGTGTACCGCGAAAGCAAGAGAAAGAGAGCGCGCGTGGTCCGAGCCGGTGAAAATCGAAAATACATTTCCCAAAACACGGACCGGACCGAAAACCACAACGCAAGGGGTGTGTAAGGTGCCACATACATCCCGCCGCCGTGTGCTCCACACCAACGCAACCCCGGGGACAACACGGGGGCTTAATGGCGGCACACTAACCGGCCCCGGAGGAAGGAACCCGGCGCATACACCGTTATATACCGAAACACCCGAGAACACCGAACAGACGGCAGAAGGTGTCCCAAAAATAACATTCCAACACATCGCGCGCGCACACACCGGCCGGGGCGCGGTGGTGCGTTGCTGCTGTTTTGTTGCTGCTCTACGGTAGTGCACGGGGTGCGGTAGAGAGTGTGTGTGTGTGTGTGCCGTGTGTTGCCCCCCCGCCTAACACCACGAATGCAACAAAAACACAGCTCCACACAACACAACAGCAAAAAACGCATCTGCAACTGCAACCAAAAGGGATGAATAGAAAAAAAAAACAAGCAAACCCCCAAACTCGAAGTTTGCGGCTTTGCAGTGCAAATCGACAAGTAGCAGCGCAGTATGTGTACACGCCATCTCCGATTTCGGAAACATAGTGTGGTGGGATGATGATGGAGAGCGAGCGTGTGCCACGTTGTACGGGCGGCGCAGCAAATGCAAATCTTTCACAGGGCAGCAGTACACACACAGCAGGTCAAATTCGGTGGTTATGTTCTCATGCGGAAACATACACCACACCGTACAGCGCGGCTTGTCTCTTTTGATGATTCAGATTGGACGATGATATCGGTTCGATGATCATATTCGGCTTTGATTTGCATAATGCTTTTTCTTCAATTTCTTCCTAAAAAATAATATAATACAGTCAGTGTTCGATATTCACGTTGTTTCCTTAATATTATTCCACTTAAAGAAAGTGTTAACTTAATAAAATAAATTTAACGTAAGTTCAATCTTATTACCCTACAAACATAAAGAGATCTTTACCCTTACTGGAACTACAACTTAAGAAAGTCTCGTGATCTGTATATTAATTTTAATTTTAAGTAGTTTAAGCGATTTTCAGAGTTGCAGGTTTATCCGCTTCTTGTTTTCAAGAAAAAACAAATTAACATGCGAAATAATCTTTAGGTCCAAAAGGTCCAAAAGGTCGAAAAGGCATTTTTCTTGCTGATCTTACCCAGTATGGGTTATACATTAAAAATGTATAAAAAATTATATTGTACAAAAATTAATCTAATTTCAGTTGATTTTTTAATATTGTTGAAACTCCATCTCCACGAAAATTCTACAGGAAATGACTACGACATGGTCGATTAGCATAACTGCAGATCACAACTTCCAAAGAAAATCCAAGATGAACATTCATTAGCATGATATAACCTAGTATCCATACATCATTCAATATTTGGACAGACACATTGTGACGAATTAGGTTTTCTAACTTAAGATAGCATAGACCACAGCATTTCGGGGGGTTTCTTTGACCGAATTTACTCGTAGCTGGATACTCACGTCCTGCGTACTGGGGACGCCTACCACCCCTAAAATCCACTACGAGCTGAGACCATCCAAAATTAGGTCAATTATCGATCTTAGTACTCTGCATTTGAACACGGCAGAGTAACGTCCGAGAAAATGAACGAAGAAAGACGTAGACCTTTCCAAGGATTGCTGGACTTATGGTTAAGATCATCTCTCCCAACACCAACATTCATTCCAAGGACATATACCATACCATACCCATCCTTCTGAAAACTATTTGTGAAGAAGACATCGGTTCACATCGACTCTGTGACACTGTGAGGATCTCAAGCCCCAATTCTTCCGCCTAAAACACGGCGAACTTGGGACGTTTGCAGTTGAGCTAACACGAGGAGGGTTTCCGACGCAATCAGCTCCATGGCCAATCAGCTCGTGAGAAAAGCAGTAGGGAGTTTTCGAAAATTTGTTTGCAGCAATTACCATCCTGGACAACACCACCATCCATCCATCCATCCATCCATGGTTGAGGACACGCACGCACACACGCTTGACACGTACACGCAGGAAACATTCTCCTGCTCCACATCTCATGGGTGTGTGGTGTGGGGAGGGTTCTAATTGGATTTTGAAGGCTGGTTAAAATTGGTTATGGAACAGCGATCTATTCCGGGCGGTGGATGGAAAATTGTGGTTGGAAGAAACAGACTGGTGTGTGCTGTTCGACCTAGCGCTACAAAAACCCGATTCTGTTAATTGTCACACAGGTGACATATGTGGGGGGAGCTATGCTACCTGTTTCGGGTATTCATTTTGTTCAACCTAAAACGAGAAGGCCGTTTCCTAGTAGCACCCAGGAAAATATGGCATAATTGTAATCCTGTTTACCTAGTGCCATTCAACAACCTTTACCGACCTAACACAGGGCGGTGTTGCTGAAGCATATTTGGCTTCCTTCTTGCGTACATTTCAACACAATAGGGTTAGGACACGGCAGACAAAAAAAACAAGAACCAGGGTGACTTTGGAATGCGGTTGGGGAGGGGTTTTAGTTTAAAAAAAATCGTTGCATAATACACGTTTAAAGCTTCGTTGAAATACAATACTCAGGAGGCTCCATACGAATTCTCCAAACGCCAAAATTGTACGCGCACAAATCGAACATTCATCCCTATTGTTCGGAGGAGCATGCGATAAAAGGTAATCCTGCTGTAAAAGATAGATGTAACCATTACCATTCTTTATAGATACATTTCTGTTTTCTTATCGAATGATAAAAATTCACCCCCTGTTATCAACACGAACCGAGGGACAATACAACATTATCAACCGGTCTATATAGCAAATGTGGGAAAACAATAAAACAACCCCTTTTTTTTTGTTCCTGACTGATTAAAAAACCTTCTTAAGCTCGCTCTCCCTCTCGCGATCTCTTTATTCGCTCTTGCAAGGAAGTAATTTTCGAAAATTTAATTCAAACGGCCATAAACGGCCGAAGCAAGTTTTCGAGCGAACGCTCCTCTTCAAGTAAACCATTTTCACGTGAATGTGAGATCATTCCGGCATGGTGCGTACGAGGAGCGTGTGTATGTGTGTTTCAAGCGCATTCTCTCTCGCTCTCCCGGGCACAGTGCGAGAGAGGAATTTACCCCTTTATTTCAGAGGAAGAGCACGACCCCCATATACGACCATCACTACAGTGTAGCCGCATCCAAGCAGGCAGTTTCTACTCTTCCATTTCTGGAATTCCTATTGTAGTTATGGCAGTTGTGTGTAAGGCCGCAGCACAAAACACTGTCAACCGTCAGCATTTCTATCAAGATGTTGTTCTAAAGAGACGCTGAGCTGCGTTCCCTTAAAGAAAACCCTTGTTCTAACTCATACTGCACACTTTCCTTTCCTAATTGTGCCGGAAACTAATTGCATACACAGTGGAATCCTTCAGATGGTCAACATTTTCGCAAACGTTTCACAAAATAGAACGTTCGATTTCGGTGTCTCTCTTTCTCACCATCCTTAGTTTACCTTCAAACTACTGGTTTCCTATTCTTTTTAATCAACAAGATGATGATCAATTGAGCAAACGTGCGATGCGCGGCCCAAGCACACACACACACACAAGGAGGGAGACCGAGAGACAAGGATGGAGAGAGCAAACCGGGACATGGGAAAAAGAGCAGCGAGAAAAAAACCCGCATTGCGGTAAAACCGAACCTGCTGAGCGAGATACGCGAATTCGTACACACGCGCGCGCTCTCTCTCTCTCTCACCTTCAATCCCCTTTCACAACATAGGGGGGTTGTTCTTCGTTCTCCCGTTTCCATTGCACCCCTAAAAACGCGCGTTGAGAGTTGCGTGTTTTCTCAACTTCAATGTCGCAACCCTGGGGTGACGGGGAGGATCGTGCCATGCGGTGCAGGACGGAAAGAGAGAAACCCTCTAAATTGCGCACGTACATTCACTCGCGCACACACACGGACGCACGCCCACAGTCAACCGTAGAGAGCGATACGGCGGAAATGTGTATGTGTGTAGGTGAGAAAATGTGAAGTTGAGAATTTTGGTCTCAAATCCCCATTTTTTTTCCTCCCGATTGGCTTTATCCCATTCTGCCCCCAATATGGGGGGCACTTTTTTCTCCCAATAACGCGGCACTTTTAGATAAATGACAGCTCTTGTAAAGTTTCCAATAAAAAAAACGTATATCCCGGAACTCCCGCGCGCGAGAAGCAATTCTACAACCCGCAGGCGATATTCCTTCCCCAACTCGACCACTGCACACACAATTTAATTCCCGTATCATTAGCAGTTTTTTTGTAATTCGTTTCGAACGTCTAACTAGCATGTATAAACGGATGGGGAGTTCAGTTTGACTCACGAGCTGAATTGTGCGCAAAAAAGTGAGGTTAGCACGCAAAGCCTACACACGGAGGGGACGACGATGATTCACACACCAGAGTTCGCATACTTTGATCGTTTTCCTTTCATTATTCTTCTATTGTGTGACAATCTTCACGCAAATGGGCACGGAGAGAGAGAAGTGAACGTCACCGCGCCGTGCACCGTATCCCATTGCCACATGCACACAAATTTGCACAAAAACACACACACACACACACATGCACGTACATCAACGTTTCACACTGCGCGTAGATGGCCGTCCCGGATTCCATTTCCTGGAGAGTTTTTCGTAGAGCCATTGTTCTGCTAGGTGTCCCAATTATTCCTGCTACTGCAATTACCCTTTTTGCATTAGGTTCACTTTTTCACAACTTCTAAAAACGTCCCTTTTCAATGACCGAGAAGTCCAGCAACTCCGGGTCCTCATTCCGATGATACACGGTTCTGACGCTCCGGGCTTGAAATGTGCCGTATTCACAGTGATACAGAAGAAGCCACAGCCTACTAATTCGCCAAGAAATGAATAGCTGCCGAATGGGTTTTGGGCGTAGAGGGTAGAGAAGGCACTCCTAATTTCAAGCTCGATATAAAACTTGCAGATGGTAAGCTGATGGCGGCCGGGATTCACACTGCACACTATTCCCCACCACACATGCATGGTGTGGCCCAGCATTCCACTCACTTTAGCGGCGCCACCATTTGCTTTGCTAAAACCAAAAACCAAAAAGATTCCCATCGGACGCCATTGAGGTTAGGAGCAGCCTCGTTACGCGGCGACACACACTTGACACATCCGGATTCCGGAGGGTTTGATTGAAAAAAAAAGAAGCTCGAACAGATGCGCGCACACACGTATTAACTCGCCGAAAAGATAGAAAAGGGAATTTGTCTGTTTGCTGAAATGTAGGGTGGGAATTGCTGCTTTTGCGTATAATTACCATCTTTTCCTGTTTAAAAAGGGGTGGTGTTGCGCTGCACGAAAAAAACTAGCTGACAATGTAGACACAGGCTCTGCCTTTTTGCACACTGCTTTGCTGGCTGGCTGGCTGCTTCCGTGTGGCGACGCTGGGCTGCGAACTCGACGACAACTGCTAACTACTGTGGCTTACAATTTACTGCTGCCTGCTGCTGCTGCGGCTGCTGCCTCTGCTGCTTGCTGAGCGGATGGTGCCACGAACTGTCGGTACTCTCTCGCACGCTCTGCACTTACCGTGCTCGCTCACCCACTCTCGCACCGCGGCTACACAACGAAATGGCGCGCGCACACGAAACTGTTCGCTCTCGCTCTCACCGTACCTTCCCCTGACAAACTCGCTCGCGTTGATGACGGCGGGTTCGTTTCTCCACTTCCGGGAGATGAAGTTCGTGTTTCGCTTTCTCGCTCTTCGGAGATGCAACGCGGTGTTTTTTTATTGTTGCTGTTACTTTACGCTGTCAAATGCGATACGCACACTAACGCACACGAAACGATCTATCGCGCGCACTCACACAACCACAACGCCGCTGCGAAACGCGTGTACACACAACACCGCGGTGGTGAAAAACACGCTAATAAAACACCGCACACACAAACACGCCGCAAAGGGTGGGAAAAACGACACCAAGCGGTAGGTTACAAATTTTCACGCGACGAATTCGTTTTTAACCAGCCCGGAATGGTAACTATGGAGAAGCAGATAGGTATGAAAACAAAGCACAAAACATTAAAATTTGATAAATAGTAGGTACGAATCGAATTTCGTTTCCGGTGGCGAAGAGGACGGTGTCGGTTTTGTATCTCTAAATGCGCTTTTGAATCATATTTTGAAAAGCTTAGTTTTAGCACACCTGTTTTCCTTCAAATGAAACAACTTGAGAGGAAAACAAAGCACGCAAAGATTTGCAAATTGTGCGAATTGTGTGGGAAAACCCGTCAAGATGCTCCCACCAACAAGCCACAATTGCATCCAGCGCCGAAGAGATACGAAACAACACTTGGAAGTCCGTCCAAAGCAGCAAGAATAGAGTTGCGCACCGAACAAACAAGACTCACGTCATAAACCCACGGGGACAAACTCGTGTGACGAGGTGAACTGCGTGTGTTTTATTCCTCAGAACCGTTTACCACGACGACTCAAATCCAACTGCTCTCGAAATGCTCAACCACCTCGACAACTAGATCTAGGCGGGCAGAAACAAATCCGAACATATACCCGAGTGTGCTCCTGCATTTAGGGGGCCCACTGCTGTCATCCGAATTTCCCAGAGTTTCCACTGGCTTGTGTGTGTGTATGAGTGCATGATTCGCTGCCATGGCGATGTGCCATGTTGGAGCAAAAGCTCTCCCTCAACAAGAACGCCGCAGTTTGCTGCTAGAACCCTGCAGGATATCGGATCTGCCTACCAACACCGAAACACAGGAGGTAGGTTAAGCAAGCATCGTATACTACGATCCTCCACTTGTCTTCGCCTAGGAAAAAACATCCCTTTAAACGTGTTGATGATGAGAGAGAGAGAGCGCTTTTGCGAGAACACTGGCTGTATAGAACACAAGTTTCGGCACTTCGCTCACCGCGAGTACTTCTGCCCGGTAAACTAGTATGCGTAGTATACCCCCGCGCTAGGACGGCATAGGACAGTCGATGGGTTTCGCCTTCGTATTACTGCGCAGAAATGTCGCAATGCACACAAAAGTTCGCTTCCTTCTTTACATATTCGATAAAACAACGCGTTTTTGGGGCTCGTCTCGTACGCTTCGCTTCGCTATTGGGCGCCTCCATCGATCTCCACCGCGTAAGGATTCTTCGTCCCTCCCCTCCCCTAATTCCCGCAACAGACTTCCCATGGGGGTGGGAAAAAAACGGTCAAGTCCGATGGGGCCTCAAATTGCCCCATCAACAACCCATGCCGGGTCAAACCCCAAACGCACACACACATACACATACACACTAGCAGCTTTCACCCTCGCGCATAATAAACAACCGTTTCTCGATGCTCGCTTCGCGCATATAACAGTGTGGCGCAGTTTGTCCGGGAGATGGAGGGGTGGCTTGTCCGGGCGGGTGAGTTTTTGTTGTTTTTTTTTTGTTGGTATGTTTTATTGCGGTGAATTTTGTGCAGTTGGGTGCACCCACGCACCCACACATACGCGGCACTCACGCACATGCCACTGACCGGGATGGTTCTGTAACGCCTGCCTGTGTTTGCTAGTCCCAACCGGGTTGCGCACACCGGTCACCGCGTATTTTGGGTTGGCGTTTATGTTTTAGCTCTTTTCATTTTGATTTTGAGGTGAAAAATGCTGGCCACCGTAACGACTCTGCAGTAGCCGCACCGATACTCACGTGTTTTATCTTCTCTTCAGCTTTTTTCTTGGTTGCTTTTTATTTATCTTATTCTTTTATCTTGCTGGGCTTTATTTCTTTCCTACCCGATCGTAATAGGCGCACCGGTGGAATTGGTGGTGTCTATTAGGCGGTTTTAACTGCACGTTGCATTACCGCGTGTCCGTGTGCGTGTCCGATTGCGTATGGTTGGGCATTTCTGGGGTTTCACGTGTTTCACCTTTTACTGGCTGCGAGTTCCGAAGTTTCACACACAGTCACACGGTTGCGCTGTGTTAATGTTTCATGGTCATCGCGTTTCATCCGGTTTCACACACCGGTGGCAACACTTTGACCTGGCGGGTGCGCAAACCATCATTCGGTTCGAATTTACTGCAAATACGCCAGCGCTGTTGTGCGGCGGGGTGCGGCGCATGTTAATGTAATGTGATGTACTTCTTGTGGCCTTTTATTTACTGCCTTGAAAACCTTGAAATTGCTTCAGATGATCTGATCATTAGTACAACTCACGAGTTTTGAGGCCATGGATCATATAGATGCACGTAATATTATTCACTTACTTTTTTTTTATTTACTAACACCGTCTGGTAACAATCCGAAATTATTTTATAGGTTTCTGTTATTAAAAAATGTAGATAGGTAGGTTTTTGATTTAGGTATAATGCTGTAACTCGGCAATTTAGAAAATTTTACCAAATTCGAAAAACAAATTCTTTGGGAATTCATGACTCTTTGATGATTTATGAATCTATGTAGAATCATAAATCTTTGATGATTCAGAGTCGTCATGAGAAAACTTAAATCTTTGAAGATTCATGTACCTTTGAGGGTTTAAGAAACTTTGAAGAATCATAAATCTTTGATGATTCATGGGTCTTCATGAGAAATCTTAAATCTTTGAAGACTCACGAACCTTTGAGGATTTATGAAACTTTGAAGAGTCATAAATCTTTGATGATTCATGAGTCTTCATGAAAAATCTTTAATCTTTGAATATCCAAGAATCCGTGAGGATTTAGAAATCTTTGAACGATCATACATCTTAATCTAATTAATCGAATTCATGAATCGTTGAAGATTCGTGAATCTTTGGAATAGAGACTCAGATTCATTCATTCAGTTCAAAGATTAACGCAGATTGTTGTGGTGTAGATTATGGTGGTGAGTATGGAGTGCACGTGCTTGAATTCGGCCTGTCACTTTTGATCGAGATGTTTCATGAATTTCATGTGAAGTATGCAAACACAACGATTTTGTTAACATTTTGAAAAAAGATTATAACAAGAAAAAAATGGTTTTGCAAGGTATTCTATTCCCCTACCCGAACAACACTAAGGGGAATGTAATTAAATTGAATCTTAATCGTTTTATTACATAATTTAATCGTAACAGTTTTAAATTATAAATCACGTGTCAACCAACTACCTTGGCCCAAGCCCAGCCAAGCGTACAGGCGATGTTCGCCATACGCTAAACGACGAACCCCTTTTTGACACCCTCCCAATCGGACAGATCAGGTGCACGTTGGATCGCAGCGCTTCGATAGCGACCATTATCAGCGTTGCTCGAGTCTAACTCTGCAATCAATTAGCTAATGGCGATAATGAGCCGTCGTGAGTTCACACACAAACACTCACTGACGCAACTGGCCTGGCACGGCGAGAAGCGAAAACCAAAATGAATGGCTTACATCGAATCGGAGCAAAGCACAACAGATTTGGTGCGATTTCGTATAAATTTGGTTTATTAAGAATTATGTTACATGTTGCGTAACGAAACGACCGTTCCATTCTTCACTATCACTGTGGATGGCTCACTGTGGTCATCGTTGAGGTAGCTGCGGCAGAGCACGGGAAGGATTGGCGTGCTGATAAGCAATCCCCTTACGACGCTTTGTTTGTTCATACGTTTGATGCACAATCAAAGATAAAAGAAATCCATACACGGAGAGTGCTATTGTTGGGAAACGATTAAATTGGACTTACACATGACAAATCGCCGTTTTTAAAATTTGTACTTAACATTTAATTGTGATTTAAAAGCTTTTTAAACTTTAATTTCAATTTTAGAAAAAGTAATTCTTTGTTTTGTTAAATGTTTCAATATGTTTTATTCAATTAACTATTTATTATATTTTGTTTTGTCATTCTTGTTTTTTTCTCTGCTATTGTTCTGTTTTTATTAGTTTTGCTGTTTTGCAGTTATACATTATTAGTTTATTTGTTTGTTTATATATTTAATTATTTAATGATTGCTGTATTTATTTGTTTACTCATTTGCTCATTGTCTTACTGATTGTTTGATTTGTTTATTTGTCTATTCGCTTATGTTCTTATTTATTTATTAAAATACTTTATTATTACTTATTTATTCGTTTCTTTTGTTTTGCTTTGTTCTACACATTATATTTGTTTAGTCGTATGGTTAGTTGATTTTTTATTGTTTCCATTTTATTCAACATTACTTAGTTATTAGTTCTTGGTAATTGGAATTTTATAGAATTATAAAACCAGCTTGGCTGTAAACTGTAAAATTCCACACCTGACTCTTCTGTCCGTGTGTATGGCTTTAAAATACTGTCCACACAGCGTTGTCCGGTGTCATTTTAGTCACATGACCCACCTATCGTAGCTTACAGAATCTAGTTCGTTCCCCAATAGTGAGGTCATCGTACCACTCATAGTACACCTCATAGTGTAAGTCTTTGTTGATATTCTACTTGAAACTGAGGTACTGAAGCGCAGCACAAATATTATTGACCTTCAAAACAACTGACACAATATTGATCTCACACCCCAGTTCGTCCGTTGTCAATCTCGCTCCGAACGAGATTATTGTACTTATCAGCAAAAATAAAACTGAAATGATACACTTCACATTCATTGATAAGCTGTAAAGTGCATTTCACCTCTCCAACACCGCTGATTGGCCAATAACCGCATTAATTGAAAACGTTTTTCATTTTCTTTCCGAGCTGCTCGCACCACTTAACGGGTGAAGTGACCGTGCGAGTCACTTTCCTCTTTATGGAACTTTACGGAATCCCCTGAGGGCCATTTGATTTGCTTTCCGCGTTTCCGCGCAAAGGAAAGACAGATCATTTTGTAATGAAAGAAAAATAAAATCGACTGTTTGTGGTTTCAAAAGAAAAACACTTCGGAACAGGAAGCGACATCGGAAGCTTTCATTTTCTTTCTTGGTAATTATTAAACAAAAGCTTTTGTAAAGGGACCAGTACTATCGTCTGATAATGGGTCGCGAACCATAATTGCTGTTATCTTTATTACAGGGGATTTTTTTTTCCTTCTAAACGGCTAAAGTATAATTGAACCGTACCCGTGCGCCCCTGCGGGGGGATCAGGCCCATTTGGATGATGATATTAATATTTATGGCTGACGAGGACGTCCCGGACATACCCGGGTATTACCGGGGGTATCTCGGCATCCTTCGGTGGTGGTAATGATTGGTAGACGATCATTATCTGCGTTCCCTGTGAGCGAACATTCGGTTGAAGTCGTTATCAAAGTTTACACTCCCTCAAGCAAGATTGGGACTTCTAATTTTTAAGGTTAGACACTTTATAGCAATGAAGATGTTTGAGTTCATGAATAATGGGTCAATTTACTCATAAACTTCATAAAATTCAGTAAAAATAAATTCCATTATCGAAAAAATGACCGACAACGGTAGATCATATTTCACACCCGAACGACGCTAAGTCTAAGTAGGCTTTGTCCAAGGCTGTGCCTACTATATTATGGCAAGCTTTCGTCCTCGAGGGGCAAAGGGCGGCCCATTTCGCTGGCTCTAGCAAAATCTCACAATTTATCGTTGCTTTTATTAACCTTTCCGCACTACGCACTACGGCGGTAGGTTGTCGCCCTAACACTTCCAGGATCTCACCAGGGTCCTCGAACTGTCCTGCCATCTTTGCAGCATCCTTTACACGCATCGCGCTGATTACACGCTCGCGTATCGTACCGTGCGGTCTCACATCCACATGAATATCGGACGGTGTGCTCGATGCAGGGCGATACAAGCGAAAGAGATGAAAATCCGCGTTGCGAGATCGGATTTGTGCGGATTGGTGACCGACTACTAGGAGAGTAGCTTCCGTGGCGCTTAGTCATCTTTGTCGGTTCGGTCCGATAGTCGGGGAAAAAAAGGCAGCAGTTCTGCGGGCATTTAGCCTTCTCACCAGCAGCTTCCATCAACAACAAACCAACCGGGTGTGTGTGCGTGTGTGTGGAGGGGGTGGGGAAGGTCCTTGGTGCAGATGGAGGAGTTAGCGGATGAGCAATTCTCCTCGGGAGCGAATGTAGTTTTTTTTTTCGTTGGAATATTCATTACTCTGACGTTTAAGTGCTCGGGTAAGAGAGTTGAATAAGGGTTGCTCCTCCGCTTCTCGCTCCCTTGCTTGTGCTCCCCGGCCACCTACACACCAACACGCGTAATAGTAATTGTTACAAACCAGCAAAGGGCAGTATCTACTAACTCACCCACTTCGCTCACTTTGCTCCCGTGTTTTTGCTCTCGGGCCAAACAACTCGCTATCGCAAAACTCTCCCGCGGTTTGCTTGGATCGACGTAGTCGCGTCGCGCGAGTTTTCGTACATTTGGTCGGACGCGCGCGCGAGACACCCAAACCGGCTTTTCAACTACTGCGTCCGGCGGCCGATGCGTGCCCCAGTAGTGTGTGTTGGTGGCACCGAACCGGGCGTTCCGATTGGCGCAGCAATACCTGCAATGCGAAAAATCGTCTCAACCACGCCGAGTACAATCGACACACACACACACGAAGAGTAGTACGGGATCATCTTTTACTACCAGAGCAAATATGTGCGTGAGAGGGATGAGAGAGGGAAGGGGGGATGGGGGATGATACAGTAGGGTGGAGCTTTCATCAAAAAGCGGAACGATTTTTGACGCGGCAAACCGAATCAAATCGGGCGCCAACGCCTACACACATACACACCGCGTTTTGGTGAGAAGATTTCCCCGGTATTCGTTGCTTTTTTTTCCATCCCTTGCCGTTGTTTCGGAACAGGTGGATGCCGTTTTGGCAATGCAGATAACGCTGCGCTGTGACACATACACGCACCCCCCCACACGGTTGGCGGTGTGTGCGTGTGCGAAGGTGCAGGATGTTTGGCAGGTGGATGATAATTTTATTGCCTTTCACACTTCGTGACGTTGAACAACATTTTGCGCTGCTGTTGTGTGCGTGTGGGGATG
The DNA here is from genome assembly GCF_943734755.1 of Anopheles moucheti. Lineage (NCBI taxonomy): Eukaryota > Metazoa > Arthropoda > Insecta > Diptera > Culicidae > Anopheles > Anopheles moucheti. The sequence goes on from NC_069140.1 coordinate 80,119,921, forward strand.
CGGTTTTTCCCTTCATTTTACAGTGGCATCATGGCATACTGGATGCTGCATAGTACGCGTACACAGTGAATATACGAGATGTTAGTGTTGGGGGGAAATGTTTTTTTTTGTTTCCACCGCGCTAATGACAGTGTAGATGACAGTAAACATTTCTCCTGTCAAGCGGATGTTACCGCAGCGGTTCGCACAATTCCAGCGCTTGTTTTCCAGTGCTTCTTTTTTTTCTTGTAGCAATTGGTCATGCTGCAGGTGTGTATTTTGTTCTGTTTATCATTCGTCCCCAGCGATAAGTGACCCATTTCCTTTCCCCAAGTAGCGTTTTTAGCCCTGCTTTTCTCCCCACTTTGCAAAGTGCCCGTTATCATGGATGCTCGTGCATCGAAGCGGACTATCAACTAGTGCGGACCTGGTTAGAAACATAGCCTTATCACCGAAACGTGCTCCCTTTCGGTATTGCTTGTTATCGGCTGTAAACTGTCTGGTCGTATCTGCCATAAACGACACTCGGCGGTCGATCGATCAAAACGGGTTCCATCGGAATCGCGACGATGCCCACGTAATTGACCAATAAAAGATGCCCCGGGGGGGAGGGAGGAAAGGAAATGCTTTTGATGGAGGCGCCCAGCACGAATCGAACCAGCTGAATGCTCCGATCCTGCAGTGTAAACGCAGCGCAACAGGTCAAACCGCGCGTGGCATGCTCGCGATGCTCCGTCCCATGGGCCGTACGCGCGTAGGGGAAAAGCGAATTTTCCCAACACCTTCCAGATGAATTATCAAACACCCCGCACCGTTCGCATCACCACCGCGGTGGTTACAAATTGCTGACGCAAAATCGTCCAGCTCCAGGCGGGGAAAGGTTGCCGTGTGATAACCTTATTTTAGATTCCAGGGCAAGGCACGCTCAATGACATACATATACACGCGCAGTTTTGCATCCGTTGTATGCCACGTACAGTGAGGGGTGTTCCCTGCCCACATCCAAACACCTCACCTCCACTCACCTCTCCCCTCTTTGGATCCACCGAGCAGGATCGGTAAAACAACACAACACAGCTCCAACCAAATGCCCCAAACCGAGATTCGCATCTCCGCACTCTGTTGACCAGAAAGCTTAGGCGTTTTCTCTCCAACATCGGCTTATGAGCTGGGTTTGCTAACGGTGAGCTGTTGGCGAATAATGAGCGAGCCTTCTTCCGGTGGACGGTACTGATGTAAACAATTCTCACGCGAGTCCCGCGCCCCTTTTACAGCACATGCACATGCAAACTTCCAATGCATTCGGTTGGCGAACGCTCCTATTTTGTATAGGGAAAATGTTTTACCGCTTGTAAAGTTAAGTTATGATTAACTGTAAAATTCACACAACAATGACGCAGTAACAATAATGTTCTTTATGGGGATTATGGTAACATCCATAAGCCCTTCATGGTCGTAGTAAAATGCCAACCTCCATAATGGAAGAAACACACTCAGAAGCTGTGAAAAGTAGCTCAGTAATAGTAATTTTTTTTAATAGTAACATTTATTTCATGTTCTCAAAAGAACTGCCTTCATCAGCATTGAATTGTACGTTGAAAAGATTGTAAAAAAAAGCTTCGAGCGATTTGCGGAGAAATGGTAAAGTTGGAACCATTTTGAAATTCTTTTCGCGTTGAAGTGGAATTTGCAGAGAATATGTAGATGTGAGGAATTAGTTATGGAATATGCACAATTGGAATCTATCCAGGATCCTGGAAATAGCCCTGAATATCCTTGAAAGAAGATACTTTGTAAATTGACGCACCAGACTTTAAAAAGATTTAATTTGCGACGTAATTTGCCTACAAGACACCAACTGGATAAAAATCTTCTGACGCTAAAAATTTCCAGAGAATCAGATATTGGGTTTCAGGAGAGCTTTTTGGGATTTCAAAAACTTTGACGTGAGAAAAACAAATCGCAACACTGAATAACATGTTTGCCTCAGGATATTCCTCAGGATATTGTCAAGTTTTTAATTAATGTACCATTAAGTTGATATTAAACGATACAGTGGTTTTTAAATAATATCAGATTTTTTTTTAATTTCAAGAATTCTCAGACTCAACTCTGACTTGCTGACGACTCTTTCTTCTTCTGGGCACAATAAGCTCAGCCATAACTGGTTGATTTAAGTTAATTTAAGCAAGGACTCAGATATTTAGTCATTCGTATGCAGGAACGATTTTGAGTCTTTATAGTTTATAGCATTATAGCAAGTAGCTTTATAGCAGAGTTTTTTTTTTGTAAAATATAAGCGAATAGAGTGTAAACCGAGAAGAATTGAAATCAATTAAATAAAACCCTTGATGTAAGACGAATATAAAGTAAACAAGAAGTGCCGCTTTACGTAACATAAATCCACTTTAATTTTGTGATTACATTAAAGCATTCCTGCCGAAAACTGTCAAACACACTGGGCACAAAACCATCCACCATCATCATCCAGACCTCGCCACGAGCTGACGTGTACCTATCGTCGGCAATCGTTGAGCAAATCAAAAACACCTATCCTAACCTTGAGGATGACAAGGATCAAGTGCAGGCCTCCGATGGTTGCGGCATCGGGTGGCATGGGACACGGAGTCTTAATTTGATTAGTTTGCAAACGGGGCCAACAAACACCCTTCGGCAGCAGAAGCAGGCACGTAACAGAACAGCCTGAACCGTCCTAGTTCCTGTACTATCTCCCACGACCCTCCCTCCCATCCGATGGAAGACATATCGGCCCTTGCTGCAACATACGCGCCAGTCCGGGGCGTATTGCAGCAGACGTGACGCTACCATTGCGGGAAACTTTGCGGAAAATGCAGAGCACCCGGTACGGAGACGACGCAACCGACCACGCCAACTTGGGTGGGGGGGCTGGTGATTGGGTGGGTACCGTATTCCCGGTTAGGACAGGCGCGTAGCAAACCGAATTGGCTAGTAATGTGCCCTGTTTGCCGTTATCCCGTCGTTCATTCACGCCTTTCCCCCGCCCGGCGTGTGCATTCTTCGGACGGGACAGGATACGCGTCAGATGTTGTCAATGCAGCAGTGTTATGCGGTGGCCTGTGATGCTCGTAATGCTGCGGCAAATAAAAAAGAAGAACGATGTTTGCACCGTCCACTTTGGAATGTTGCTTTGTTCCACCTTTCGTTCTATCATTTGCCTCCTCGCTGCCGCTGTGGGTAAATGCTGTGTAAATCCTGTGCCATTTCTTTGAGGAAAAACGTGATCTTTCGGTTGGAAAATCCTTTGCGAGAATGGTGACTCTGTTGCCAACATTGCGATGGGACCTTTACACCCTTAATGCCCTCCACCAAAGCCAATAGCTGGACCGAAGGGTTCGGGCCACCAGTGGACGAGTGGACACGCGATAAAGAGAGGCTGCTTCGCTTTGCGTGGCACTATTTTTAGCGCAGCTGAACATTACTCCGTAGAAAAGACGCAAAGCAAAACAAATCAGCATCATCCCGTGGCTGGAACGCGTTTTCTTGCCTGCTGTAGCAGCAAAAAAACCCCAAGCAAACGCGCTTTTGGGGACGCTATAGGGCGCCATCGGTTTTGTGCGCATTCTGGTGCGCTAACGGAAGCATTGGCGTAATGTGACGAGGCACAAGAACGAGGAAGAAAAAAAAAAATCCGGCTACCGCTATGCTGTCGACGTCATGCGCATTTTAGGTGCCGTTGGGTAGGTGCCTCCCAACATACGGCACCGACGCATTCGCCGGACTTGTTTGGGGGGGGGGGGGGGATGGTGGTAGGAAAAGGGGAGGTGGTTATTATATTCTCCAGGGGGAGAACTTGTTGATTGTTAGCTAAATGGTGTTTCCAATCACCAAAGAAAGCACGTCATTGCGAAAAAACGACGAGAATGGGGCCTCCTGCTCAATCTGGAGGAGAAAGTGTTGTGCGTCAGGATCAGAGAGCGGGAGCGCGTTCGAGCCGTTCGGAGAGCATGAGAGCCTGTGTTGGCAGAGCCAGAGCGAACGAAGCCTCCATTTTTTTTTGTTATTGTACGAACCGAACAGATTTACGAAAAGGCTCCCGGGGATCCTTCAGCGTTTGGATGGCACTAGCGGGAGTGGAGCGAGTTCAACAAAGTAATTTCGGGCACCAGCTCGCGAGTATACTGCATACAAGTATCCCTCGCCACTGTTGGCCACACTATTGCCCACTGCAACTGCGGCACCAAAATCGGGAATGGCGTCCAGACGCGTTGCGGCATTTATGCTGCGTTTGGTGCCTGCTACCTGCTACCAGCACGACGCAATTGCACTGACCTCGAACGGGTGGAATCGCCACAAACACCCGGCTCCCCTTCACTCTCGGTGGAACGCTGCTAATCCGCTTCCCCGCCGGGCTGGGCAGTGAGCATTGCAAGGCGACCGTGCCTTCCAAGTGAATTTTCTTCCAAGGTCCGGGGCGATTTATGGTACCGAGTGGCCAACTGGGGCCACGGTGCACGGTGGGCCTGGCGTCAACGGGCCGTGATCGCATTATTATGTTAAGGAGCAGACACGCCGGGGTACGCACTGACAACCACGACCCGTTACTGCTGCAATGCTGTGGCAATTTTGCGCAATCGAAGCCATACATTGCAGCGGTTGAATGTTAATAAAATTATCCTACCAGCAGTTGGGCGCCTCCATTCTTGGGCCAGCTTGTGTCGAACTGGGTGATGTGCCGACATTGTCCGCGCGTGTGAAGGTGTGTGGACGATCATCTGTGTGGAGAACAAATTTAATTTAATCATTTAATTAATGTACAGGTACCAAATTAAATTACAAATCTTACACACGTTTCGGTTGAAAGGGAAATTGAAAGCGTAGCTTACATTTCATGTTTATATTTCATTTTTCACGTTTTTGTTTTCTGTTCAAAGAAAAACTCGATCGATTATTTTGACATTCAAGCATTGTACTAACAACTAGAATGGCTGCCAACTACGCTAATTCGTCATATAATCTCTAATTTCACTAATTGTGTAAATCGTAGAACCTCGAACAACATTCTAGAAACAATCATTTTCACAATCAGCATTCACAATAAAATATACGTAAACATCTCTGCCTTTACAAAATATTGCATAATGACTATGTTTTCAAGTAGAAGCTGTTGTGCACATCAATTATATACATGCAACACGTGGTGATTTGCCGTTAAATACAAATTTAAATGTTCAATTTCGAAAACATCTACACATGTTCGAAAATCGATTCATCGAATACGAAGTATTTGACTGCACGTGCTAAACACACCCCTAACCAAACGGCCGTTTTGACAGTTCGGACGAATAGAAAAAAAAGTGAAATTAAAAAATAAAACATTTAGCCAAGGTCCGAAGCAAACAACAACAAAGAACGGGCTGAATATTGATTTTTCCAACGCAGGGCAAATGCAAAAATGCATTCCGATAGTGTTTACCGGCTCGTTGACGAGCTGGTCGAATCGATCGGGCAGCAGTACCGTGCGCGCGTGGACGTAAAAACGGTGAAAAAATGTAAATCGCGAGCATTTGGAATACTGCTCGGGAAAGCAGATGCTGTTTCCGGCGGTGTTGAACAAACCGTGCCAACCACTGTGACGGAATGCGTTCCGTCCGATCCGCTGGCAATGCTGGAATGTCATCACTTTGAGATGCAGATAACTTCACGCTACAGGTACCAAATTGAGCGTTGTGAACGTTTCGGGCGGTTGTTGGATCAGATCCGCACGCTCCAACCCAACGGTGGTCCCGAGCTGCACGATACGGAGCGAACGTTGTTACAGTTTTTACTGTCGTTGAAAAATTCCTCCACCGATTGCAGTGACATCCTTGCGGAAGTATGCTTAGAAAGATGCGCAAAATTATACCTATACTCATCTTTACAATCTATTTTGCAGTCACCGTTTTTTGGGCACAGTAAAATGCCGGCCGCCCGGTACGGTCCTTATCCGATCTTTCTACCCGAAGACTTCCGGATGGATGAACGATTGCTTACCGGATGCTACGATCAAAAGGCCAATCCATACTTGTTTCGTACAACACACGGCGTGTTTACCACAAACATTGCCAATATAATGGCCAAAGAAGCGGACAGACAGGATCCGCTTCCGGTGGAGTGTTCCTATTTCAGCGACAAAATGGCATCCCTGGGCCATTACCAGGGTCCGTTTCGTTACAATCTGCTTCGAGCGATCCGGCAGACAACCGCTGAACCTTACGAGCTGTTTACAAACTTCGACATCGTCAATGTCGGTAAGCGTGAGCGAGCGATCAAAGAAGAATCGTTAATTTTCGGCATGAATTGGGAAAACCTTGGCCAACGCTACATACCGGGCGAGAAACCGTTCGCCTCTGAATGTCCCGGTGCGCTGTTTCGATTTACTGCAGCGCAAGAAAATGCCCTGGGACACAAGCTTCCAGAGATTAAAGTTGTCTCTCGGTTGAATTTTATACGCGATATTAAATTTCTCATCAGTAAGTGACAACCTTTTGGGCTTGGTTTAAGGAGATAATAATTAAGTTCTTTTCTGTACAATTGCAGCTGGCGTTAGTTCTAGCCTGTTTCAGTTCGATGAAAGTAATCGTTTTCGGGCACTTGCCAACATTACCATTGAGGACGTCAAAATCGAATCGATTCAAACGTTTATCAATCAAGCGCTAGTGATCGGTACCTGCTTCCGGCGTCTGCTGATGATGACGAGAAAAAATCCTTACACGCTAGAGCTCATCATGGAGGGTTTCGTTTTTAGGGCATTCTGTGAAAGTGTGGAAAACTTTCTATGTTGCTACCGGGTGCTCGTAAACAGCTACGCGGGTGAATCGTTGCTTCAGCTGTTGCAAATGCTTTCCCCGGCGAATGAACAGTTGCTCTCGATGGCTAAATTGTGCAGCCTTCATCCGGGCAATGAGAGCGATCGTGAGTTTCCAACCGGTTCGTTACTGCTCGATCATTTGTACCGTGAGCTGATTCAGATTACGCAGCCGAGCGTAAGCGTCTTCCTGCTGGCAACGCTGAGACGCTGCTGTCTCGAGTATTTTGCGATCTTTCAACGATGGTTGTTTCACGGCCAGCTGCACGATCCTTCCGGTGAGCTGTTTGTGCTCTTCGTCGACCATTACCGTTCGAATACGAAGCATTTCTTCGACAAGGCGTATTTTATTCGGCGGAAAAGTGTGCCTGGCTTTCTTAAGGGATACGCTGAGGACATCCTACTGTGCGGAAAGTACGTCATGCTGCTGAGAGCATTCCGACCATTGGTGAGAAATATTGTCATTTAGTCTAAATAGTTCATTGTTTGCTATCGATATTCTGAACGTAATTATACAATTTCCTTTCAGCATCCATTATTCACTCTTCGTCATCCAGAATTGAACGTTTGTTTGTCCTTTGACGAAATCTCAAAATTGCGCTCGAAATGGTTGCGGTACGTTGCACAAGCACGGCAACTCTGCGGACCAGCCGTTTCCGTGCGTGAACTGTACGAAACGAAACAGAGCGAACGGGTCGAATTTTATCGCCTGGTCGAGGAAAACTTCCGCACCTACATGGACCAGTGGCGGGTGGAACAGGAAACGGAAGCGCAAGAACAGAAGCGACGGAAGCAAAAGCAGATGGAAGATTTATTGGATCACTTGAACGAGATTCGTGAAAACAAACTCATGGCCAAGCGGAAAGAACTGCAAGACGAGTTGCAACTCGAGCAGGATCGGCTAGAGATGGAAAATAAGCAACTATTGCGTGAAAACCTGGAGCTAACCGATCGTGTAAAGAAGTACACGGCACTGAATACCATGATGGACGCAAAGCAGGTGGGATTGCAAGCTGCCACGGTGGAACTGAATATTGTGCCCGTGGTTACAATCACTACGGATGGGACGGATGGAGCGAGCGATGAACCACCGTTTCAGAGTTGCCGTGATAGCCGTGCCAGTACGGCAAGCGTTTCCATTTATGAAGATGCTCAGAAATCACCATCGCTGAGTGTGGATTCATCCCCGTACGGTGCGGACAGTACGAGCAGCTGCAGTTCGGCTGCCAAAGGGGATCTTTCAACTTCCGGCGCAGAGTATCACGATTGTACGGTCGTTGAGGGTCCGATTGTTCCAAAGCTTGACACAGCAACGTCAACAATGCTGGATAGTGACCGCATTAATTGCAACCTCCCAATGGTAGAGACTGCAATGAGCGAAGGTGAAAGAAACCGAGCGAAAGTACTGGGATCAACGGTGGGTGCATATCTGAATGAGGACCATGCTAACGCGAACGTAGAGCAGCTTGTAGTAGCAACGGCAAGTGCTGGATTACGCAAGCTGACTGAGGCGCAACGTAACAAATTGAAAATATTATCCCAAGAGTTCGAAATTGCTCCACCGGAAGATGCAATCGGCATGGACGTTAATAGCAACCGGTTGGCCGAACGGCGCAAAAATCGAGAACGCATACTGATCAGTGACTACACGAGTCGCGTGGAGACAAATGTCGGGCCACCGGTCGGCCAAGGTGAGGGGCAAGAGCTGACGGAACTGCAGAAAAATCGACGCAAAATTATGAGTCAAGAATATAATTTGCTCACCGATCGCGGCGCACCAGATGGTACGATCGGACGTGACCCAAATCAGAAGCCCACGATGTATTTGAATCTTGATTCGGATCGCGCTAGGAACCGTCGCCGTATATTAGAGTCGGAGTTTAACATCGCGACCGGTGCGGAAAACTTTCCCGCCTCACCAATGTCGGTCGATAGTGATACGGTCGACGAATCGACAAGTCCTTCGGTTGCGATGATCGCCGGTACAGAGCCCGAATTGCAGCAGGATGTTAATGCCAATCCGGTCACGCAAAAAGTTGGTGGTTTGAAGCTGGACGTACTGGCAGCGGCTGATGCTGCAGAAAGGTTTGCTATTGACAGACGCTTTGGTATACCGGATACGGCTGCACTGGCACTCGAGACACCGGTCAGTGCGATGAAAGCGACCGGTGAACCGGCAGATGGGCTTGACGGTGGGTTTGATTTTACCCGTGCGAAAGCATTGGAAAGAAGGGAAGGATCGAGTGCTTGTACGAGTTTAGTTCCAGCTTCGGCGGTTGTTAGTACAGAAGAGCCACAAGTAGAGGAGGAAGACGACGAAATTTACCGTGAATTTGTCCTTGCGATGAAGAAACAAAGTGCAAACTTCTGTCGCTTAGCAATACCTTCCACGGAGGAATCCGAACCGGAGCGGGATTCCAAGGGTGAAGCGCTTGAAAATGAGCTAAACAGTGTGGATGTGCTTACCATTACGCGCTTCCTGCAGTACTCGTTGGTAATACCGCTGAAAGCCCACATGGAGATAGTGAACAATGAGATATTGAAGATGTATCTGTACGATCTGGACATACTGGGCCATTTCGAAAGTCTGCGTAACTACTTCCTGCTGATGGATGGTGAATTTTCGACCCACATCTGTGACAATTTGTTTAACCGGTTGGAAACAGTAAGAACTCCGGAGGAACTGCTTAACTACCAGACGCTTCACTCCATACTGGACGGTGCACTGTACTCGAGCAATGCTGGAACCGATGGCAACGCCAACCGTCTATCGTTCATTGTGTCTCAGGTGCCGGAAAAGTTTGATCTATACTCGCCGAACGTGTTTAGCATGCTGAATCTAAGCTATCGCGTCGAATGGCCCCTTAACTTGATCTTCTCGATGGAAACGATCGAACAGTACACGAACGTGTTTAAGTACTTGGTTAAGGTGCGCCGGGTGAGTTACGTGCTGGAGGATTCCTTTCAACTGCTGAAGGAAGCTAGCAAGCGCGTGGGAAAACCTTTGCTCCATTCCCCACAGTACGCACGCGTACAGCTTATTCGGCACAAGCTGTCCCATCTGGTGAACGCACTCAAGAATTACATCACCAGCAGTGCACTGCACGCATCCTGGGAGGCGTTCCGGGAGGATCTGCAAGATTCCACCGAAACCATGGAAGATCTGTTCCGGAAGCACCGTACATATCTGAAGCGGGTGATTTTCCTGTGTCTGCTGAACCGAAGGAGCATCGAGTTTTATAACAACATCGAGCAGATCTTTCGCGTTGTGCTTCGGTTCTATCGCCATCTGCGTTCGAAGGAGTGGCGCTTGCAGGAACCACCGGTTACTGGCGGCATGCAGTATTACGTACATCCACGCTACCGACAGATTCTGGATGATGAGCTGGACTTTGAGAAGCTGATCAAGTACACCATCTTCCTGGGCAACAAGATGTACGACCATGGGTATCAGAAGGAAATATCCGAGTTCCTGCATGTTATCAATATTAATGGTTATTACGATGATGTGAAGCCTGTTGTTAGTTAATTGTTGTACAACTTGTGTCCGTACTTGGTTTTCCATTCTTCCACCGATAACTGAGGGTGTCAAAAGAGATCTGAAATGTTAGTTAGGCAAAAAAACACTAAAAATCCTGTAAATATATAGTATTTTTGTCATCTTCCAGCATTCGTCTGTCAACGTTCAGGAAGCAGTAGCTTGAATCGGAGAAAAAGATCTATTTTGCTTAGGATTAGTAAACAAATTTCATTACTGTTACTGTTTGTAATTTGTGTATTTATATGTACAGAAATAAATTAAATGTTCACGTGTACTACGTATCTCAACGTATTGGTAGGGTTATATCAGGTCGAAGAGTGGTTTAATAGTGCTAGTGGAATCTGAAGTAGCTGACCCGGGGAATCCCGCACTATTCATCAGACGGACGATGGTTTACAAACGCTGAAGGCAACCATATCCAGCCTCCTCTTACGTGTTCGTCTTTTGAAGATAACCTCCCAGTTAAAGAAGGCCTTAAAAATGCTATCACCGAGGACTTGCGTCAGGGCGTCGAGCTCTGCAGTGTTCTAGCGATGATTAGAAGCAGATACTTTGGGGATCGGGATGGGGTTTGCGGTATTCCTACGAGAAAAATGCTTACCAGAGGTTCGTGTTTCTTCGAATTGGAAATTAATGAGGCAAAAGCCAAAATAGTGGCGACGCCATCAGCGCCAATAGATGTCAACCCACTCAGGAGTACTGTTCAGATAAGTGAGCGCACTAGTGTGATGTTAAATGAATCTTTTGGGAAGAGTCATTCATATGAATCTTCTAGGGAGGAGAAATCAGGAATCGAATCTCAAAAGAGTCAGAGCAGTGGAGGATCCCAAGCCCATTGAAGGCCTTAAATGAAATGGTAGTTTGGTAAAATAGATGTCCGGTAGGAGTGAGAGACAGTGTCCATAACGGACAAGCTCCTTGCAGGTGAATAGTCTGGGATCTTTGAGGATTCATCTGAATCAGATTTACCCGTTCGCAACCAACTCGGATCTATGTTCAGCTGATCGTGTGAACTTCAACTAACCCTGCAATACATTACGCAATTTTAAAAATATAGCTGACACACTGTTCTTATCAAAACACATCGTGCAGTGGTACATTTACACAGCAAACTGTACCAATGATGGCATTCCCTCGATAGTACAAATTACATGCATTGCAGTGCAAATTTCCGGTAGATTTGCATCGTTACGCTTCCGTCCGTACGGACGCACGTGTACGGGCATGCTCCGCCGTTGTGGAATTCACCATGAAACACTTTCATTTCAGATGAATTTCATTCTCCTAAATACGCCTTCATGATGATGTTTGGAGGGGTTGGAGGCTTAACAGCTCCACCAGAAGATGATTACAGCATCGTAAAGTTAACGGCTCTACGGGGGCTAGGGAAGATGAAAAACCTACGAAGCATGTTAATGTCCGCAGTGACCTAACGGTTATTACTTTTTCCCATTCTTTTCCCATTCGGTGCCCTTCCACCAGTACCTGGCGTGACGTTTCACTTTCGATTGGTCCGGCGTGTCCAGCGTGTGCATCCGTTCCGTTCGATGCTCGCTGCTGACCATGAACCTCTGAGGCGCACCACCATCACCACGCTTCTTGTCTGAGAATATGGCGGAACGCCACTGCCCGCCGTACTGCCGGGAACGTGCACACATTCCCTTTCGTTTGCCTGATGGTTCGATTCTGGCTTCACTTTCGTGATTGGAACATCTATAAACGGCCCCCGTCCCGTTCGGACGAACTGTACACGCCGAAGCGGTCGAAGTGGTCGAACAGGTTCCGGTGGGACTCGGGGCCGAATCGTCGTCAAACAGACCTTGAGCGCTACACAATACCGTTAGTAGTAGAGGCACGTTGTAGCGTTTTGTTATGATTTCGATAGTGCATTCGGCGTGGATGGAGAACAAGAGGATAGCTGGTATATAATGAATGTTAGCTTTAAGGGATCCAAGAGCGGGTTCGGTTCACCGGTGACGAGCGCGTTTGCCCTTTCGTGACGCATTCACCTTCAACCGAGCCGAGCAGTTGTGCGTTTTCACTTCGGAATATTTTACTATTTTAATATCAGTTCATCTGAATACGGTAGAGATAATTTCTGACGCTGTTAAGATATCTCTATTGCGGATGGGGGACTGCAGCTAAGATTAACGTAAATCGCCGTTTCGTGATCATTTTCATTTGAATAAGTCCCTGCTTTCTAACGAGTATTATTAAACAATCTTGACCGGTCTTTTTAAATGGACAATTTGTAAGTAATCCTTAACTCTTTTGCTGTCTTGTATTGTTTATTTGCTGTAACATAAATATCATTCGTACTCGCACAGCTGCACAGATCGAATCGTAGATCGTGATCATTAGCTTTCCATCCCTTTACACTCGCGGTTTAGCATACCCCCCACAGCCCTGAGCATCGCTGAGGTCATTATCGTGCCAAAGGTGCAGCAAATGGGGCTTGTTCGACCGAGCACTTCGACTGTTGCACCCCGACTCCAACAATCAGCAGCTGACAAACTCCATACCGGCATGAAGCAATGCAAAACTAACGACAAACTGCAGGAAAAGGGCATCCGATTGGTAATAATTATGTGCTCATCGCTACCCACCGTTCCATCGGAAGGTGATATTAGCCGTACTGTTGAGTACATTTTTTGCCTATCGGTACAGCGTTTTTCTGGCTGACTTCCTCCAAGGACGATCGATCAATCTTGTTAAACTCATTAGCCAGCCGGTGCAGAGTGAGTATGCATCGCATGGAAGGGCTCATCGATGGAGATTAAGACATTATTGGTTGTTGAGGTTTTTTTGGTTGTTTGGGTGTGATGAACTTTTTGCAGTTGAGTTTTATCATCGGCAATTTGAAACATAACTCAGTAACTTTAAAAGAGATACGTAGTTGAATCTTGATTGAAGTGTGCATTAATTCTTGCATTTAATTATTAATAAATAGTAAATATAATATGGGAGTTATTCACCAACTCCTCTAAAAGTAATCTAATATCTTATATAAATGAAAGGAATTTAATTGTTCGATCATCATCCAAATGTTAGTATGGTGAACTTCATGGCGGGTCGTCAATAACGTATAGCGTTATTACGGTTCATTGGAAGCTCTTATTCCCACATTAATACAAGGACTAAAGTTCTTGTTACATCTGAATTAACTGTTAGAGCGTCAATTAGAATATCCCTAAAACTATAGGGATTAATTCTAGAGATGTGTTTAGTAATCGTAGATGTAAACTAATCTTCGTGATGACTTTCCTGTTTGCTTTTTAACTTAACTCAGAGTATTTTTGGGGAGCTTAGTATCTCAAAGCTCATCTTAAGGAGGATCGTAAGGAAGGATGTAGAGGAGTTCTACTAGCTTGACACGATCGTAACTTCGGATAACATCCTAAGCAACGAAAACCGCAAGGGCATTGTAATAGGGAATCATGCCTACTTACGCTCCACAAACTCCTGAGATCCAGAAGACTTCAACAAGACGTCCAGTGACTACTGGATTGGTCTTGAACGCTTCGAAACATTAGTGGCATTTAAAAATATGATGCTCAATTCTCCAATATTGTTGAGGATCTTGTGGATTTTTGTCCTGGTGTATAGTGATGTACTACTGATGTATGAAAACGAAAATACTAGTGAATTTCTCAAGACTCTATTGTAGTCCCGTGCATTACAAATGAAATTCCTTGAAGATCTTTATGCATCCAAGTATGCTGATCCCTTATAGCTTAGGGATTCCTTCATCAATCACACCATTATTCTTTCGAACACTTTGAATGATACCTGTAGATGAGAGCTTCCCGAATTGAAATTGTGGAGCATGTACAACAGCACTGATCTCTTCTACTTCTTCTTTATAGACACGAAAACCTCAAGAGATCTGGGCCTGTCATTCTCTCTGACTTAATATTAGCTGGATGGTCAATCCTGCGTACGGCGGGTTTTATGTTTTTATGTGTTATAAAATAGTGCATCAAATCTTAAAGGTACCTGCTTTAAAGTACTTTATACACTTAATTTTCCTATCTGCATTGAAATAAGGTACTAGTGGAACATGCCTCCCATATACAGGATAATATATTACTACTAGTTTACTATACATTTGCATCTGCTAGTAGTCACTGAATATGTGTAACATGTACAAGTTATATTATTATAAAGAATATACAATCGATGTACTAAAAAAATGTAAAATGCTAGCAGTAAAATTAGTATCGATTTAAAATAAGTAATGCGTCACGTGCCCTAATTCTAAAACAAATCTCTTCGCGGGACCTATTGGGAAAAAATGCATTGTTCTGACAAAAAAAAAACCAGATGCACTCAGAAAATCATACGTTGTACATTACCATTTGATCCCTATTGTCAGCAAACTTCCATAATCAAATTTTCTGTCCGTTCATTTCTCACGCGGTCTCACCTTCATTGGCAGGGCCCGTGAGTCAGAACACATTCAGACGAACCGGCAGCAAAAGGGTCGGTTTTTTTTACGGAGGCCAGCCCGGTTCAACCTTTTCGCCACCGTCAGCATCGGAGCAAATGCGAACTGTTGACGATGTTATCTACGCTTCGCAAACGACCGGAACTTGACCCGCAAGCTTGTGCCGTGGGGACGAAAGGTGCGATAAGCGAGTGGTGGCGCGACTGTGGTACCACAAACGTGTTTCACACATCCCGCGAAACGACTTCCTCGTCGCGGTTTGCAAGCCGAGACATATATATATACGTGAAGCATCGTATTTATTATTGCAACTAATGTCCGCAAATTATGGAGCCGTGCATATATTCCCCTTTTTGCCAGCTAAGCAACTTTGGCGCCGCAACTCGCCATGTGGCAAGCTGATAAGGGTTGGGTTTGGTTTTCGCGAAGACCCGCTGACACGCTGCGTTTATGCATTGTGGATGTAGCCATATATTGCAACGCTATGTGTGAGTGCGTATGATGTGATTGTGATGACACAGCATTACGATGACCTTGTGGGTATGGATATAATTTCGATGAAGCCGTGACCACTGGGCGGAATGTGGAAAACTGCAACGATAACAAACTTAAACATTCTACGAACCGAACGCATATGGTGTTGCAAATCATTGCTACATAACAACCGTTAATCAGTTACCAATTGTTCTGAGAAATAAACTGTATAAATAAATAAATTACCAAATAAATAATAAACACCTAAAGCAAATCAATTAATAATTTAAAAAAATTAATTGAAATTAACAAAATAAATAATAATTGTAGTACATTTGGTAGTGCATTAGTTCAGAAAGAACAAGACTATTTAAGGATACTCGGTTTATGATTATCAGTCTTTGAAGTCTTTGTCCCACAGAACATCGGACTCAAGAACCTCTTTTATAAAGGATACACTTCTGTTTGGTCAGTCTGACAATAGCCATTTCTTAAGACTAGAATGCAGATTTGCTATGTGCTCTAATAAACCTCTTACGCAGCTATAAGTACTAGAAGATATCTTGTGGCGATACGGTGGTGTGTTTGGTAATGGCGCAGGTTTTCAAACGACTGGACCATCATCCCAATTCGAACCAATTCGGAACCTCAATACGGAAAGCCGAATATCCGGCTACGGGTAAATAAAGTCAAAGAAGGATAGAAATGGCAGTTCTGGACAAGACAACCTCTTGAGGTTGACGTGCCGATAATGTAGAAGTAGAAGACATCAGTGCTGACCACATACTCCACAATTCCAATTCGGGAAGCTCTCATCTACAGTTTGAATAGCGTCATTCAAAGCGTTGGAAAGAATAATGGTGTAATTGATGAAGGAATCCCTAAGCTATAAGGGATCAGCATACTTGGATGCATCAAGATCTTCAAGGAATTCCATTTGTAAGGCACAGAGCCACAATAGTGCCTTCAGAAATCCACTAGTATCTTCGTTTTCGAACATTCTTCCATGGAGTTTGACCCATGTTAGGCTATAATCGCTTTCCGATCTTGGCTTACAGCTGGAGTCCTCGATATCGCTCACGATCGAGCGCCGTCATCTGTCAATTCCTTATCCCGGTCTGTCTTGGGTACTAATAAACGCCATCATTCCATCCTAATTTCGACCTACCATGCACTACCTCTGCCATGTCGGCAACCTAAAAGGTGGTCCGGTGTTATTTTCATGACGTGACAAGCCCACCAGAGCCTTGTGAATCTAATTAGTACGGTAATGAGTTAGTCGTAAGTTCATAGAGTTAAACATCTCTCCGTTTGTCAGGTGTAAGAACTTTGAAGCTTTCTATTAGTCGAGATCACTTTTATGGAACACATAAAACGTAGTTTTGGGCTACTAATTTGGTTTCTGCTGATTTGATACAACAAGACTATAAAAAGAAGTTTATAGATGCAAAAATAAACAAATTAATGATGACTCTAAAATTAATTAATAACATCGTGTAAAAATATTTCAGACATGTGAGTCACTGTGTCTCAATATTACAACACATAATAACATACTGTTATTCTAGATTCTAGATACTAAAACTCCACCCGAATTCCTCCACAATTCAATGATCACCTCCTGCCCCTGCTGCCAGCAGGTCTTAATCCCAGTATCTTATCTCAAACGACCATTCATCGCTGATGATACATTTTCCTGCCGCAGTCGATAGTAAAACCGAACGGGCGAGCAAAAGCAAAACTGAAAAGAAAACTGCACACTGCACACGCAGCCATGCATCACTTTTCATGATCACCATGATCAACATGTTTTCGCTTTCCGCCACAATCTCACACATGCAGGCACGCAACATTATCCAAGCCCATCGGAGGCCCCGTGTGGAGTTTCGTAATTTGTGGCCGCCGGAAGGTTCGCCGGAGGGTCGCTACAACATCGGGCCCATTACATGTGTTCGAAAACTGGACGTATGTAACTTGCCTCCTACCGGTTCACAAAACCAACCCAAAAACCCCACCGCCGGAGCATACCCGCGCATATGGCGGCAAATTGCAACGCTGTGATCACTTGCCGCGAAGCGAAAGTGGGTCCGAAAGGAAGGCCAACGGAGTGGGGTTGGCTGGAAAGTGGAATCTCCGTCTCTCTTGTGGATGAAGGTGGGGGCATGGTGGTCGATGCCAACCGAGTTTTCCATCGTATTGTATAATCATTAACCGCAGTGAGTTAGGAAGAGAGGTTGGAGCAGGGTTACCGTTGGGAGGCACCGGAAACAATCCCCCCATTGTAGTATCACCGTAACAAATCATATTTAAATGAAGTTACTGCATGAAAATATATGAATCTGTGAGTGTACTACCACTGAGAGCCTTTTATCCGTGTAAATTTACACCCGTTTTCGGTTTATCCGGGCTACACGGAAATGACAGCTTCAAATACAATTTGACAGATCAGCTACAAAACTGATGATGACAAAGAGTAAATACTTGATGCATTATTGTTACCTACAGCATGTAAGAAGCAGAAATCATTTTAATTATGTAGTTTAATATTCGCAATAATATACCACAAAGCGTTTTTTTATATATTGGATTTAAATTTCTCTAAGTTGAACTTGGAAGTTGAACAAAGACTCATCTATTGACTTAAAGTTAAAGCTCATTTAATATATCTTGTAGAATATGAACTTGGTTGTGCTTGCTCCACGAAGACATCCATCATGCAATAAAGCTCTGCAGGTATACTTCTACTTGATAAGATTCGAATAACATTGAGTTACCTTCCAAAATTACCCCTAAGATCGCCTCAGCACAAGATGCTGACGAAGCCTCATTGAGTCATCACGCTGGATTCGTGTACTGTAAATGGGGGAGATCTATCTCAAGAAGTGTCAACAGACGCGTCTGCTTCCGCTGTAAAATCAACAAGAGGACTCTAAGATCCTGTAATCAATCACTGTTTAATTTATTTTCTGGAGTACTACTAACTACCATTCTATCTTGTAGCTCAAAATTAGTTCAAGATTGACGTAGTTTACTTAGACTGAGCCAAACGCTGTTCAAACCACACGTACCAAACCACGTCCGATCGAATCAGAGATCATTTTTTATTTAAAATTGAGAGCAGGCAGCAGACTATGCCATAATCCGACGAGTTGTTAAACTATATGTGTACTTTTGCTGTTGTATTTTCGAGTCTTGAATGACAGAACAAATTACTTACTTTCCGTAGTCTTGCGCCATAAAAAAATTCTCTGAATAGTTTAACATATTACGATAGTGTTAATAATTGCAGTAACTTTTAATATAAAATAACTATTAAGAAGAACAGTTAAATATTAACAAAATATATAAATAACTAAGGATTCCTTCCCTATATTTGGTAGCTTATAGCACAACATCTAAGGAAAAATGTAAATAATTGGTCTAAAATCCTTTTTTTGTCACATAAGGAAGAGAAAGGAAGTCTAAGGAAATTCGAGTTACGCCGGATTTTTCCTGGGTTGTAGTGGTCCACTGTAGTAGTAACAGTCTCGCAATTGTCCGAACAATGGAAGCGCTATAAAACACATGTTCCTTTTACCCGTGATGTCGGGTAATCCGGCTTTCGTAGTGTCCCGATAAGCGTTCCGTTGCATTTGTGCAAATTACACGGCAAAATCAAATAAATAACGCATACAACTCAGCGTACTTTGACATCCCCCCAACCGAAAGCACTAAAAACCCGATTGCACATAATCAATCATTGTGCCACTTAGTGTTTTGTGCAATAATTTTATTCCATCTGTATTGCTCATCGCTCTGAACGCATTTTCTGTTCGTTTTCGTGCTGACCGTAGAGGGGTTAAGTGCATCGGAGTGCACGGAATGAAGAGCGCCACCAATCATGCCACCGTTCCACCACGTGCTAGACCGTCCCTGAACTGTAGCTGCACGAAAACAGAGAAGCGAAACATAATAGGAAAGCTCCGCGCCGAAGATGCAATGCGGAGATGAGCGCATGAAATAATGGGAGAAGAAAGTGGTCGTGAAAAACGAAAGGGCAAAACAGGGCCCGGGCTCGGTCCCCACGCGTTCCCCCCTTAGGCGTTTGGTTTTCTAAGCGCCCGACGGTGACGGAACGGAATCGGATGACCGGGGGGGTTATTTTTGCGAGGAAAGGCATTGGGAAACGTGTGGAAACGAGTGGTTCTGCCGCGCATGTAGAGCTTTTTACGGCAATTACACCTTCCCCCGTTTGATTGCGAATGAAATCGAAAGGGAGACATGGGCTGCCCATTCGTCTAGGGTTTGCTGGCACACCTGAAGGGTCTTTGGGGTTTCCACTCCCCACATCAGGGTCTCGGTTGGTCTCGCTTCCTGCTTCGCCTTAGTTGGCATGGCGCACGATGTGCTAAGATAAACACAACCGCGCTCTGTGCGATGGGTGTGCGGACGAGGAAGAGAGAACGAAACTTCAGGTTTTTTTTGTGTTGTTTTCTTGCGGTCTGTACACCCTTGCAGACAAATCGCCCGTCCAACCCGCCGAGGGCTCCAATTTGAAGTCAATTCCGTCTTCCGCCTTCCAGGCGAATTGCCATCCATTTTGCACGTCACGTCAAACTTCGATACATGCAGTGAAAATGAAAGTGAATCAAAGTGGTCCCCCCCCAACAAGGGGGTGCCCTTGTTCGCCGGAGCTGCCGGATTCACCAACGGCCAGGCTCCCGCGCCAAATGTCGCACGTGTGACGCTCAATTTCTTGTGCCGCTTCCATGGTTGCGCGAGTTTCCTGCATGATGCTACCCGGTTACATATTTGAACTCAATTTCATTCAACTCCCCCCGGAAGGTGTGAAGCCCGCGTGATCGAACGATCGAGTTTTCGGCACCACATTGTGAGGAGGCGCAGCCATTTCTTTCGTTTTTTTTTTTGGGTGCGATCTTGCCCGAGGAAATGGGTTTCGGAATTTACGATCAAGCCGCATATCTGCGCCGTTTTCGCCGATGAGGTAAGAGTTGACATTTAGCGAGGTGACATTAAACGGTTGAGCTAATAGTGATGCGGACCTGGACGGTTCGGGTCGTAAAGTTCCTCTAAATCTATTGTGCTGTATTACAAGCAGCACGATGCACCCCTACGATATGCAATGAAGGTTTGCCGGGGCCGCTTTATGTTTAATCGATTTATGATCGTTTTGCTCAATAAACATAAAAAGGTTGTCGCGTTTTGCTTGGGAAACTTTGCTAACGAATGTTTACGATTGTTTGTGTTGAGGGTTTGAACAAAAGGCAGTATATTTTAGTGCTGTTAGACAGGTTATCTTGAAACAATATGAAGAAAGATCACTATTTAGGATCTTTTTTTCTGAATATTTCATAATAGTTAAGAGCATGATTAAAATTAAAGGTTATACCAGGGTCTCAGGGATTTCCGGTAATCTCAGAATCTCAGAAGTGCAAGATCTCCAGCTCTAGATAGATCTCTCATAAGCAAGATGTCTAGAACAGCAATTGAAGGATATTCATTCAATGGCCATTCAAGAAAAATTCCATAATTACTCGGAAATTTTTTAAAGCTCTTTTCTGTGCAAAGTGCCTTATGTCACCAAGGAGTTAATTTCGCTCGGTATCTCTTTAACCTCGCTCTAAATAAAATACTTGGGGATTCACAATACATACTCTGGTGATATAGACATACGGTATACGGTTAATTTTGTCAAAGAATGAACAAAAGAGCTCTCGTATGAGATGCCACTCCAAATCATGCTCGTATCTAAGAAGTCGTGCAAAACTTCTTCTATTTTGAATTATACAGTAAGCAGCAACAACTTCGCAGGCACGTATGGGGTTGTTGATTACCTGAGTCAGTCGTATTTTAACATCAGGAAATTCTAAACAAATGTAACGAGCGAAGTCCTTTAAAAGTGCACTTGGAACTAACGAAGCTGCTATAATAACGATCTTTATGATCAGTATGATCCGTTGGGTTGGTGTTGTTGTCATTAGAATGACACCGAACAATCCGGTTCGCAAAGAATTCCTCGGATAACAGATGCATGAAGTCTTCATTTTAGAAAATTGGTAATATCCAATATCTCTCATAAAAAAAGTTCAAGACCCTCAGAAAAATCCTATTAGCTTATTAGCAAATCCAACACAAATAAATATAAGGTCCCTCTTCCACTATTTGCCATCACAATCTCTTCGCACCACCACGTGCATATGACAGCCTTATAAAACAATTAAAATTGACTCTCCCACCAGCGTTACGCCACCCATTCAGCCATGCTAATGGTAGCCAACTAATCACATTGTTGCGGTTATAAAATATCTTAAGCAGTATGGTTTTCTTCGTACCACACATTTATTTAGACCTCCCCCATGCCAAAACGTCTGTACAATTTACTACACTATTACTGTGTGTGTGTGTTTTTATGGCTCCAATAACCGTTAGCTTCGGAAGCTAATTCCAGCGCTGGAATGTCGACAGCCCAATGTCCCCAAACCGGTCACCGTCCATTTATGCTGGGCAATGCCAGCACAACCACCAGCCTCAGATGGATTACATCCGTTCGGATTTGTTCGCATGTTAAAGCATAACAATCGCAAGAGTTGTCACATTCCGCCGAGTCAACCGCGGTCCAGAGCATGCTGCCCCTTTTGCATCCCTGCCTGGTGGACAATCTCCGAACGGTGCAGCTGTCAACGGCCACCAAGTGTGTGGTGCAACAGAAATCGTTCGAAATATGACACTCGGAAGCCGCATAAATTTCGCAATCTGCACTCACCTACACACTGGCATGGCCGAACCTCGTGCACATACCGTGACACGCACGCACGCGAAGGGTGACATGAAGGGACATCGGGCAGATCGGGCGCTGAATGGCAACCATGCTCTACGAGCCGGGTATGTTGTGTGAGAGATTTTTCGGAAGTCAAGTGTGCCGAGAGGTCTCTATTGTGTCATCTCGAGTTGACGGTTGAAGTGAAAAGAAGGCTTTATTGCACAAGCTGAGATTTACGATTGCATGAACAGTTGGTGGAACATGTTGTCGTACAACGGCATCAAAGCTTACAGATGCATGTTTAAACATTGACAACTTTATAGACTCGGTTGCCAGACAATGAGAGAATTTGTTCCATTATTGCTGGTACAACTACTTTTAAGAAAAACAAACAAAAATAATCAAATGATTGTAAGACTTTTCAGAATATGTAATAAATTGCAGCCAATTAAATAGTTCTATAAAGAGTTATGCTATAAAGAGTAAAAGCGAGTGCTATAAAAAGTGTACTGATACAAACGATTTTTATACTAACTTTATACAAGCAGTCCCCGAGATACGCGGTTTTTGGAAATTTGACAGTTAGTTTATAGCACAAATTTTATGCAAAAAGGAGAAAAATTGGTCGTAAACAGCTTCCTTTATCTTATTGAACAATTGTTTTTATTTTATGTTATTGTAATCTTTCAAAAAATCACCCTATTCGCTGAATAAATAAAGCACAGAGAATGAATTCGACTCTGTGACTATGAAGTATAAACGCAAAAATTGCACCAGGATTCGACTTACGCGGAAATTCGAGTTACGCGGATTTTTACCGGATTATAGCGGTACGCTATAATAGCGTATCACGGGGACTGCCTGTATATTCTATTACTGTGTTTTAGTGCTAGTAACTCGAAAGAATTCACAAAAGACTCTCAGCTACTTTTCAGTTCACCATAAACGTCACAAAATTGTTCATATCTCGCTCGCGTACACCATTTTTTGGGAAAAGCTGACATTGGAGGTGCGTTTCCAAGGAGAAGAAAAATACTATAAACAATAGCTTCGCTTTCGTATCGCTCACAATGTGACAACCCAACTCTTTCCTTTTCATCCTACCCGTTACACAGACGACAAGCTATTCAATGTTGAAGTCGTTGTATCTCCAAAAATATGACACTGACAGCAAAATGTCGCCCCGGCTCTACCAACTCAACAGGGATGCAAATGTGCATCCGAATGTGAAGAAACGGCACGAATTGTGTCTCGTAACAGAGCAAGGTACCCCCGCGAGCAGCAGCAGCACCAGCAATAGCTGCAACAATGACTGACTCTGCCGAGTGACCCGTTACTAAGCCGTCAAGATGAACGATGTGAATAAACTGCACATTTTGTGTGGCCTTAGCGCGGTGCCGGTTGGTACCGATGGCCAAACTGCACCGTACGCCCGGTGGGTGGTACGATAATTTGCATCCGCCAGCTTTGTTCGGTGTCGCCCTGAGTACCTTTCTGCCTAGTGCAGCGAACTGTACCACCGTACCGTTGTTTCACTTTCCATTGAGTCAGCTGCTGTTCCATGCCTTTTTGTGTTGTAAATTGGACAGCACAAAAATGGGTATTTTTTTGTGTGTGTGGTATGCGGCACATGACAACACAGCAAGAATCAATCGAACTGTTGGTCTATATCTGCGAAGCTGAAAGGTTTTTACATACGTTTAACGTTTTTTAATGAGAATTATAGCTTAGTCAGTGTAATTATGTTTTCTAAAAAAAACATATACAACCTTCAAAGCAACCTTATTTATAAAAAAATATATTACAAATCATGAAAGAGTTAAATTAAATCATTATATGCTATAAAAAACAAAACATTTAGATTATCTTTAAATAAAGTAAGAAAGTTACTGAAATAAAGATATTTTTCAGGCTCTTTTTATTTCCTTCATTATTATTTTTTTATGCCTTTACTTTCGTAAACTATCTGTGTAACATAATGAAACAGTAAATAATTAAATATAAAGCCCTCAAATATATTTACTATCCGAGACACACGGTTTTTTCCATTACGCGGTTTTTGAAAATGTCACAACTGAATTTGTTTGACTGTGCCACTACTGAATTAGTTATAGCACAAAATTTGACAAATAGGTTGAAAATTTGTTGAAAATATCTTCCCTTGTCATGTAAAACATCAGTATTAAATTTTTGTTAATGTTTTCTTTTAAGTCTTCGCTTGAAATGCCCATCAAATCAATAAAGTGCAGGAAAAAAAGTCGACACTTCAAGTTTGAAACATAAACAATAATGGATTCGACGTATGAGGAGATTCCAGATACAGACATCTCTAGTGGATTATAGTGGTCTACTATAATAATGTATCTTGTATTATAGCATAATACTCTTACTATGAAATTTACTAACAAAGCTTTTATAGAACCATGTTTTATTATGGCAAACTGTATTCTTATCACAAACTGTATTTTAAAAAGAAAATCTTATCTTATTGCAAACATGAAATTCAAATTTAATTTTCAATTTACGAACGCCCAGTATGGAAGTGAATTATCCATAACATAAAAACCAAATAAATACAGTGGATTAAATTCCACAAACCATCTATTTTAATACCAACAAACCATTTTAGTTTCGCGAATCTAAAAAAAAATACTAGAAATAAAATTGATTGTTTCTTATGCAAAGGTTTTCTTTGTGCTTTATCATTTTATGAGAAACTGCTAAACATTGTTATTAAAAACTAATTTAGCAATTTTTCCCATCGGTTGTTTCTTTTTTCCATTTTCTTCCCTTGAACACCTACACCGACATTGATGCTCAACCACAACAGTGTAGTGAGTGCCCGGTACGGAAAATCAGCAACAGTAGCGGAACACTAAGGAAATTCCATCTCTTCCATTCACCCATCCAACCTTTTTTCCCGTCCCAATGCCCAACCCGTCATCCGGTTCGCTTGCGTCGTTGTCATTGAACGTGGTTCCACAGCAGCAGCAGCAGCTGCGGTACACTATTACGTTGATTATGCTAAAGATGTTACGTCTCCAACCGAAGCCAACGCTTTAGCCCGACTGCCCATCATCACGAACCACGAGCAGCTCCGGTGGCTTGTCTCTCGCTTTTACATCTCTGTCATTGTACCGGTGGTGTGTTGCTTTTTGTGGACGCAGACGCGAGACGAAACATAAAACCTGTGGCGCACTGATGGAAGATTGATGACGTTGAGACGCGCTACTGCACGCCAGCACACCGGAGTGAATGCACACGCCGCAACGCGCTGGCAACGGATGCCCTGCGCGATGGACACTTTTGGGGGACAATAAACTGGCCACCCTCGGTTTGCCTTGGCCTCCGAGGCACCGGGGTGCCTGGACGAAGGGCACGAGCCGTGGGTAAGTACCGCCCTGCCGTGTGCCCTTTAGCAACCGTTAGCGCAATGCTGGGCAGGCTGATTGCTTTTTCAGCGACGCGCAGTGGGCTCGTAAGCCCTAGGCTAGGGTAACTTATGAAGATAGCCTTAATGTCTGCACACACGCTGGATGGATCAACCGATGCGCACCGAATGGTCATGCAGGCTGGCGAATGAGGTCCGCTGTCCTAATGCTGATGCACTTGCGCACTAACGGGTTGGGTTTGCTGGTTTGCAACTAACGTTCTTCGGCGTAACTTCGATTGTGGAACGTTACAAGAATTGCCTAAAGCACCTCACAGCGAAGAAATGTTTGTACGAGTCTTGCACTAGACAGTACCTAATTGCTGTCAAGTGTTGTAAATGAATTTTGATGTTCCATTTACTAATTAGCTGAGTGTGTTTTATGGTTCTTCATAATTATTTTAATTGTAGGACATAATTTCCTGTACATTATCTTGCATTTATATCATAATGCTCGGTACAAATGGTTAATATAGACTGTCATCTTGAATTACTTGTAGATTTACCTATTTCTACAATTACTTTTATATTTTATCATGTTTACTTTCATACTTTTATACTTTTTAACTCGAATTGAATTTTTTATGGCACATTTTAATTGTAATCTATGTGCATTAGTTCATCACATCGTTCTATTTTTTTTTAAATCATTTATTTACTCACTTGATTTATATTTTTCCTTTCTGTTTTTATCTTCTGATTAAATTCATATTTTGTTATAATTGTATCATCTCATTTGTTTTAACTCGTTGTTTTGTTGTTTCAGTTAAAAAAATCATAATTTCGCATTTGCATTTCGCAAAATTTGACACTTTTAATTATTTCCACTTAATTTTACTCGTTTATTTTTGTATAAATCAATTTTAATCCATTCCTTTTAACCTTTTATTATTATCCTTTTTTTATTTACTCATCATACTTGCTTTTTGAAACCATTATTTAATGTTTTTAATTAATTTATTTGATTGCTTATTGTACTATATCCTTTAGGCAGGAAAACCCACCTTTTTCAAACAATTTCTGCTTCACAAGAGCATAAGAGCTGCCAGCTTAGGTGCTAGATACACACATCGAACATTTTCCACATTCCGCGAAAGTCGCAACTCAGAGGCCCCACTCCAGAAGGTTTCATTGAAAAGTTTCGATAAGAGGATGACTTTACCGCGCTGGCAACAGCCATCGGCCATGGTAGAGAAACAAAAGCCAGTTGCTTAAACCACTTATGGGGCCACTAATTTTCTTCACCTTGCAATCGACTAACCTCCTCCAAAAGTGCCCACAAATTAGATCGGTCCGAACGGTCATCGATATGCTCAAGCTGTGTGTGGTTTCTGCCCCTGGTCAAAAGTCAAGAGTGTACCGCGCAGAGTGCACGAATCGAATCGTTGTGAAAGTGAGAGTGTTTTGTCCCTCATCTGGTTCGGTGGAGAATCTGCCTTTTCTAGCAGGCATATGTCTACCTCAGGTGTGAGGTGTGTGGCGATCGGGTGATGAGAATGACTCACCGCAGTGCCTTTGGCACGAATTGACTGATTTATCGAGGTCTGCTAGTTGTTGCTGGCTGCCTAATGTCAGGCTCCACCTAGCGCCGGGGTGCTGTTGCGCCAATGTGCCACGATTCACTCGAACAAATGGACGCTGTAGCTTTTCTTTTTCGCTTCCACAGAAAGAAACCCACCCCTACTGCAAGCGTTGTGTCTGTTTGGACCATGGTGAGGAGCTCAGGAGTTCATTATCTTTCGCACTGTTATTTATTTATTTTATGATACTTAACTTCCTAACCCTTGCGTCTTCTCCGGTGAAGCCACAGCTTAATGTATGCTGCTTTACCGGCTGCAACGGCTAGAGACAACCTAAGGGTAGGTGTGTTTCAGACGACTGATGACCGAACTGAGGCTACGGTACGGTTTTGCGGTTGCAAAACGGCACAATGATCCTTGGCTGGCAGATCGTTGCGGTTCGTTGTTGGTTTGAAGCGTCTGAAGCTCGACAGTGGGGAGTCGATTTCAGCCAATGACAACGAGAAACCAAAACAACGCTGTACGATTTTAGGATATCTGTACACGATATCTTGAATGCGTGTCAATATGGTTAGTAATTAAGCTGATAGATGTTTGCTATCAAGAGCCTCGAAGTAAATGTCTACCCACACTTGAAGAAGTTATGTGATACCTTCGATTCCTACCTTGTTAGATATTGCATATAATTTATCATTTAATTTCATGGTCTCTACTGCCTGCCATTAAACATCCAGAAGAACTCCATAATAAAACTATCAATTCACCGTTTTAGAGTAATGGATATACAAGAGTAGTACAGATTGGAGGGTTACCAAACAACAGCTTGTATAACACTCTTCATTTATGTCAGGGATCTCCAAACTTTTCAGTCCACGGGCCCACGGATGAAGCTACCGTAGATGGATATATCTACGATATCTTTTACAAAGAATATACACGACATTGGCTGGGTTAATCAAATAGTGCTTTCGGAATATTGAAGACTTCTTGACTCACCCGGTCTGGGTTCGAATCTCCTCTACCACCTTACCTATGGTGGTACCTTAACCCTCTTCATACGTTTTCTATTATGAGCAGTTTATATTTCGAAAAGTCCTTCTATTAAAGTACTGGTTCAGTTGTACAAACATAAACTCACCTAAGAAGATTAACTCAACATGGTAAAGTCATTTGTATGTTGTCTAATATCCTAAAATCCTTGAACACCTATAATATCGTGAAGTTCCTAGAATCCCATTTTACGCTAATATGAGAAATCTTGATTTACTCTGTAAGATGTCTGTTTGCTCAGTACGATCTGTTATCAAATTGGTGTGTGTTGCTTGAGCTCTTGAAACTGGGAATGTGGATATGGAATATTAATTCTATCCTATTCTTGAACCTCCTTTGATGTAACAGATTCACTTCAAACCAGTTTCAAATGAGATTATTGCTACCCTTGTCATTTACTTCACCAGTCATCTCTTGTCTACCAGTCGGTTCCTACTCGTCGTTTATCATTCTAAACTCTAATAGTCAAATGGCTAAACTACTTTTTTTATATGCAGGACTATTATTAGGGAAAATAAATGAATAAATCTCTTGAAAACTGCTCGATCTAAATATCCCCCGATCTCCCTCGATCTCCTCCATATATGTGGACTGACCTTTAGTGACAGATGTAATTTATTCTTTGATTTATTTTTGATTTCAACATTTCCTTATCTGTGTTCGGTTAACGTCTCCATTTCTTTATCGTTTTTTATTCTTTTCAAACAAATTGTACACGATATTAAAAAATTCATGTTTAAGTTCAAGAAACTAAATAAACAAACCCAAGCGAAAATAAGATAAGCAAATCAACGATTAAATACTTACATATGTAAACTAATGAACAAATATCTACACTAGAAAGTCGCTATAAAGATAGTAAACATTACATTAATTATGCTATAATCTTGGAATCTGTCAACAGCAAAATCATAGGAACAAATCGTTTAGCTTGGTTTACTGTTGCTTGTTGTGTCCCAACCGAGACGTTTATCAAACATTTGTCTGGTTCTAATTCAACATTTATCAAACTGCTGGTGTATACAGCTTGTTCAACTAACTAATCACCTAAGCAAACACACAAATGTGGGCCACACAACACAAACCAACACGAAAACACTTCATTTCACTTGATAATCTCAAATATCTTCATGCCCCGTGGTGGAAGCGCAGTATTTGTCCACTGTGGCAACATAGCAAACCCCGCGCACATGTTGTCCTTCGAAAGGTGATAAAATGTTAAGATTCAGCACAAAAAGAAAAGCGAAACGAATGACGGGCGATCGTATAACGCATGGTAAGATGATTGAATGGCCAACCAGAACGATGATACGTTCCCAAGAAATACTCCGCACAGCCGGTCCCGTGCCCGATGGCATTCCAATTTCGGTTTTTCCTTTCCGCACTCAGAATTGCGCTGCACTTTTCACGCCGTCACAAGGCACGGGACGGTTTTGCTTATCGATGCATTTGGGGTTCAGTTTACATCGCTCTACACACTATCGTTGGGTTGGGTGTGTTTACACAGGACAGTGGACAAAAAGGCTCACATCTGGTTAAGCTTTGCCCGTGCCGGCGCGCAATGTGGATGGAAATTGGATCGGATCAGCACATTTGGATCGAGCGTTCGTTTATCACTGACGGAGCAAAACTGTGATACTGGGGTGTTGAAAATGGACGACAATGATTTACCGTTTTGATGTCTTTGGAATTTCCAGTAATTGTACATTTTTTGTACAAAAAGTATGCATCAATGTTCGCTAATTTTATTCTTATTTGCTATAAGGGTAATCGTAATCCTGCTAATTAATAGGTGATTGAGCGTTTCATATAATTAATCTAAACTTCTTTTATGTCCACACACGATAACTGTCAAGGATTTATGAGTTTCACTCAATATCATACTAAAGATTTTGTTATAGCTTGTTTTGACACTTTTAGACCTGCATTAGTAGATTTTTAAATAAATTGCATACATTCAGGCTATCGTATCCATGCAATCGACTGTATGCACTTCTTGTTCTTAATAAAGAATGTTGCAAATAGACAAAAATCTAAACCTCTACGATAATCCTCAAAGATTTATGAGTTTCGTTTCATTTTCAATTCAATTTCATACTAATTTTTTTATGGCTTATTTTGACACTTTTAGACCTACATTAGTAGGTAACTTTAAAATAATTGCATACATTCAGGCTATCGTATCCATGCAGTTGACTGTCTGCTCTTCTTATATGCATTTTGTTGTTAATAAAGACTGTTGCAAATAGATAAACAAAGTGATTATTTTTTCTTGAAGAGTTCCCCAAACATTCAACTGTTAAATTGTAGCTTAAAAGATTCGCACAAAGCAGCCATTTTGTAATGCCAGAGTCACGCGTTTTTTTTAATGCGATGCGTAATTTCTCACCCAAACTGGACGGTACAGTTGTGCAATCGCGTCACCACGAAGACGCATTTCATCGTTTACCCAATGCTGGAGGCAAGGCCGGAGCTGGAACCCTGGCAGCCCTGCGACCGTAACAGCGCAGTTACCAGGACGATAAAGCCGATCGTTTCACACTATCAAAATCCCAACGTCAAACAATTAATGTGCGCCTGCTTCGATAGGGACCGGGATCGGGACACGGGCGAAGCGCAAAAAGGGTTGGGTGCGGTGGTTTCGTGCTGACCACTACTATCTCCACGCAGTGTCAGCTGGGTTGAAAATGAATGCCTACCCATTCTACTGCGGGACGCTATCGGCAGTAACGCCGATGATAACGCACCGAAAATATTGCTCTGGATTATATTTTTTTCCTTCCTTCCCGTTTTCGGCTCGTTTTCCCTTTCCCCGCGGCCGTGTTTGCCCATCGACGGCTTTCGAGGGTCTCCGGACGCTGAAGGTCCATAAGGTTGGTTGTTTGTTCAACTGGGTCCTGGGGACGAGATATCGCGCCCGGTAAAGGTTCGCACTTGAGCAAACGTGAACCATACCGGAGGTGGGAATAAAAAACGGTCAGCGTGAAACACAATCGTGAAAAATCGAAAGAAAGTCA
Organism: Anopheles moucheti; assembly: GCF_943734755.1. Lineage (NCBI taxonomy): Eukaryota > Metazoa > Arthropoda > Insecta > Diptera > Culicidae > Anopheles > Anopheles moucheti. The sequence goes on from NC_069140.1 coordinate 80,150,965, forward strand.
GAAAGAAACGGTTCGTTCATCGTCGAATGGGACCGACGCTGGTTGCACACGCGATAAGACGGTAGAAAATGTCAACAACATTCCCACCGGACCGACGGACCGACTGACTGACTGATACGACATTAAGGATCACGTCATGTAATAAAAAAAAAAACGCTCTCGTCCGCTTGAAGTTGTGTCAACTTCAGCATCTTCAAGTAAATAAGTCAACAGATTTTTATTCCCCTCCCCATCCCCACTGGTACTTTGGTGTTTTCTCTTCCGTTTACCCAACCAGCGGGGCTGAAATCTTCTACCCTACGCGAGCAAACAGCCGTGGTGCTATCGCCAGAGGGTCAATATTTAAGTCACCGGAAGGCTTACACGGAAGACCCCATAATATTGTTTAGTGCCAAGTGATAGCCGGGTCCGGGGCTGGAGTATGGCAAACGCGAGGGCTGATACGCTGAAGGTACGATAAAGCGTGTATGCCGTGGCATCCATTACCAACCAACCCGGCCACTTATAACCCTCCCCGAGGAGTCGCGGTCTTATCGGGCGTTGATTTAGAATCGTTCCTTATTCGCACCGGGATGGTCCCGGTGGCGGTACGCTTATCGGGCGCAGTCAGCATGATAGATGGGTGATTGTATTTTTTAAAGAAGGGTTTTCCATCCCTCAAACACACGCACCCAGCACCCATTTCCATGGGGACACAAGGTTTCTTTAACATAGAATCGTTTCATTGCGCACGGTTTTTCTTTGCATGGCGAGATTCAATGTTTGACTGGGGAAGAAAAAAAGAGGCGTAGTAAAGAGGTTTTCTTACACACTACAATTGAAGAAATTGTTCATCGCTCCCCTTATTTTTTTGCATGTAACTTCTGGTAAATGATCCCTCTTGGGCGCCACTCCTGTTCGTTGATTGATGCCATCGATACGCATTCGCACGTGTGTGCTGGGTGAGGATCATCGATCATGTTTATGATGCGAGAAGGGTGTAGCTTAAAAGGGAGGTGCAATGGTTTAAGGTGTTAAATTCAAAATCAAATTCAAATCATTTGAACTAAAGAAGATAAGTTCTACACAAGCCTCAGTCTGATCACCTCAATCAATCTCTTCTCAGTGGTATTGAGCATTTTAGAATTTATGGTGAATTATTATCGATTTATGGTGATCGATATTCTAAAAACGTCGAGGAGTTCCCAATAGCTTTGGTGTAGGTTAATTTATCTGAGGTAATGTCTAATGATACGAATAGCTTGAAAAACTTGGAATCTCTACTATAATGAAGAGATCTCTAAGTAGAATTCCTCCTAACATTTTCCTCTTAAAGGAGAAGTGGAGGAAGTCGAATGTTTAGGTTTTATTCAACTTCGAGTAGACTTTTTCCGTCTCTTTTGTATGAGTCTCCATAGTTTTGTTGATCATACAACCTCAGGAGATCATGGTTATGACTACTTTTCAATACCTCTTGTATGACTTCTCAATCAGTACTACATAACCAATATTATGTGCGACCAAATAGATGCGTATAAGATTTAGTACTGTTCGTGGCTTATGGCAAGACCCCAATGGCAATGACTACAAAACCTTAAGGCCACTACCTCACTATTAGGGTTTTGTTAGTTCAATTCTTTTGGAGATCCTGGCATAACGCAAGAAGAACTCATCGTTCCTCAAGGTATTAGAATGTTCCAGTTAAGAATGATCTTCTTCTCAGGAGTAACTTAGTTAGAGGGTAAGTCTCATAGATATAGACCTCGGACGCGAGGTTCTTCTCAGGAGTAACTTAGTTAGAGGGTAAGTCTCATAGATATAGACCTCGGAGATAGTCTTCTCCTATTATTAGACCAGAGATACTAACAGTAATTACGACTAACTTCATCGGAGTTCTAGAATAACTTGACATCAGATCATACGGTTAACATTCAAGATCAGTCAGGATAATCATATTCTCAAGATGAGGATTCCCCATGAGGATCTTTTCTTAGCTACTGCTTTCCTGCGATCCTGAAGACCTTCAACCTACATTTCCACTCTTATTATGCATGACACATTTGATTGAAACGTGAACCGAAAAACCATCTGTCCAGCGATGTAGATCACGCAAACATCAACAATGTTCCACAACAGATCGCACCCGGTTCCTTCTGCGATCGATTCAATCACACGAAACCATCGTCCCTGACCCAGTTCAAGTTGTTGCAGATTGGCGAAAACCGATCCACACCAATGCAGTAGCTTGGGACGTCCGTCACCCGGACCCGTTTGACAACGCGCGGGGACAAAGAACGCCCTGACCATCGAGATGGACAAAAACGCAAAACAAACCGTATCGGCGTCATCACCTGCAGCTGCATCATCAGCGAATACTTTCGCGTCATCCGAGGCGTGAATCGGCTGATGCGTCCCGAATGTCGCGGTATGCTAACCAATGGGGCAGCATAACCTATCACATGCGGCTACGGTACGGCTACAAACGTGAATGAAACTGAAACCGGGCGTTACGGTGGGACGGAGGCAAGATGGAACGCCTTGACCGAACTGTTTACCAAACAAAGACGCAGCCGCCGGGAAGCTGGTCCCTCAGCGTGCTGGGGAAAATTAGTAACACCGATGCGACCATCCACGAACAAAGCATCGGAAATGGGAAACGCGAGCAAGTCCATTTCACGGTCAGACGGTTTGGGTGTTTTGGGGGGTGGTGGTGTGCTCCAAACAGAGGCCAACCAGCCCTGGTCCTAGCACTGCGTCGAGAAGACAACAAATAGGAAGAGAGAGAGAGCGAGAGAAAAAATGAAAGAGGTACACGGTAATGATAGAGTACGAAAATAGATGTTCCATCTTTATAGCACGATCGTGTACGCCGCCACCCCGAAGACGGTAAACTAGGAATATTTTTAGCGGGTCGTGTGATTTATTGTAAATAATGCAACTGAAACGACGCGACGCGCTTTTTCGAACGGCCCCCGGGGGGGTATGGGTAGGGAAGGGGAGGCCGGAGGTCAATTGGAGCCGGTGCAATGGAGGGCTTCCTGTTTGCATCTGAATCTTCACACGTATGGACGTGTGGTGGTGGATTGTATGCATGTCGATGGTAGCAACGAGTTTGTTTTTTACGTTCTTCCATTTTCCGTTTGTTTCGGACGAGAAGAAAATATCAATGACCGATCGAACAGAGTTTAAAAAAGCAAAGTAAAAAGAGTGGTGTTTCAATGATTCGCTGCACAAATATTAAGTTTCCGTTTCAGAAGCAGAACAGAGGCGAAACATACTCTTTGGAGTTTATTTGCTAAATTATTCATCAGGAGCGTCAATAAAAGTAATGTTGATAAAAAAAATATTCAAAATTGCTCAAAAATAATACATTTTGAGAAGTTCTGTAGCACACTCGAAGTTTATATTCGAAAAAGTAAAATATCTAATCTTATAATAAACCGTTAAACTAGTTTACCAATTTCTAAATATTTGTTATTTCTTTAGTTTTGAGAAAAGAAGTGATAAAAGGCAACAAAAATATTTAAATGTAGCACTATACCGTTAAAAATTAAAATTAGTAAGTGAACCATAACAAAATAACAAAACAAAAGAAATGCAATGATGTAAATATAACAATAAAAATTAAAAACATACTCATAATATGCTGTATCATCAATTTAATATTAAAAAATAGAGAGAAAAAACCTCAAACCTTGTGAAATATTTTTATTAAGTATTAAGTAACTTAAAGAACTAAACTGCTATAACGTATAACATTACAAAAAACGGTTTATAATAATTTTATAACAGAACACTCATATGAATTTTATAAATATATATAAAAAGATAAAAAAATGGTCAAAAGATAAACATAAGCTAAAAAATTAAATTATTTAATTAAATTAAATTTAAATTATTATTAAAAATTATTATAATGATTAATTCAGTTTTCTTTCTTAGTAATAGAATATTTCAACTTTAATAAAACTATTATAACAAAAACGACATGTAGAATAATAGATTAGCATTATTTAAAGAGTTTTGAGTACGGGTTTTTTTTTAGAATTCAAAAACAAGAAAGGTTTTTAGAAAAATAAACATTTTAATGGAATAAAATAAATAATTTATCGTAAAATGTTAAATAAAGCAGTACAATTAAAGTTTATTGAAAAAAATGCTTCAAAGTCATAATTTGATTAGAATCTTAAAAGGTGGAGGAGAAAACACATCCAAATGAAACTAGAGAGAGATAAAATAATCAAACAAATGCTTTAACAATTCATTTATTTAAACCGCTAATACTAAATCAACTGCCGTGCACTGACAACTGGATTCTTGCTAGCGCCGAATCAAGCCGAAGCTCACTTACTGTTATTATTCTAGTCTTGGATAGAAACATCAAAATAAACTGCAGACTTCGTCTCCCAGTGTGCCATCCCGTTCCGTACGTCTCCCACCCGGGAAGACACAGAATTTGACTAATTTTAGCATCCCAGCCGCAACCGATCCGTGTGGAAAATTTGTTTATTTTCGTGGACCGCCATTGCCCATAGCGGCGTTTTGCCGCGTCTATTTTCACGGCCTCCCGATGCGGTACCCTGGCTCGGGGTTTTTCCTCCAGCGCCGACAAAAGCCGACACTGAACCGGCGGTGAGCCAACGTGAACGACCTCGTCGTACGTTTGCATGCGATCGGGCCACCCGGTCATAACCTGTGCGATCTTTTGTCAATCTTACCGTACCCTCGGGTGAAGGAAGTCCTTTCGGATGCCGTTCAACCCGTACACACTTCGTCACCTTCCGCGCAATGGCGTTCAATGTCAATGTGATGTCGCTCATTACTCACGATGCGGTGTCACGATGCTAAATATGGTCACATCGGTCGACTCATCGCACTTCCGGCCCGATACCGGTGTTGCGCTAACGGAGTCGTTTGTCGTTCGGCAGGGGGAAAACCCCCCGGCTCGGAAAGATGCCCGCTGTCCGCTGGGAGGAAGTGTTTGAACGCATCAAAACCGGACACACCGAACCAAAAACGGAACTAGCGTAAAAGCTCCACCCGGTTTGCTTCCGGTCGGATGCATTTTTCAAACCCCTTCACGCGCCTGCGTTAAAGAGTGAATGTTAAACTGTGCACACTTTGGCGTAGCGAAAACACACCTCCAATTAACCGCTTAGCTACATGCACATGCAACACCTGGTTGGGTGTGTGTGCGCAAGAAACCCATTTGTGGTCGATATCGTATCAAAACAAAATGGAGCGATTCCGGTTTTTCCCGCGGCGTGTGTGTGGAAAAACGCCAGGAAGTAAACGATGGACCGTAAATTCACACCCAACGCGTGTTTTCCATTGCGCTTGATGCTACGGTTTATGGTGCGAAATGGAAAGGTTTCCGCTTTTCTTTCCTCCCCTGGAGTGAAGCTCGCTTAGCACGGGCAAATGTGTGGCAAGTTACGTTTGGGGAGAAAGGAGTTTTCTGCTTACAAGATGGCAAATTTGTAATCGATGTTTTGAGGTGCAATTGTAATTCTAGCAAGGCGACCAAACCTTTTGCGAGGAAATGAAGGAAAAAGATATTTTTTAATGTGTATCTAAACTTTGAGGAATATATTTTTCGATGACTATTTAACTGAACAATTTCGACACATGAGACACCAGATTTGTGACAAATTTCTTGATTTCCCTGACGTTTACTTTCAAAGGTTTTCAGCATTGTTTAAATATATTGAACACCTTCAAATGTAGCTCCAGACAACTGATTCTTCTTATGTATAGGTACAACAACCTCAAGAAGTCTAGGCCTTAAATTTCAGGCTTTATTTAAATTTATTGACCCGTAGCTGGATACTCAATCAAGCGTACGAGCGATTGATCCGGATGAGATTTTGAGCCGATCCTATCATGTGAAGACCGACACCGCTACTTATACACCTTCGGACCAAGCTCCCAACATCAGCAGATTATTGCTCTTTGTTCAACTTTTCTGGTCAATTTTCTACAATTTTTCATTTATTGTTTGTGACGATGACTGTAAATGAGCTTATATTGTTCTAAAACAATACAACAATAAAAATAGAACGCTTCCGTGGAATTATTAAAAAAGATTAGATATCGCCTTATCGTAGGAAATTATCAAAAACGTAAAAATGTTTTATGTTTTTATTACGAAATAAAATTTCTATTTAAAAGAGTATAAAGTTACTGTTTTGTTGTACATTGATAAGGAACACTATGATGATTGTTATATTGATTCCGTATTTAAAAACGGCAAATGATAATTTCATTATAAATACACCAGAGCGTCACCCGTATTTAGGGTGACATGGTACGGAACGTGTTAATATTGAAAAAAAAAAACACTTCAAATAACATAAAAACTTTGTGAAAATATAACAAACTGAAGTTTAAATAGCATATCTAAGGTTGAGAGTACAATATATTTGGGTGACGCGTGAAACAATTCACGTCACCCATATTTAGGGTGACATAGAACGGAACGTGCTAAAACTAGAAAAAAACACTTTCTACATTATAATAAGTTAGAAAAAATGTAACAAGCTAAAGTTAAGGCACAATTTATAAGATTTTGACCACAACATCTTACAAATTTTGCTTACTTTATGGTTAAAAACGTGTTGAGCCTGTACACATACACAAAAGACAGTTGCTATGGGCAACGATTTAAACACGCCAGAATCAAACAGCATACTTAGATTGACACCAGACTACCGAACGACGATATCAGCCATGATGAGTGTTTATTAATTGTTCTACATTTAATTAAGCATAGCAATTTGCTCGATAATGCAAATCAGTTTGTTTGCTGTAGCGTATTTTCAAGATACACCTTTTTTTAATAGATTTAAATATTACACATTCTCCTCGTTTTGAAGTGCATTATACAGTGTAAGAAAACCATGGGTATTGAACAGCAAAATGGAATGTAGCTGTGCAGGTTTGTAGTATGCAGATGAGAACATGAATGGCGCCTCGAAGCTAAACTATCCAATGATCGCGTGAATTATTTATCACCTTAAAGTTTATCGCATCAATAGTTTGTCTTTTCCATCTGGCACCACTGGCACCGATGGCAATGGGGATAAACATTTTTATTGGTTATTCAAACATTTGCTTGGCAAATTTTATTACTATTCGCATCCAATGATTGAGGATGTGAACGGAAACTTCTCCTATCGCGTACCATGCACTCGTGATCGTGATGGATTAGTTTTTTTTTCATGAACATGAACTTGCGCTGCCGCGGTATGGGTCACACACTCTATCTCCCCAATCTCCTGGGTCTCCGCTGGACGAGCACCAGAATGCAAATCATCGCGAACCGCTTAATTAAATGGTAATGAAGTCTCCATCGGCTTTTTTTCCCAAATGACGTCACGGTGCTCTGTTCCACTGCTCCCATAGCTCCCGAGCCGTACTCCGAGGCGAAGCGTGTGATCTCTGTGCGATATTTACGATCGGGGCAAGTGAACGCCACCGCCCTCCAAATGATCGCTTATTATACAAACACTCGCTTGCAGCTGGCTGGACCTCATACACCTCATCTCCAGCAGCCGGCAAAGATCGCACCGATACTGTGCGCGATGCCCCGTCGGCAAATGGGCAGTCCCCCGTCCGAATGGGCACGTGGAGCAACAGCGGGCATCAAAAACGTTCAATACCTCTCTGCCTGGCAAGCATATCGCTGGAATGCGCAAGTAATTAAACGAACTACACTTGCTTGAACATTTTGTTGCGGTTTTTTTCTTCAATGTTTTGCATCGTTGTTGCTGTGTGTTTTAGAAGTTGCTTGGGAAATTGGGATGATGAGAAGATTGCATAGGTGATGCACAGCTGAGTGCAGCTATTTTCACGCCTCAAACATTTTCTATTTACACATTTACGTTCAGCGCGTTAACGCTGATTGCTTTATTATACGCGGCAGCTGACATGACATGGAAGTGGAGGAAAGAATGATGTTGATAACGCAACTTATTACAGCATGTTTATAGCGTGCAGTTTTTTAAATACAGTATGTTTTAAATAGGTAATTTACTTGCTTCTTTTAAATTAGTTTGAATATTATGGACAATACATTCCTTGCCTGAATAAAAATTAACAAATCTGCAGAATAATAAAAATTAATATTAATTGTGAAAACAAGATGATAAAAATTAAAACATAAAAATTATAAGACGCAAGATATGATTTTGAATAGAATATAACGAGTGATTCAATAATAAATAAGCTAACAGAAGAACTAACAAACAAGGAAAAATATATCATAAAGGGAAAAGTAAACAATTAAAAGAAAACAGAAATAAAAACATTTTAAAACATTATAAACAAGACGTAAAAACAAATGGAGTAGAACGTAAAAGTTATGATTTAAAAGGTATATATTATGAAAACAAAATAAATAGGCAAAATCTAGTATGTAAGTAGATGATGATAAACAGTAGGAAGGAAATCATAACATAATAGTTAAAATGCAAAAAAGAAAACACTAGATAGACAAATAAAACCTATTTTATTTATCAAAGAATGTGTATCGAAAAATTCGTAGTAGAACAAATGAATTTTAAATTATTTTTTAAATATCAGAAATATTAAGTAACATTTCTTACCTGCTAGTTTAAATCACATAAAAGGGTAAATACATTACACAAATTATTAAAATAATGCATAAGTAAATAGAAAACTATAAAATATCATTAAAAGAAATTAAATTGACAGAAAAGTTAACAAATCTCCCAACTTGAGCTTTATCATTTAACTAAAACGCTCTACAAAATCCTTTCAATTCTACTCCATCTTATTAAAATGATTAATTTTTATTCATTTATAAGATTTCTCACTTCCCTTGACACAAGATCTACAACGGCCGATGTGATCCGACTCGGTTTGAAGGAAGGCTGTTTTAAATATTTCACTTGTTAATAGCGTTTGTTAGTGTTGATTTCGATTCGCACATTTCATCACTATCTGATCCATATTTCATTGAAATCTATTCGCCTTTCTGTGCGCCCGTATCGAAATCGATTGCCAAACAACGCCGGCCGCACCGAAACATGTGTGAAAGCGGTGTCCGAAATCTTCCATCCGAAGATTGTCCATCGCAGATAAGCGGATGGTTCGCGGTTTTAATGGTTTGAACTCGTTTTAAGTATTAATTAGAGCTTCAAAAACATTCTTAGATTTATTCCATCGTTTTGGTTCACCTGTTGACAACCCACACACACGCAACAACGCCAACATCGACAGCATTAGCGAGTTTTGTACCACTGTTTGACTGGGGTGTTGTGCAATTGTGGTCGAGAAATGGGGGGTTTTGTAGACTGAGGAAAAAATCGTCTATCAAATCAATTTTCAACCCCCGAATTTGCGTGATTTTTTTTTTCACTCCTTTGTCTGGTCTGTCTGCACCACCGAAATGTCTACTCGTTTTGGTCGATCCATTTCACACCAATCACCAACGTTGGCAGCAAGTCCTCGCGAATCCAAATGGCCGGATAACTGATTCGCGCCTGGGGCGGCAGCGCCCTGAAGCTTTCGATGGAGATTACGCGAGTGCGCTACGAATGGCAAGCAGAAGGAAGAAAACCGCTCCCATCGCATCAAACATACGGCTCTCGGCGGGTCGTTTAATAAATACAGCTGATTTTTTATGCTAATCCAATAAGCCGTCGAGCAAGTTTCGATCGCTGCTGCTGCCGCTGCTGCGCAAGCGTCCGGTGGTGGTGAAATTTGCATTTTATTGGATGCCTTCCACCAGCTGTCGCACCATCCTCGAAGGCAAACCGAACCGATCGCACGATTAAGGATGCATGATAAAACTGCAACTTTATGGCACATATTTAGAAAAGCGCGATGTGTATCCTACAGGGATCCACCGTCTTCGGCAGTAGGCATCGGTTTCGCGCAGTGAACAGACTTGGGGTTTTTTTGTTTGTTTGCGGTCAACCTCTCGTGAGGATGACCGTGTCACCGTGTACACGGGGAGGAGACATTTTTAATACACCTCTAAACCTTTAAAGCTGCGCCTCATTCGTCGTGTCCCGACGATGCAAATTGCGATGGCTCGAAGCGGATGGCTTCGGTGTTACCTAATCTCTTCATGTCCAAGCCCTCCTGTTTTGACTACTATTTGTGTTGTCTTTCCCTCATGGTCACAGCCATCGGCCGTATAATCGTTCGAACGATTGGAAATATAATGATAAAAGCAAATATAAATGCACATAATCTCCCGGACGGCATTGTCACTTTTACAGTGGTGACCATAAACAATATTCGGCGATTCGCGGCAACGCATGGAAATAAATCAATTCCAATACAGAAGAGTGATAAAAGTGCCGTGAGATAAGGATAAAAAAACATAATATGAGAGTCATTCGTCCTGAGGTTTAACATGGTACTTTGACCATTCAGTATTGTTCTAAAGATCTGAAATCAATCTCCAATCTCTGAATTTCAGGGTACAATGTGGCTGGTTGAGGGTCAACATTCTCTCAAAAACCTCGAATATCAATACTGCTGTTGATGCAGCTGAGAGGCGTCTTCATATTTTTGGATACTGGCTCAGATTCTCCAAGGATGAAGATCCAATCAAGTCTAAGGCAATAATGTATGTCAAGATCTGGAATACTAATAGAAGATGGACCTCCATGTTTCCACCTTTGCGTCTTGAATGCTCCTCTGATGATGAATAGACAAGCAGCCTAGGGAATAGTCATGAAAACTCTAACAAGTTTAGACAAGTTTTTCCTGGATTGAAAGTAAGTACGGATATGAAGTCAAAATAAAGGGCTACTAAGCCAGTAGTCGCCAGTAGTCTGGAGGACGTATTAACGCCATTATTCCATCTTGATTTGGGCATACGACGCCTCCATTTGGACAACCTTAAAAGTCTTTATAGGTAGGGTCGTCCGGTGTCATTCTCATGACATGACCAGCCCACCGGAGCTTGGTGAGTCTAATCCGCTGTACGACAGTGAGTTCGCCGTATAGCTCCTCCATTGTCCTTCCACATATACGGGGCCAAGAATACTTCTGAGCTCCTTCCTCTCGAATGCGGCTAAGAGGACTTCGTCAGTTTAGGACTAAGTCCATGTCTCTGAGGCGAATGTGAGTATTGGAACTATATAAATTCTATAAGACAGTAGTCGATATGTCTTACTTCTGAAGCTGTTGATTATAATGATAAAGATATTTTGGGTGGGCAACAAGGTGTTTGTATTCCAGCACATCATCATGGGATATAGAATTGCAAGGCTCTATCAACAAGTCATGCTGTTCCATCCCCTAGTAACATCATAATCAATTTCCTGTTGCAATACTGCGCCTTTACGTTTGATAACTTAAGCAACTATTGCTTCCGTTCCGGTAGCCTTTGTTTTTCTTGAGATGAATAATTGCCGAGCCATGACTTCATACATCACTGGAACCCAAAGTTCATTACCTCAGATGCAGTAATTATCGTTTGCTTTACGGTAAATGACACTTAACGCCGTAGACAAACGGTACCGTATACCGATGAGAAACAATATCGCTACCACGGTTACTTTAACCAAGCAAAACACGTCGTGAGACGATATTGACGTCTGTGACTGACCATTTGTTGATTGTAAACCTTTTGAGAAACTAATGAACAAAAAAAAATATCACCCCAAGAACGTGTCGCAGCTGATGGTTCAGGGAAAACGGTGTCCCAACGGAAGAGAGACAGCGGTCCAGCTGGTGGGGGGAAGGTTGAAGGGGAAAGCGTCCGTCGATGGCAACGGCTACGAATCACCCTTTAAGCACGCGCTTGGCTCCGGATTTGCTGGCCCTACGCGCACTTCTAATCAGCGACCGTACCGATAGCGATAGAGTGCGTTGAGTGTTGTGCGTTCCCCCCTGCACCTTTGATAAGATAAGCCGCTATCGTAAGTGACCCAAAAAACAAAAGAAATGGTTACGTACTGTAATGGCGTTCGACATCACTTTGATGGGTGATTTGTTGCGTGTCCCCCCCCCCAGCCAGCCAGCGCGTTTTGTGTGCGTTAGTTCTTGTGGCGTTTCAGGGTGGGCACAAGTTTTATGGATGCTTCTGGTGCAATCGTTTGATTGTAGTTAAACGTGGTGCTGTCTTATCGGTGTTGGGGGGGTTTTTATGTGTGTTTGGGTTTTTTTCTTTATTAATGTTTGACCAATTGACCGTTGGCTTTGAGAGAGGAGTGGTTTAATTAATAAGCAATCTTCATGATTCAGCAATACGAAGAGCTATAATTTTTTATAGAAAATGACATTTTTTTGCCAACAATTTGGAATTGCATTTTGATTTGGAACACAACAACAATAGGAACTCAAAAACAATAAAAAGTTCAAGCTACTCAAGTAAGCCCTGTTTATAGCAGAGTTTTATAGCGGAAGATCCTCTACTGCGGTGTCTTCTATTAGACACTAAGTCCAAATATTATAAAGTCCTCAAAGACACGAGTATTGTTATGGGACTATATTAGACGTAAATGCATCTTCCATAAGAACCAATAATCAGACGAGTGGTATCGGACTCTTCATCAAAGAGCGGTTGTGATGACTGAACAGTCATCAAGTGAGTGAGTGAGTATTAACAGAAAAGACCTGACTGTATAAAAGTGCTTGAAAGATAACAATCATTTACGTAGAAAAGTCTCTTTATTGACTTCTAACAATAGCCTCCGTGCACTAAATACACAGGGAAAGCTAGGGGTTTGAAGTTCAAGTTTAAGCCTGTTTAGTGCGACTGATATAAGTATACAAATAGTTGTGCATATTTTTTATAGCACGTATTCTTCTGTTAAATTAGTTTGTTCGACAAACTACTTTTACTCGTTTATGTTGTAATTCTACAAGGTTTTGCTAATTGTTTATGCTTTTGGTCATGAATTTATTCTGATAAAAAGTGTGTTGTAAATCTTTCCTTATCTATGCGCATATAAATAAACTACGAAGACTTGGTTGATTGATTAGGTGTAATAAAAGATGACTTACCTAATATTGATAGGCCCTCTTGCTGCTCTATTTTGAAGCCTTTTCTGCACATCATCATTTCAATTCCTAATTTAAAAAGTTTGACAAAAAAACAGTAACCTAATCGACCCGGTTTCAGCCTGGTTTGCAAGCTTCTAAGAATGAACAAGTTTCACCGACGCGTAGATCTTTCTCTCTCGCCCTGTGTTTGTCCTTTCCGGACAGCTCGTTCGTTCCCCCATTAGTTATGGTTCCGTGAAGGTTTTGCAGTTTGTCTTCTAACCATTGTTTTTAAAGCTACCCTTACACATACCCTAAAATTGGTCCCGCATTACCCAGGTTGGAAGATGTAAGAGCACCGGATCATCCCCGTACCGGTCGGGTGTATATACCTGTGTCCCGCCAGGTAGCGACGATTCTCGGAAGGTTCGTGCTAAGATCTCATTTCATGTTGTTTCCACCCTCAGACACCCGTCCACACCCGGGTTGCTCAGGTTTCAGCTTGGAAACCGTTAATGGTTCTCGCTTCCAACACGGCCTCGGAGCTGGGTCCCGTAGTTGCACCGTACCCACTGTGGGAGATGGCCCGAGGAACTGCCACTCAGGGTCATTCGGCGCACGAGGGCATTTATGGTGTTTTTATTGCCTTCGCACTGCGGGTGGTTTCTTTTCAGCTTTCCTTTTTTATTTTTGCATGTGCAGGAAGTTCACCAGGATGTCCTTCCTAGTCGCAGGTCTACGGACCCCTGTCGTAAGTGCGGAAGCTTCGTCGAAGCTTAAGCTTTAATGAACTCTGACAGCATTCGGGACCGTCTTCGGCAGAAAACCTTGAACAGTGCCTAGAACATGCCGGGAACGTCCACCGCAACACGATCGATCGATCATGGATGTTCGACAAATCGACAATCGATCTTTTGGGCCGTTTTTGGAGTGACGATCGGAGCAACAACCTGCCGTCAGTATCAGCTTGATGTACAAAAAAGGCCTAACACTCGCGGGTCCCTTCCAGTCCGGAGTTTGGAGCGTATGTTTGGAGCGTTCTGAGCGTCGTCTTTGCCTGTGTACCAATGACGATGGAGAAGATGCTTATCGGATTTACAAATTTGAAGGCGCGTCACACTGCATGGGCGAACGAGAAGCGGATTTTTCGGTAAAGGTTTGGCATCCCCTCCAAGTCCCAGAGGGGCCATTCTGGTCGCTTTCATTAATCTTTCGATCATGAAACATCCGTTAGAATAAAACGAAATGGCATTTGATGGTTAATAGTGGTTGGTCTTCGGTCGCTCGAAGCGTTGCTGGATGTTGTCTCGGAGACCGTTGACCTTCGCTTAAAGGTCCAAAAAACGGGCAGCTCGAAGAACGGAGTCTTGTGTTTGATTATTCAAAGTTGCTGAGTTGCTATAAATGGCCTTGGTGTAATCGAAATGATAGTCACTGCGTCAAACACAGCTGAACCTCTGGTTGGTTTGCCATGGAAGATATCACACACTACCGTTAAACGATCGATCTTAAAATGCAATAGAACCAGCTAAACGAAACCATTAAAACACCTCGTAAACATTGGCACCTGAACGGGTATGAAAATAAACGCAAACATCCGGGCATGGGGAGAACAAAAAGCGAACGTCCTTCGAAAGCTTGATGCCCGTGTTTTGCAACAAGCGGTTGACGTCACGACGTTCAAAAGCTCCCAAGTGCCCGCTCTCGATCGCGGAGATAGAAGTCGTGGCGGCTCGTCATACGTTTGCACAAAGTAACATTTAAATATTAAATCAAAAGCAATCGTTCACATCAAACGGGAAAGCAAACACCCCGAGCCGTACGAGTATGACTTTATCAGCGACGGCGTGAGGGATTAGAAGGACATACATTGTAAAATGGATGGGAATGATCTGCATACAGGTTGGCCGTGCGGATACAGGCAGATAACGCATGATTGATAGCGGTGGCTGTGCTCTTCTCAATATTTTAAATGAATTTTTCATGCGCCAAATCACAGTTAGTTGCAAAACATGTATCACGCTTTGTTTTTGACATCAGATTTACACTCAATACGAGAACAAGTATTGAGAAAAAAAATAAAAATAATTCGAAATTGAAGCAATATAAAAAAAATAAACCACATAAAGTATTGAAAAATTAATCTTGTATATATATAAGTATATAAGTGAGTAAGTATATACATATAGAAATCTGCTAAGTGCAAAAGAATGTTTTTTTTTGTAACACGTTTGGCTAGTTAGAATGGTTATGGTTACTGGTTATGTTTCCCATTTACTAAAAACAATGTACTATGTTGAACTACACGTTTGAGCTACTTTATCGAAGGTCGCTGTTCGAACCTTATCAAAATTTCCTTCTTCCGTAGCATGTAATGCCTATCAGTGTATGATCATATTTTCCAATAACAGGTTAGTTGTCTAGATCAGATCATGCACAAGTACAGAATTCACAATTATTTTATAACCCAAAGACACCTTCGAAAATGTGTTAACTTAACTGAAAATATCCGTCTATTAACTTTGAATTGTAATTGGAAATAAAAACAGTAAATTCTACAACAGTTAACTCAAAGTCAAATGGACATGACAGCTGAGATAGTTTATAGCACATATTTTAGGCCTACGCTGATTAAATATGACAGCTGAGTTTAGTCATAGTCCAACATTTAGACAAAGAGTTAAAAAATTGAATGAAAATTCCTGTTTTTGTCATATAAAACAATTGATTTGAACTTTTATAATGGTTTTCTTTCAACAAATCGCTTGAAATGCTGAATAAATCAGGAGCAGCGAAGGAAATCAGTCTGTACTATAATAACAACAATGCTCCCGGGTTCGACGTATGTGGAAATTTGAGATACGCGGCTCTTTCGCGGATTATAGCAGTTCGCCATAACAGTATATCTCGAGAAATACCTGTACTGTGAGTCCCTGGGATGCACTGATTCGAAAATGCTCTTTTTTATAATTTGACAATTTAGTACGTTTATAGCACACAATTAAAGCAAACAAGTTAAAACAAAATGAGGAATTACAAGTTACTAAAAACAAGATGTTCAGCTCATAATTTTCAATTATACAAGATTCTACTACAGGATTCGAGATATGCGGAACTTTAGTAGATTATAGCGACCCGCTTTAATAGTGTACCCAGAGAACGGAATGTACTAAGTACACAGAGAAGGGTTATGATAATTTGAGTATTTGGTATCATTTTTTTGTATAAATTTTGCTATAATTTTAAATTGGTAAACACTGAAACGCATTGAGTAATATAATTTTATGCATCTTTATTTCCATGATTAATTGACAAGTTTGATAGCTACGTGGATTCTTATCTTTTCCACTTACTAAGTACTCCAATTGTGTGCAGTACCGTACGATACAATTCGTAGGCAACTGTGCACAAGTATTCAAAACCATCCTCCATCAAACACCTCCCAGTGTCACCCAATGTGTGGGCTGCATTCGTCAAAAACCACGAATGAATATGTATTAAACTCGTTAGAATTAAATCGTGTAAACACCAATGGGCGCCATGGGGGAATTTCTCTCTGCCAGGGAAGCAAATGCAAATCCCGAGCGCAATATGCAACGCAACTATTCTTAGCTCCAATGAAATCAACAATCAAAAGCAATCTTGGTTTCTGGGTGGCAGAAACCTTCGACAAAAAACGTGGCACACAGTAAAACATAGCACATCCTTGCCGGTCTTAGTGATCGTAGTGTAACAATTTGGTTCTTCATCATTCCCGGGACGGTTTAAATATTGACAAATCGAACGTGAACATGTGATTCTCCTATTCTTCCCCTTTTTCTATATTTCGCTACGTTTAATAGAACGATCTTTGGGCCAATTGACTGACGAGGCAATCAATTAATCGATCCTCGATCCCGATCGGGGGGAACTGTTTTGATTAGCACCCAACGTCCACAAATCACTAAAACGGGGAAAGGAATTGTGCATCGAATGGTTTATTGTCGCTTTGATTATACGCAACACATTAATGTCGTCTCAGTGTGCCATGATGAGTGAGGTATTCTTCCGACGGTACACTGAAGAATGATAGGAATTACGTTCCACGATGTTTGTCAATCCATTTCCCTGTACAGCGAAATGATTAAAATGAGCAATATATTTCTACCCAAAAGAAACGAACGGGACGCAAATGGCAGGTAAGTTAATAAATGGTATATTTTATAGCAAGCATCTGATTCTGTGTGTGTGTTTTTTTGTTGTTGTTTCGGTGGGGTCTGTTACTCTCTCAACACCAAATAAAACACCGCCGGTTGTGGTGGTGGAGCATTCAGCGGTTTCTCGTTCGTCCGAATCCGAACCCGGATTTCATTTTGCGAGCCGGATCCGGTTCCAATGACGGTTTGGTTAGCAGTAGTCCTTGGGGTGAAGTTGTTGTTGACAGCCGTGTGGAATCTTTCCGCGTTCCGGTGCGCCGTGTTTGATCGTGGAATCATCGTTAGCCAATAGAATGTAGGGTTATTTTTTATTTTATTATGAGCGCAAATACAACCGTTTTATGAGCTATCGCTGCTAAGGTGGATTTAAATATTTCGTTGCTATTGACCGGATTGACCGCAAATAAAGAAAAAGCAATATTATTATCTAGTAATTTAAATAGTGAAAAGACCACAACCTTCACGCATCGCGGTGAGTTCATCTGTGACGTTGGTGGCTCAAGGTTAACCACTGATACGGATGCGAAAACGTTAAGGGTCTTTAAAATGATGATGCTTTTTAAATATTTCGACCCAGCGCGGAAAATATCATTTAAACCGGTTGCTTATTTTTAGCCTGCCGTTTTAATGAGCTCGTGGGAAAAGAGGAAGGTATATTTTAATTGCAATAATAAATTATTTGCAGACCTGATGAAAGAATACGTTTAATGAAGTTGCGACATTGAGAAATAATATTATTGCTGAAGAACGCGTGTCGTGTCATAAAATTACGCCATAATAATTATATTGATTAGTTAAAGGATTATTTGTAAAATTATAGTAAAATAAGTTTCTGGAGAGATAAAAAACAATTTTTAAAAGAAAATTGGGATATTATAGGATATTGGATATTAAGTATTTCCATAAAAATAACTCCAAAACAAAGGGACAAGATCCCGACCAGCACTAGCAAATGGTGTGCTTAATGAATATCTCAACTCCTTCGGTCATCAGATCTTCAAGTTCTTTATTCTGGGCAAGTTTTTCCTTCTGTATGCGTTATTTTGGGCATCTGAAGCTAGGATGAATCTTAAAGATTCATTCAAATCGCCTGAATGACCTCGACAATCTTTTATACCAGAAGCCTCTATGGTTGGACGTCAATGAGAAGAAGACGAAGCATCTTTTTCTTCTTCTGAAAGTTCTGACTGTGATAGTTCCTAGCTTGACATTCGTCCTTAACCGGAACGATCTTGAGGTAATAAAAGAGTTCTGCTAACTTAGTTACTTATCAGGCGCTACAACCGGACTTCGAGGACTTGGCGTCCTGCAGGAGTCCTCTAAACCGCTCAGGGTGGACCGCCTTCATCTGCCAATTCATAATCCCCGCTCTTTCTGGACGAATCAACGCCATCACTCCATCTCAATCTGAGCCTCCTCTGTCCATGTGAACGAACGGCCTAGGACGGGCTTGGTGGTCTGGTGTTATTCTCATGACGTGACCAGTCCACGACAGCCTGTTGAGTCTAATCCACTTTACGACACCGAGTTCGTCGTACAGCTCATAGACCTCGTCATTGAAGCGGCCATTTTCCGATATTGATGAAGTCGACCCTTGAGTGTCACTCATGATTCGAAAACTGAAGATTCATGTGAACTATGACTCTCAAAAGATTGTTTAAAAACAACACTCTTCAGGGTATAACTTCACTATTTGTTACAGTGAAAATATTCGTTATAACAAGTTTTCCAGATATTACTAAAACATTAATTTAAAAAAAGCCCCCGATTTGGCAACTCTGCTGACTCAATAACTTTCGAGGATTTCAATAAACGCCATTCTACGGTGTAAAGCAATTCGGAAAGAGCTCTAAGTATGGAACTCTTTGTATGGTGCGCGATCGCTATTGCTAACCACACCGGTTTCCTTCACTGGCCCGCGATGGTGTAAACGTTTTGTAAACAGCGTACAACACAGTAGCTTCCTCACCAATTACCGTGCCCGTGCGTCACGCAATCGCCCAAACGTTCGATTGGTAAATGCATTGCATTCACCCCCACGGGCCCTTCCATCCTTTTTACGCTCGATTACTCAACACCTTGTCCACCGTGAGCGGCTGCCGTGTGTCGAACAAGTGAAAAAAATCAACACGAAGCGTTGATGGCGGATCTATTTAGCTAACAATTTAGCAGCCCCATTTCGATGGTTCGGACAGAATCATTTAGCGTCTTTGGTGATTGAAGACGAATCATACCAACGAAAGAAAAAAAATAATAAATCCGTGATCGCTTGCCTTGTTGCGTAATCAAATCAATCCTTGAACGGTTTTGATATATTCCCTTCAGTTATTGAATTCTACGACACACGTTAATGGGTTCCTAAACGGTAAAACTAACAATGCATGTCTTCATTCGTAACCGTGCATAGCTCATCAGTAATGGAGCCTTAAGAAGTCAGCACTCTTGATTGCGAAGCTTTAATGAATTATACATTGCTACACGGTAACGATGCGCAAAGATTGTCCTCCAATTAACTGCCTACAGTTGGCTTCTTTATAGTATAAGAATTTTATTCTGACTTTTTTTTGCCTTTAGCCTGTAATAGTGCTGAAAAGCAATGTTTATTTAATTTTGATTACGTTTCAAATATGTTTTATTAAAATTTAACTGTTAAAAAACTTCTGGAAGTCCAAGATATCTATTCCACGAGTAAGTGTCAAAAGCACTAAACCACTCTTTATGATGAGCTTACTGTGCGTAGTTGAATAGTGTAGCCGGTAACGCTCGGTCTAACAGGAGAAGCTCGACCTGGGTTCAATTCTCAAACTGTATCGTGTGCGTCTCATGGAGGACGTTTTAGAATAGATAGTTTTAATGCAGTTACGACTACTTTAATTTATAGATAAAAACACTCATCTCTTGTACAGAGAGTTACACAGATGATTGCTATAATAATACATCTGAAATGCTCCAAAATGTGAAAGTCTTCAGGCATTAATTATCATGTGAGCTTTCTTCATATAACGTTAAAGTACGCTCCCAACGAGTTTTTGCCGTTGCTTACCTAATCTCACCAACTCAATCGACAAAAGAGTTGAACTAACCCCCCTCAATCCGTTCACACCAGGAAGCATGACGTTGTGTGCTTCCTCGAGTGTCTCTTTCTACCAATGAGCCATAAGTCCAATAAGAGCCAACCCAACAATTGTCTAGAAACCCGAAGTGTGCTCTAACTATCCATTACATCGCAAACAGTTGAGTGACTCAACAAACAAAGCTAACCACAACGCACGGGAACAAGTTGGGACAAGTGCCAACCTACTACCTCATGTGCCAAGTGTACCACTGTACGTGACTAAATGAAAACTAACCAGCGTCCAGCCGAAGGGGTATGCTCCCGCCGCTTTTTTGATGCACAATGGATGAGTCCGAACGCTTCACTTCACCTTATGACGATTGCCTTTGGCTGCAGTAGTAGTGCGAAGACGGGACGGTTAAAATTCACGTGCTGCTGGACCCTACATTCGTGTGTCTACCACTTTGCCTACCACAGTGACACGTTTAATGGCGATATTCTTATCCACTATATTGGAACGATTCCTTATTGAACTCGGTACGTGACGAGCAACAAAACTATGCACATGTGTGACGGTTATGACTAACCATGACCATCTACAAAATGGCCTCATTAATAGACACTACCGCTCATTCAACCGCTTGCAATCGATGAAGAAATAGCAGAGTCGTCCATCATAATCGAGCTATTTGCACGCTGGGAACGCGTTGGTTCAATAGATTTTTTACGTAAAGTCGAGACCATTCGGCTCGTCGGGAAATCCTTTATCAAATGGACAGTGTTTTGGCAGGAGTTGTCGGGTGTCATTCTCGTTACATGACAAGCTTATTGAAGTCATTGCGAATTGGAAACGTACCATTTAGAGGATTCATAGATCACCTATGACATCATCAGCTATAGACGAATATAAGACATGTGTTGATTTCATCCTATCCCTAAGTCAAGAGTTAATTTCTAAGTGTTTCTTTCTAGCACGCTCTTGGTGGTATGAGGTACAACGATCAATATTACCAGTACGACTAGAATGACAGTAATCTTAAGACAGGAAGTTAGGTATAAAGAAAAAAGGAAACAATTAATATCATAAATATCTAAAGCATAACCATAAGAAACAATTAGAAAGATGAAATAAAAAAAACAATAACCATAAGAAAAGTAAAGGAAACCAACGAAATTAATAAAGACAACAGAAGAAGAATAAAATAAAAAAATATACATGAAAAAAAATAGTGAACAAATATAGTATCAAGTAGAAGAATTCTGCACTTGCGAACATTAAGATCAGTTAAAACACGGGGTAAATGAAAATCGTTCAATCAATCAAGTAGGAAATACAAAATGAAATAAGAAAAACAGTTAAATGAAAAAGAAAAGTAGCGGAAATATAAAGAAACGAAGTAAAAACACAAAAAAAAACAAAAAATTAACAAAAAGCAACTATAAAAAATCATCAAATTGGTGTTGAAAAAATGAAAATTGACCGAAAACTGAATGTAAAAATAAAAAAAATTGATAAAAAATGAACTAAACTAAATGTAAATCAGTTTTGTCGAACAGACGAAAATCTCATCGAATTAACGCTAAAACATCAGCTAAAGAAATTATCGCATCAATGCTTACCAGGATTAGATAAGCTTCTCGTTGTAAGATAAGCACCTGTAAATGCTCAGATTTTATTATAAAACTGTTCTCCTGGTTACACTTCGCTATAAATGTCACTGCAAATGACATAAAGCAAACCCCCGTTAACGCAAAGGCACCGGCATTTTAGCAAATCTACTCCCCTCCCGAACCGGAACTAAGGGGCGAAATTCCGTACACTTCCCGGGCGCTCTGGATCTTTGCAGCGGACGGATCGCGTGTTGTTTTTTTTTTTCGGCGATAACCTTAAACCCACGAATGCGGCGGCTGCGAAACAGCAAAAGATTGTGAAAGTGTTCAACAAACCCGGATTGATGTAATGAGAAGGTTGTTCGCAGGGAGAGCAAAACAAAAAAAGAAAAGACAAACGCAAACAAAGCCACACGACAGCCGAAACGAAGCAAATGAAGGTTGCGCACAAAACAGCACATACATACAGCGCAAAACAAAAAGGCTAGACACATCATGAACGAATGATAGCGTTTGAAAAAAAAGTTGTCAAAGAAAACAAAAAAAAAACGCAATTCAAGTATGTAATTATTACGAGATATTTTATTTGTTCTTAATAAAAAAAAACTTCTATTCATTTTGCATTGTTATTTTTTCTCATATTCCTTTCCATAATCACACTCCCCGAAACTAAGATGTTGCGTATGGGCGAATCGTCTGTCACTGGGTTGTTTATCAATGTATCTTTTTTACTATTATTTGTACACTTTGAAGTGACACACGCCGCGGCTCGTGTTACAGCGTGTTTCCATGGAAAACTGTGTTGATATTTGCTGTGAACTTTTAGCACTTGCATGTGCGCGATTCATCACCGAGGTTTTGTTCTATTTGGTTTAAAGTAGGCACTGCTTGTGAGGCACAAGATATTGCAAAAAAAAAATTGTGACTCATTAATCAAAGCAACCTGTATTACGTTGATTTTGGAACCTGTCATACTTTAATATCAGAACACGCGACTCACTTGAGAGCGGTGCTAAAAAGAACATTAAACATGAACCGTTTTATTGGTAGTCTGGGTTTGATTGTTGTGAGCGTGTGAGGATTTTGTGTTATAATAAATAACATAATTTATTCTCTAGCAAGCAATAAATTACTAAAGTGTAGCAAAACGTGTAACACCAAAAGCAAACTCAAAAACCGTTGTATTAGGAGATCATGTAAATATTTCATTTTATGCAGCTTTTGTGATAAAACCTATCCCGCTTTAAGTATTAGTTGGTTATATAGAGTGTAAAAAAGGGTAGTGCTATTGTGTAATTTAACCGTTACGACTGTTTCACTGTTTGGGAAAATACATATAAAATATTACTATTATTTCATTCCTCAAGGGATCGATCCGAGACGTCAATCAACGAAGATGTGTTTTATTGTCTTTTTCACAGACTCATGGTAGGTTTGACACATTTAGACACAAAATACCTGGCGAATTTCCTCTTTATTTAACGTTGATACACCGTACAGGTAAGGCGCAAATAACACCCGATACCGGTGACACCGCCTCATCAAAGTTAAAAAATAAACATGGCGAATAGAAAAAAAAACCCCAAGATCTCCTGAAGTACTTTGAAGCGTTACAAAGATATTAAAAATATAAGATACGACTTTAACCCCATACATAATCATTACTATTACATGAAGAATCGCTTGTTCTCAAGCTCTCAAGCTGTAATGAACTCTCGTTGACACTGAAAAGAAAGGGAACAATTTACAACTAAGCAACATCTACTTCTTTCTCACACACAAACGAAACGAAACATCCGGATTGGGTTATGATTTTATATAGTTTTGTGTATTGTTTTTTTTCTTCGTTTTCATTTTAATGCTTAAACTTGTCCTTTACGCAGAGACTGCATCATACAATTCCTACTCCCTTCCTGTGTTCGTGCGTGTTCGTGTACACACCCACACACACTCAAGCACACCCAGTTTAACGTTTATGATCACGATTGGGTTTTTTTTTGCTTTTCGTATTTAATTTTTTTCGCTTGTTGCCCCTGTTTACATATACGCGATGTAAACAGATTTTGCTCTTTTTTTATAATTGAAACGTCTTAGATCGATACACATTTGTTGTTATCATATATTTATATATTTGCTGGTCAAGCATATCCACCCCTTCAAACACACACACACACTCACACACTCGTGGCGTTCTTCCTTTTGCGCCATTTTTTGTTTTCCTTTACCTTAATGCTACATTTTACACATGAACAATTGGAAAGAAAATCTACCGCACACACGCATTCGGATTACAGCACGGCACCATCCCCACCACACAACACAGATCATTTCTCGCGATGGGAGCCCTTTGTGGCAGATCATTTTCACGGTGCGATTAGATTTGTCCACTTTCGCGCGGGTTAGACTCCTTTTTTCTTGCGTACGATTTACTGTTGGAAGCACATATTAAAGCCATATAGCTCGAGCGTTAGCGACGCTCGCTCTGCTTGGTGTTTTTGTTAAGAGTGTATTTAAGAAGGAAGACAAGAACAATCAACGTAGGCTCTTTGGAGTCGTAACAACCGTGCGGTGACACAGCAACCAGCAAAAGTTCCATATCAAAGGTGGACCAACAAAAACGGAAAACGCACGTTCCCGCGATAATGTTCCACTGCTCCACACAGCGCCCATCTGCGCGTGTGCGTATGTTGTTTGGGGGGTGGTTTAGACGCGCGCGTACACGATTGCTGTGATTCGATTCGATTTTCATTAGGCACTCGCTTGGTGAATCCAAAATCATAATATTACATATGCATGTACACACAACAAATAAACGGGGTGTTGCAGTGTTCCGTAAATATTATAGGGTATAAAAAAAAATAATAATAAACATGCAAAAAATAACACGGACCTTACCGCGGGGAAAGTATAAATTACTACAAATGTACAATGTGTGTTTTTTTGTTTATATATAGGTAAATAGCGCAGTAGAAAATTAATAATTATTTCCTTTAATTTTACACAATAATCGATGATAATAAAATAGTAATAAAATAATAATTATAATAATAATAATAATAATAATAATTACAAAATAGTAATAGCATTTCTCGTACGTATAAGACAAACAAAATAGAAAATAAAGGAAGAACTATAAAGATTATCCAGTGTTTTTTTGATTTTAGTTCCTGTCGCCCCTTTACCACCTCTTACTTAACCTCCCTTTTTTTTACTTCGTTGTCTTCTCAGTACACCGATCTTTCCGTTAGTGCTGATCTCCTTCCCGTTTATCGATGGCGCTTATGTCACACATTTTCCGGACATATCGAGCGAGAGAGAGTAACAACAGTAGTGGGGGGCAAAATATTCGCTATTCGAATCGCTTTTGCATTCCCCATTTCACCGCGTCTGTGTGTGCGTGTGTGTCACACTCACTCTAATGCGTTAGGAAGCTCCAATAATAGGAAATGAGCGTGTGAGGTGGTTTGGCCGCTTATTTTCTATAACATCTAAACGTGCTTTAGCTTAGTGATCACTTGTTTTTTTTTGTAGTTGTTGTTTTAGTGCCTTTTGTTTTGCTTGCGCCCCTCCTTCTTGCACACACCACCCCCTCTCCCCCGTTCCCTTAACGTTTACAATTCGTCTTTTGGAAGATTAATATAAAAGTTTAAATTAGTGTTCAAAACTCCCAAAACACACACATACGTTTTAGTTTGCAACGCACCAGAAAAAGAAAAAAACTTTGCATCACATATTTCTTCTGGTGGTAAGTAATCTCTATTCCCGTGGCAAAAACAAAAATGGAATTGACCCTCTTATTAAATGTGGCGGCTTCTTATACCACCAGCGTGATATCGTGTGGTCTTTTACATTGTCTTATTTTACAGTCTAGGGAATAGGTGGAAGAGTCGAGTCCCAGCAGTGTCTAGTTTGGCTACATTGGCCTGTCTTAATTTGGGATCATTCTTTAATTATCTTCTCAAAAGATGTATCTAATTACAAAAAAAGAACAAACAAAAAAAGGTAATTGTAAAGCCAATTCAAAGAAATTCGCTTATGTAGCTGATGTTTTCAATCGAATCGACTGTTAATAAAGTGGACCTCTATCTATTGTGGCAAGGATCAAGGGTGCGCTTGAACGTACGCGTAAGAGAGTGTGCGTGTTTGCTGCTGCCTAATTGCATATTTTATGTGCGCGGGGTGTTGTTCTCTTCATTTGCAGCCAGTTGCGCGACACAATACGCGAGAAATTATCGGCGCGTTTTGCGCGTATCTCTTGCGGGAAAGTGCATAGCATTTCTAACCGTTGTGTTGTTATCGTTTGCTTCGAAGGAAGTTGAGAATAAATAAAATAAATTAAAAAAGGGATTCTATCGGTTTGCGCGGACACACACGATTCGTTTTTACTGTCTAATTCATTATAATCATCCATATTTCACACACGCGAGAAAAAAAAAATCAAAAAATTCGTACCGTTCATAATGTATGTGTAATATAGCACATTAATATATAATTGTATAAAAAAAAAAACGAAATCAGTTTAATAATATGACTCCCTGTGCGGTCTTGTGGGATTTTGGGGAAGAAAGAGAGAGATACATATGTATGGAAAAAGCGGGATATTTGGATGAGACGAGCCCCTCCTCTCTTCTGTCGGAAACCCTTTTCTACTGGAATAGATAATTGATGGGTATGAATTTTATAACAAATGGCTAGATACGTATTTAATTCATTAATGCTCATAACTGCGTGCACGAGTCGTTTTCAGTTCGTTCATAAAAAGAAAAGGAAATAAAATGAAAAGGAAAAAGCATTAGGTGCCAAAAACAAGGGTAGTAGTAAATCAAACAAGCGCTCTCTAGAGGGGTACTAGCGAAGCTCATGATAACGAATAATAATGTGTACAAGATTAGCTTATCTGTGCAAGGGATAAAACAAAACACACCAAAAACTGGCGTAGTCTTTGCTCCTCTCTCTATTATTACCGACATATTATGTGTGGTTTGCGTAGATGTAATAAATAATCATTAAATAAATCTGAGTTTAGTGACTACAAATCTGTTCTTCCCCATTCGCACACAATAATAATATGGGCGTGTGGCGTAGCTGTACGTACAACAGCTGGAGAAGTTATAACAGAGCAGTTAGAAGTAGATAGATATCGGGATTCGATGGGAGCGAATAGCAGATAGTGCATTATGAGCTTCAGCAGTGGTGGCGCGTATTTGTGTCGTCGCTCTCATTCTCGTCATATTATACGTGGGGTTTGTCTAAAGTTCTGTCTTCTATTTGGCAAACTCTCTTATCCCTCTCCTTTCATTCTGTTTTAAGCGCATTTGCTTTATCTGCAGTTAAGTGCACACCGCTACAGATGCGTTTCCTGCGTGTGCGCGTGTGTGTACCCTCCCGTAAGGAAGATGGCGAAATAGGGGTGTGTGTCTGCTATCACCCAGTTCTTATTTCTCGGCTAATCTATTCTCACACGCAATTTCTGTTTTTGTTTTTTTGTTTTTATCGCTCAGGTGAATTTCGCAACACCTGCTAGACTTAACACTGTTTTGCCATTACACACACACACACACACACCCCCATGAGTTTCATCACTTCATTCGCTTGCCGTATGAGCGAACGAAAAGGTCAAAAGCTTTATGAAAACTAAACAACTATAAGGGGGAGCGAGCGAGCGCGCCAATTATTAAAAAAGAAATATTCCAATAATATTACTACTATCGTACCGTTTACATCACATAAGAAACTGAATCAGGCGACAAATAAGGGTGTATGTGTAAATATAGTGCGAAAAATCAATAAATAGTTCCTTCTATCCATTATAGTTCTCGTGTTTCGTTTAGTAAATATTTCCCTCCTCTCAAGCTCGCGCATTTCATATTTTATCCCCGAAAAACAAAGGCAATATGCACTCTCTCTTTCTCGTTCGAATAAGATTTAAATATAAATAGAGTCAAAAGAGTTATGTGTAACCCCACAACAAAACAAAACCCACCATTAGCTGAGACCTATTTTTCGCGGTAGCATATGTTGTGGGGCGGCGCAACACTATCAGCTGGTGTTGCGTCTCTGTATCGCCTGGATTTAAATTCAGGAACTTTAACACAATACAGATGAAAAAAGGATGCACACACAGTCAACCTGCGATAAAGTTATGCAAGTTATGTTAAATTCTTTACACAAATAGCAGAAAACGGTGAGATCGTCAAGAATTCGGCTTGACCATCACGCTATCTTTTGCGATGAAAAAAAAAACCACCAACCCTGCGTGCGTGCGCGGGGCCGCTGGTGCGACACAAAACTAAAGTCCCATTGAAAAAAAAAGGTCATCTTTTCCATATTACGTCATACAGAAGGACGTCAAAAATGTTCAAACAGAGTTATGCTTTCAACCGTACCTAAAGGTGTGTGCTGCTGCTGCTTCTACTGCCACTCTCTCCTATGATGTTGGGGGCGTTTTGATATTGTAGATTAAGAGTAGTGTGTTTCGACGACGGAGCTCAACATATTAAACACAGGAAGCCGTTCCTCCTGTTGCATACCGATAGCCGTCATATTGTTGACACCTGCGTGACCTCCACCACCCATCTTCATGGCGACTAGCGAGGGTGATGATGGTGGTGGTGTGCCCATCGGCGACAGGCCCTCGATCGGACTGGCCGGTGGGCTGGTTGGGAAGAGGAACGGTTGCGGAATGGCACCACCCTGCTGCAGCGTGGGACTGATCGCTTCCGGGAAGAAGTTCGCCATCGAGGTGGTTGGGCTCAGCGACAGTGAGCCGATCGGTGAGGCCCGATCCGACCCGGTGGACATCGACAGTGCCGGGCTGAGTGGCAACTGGTGATGGTGTTGTTGTTGCTGATGATGTTGCTGAAGCTGTTGCTGCTGCTGTTGCTGCTGAACATGAGCGATAGATGAGTGCTGCAGAATGGCCGTTTGCAGCTGTGCCATCGACATTGCCTTGTGCTGCTGCTGCTGTTGACTGTGGTGATGACCGTGTCCATGATGATGCTGCTGCTGATTGTTGCTGTTGAGCATACTGGGACCGTTGCCGGTTCTGGTCCCGGTCTGCGACGACTGGGACGATGCGTTGTTGCCGGCAGAGGCTGCAGCAGCCGCAGCCAACCGTGCATGATAAGCCGCCACGTTGCGGTTGTGGTTGCGCGCCTCTTCGGCATTGTGCACAAAGTGACAGCGTGGCCCGTACGGACAGAAGCCGACGCTGTGGAACGTGCGGCACAGTTCCGTCTTGTACTTCGGGTGGCGCTGCAGATTGCGCAGCTCCTGCATGCCGTGCGCGAACTGACACTTGTCACCGTACTTACACTCTCCCGCCTCCTCGTACGGTCGGCAGAGCTCGGTTTTGTATCTGTTTGTTGGCAAACAAAAAAAAAAACGATACGAGGAAAAGTGAGGATTAGCGAAAATTTGTGTAAACGACTCCGAACATTTGGCAGGCACGAGAAAAAAGGGGGTTCGAACAAAACACTTACCTCGAGGTATTTACTTGCTGTGGCAGCGGTTCGGACTGCGTTCGTTCCAACTTCCGGTGACCGGAGGAGGAGGAAGTGGTGTTGCTAGTAGTAGCGTGCTGGTTGCTGTTGTTGCCGTTGTTGCTGCTAATCGAGTTGACGCTATTGCTGCCGGTGCTGCCAAAGCTGATGTCCTGGGTCAGCTTGATCCCGTTCATGGCGATCATCTCCAGCAGATTTCCCACGATCTGACGGGTCGCTGGCTGAGACGCGGTACGGTACAGGGTATGATGGTGTGACGCTCCACCGCCGCCGCCGCCACCACCACCACCACCGGCTCCACCATTGTTGGCCTGTTGCTGCTGCTTGTGCTGGGCGGAAGTATCATCCAGATCCAGCAGCAGCCGACCGAGCGGAATCTTACGATGGAAATGCGGCGATTGCTGAGATTGCTGCTGCTCAATATGGTGGTTACCGTTTAGCGTTTGCTGACCGTTGCCATTGCTGTTGGTAGCGGCCAACGCAGCGGTAACGTTGAAGGTGGACGCAAACACGAACCCATTGCTGTTGCTGGACGCACCACCGACGGGGGTGATGTTGTGCACGTTGCCAGCGCCAACACCACCACCGCCGACGATCATCTGTGTGTTGCCTCGGGAAGTGTTTGTCTGGTTCTGGAATCGAAAAGAAAGAACACATATTGCAGATCAGTATCTATTGTTGGTGAAACATTATGTGTAAGCAATGAGAATGTTACTCTCATGAATCTTAGAATCTTCCTAAGATTCATGAGAGTGTCATACGGCTTAGTAGTACTTAGGAATATTTCAATTGTGTAGCAGAAGTCCAAGAACATTTGGAAATTCTGAACTTCTGAGATGAATCAATGAGAGATCCATTAATCCATCAGAGATCTATGAATCCGGCAGAGATCCAAGAATTCATCAGAGATCCAAGAATCCATCAGAGATCCAAGAATCCACCAGAGATCCATGAATCCATCAGAGATCCAAGAATCCATCAGAGATCTATGAATACATAAGAGATCCATGAATCCATCAGAGATCCACCAGAGATCCATGAATCCATCAGAGATCCACCAGAGATCCATGAATCCATCAGAGATCCAAGAATCCATCAGAGATCCACCAGAGATCCATGAATCCGCCAGAGATCCAAGAATCCGCCAGAGATCCATGAATCCATCAGAGATCCATGAATCCATTAGAGATCCATCAATCTATTGATACTCGACTAATGTCTCGAATGAAGCTACTGAAAAATTAATCTTCATTAAAAAGTTTCATCGAATAAAACACTAGAAAATAGTATCTTTCATATAAAAGAGAGCAACAAAACCTTTGCAGCCACTCCTCGTCGCTCTATCTTATCAACAGAACGCAATGCTCTGGCCCTTCCTCATTCGAGCAGTAAAAGGCAATACGATAACGGCCCCGGGCGCAGACACCTCTCAACGTATCATGACGTGTTTTGTTGTTGTTACTGCGCGAATCGAACACAACAGCTTGTGCAAAAAAAAACCTTGTCGGAATGTTGATAGCGGAATGCTCTCATCGAAACAACCCCCGTTTTTTTTTTGCCTGCCGATCGATAACGGGGGGAACACCACGTGCAAAAAAAAAAACACATTGCAAATAGGGGAGTACGCGCGCGTGTAACGTAATGTGAGACTGACCAGGCATCGGCGGCCCCGTAAACCCTAGGGAACGAATGACGATTCCAAACATCCCCCCGGAGGACTTCTTTCTTTCACTCGTTGCATAACGCGGCGCACACACACCAAAAAGTCCGTATCCATCTGGTTCCGCGCGCGGCTGATAAAAAAGAGCAGCTTTCGCGCGCCAAAAACACAACCACGAGGACGACGACCAACGCCACCCCTTTCTGTCTGGGGTGCAGACAAAACTTTCACAACCTTGCCGAAGGACGTCACCGACAGATCAAGGGGGGGGGGGACTGCTGCTGCCGAAAAACAGCCGGCGTTATTCGGACATCCGTACGCGCGCCCGCGTGCATATGACAGTTATTATGGCGTGTGGTATTGTTTTCTTTCCATTTGTCGAGTGTGTGAGTGTGTGTATGTTTTGATTACAATTCTTCATCCCTTCTTGTTCCACACGATGATTGAACACACCATGAGACAACAACATCATCGTCGGGGGCTACACGCACACACAACCGGGGAAGTCCCCCCGGGGGACATGTAAGGGTCGAGTATTCGAATGGCCACAGCCAACTTTTGGTTGTGTCATAATTCCTCTCCTCCCCCACTCCACCCCCCTCTTCTGAATCATGCAATCAACAGAAAACCCATCCACCCCTAACAAGCTCCGCGCGCGGCACCACCGAATGGTTCGCGTAAATGTTGCATATGGTGGTCAAACCGAAGTGAAAGTGTCCTAATTTCTCGGCCCGGTGGTGGTTCGTTCGGGAGGCAACAGAAAAAATAAGGCTTGTGGCAGCTTTTTTTCAGAAGGAACAGCGCGTTGGCGCCACACATTCGAGCCCACTTTCGCTACCCTCCTCGGTTGTTTTTTGGTCTCTTCGCAGCCGGTCTGGGGGCGGGTTACTCTCTTCACCGTAATTGAAGTCTAATGATATAAATGCACTTTTGGAGCTCTTCCTGGTGTTCGAATTTTCCCTTAGTCT
Source organism: Anopheles moucheti (assembly GCF_943734755.1). Classification (NCBI taxonomy): domain Eukaryota; kingdom Metazoa; phylum Arthropoda; class Insecta; order Diptera; family Culicidae; genus Anopheles; species Anopheles moucheti. The sequence goes on from NC_069140.1 coordinate 80,182,905, forward strand.
TTGTTTTCTAAAATTCCAACTCTTATTACAAGATAATCAATTGCTCATTGTGATTTAAAAAAAAACCCTTGGAATTAAGACTCTTTTTCGCAATGAAACATAATCGACGAAGGATAAAGACGTATAGCCACGATTATCTATGTTGCGCCATTCCTAGGCTCGCTTCCTGTACTCATTCTTCTTGTACATGCGCTACACACCGGGCCAGCAGAAGCAGCAGCATGTGAATCTCTCTCGAAAGGTATCCCCCGCGAGATGATGATGATGATGTAACGGCGTAATCGTATTGAAGGAGAATGCCATCGAAATGGAAAGGATGGAAAGGAAAGGAAAAACACAACAAACGAACAAAATAACCGTTACAGCACACACACACACACACACATCGGGCCCCTGGCGGTTCCGATTGGGAATCTTTTCTTCTTCGTCTAAAGATTGCGTGAGCAGCTACAGACATAGGAGGCGTTGGAAAAAAGAAATACGAAGCTACATTCCAGCAGCAAAAACTAAAAATGAAAGCGAATCTAGGGCTTATCTCTCTCCTTTTCTCTTCTAGTCGTGGCCGCAAAAAAACATCACAATAATGTGTGTTTTTTTTTAAAGTTATAAACGAAAAATTTATTTCTCTTAACGTAGAACAGCTTCTATTTAACCGTCGTGCGAAAATCTCCACTTCCGCACGGTGAAGGTAAGCACAGAACCCCAACGTGTGACAAGTGGCGCTGAGATCTGAGGAAGTGTCTTTCACAACAGTGAGAACACATGGGAATTTTTGTTTGGCCAAATTACCCCGGACACAAACAAGGAAGGAACAAGGGACACACACAACAACGGTATTGTGTTGCACAAATGTGGGAGCCAAACATGGGGTGGTGGTTTTTGTTCTACGCAAGGGGGGGTGGTTGGTTGGTTGTTTGTGTGTTGCAACAAAAGTGGCAAAATGTCATCCGTAACGAAGGGGTTGGTGGTTATTGTTTCCATTTTTCGGCTGGCATTTCCCACGCATATATGTTGTTGTGCGACAGGAAAAGGGCCCTGGCTGGGGTGTGAATCGGTGAGAGATCCCCGCCTGCCATATGCATTGTCTCTTTGTGTCCTCCACCAATTCAGTGGGGATCACGGTTATTAGAAATATGTTTCCTGCATTAGGCAATCGTTGCTGCTATGACATGACACAAACTCTGGAAGTTCTTAAAAGTTGTCGAAAGATTTCCGCAACACTGGGCCGGACGAAGAGGTGATCATATTTATTAACAAAGTAAGCTTTGGAATATGGAACACATTTCGATACAAAAGGTGATGTATTTTTACAGTCCACAGATCGTTAAAGATATTATGCACCGAACCAAGGCGCGAGGAGACCCACAAGAAAACGCCGTTTTACGAAAACCGGTTCCAAAGCGCCTTCCTCTCTCCTTCCTTTCTTCGCACCTTATAGCGTCGTTTTGGGGTGGGAGTGAGAGCCCGTTTTCATGAAGTTCGCAGTACAACGCACCAAAGAACACAGCCACAATGGTGGTAACACGGTGCAGACGGACGACTATGGGGGTGTTTTGTAGCGCAATACATTCATGCCATCCAGAGATATCCAGACCAGTAGCATTACCGGAGTTTTCACGTAGCATATAAAAGCGTATGTAAGACAAGCTTCCGTTTCGAAAGTGAACGTGGGATTTTGTTACCGGTAGCAGGGTGGAATTCTTTTTCCTCGAGTGGCGTTGGATGGATTGCCCAATATTTCTCGTCTAATTCTGAAGTTTGACTGGAAATTTCTTGAGCTATTTTGCCACCTCGTCTATTTCAATTCTTATTCTCATTTCGCAACGAAATTGAGGTTTATGCATAATTTTGTCCAAATAGTCCAAACACACTTTAAACTTTCGAATGTCTGCTGCATTAGACGAGATACTTCCACCATGAAGACCTTTCCTTAGACTCAGGATTTTTGTTAGCCACGAGATCGTGCACACACGTTAGGGATGACAGCTCAGTAAGTAAGTGCAAGTGGTGGAAGGGATGCAATACAAGAGGGCCGCCGTTAAATCGTGCAAATGAAACTCCCCCCCCTTAGGGCGATCTAAAAACCGGTCTCGCCCCGAACCGAGGACAGAGGAGATCGAGGACCTAACCGAATCGATCAAGGCGAATCTGATTGTGACACACCGCCACCACCTTTTCCCACTCTCTCTCCTATAGATCTTCGTGTACCTGGGGAGGAGACCTAGAGTGGACCTGCAACAACATGCTAATAATTGTACCGCAACACCACACCTTTCCATTTCATTTGGCACGCTTTAGTGTTGCTTTAGAGCTGCCTCCATCTGCCCCCTCAGGGTAATCGAAGATCGCTGCTAAGGAAAACCCGCAGCACACTGCACTTTCCGGTCAAATATAGCATTACACCCTCCCTCACACTCAACACCGCCACTTAAGGCAACAAGGAAGTTAGTGGTTGACCGACCACACGGAGGTTTTCTATCAATTGCTCCAACAACCCCGGTGGGGGGGGGAGCTGTAGAGGATAATTTACGCGATCTGCAATTACTGCTATCGGCGCGTTAGGGAAAGATATGTTCAGTGCGGGAAGGTGTCTTTCGAGTGCTCCCTCTTCCGTTGGGCAGAGAGTTTAGCTTCAGGGTTATCTAGAAACTCTGAAGAATTAAGAGCAACTCTGGCTCGGAATTCCCAACCTCAACAAAATTCAGGCACCTCGATCACCAACCAAGATGGCGCCCTTGGGACCGAAGGTAGATAACAAGCGAAAAACTAACCTCACAATCTGCCCGATTTCCTCAATTCTCTTCATTATTGCATGCAAAACAAGCTCCAGTTTTCAATTTTCAATGATCACTCAGGGCGTCGGGGGGGAGATAGGCTAACCGACGTGATTCCCGGGCGACTCCTCTTCCGGTTGCCTTGTGTGCCGCACACTTCTCCTCCACGTCTCACAGAGTGAAAATGAAAGTGAAAAGGTAAAACCGTAACAACACTTCACGTCTTCGTGACATCCTTCTCCCTCTCTCCCTTTGCAAAGTTCCTCAACCAGCTCCCTTCACAAAAGCAAGCGGAGAGGAGGACGAGGAGGTGGCGATCGATTTTTCTCTTACCTTCACTTTTTTTTTGCGCTAGACTGCGCTCTGTGAGGGCGTGCTTTGATGGCCGTTGGTAGCGGACTAAAGAAATCAGTGCCCTTTTCCCGCTTCCTGCAAATGCGCGAAGGTGCAAGTGCAACACTTGCAGAGTGGCAACCCCGGCGTTTAATGCTTTAGTTTTTACAGTAGATTTCTCCCGTCTTTATCAGCCTCGTGCCTTGCGCGGATCTCATGCAAGAAGGTCGAAGGGGAAGGGCAAAAAGCTTTGGGGTGGATTTTCACTTTTCATCGAGGGCATAGCAACAAATATTGCGTACTTTAGACCAAAACTGAGGATGATCTTCCCTAAGCCAATCAACATCATAACAAAACCATTTGATAATGAAAATTTTGAACCAGCACTGTATGACACTTTTGTCTTATCATCTGCCGCGTTTACGTTAAAAGGTGACATAAGCTAAAAGAGCTCCGGCATTGCGAATCCGAGCATGTAACAACATTTTACGGTTGGATCCAAAAAGCCTAGGCGAAGGACTTGTTGGGCAACTTTCTTTCCATAGTCCCGGATATTGGGAAGTCCAAACGTTTCACAACCGCGCCTCTCCCGCCATCGACAAACACCTTGGGAGTTTTGTGATGTGCACGCAATTCGCGACGCGTGTCTTGGCACAAATTGTCCAATACCTCGAAACGTCGTGTGTCCTACATTTTCAGTGCAAACCTGGACCAAGACCCCGGGGGGCGTGTGGTTTGCTATTCCACAACATGGGGATATTGATAGCCACCTCGCGCGATCAACATTCGCACACACACACGTAATAGCAGCACGACGGTGGAGTCCCCGGTCGGGCACGCGCTGTTTTAATTCACAATTGAATGTGCTTGGTCAATGTCAGTTGGAGCTTTGAGTTCGCGCGCGCGATCGCTGTGTTTTGGGGGGAGGAAAGGGAGTTAGAGGTTTCGAATTCCGGCCCCGCGAGTTCACGGTGTGTCCGAAATGCGCGAGCGCGCTTCTTCGGATACGCTTTTACTTTCGTCAAGGTCAAACGCGACGCCAAAAAGCACTCGCAATGAAGCAGAAGAAGAAGAAGGAAGAGGAAAAACACCGGCAAGAAATGGGTTCGCACACACAAGCCGTTTTTGAGCCACAGCCAAGAGACAAAGGGGGACGTGGTGTGTGTGATGGGAGAGGTTCGATCTTTCAAGACACAAGAGGCCACCATACTAACTTCCCAATATACAGCCCCTTTCCCCATCCGTTGTCTCGGATTCACAATCAATCTGGGAAGGTTGTGTGTTGTGTGTGAACTCCGGGGGCACAACATGGGAGGGAAAATCGTTTGTTTGAGCTTGGGTGATTTAGGCCACCGGACGACGTACTGCTGCTCTCCGCGGCGGTGCGCGCCTGAACTTGTACGTTACACTTCACACACATTCTCTTGGTGCGCGACTAATCGTGCGATCGCATAAGCCTGCTGCCCTGCTGAATAATGAATGATCATTTTGGGGCGGAAACACTGCGGCGGTAGTGTGTAACACAGAGCCGCCGGTGGGGGACACCTTAAGTTCCGTTTGGCAAGGTGGTATTTGTGTCCAAAAAGTATTTTTCTTTGCTTAACCTGTGAACCAAGCCATAAACGATCAGATTATTTGAGGGAAAATAGAATATTAGAATTCGTGTCATAATTTTTCAATAATATTTATATTAACAATAAATCATTTCAGAAATAGAAATTAAAGTAATTCTCCAATTCTCTACTTGAAGATCGTATAATACCACTTCAACTCTCTCAACAACAATTGATCCCTGCTATATCTCGATTTTAAAAAGAATCTGCTGCTCATAGCTGTATAGTGCGTCTTGTCTCAAACGAGCCCCTCCTTGTTGGGGTGCCGTTTGCACACACACACACACATGGAGCAGTCACTTGGGGTTTTACCACCCATCACACAACTAACAAGTTTGTTGCGTGTCTACGGATAATTATTTTCGGGTAGTGCTAGCGACCATCACCCATCAATGTTTGGTTTCCTCTCGCTTCTCCAACAACACACAAGGAAGGGAAGCCCCGGGGGGTTGAGGAGAGTCAAGATACTCGAAAATATAGTCAAACAGGCAGCTGTGCGTCTCGACGAGTTGTGGGGAACGTACCTTATAATACGTCCGCTTTACACGATGGGTGGCTAGCTAGGAAGGGGAAACTTTACACCCCACGGATACAGTGGATAACCCCGCATACGGATCAGACGCTTGTGCAAAAAGTTTCATCATAGTACGGGGATTTCGTTATAAAAACACCTGCGAAACGAAATCAATCAACAAGACAGCAGCCTTCTCCTTCCAGCAGAGATAGACGCCATCGAGGTGTTTACATATGAGTTATTATAAATTATTATACTAACTGATATTTTATGCGTTATATTACAATGCTATAATATTGACTAAATTAGATTAATAATTTAAAAAAAGTTGCGCTTAATGCAGTTTTTGAAAAGAGTTACTCAAATGAACCTCAAGTGAGGGGAACTATTTAAACCAGAAATCCAGAGACTTCCAAAGATTCATGAACCCTTAGAATAATGGCGGATCAAGGATCTTTGGGGTCATAAATCTTGGAGGATTCTAGCATCCTGAATCAGATTCACCCAACACTAGTAATCATACTAAAATTATAGAAAAATATTAGTATTTATAGCATTGTATTATAGCATTGTCAAGGAAATTATAGCATTATTAACTCGATGATTCATTTTACGTTTTTTTGCGCTATTCGTTCTTGTTTTCGCTATAAATTTTATTTCTTATTCAAATTTGAAGACATTACATCATTACCTTTTGCTTTTGGTTTAGGGGGATACTGAAGCGCATCCCCTTGGAATTTTATTGTTGTTTTTAAAAATAAAAAGCGAATCAATAATCAAAACCCTGCATTATAAGATATAAATTAATTACATCCCTACAAGGGTTCGGTTATGTGCTGGACGTGTTCGGGGGGGTGATTTGGAAAACGAACATTGCAAAACAAAAAACTCGAAATTAACAGTTCAATTATCCAACATTTACACACACGCCCGATTTAGGAAGTTTGAATTACACACATTATAATAAATTATACTTCCCAGATAAGGGTGCGAGCTCACAGGGGTAGTTCTCTCTCTCTATTTGTCTCTCTGTTGTACAAAACGAAAGTGCGCTGCAACGCGAGTGCAATGGACTTGTCTACTTTTGAGCTTCAAAGCCGCCCACACACAACATCTGTGTGTGGGCACAAAAAACAGAGAGAGAGAGAGATCCGCAGAAATTGACAGCAAGGAAATGAGGGAAATTGAAATCGGCGCGCGCGTAACATAACGCTGCAGCAGCAATTGAATAACGTGATAAATTTTCATCTCGTTACCAACCACCCCCGCTGCTGCATGCATGGATATCGTGGGCTGTGCGCAAAAATGCAGCAGCAGCAGCAGCATAATAAAATTGTTGCGTGGGGGCGGCTACACACGCTGCCACTCGTCGTGCGCTCCACAAAAGGGCTTTTGGGGCTTGTGCGAGATGCAGGGACCCGGCCACTAATTATGAACTCAATCTGCAACATTTCCGCGCGAAAATCCTCCCACACACAGACACACAACAGAGAGATTGTTGTGTTTGGTTTTATGAAAGAGACTTCTCGTTTGTGAATTATAAAAGGCGCAAGATTGTTGGTGTCCACCCTCCTCGATCCCATATGCAACACGGTACTATCTTCCGCCCCGATTACTCATGAGTTGTTACACCACAAGATTACTATGCTGTAGTACTGATACACGCCTTCCGGTTTGATTGCTACTTAGTACAAGATGATTAAGCCCAATTCCTCCTAATGAGATGCAGGGTTACCCTATAGTGGGGGCCAATGTTAATGAGCCAATATCTGTGCTTATTTTACTAATTTGACAGAGCTAGTGGTTGGTGATGGTCAAAAAACCAACGACACATCCGGATATCCGGTATATTAATTTCGATTTTTTCCCCATTTTTTGGGCAACTCGGATTTTTGTAAAAAAAAAAATACTTCCCACTCCCTCTCTGTCTCTCATACACACAAGAGTTCCCCCGTATATTTTGAAACTGCATTCGAAAAAAACAATGCTTACCCAAACTCCTCTTAGCTCTCTCCCCTCAATTGATTTTACATTTCATCCGAGAAGCTGGGATAAACGTCCAAATACGGACACCAACCACCACCAAACCCGGACACACACTCCGGAGTGGAGAAAAAAGTGTGAAAAGAAAAAAAAACAACACAAACGATCGTCTGATTATGTAAAAGTCACCCCCTCACAACAAAACTCCTCTTGTTTTTTTTTTTTATAGTTTACCCAAGCCCGCGTTTCGGTTTGCCAATTTTTAAGGTTTGGTCACAACACCGTGAACCGCTTACACACATCCGTTTTTTTTTCTCTCTTTTTCTTCAGCTTCACAGATTGGGTGTGTGTGTGTGTGTGGGCTTTAAAAGTGTGGGGTGAGTCTCGTCCTGGGGGGGTGATGGTTTGCGCGGCTTTCGCGCCTTTTTTCACGCCAAAAAGAAGTTTGCGCCACCATGCGATTTTTGGAGTGGCTGTAAAAGTATGGTGTTGTGTGAGAGTTGAACTGTGGACTGTGTTTGTCCTGCACGGGTAAACGAAAAGATGCCGAGGAGTTTTGCAATGAATATGAAATGAAAGCAAAAGTTTCTTTGCCAGATGTACACAATGCGCAAGCAAAACACAATTCGCATTCGAAAGTGTAACCCTGTTCTGTTACATTATGGTAAGAATGTCAAAATTTTATGGCAAGGAGATTTTTATAGCACAAATTTTTTTATTATCGAGCAAGTTTTAGGTACCTAAATTAAAAAGAAAAGGTAAAAAAATAGATCTCTTCACTCACGCACTATTACACAACGCCAAACAGAGTCCGCTGGCACGCAATGGAAGACAAAACCAACGAGACAATCCCATGTGGCGGACCAGACTAGAGACCAGTACCAAGATGCCAAAGGAAAAAAGCGACTCCACACACACACACACATGTAACAAAATACGCACACAGACTCACCCCATTCGTTCCCTTAACTCCCGGACATAAACTCCTTCCCCCGAATCTTGCTTTACAACCGCGATCGCGTGATCTCTCGTGCGAAGAAGTATTTCCAACTTTAGCCGGTAACGAGATGACAAAAGCGGGACACCACCCCTTCTTCCACGCAACCCCTATATCAAACCTATTCACGCACCCCCTTTTCTCCTGGATGGATTTGAAAGAGAGAAGTGCAGAAACGAGAAAAAAAATTGCGGAAGAAAGAAATAATACTCCACAGAGCTACTGTCGGGTATTTTTTCCCCCCTTGCTGGGTAGTATAGCGCGCGCTTGGTTCCGCACTCGTAACACATCGAAGAAAAGAGCATCATCATCTGCGTATTCCGTTGAGGGGGGGAATTTTCGCTTTCAATATGTGTTGATGATGAAAGAGAGAAAGAAGGCACACAACGTTGTATAATTGGCGGAAAAGCGCAAAATGAAGATGAGAAGTCGGGAAAGAAATGGACTAGTCTGGGATGGTGGCGGAGTGCCTCTCGCACAGTTCCTCCATTAATGGAGGGGGGTTGATATGCGTAGGGGCTCTTCTATTGGAAATAACACGTAGAGATCATGGAGGATATATCATGGTATATCTCCGTAGGATGTTTGAAGTTTTTGGAAAAACTAAAGGAAATACCTTCAAGAACTCAATTTGTGAGACGAGATTTGGTTGAGAGTTGTCCCTTGAGTCCTTGGGGCAACAACATCAATTGGGCTGTAAGAACACTTGAACTTTGCAGAGAACAAGCTCATGGGATCGTGTATCTAGTGAGATGTTTGAAGTTGTTGGGAAAATAAAGGAAATCCCTTCAAGAATTCGATTTCTGAGATTTGATTGAATTGAGACTTGTCTATCACATACACGTGAGTAAATCTCTATTAGACAACAACATTCGTTGGCTGTATGAACGCTTGAATTTAGCAGACAACAAGCTCATGGGATCGTGTATCTAGTGAGATGTTTGAAATTGTTGGAAGACTAAAGGAAATCCCTTCAAGAAATCAATTTCTGAGGAGTGATTTAATTGAGGCTTGTCTCTTACATACACGCGAGTAAATCTCTATTAGACAACAACATTCGGTGGCTGTATGAACGCTTGAACTTTGCAGACAACAAGCTCAAGCGAGGAATGTTCAATCGATTCCCTCACACCCACAGAGAACCATCATCATGGGGGGGCACCATGATTATTAATAACCATGCTGCATAATCATCAGCGTGAGCTGTTGACGCCATTGCAAAGAGAAACGTTACATTGACTCCCAACACCCCAAAGCCTCGGGTAACTTGCGCGATACCATCGAACTGGAACCCGGTTTAGTTTTTGCGTGGGTGTTACGCGGCAATCATTGTGGAGTTGAAGCGATTTGCAAGTAAAAAGTTGTTTTTGGGTGAAGAAAAAAAAGTTAGGAACATTATCCTCACGAAGATGGTAGAATTAAATTTTATTTCATAAATAATATATATATATATTTTTTTTGTTATTTAAAGTAATACTTTTCAAGCTCCCAAGCTCAAGTTGGTTCCAGTGTTTTGAAGTTCTTGAGAAATAATTTAGCAGCATTACAAGAGCAATTAGTAATTCACGAACGCAACACAATTGTGGTTTATGGGAGAGCGCACAACTCTTCTTTTCCCATCTCTTCTGTGCGCAACCGAATATAGCCCCCAACTCTATATTACATTGGCTGATATATATATGCTCGACACAGCGCTTCACATGACCGGTCGCATAAATTGGGTGGCAGTAAATTGAAGAAGGAGTTATTCTACGCTGCTCTAAAACAAAGTTGCCATACATTAAAGTGGAGCTCTTCCTTCAGTGGAGTTGGGAGTCGTACACTTGTAGCTGTGTCCAGCTGTAAGTACTTCTATTGGAGGGAAGGAGTTGGATGTACCCCACATCATCCCCCACACACCACCAGGAGGATTGAATTGTGGCTTGAGTCACTCAACTAAATCCTTTACGCTCTCTTTTACTTTTACTTCAAACCAAGAGTTTATGTGACGCAAAACGGTTCATATTTTGAATTTATCTGCTAAATATGGGTACCACGTTATTTATGCAAGCCGTGCATACACTGACGTTGCGCATACGCATGCTTATACACGCAGGGGAAGCTTTGGAGAGCTTTGGAATGATAACACATCAACATACGCGTTTTCCGACACGCGCGCGCGCGCTTCCCCCGGGCAACATGTGCAGAATATAACAAAAAAGTGCGCCATTACACTTGACTTCCTTTTTTTTTCTTTACTATCATACCCCCTCACACTTCTTTCTTGCTCATGGCGCAAGGAATGACCACTTATCGTAACGTAAAAGTGTATAACCGAGCAGTGTGTGCTTGTGTTTGTTGTGTTTTCCCTTTGCGCGTTTTGTGCTGATGGAAGGGAAACGAGAATTCATTCAACGAGAACACCGAAGACGGGGCCACCACAGGGGCTGCTGCTGAAAAAGTGGCATGAAAAAAGGGAAAGGAAACTCGCCGCCCTGGAATGGTTCGGTTGGTTGGTTGGTGGAAGCGAAATTGAAAACGATTAATTTATGCAATTATTCTACCACGTTCTTTGGTGTGTGCGAGAGTGCTTTGGCCACTTGGCTGGTTGGTTCCGGTATAGTAACTCTTCTCCGAAAGCCATTCTCCCAGTCCCCTCTTCTCACAGGGGCGTTGGAAGATTGACGACACGGGCTCAAGACTTTGCAAAAACCCCAACGCCCGAACGCCTTAATGGTTCGATTAAAGCAAAAAATAGAAACATTAACACAGACAATAAAAAAACTCTTACTTTTCAAGTATACTCCCGGAACGGGCATGAGCGGGAAGTTATGGACCCACCACCTTATACCGCGAAACGAAGAAAACAAAAGCGCTTACCACCTGAACGCGGAACGTCGTCGTCGTCGTCGTCGTCTTCAAGCGCCACAAAAGGTTTGAAAGGGAAGAGTCTGTGGTAGTGGAATAGAGACCGCGACGACGCGTAACACACAATCGAATTGTGTTCATCACTTTTTTAGGGGATATGGACGATGTTGTGAAATGAAAAACCTCCCGCGCGCGCGACTGGCGAAAACAACACAAAGAAAAAAGTACTTGCGGGCCTCCTCCAATAGCAAATAAAGCGCCTATTTCATGTGAAGAAAACAAAAAGAAATGTGTGCGCTTCTGTCTGTGGAATAAAGGTTTCAGGAAGTTTCGAACACATAACAACACAATCAACAACAACATAACAAAAAAAAACTTGCACCAGACCACACAACACAGACTAGTCCCTCTTAGATAATCTTGCTTCCGACTCTTCCGGGGCCAGGGTGTGTGAGCGGATGATGACGACGAAGATGATGCGAGGAGTTGTGCAACTTAATTTCATCCCCGCGATCATCGCAACCCTCAGACTCCCCCTTTTTGTTTCTTTTCTTTCTCTCTTTCCCATCCACTTTCTGGTGCGTTGTGTTGTGGATAACAATTTTCCTTTCGTTCATCAACAACACAACCAACGGCCCACAAAGAGGGAAGATGAAATATTCGCACGGACCAACCAACGCGGGGTGGAGAAGAAAAGCTTTCTTCCGGTGTGGGGGGAAAGGGGAGAGGGGGAGAGATTTAACCCACATTCTTCACATACATGCTTTTATCGTCTGATCTTCCAATGCAAGGGGGAAAATTTTTAAAACCTAATCTCGTTTGTCAAATATTGCAGGGTTTCCAGCAACTAATTACCTTCAAATGTTGCCAAAATCACTAAAGATGTCCAAATATGAGTATATAACTATCGATGGAGGAATTCAAATGACATTTGGAATATTTTAATTATTAAAAAGTTAATTAACCTAATTTAATTATTAAAAAGTTAATTATTAAAAGTAAAGATTAACTTTACTTAGATTGCCCGAGATTGATAAGAAGTTGTCAATTACATCAAGAATCGTTCCAAAACTTTGATTAATAATGTCTGTCATTGTGAAACTGATTATTCTTCTTCCGTTTACATTTATTTATTCCTTATCAGAAGAATTAAAATTTTACAATTTCAATATTGTAATTTAGACAAAGAATTTTAAGAACTGCTTTGAATGACTTGATATTTCAATAAATATTTTTACAGAATGATTATATTTCTAAGTCTCGCGGAGGTTTACGTTAGTTATGGAAAAGATCTTCCACCTAAACTGCCTAAGGTTTGACAGTTATGAAACAGCTCTACAAAGTTATGAATTAAACAATTACGACACGAAGAATGTAATCGGTCGTTGAAAGATATTATAATTTTGATAGTGATGAGAAAGTTTCATGTTTTTTCTTCTTAATAGCCTATTAAGAAACCCTTTAAATTCCTGAATATCGTGTTGAATATTCGCATCAAAAAGTTACGGTGCATAAAGGGAATGCATTATTCATATTAATAATTATTTCACGATCACCAATATCTCCATTGAGTTCCACCCAAATTAAAGATCACTTAGTCATACACACTCCCTCCTCCCCCCCAAACATTGATCCAGTGTCGCATTTTCCCACACAAAAACAGGGGGAAGCGATCGCGATCGCACAAGGGAAGGGTGGTGAAAAAGGGCCGCACCTTATCAAGCATCAGCTATTCCGCCCCTTTGGCGTGGTTTTTAAACAGACATGCGCACACACCACCCTCCCTTTTAAACGTTAACAGGTTTTTCACAGTGTGACAAAATCCGGAAAACGTCACACACTCTGTTGGGGACTTTCCCTACTCCCTTTATACCACCACCACCACGCTTGGTTCGCGCTCTCCCTCGATGGGAAAATCAAATGTACCACATGATCACACACCGGTTTGCAGTTGCAGTTACACACAGAACAAGGGGAAAACTGTTGTCCAAGGTTGACAGCGGCGGAGCAATGGCAGATAACAACAGTTAGAAGATGCGCGCAACAGGGAAATGTTAACTGAGGGAAACTGAGACCCCAAAAGCCCACACATTCTACCAGCAGAATAACGATTCCGTTGCAAATATGCACGCCACCGTCGAGAGAGGGTGGCTTCACAAAAAGTTCCAAAGAATTTGAAACGTTTTGAACAAAACTGGAAGGGGGATCCAGCACAAAACAACGCACCCGCATATCATGAACTATTTTTCCCACCTCATTCTCACCCGACCGTATCTAGGGGTGTGGGGTGACGGTGGTGACCCTTTCTGGGTAGGGAGGATCATACCCGATGAGGATCGTACCCGAAAAATTACTATCAGAACGGAAGCAAACACAAAGCAGTCGTGGACGCACACACACACACACACGACCGTGACGACCTTGCGACCGTTTCCCCATCGCTCTTCCTTTTTTTTCTGTTCCACTTCATTTTTTTCTGCGCTCCCGGAAAAAGTGTTGCAACGAACCCTGCATTCTACCGGCTCTCGCTGACGGACATGTTGTTATGGGGTGGCCCCCACATCATGATGGCGCATATTATTGCAGAACTTTTTTTTTGCAGAAAAAAATCAACAACGATGCGTGTGTGTGTGTGTGTGTGAGGAGAGAAGGGGTTAACGATGCGTGAAGGAAGTATAGTGTATGCGCGCAAAAACAAACCCTCTACCCCTGTGTTTTATTTCCTTCATCATCATCTATCCAAACCGGCCACAAACCGGGGTCTTCTTCTCCTGCAGGTGTCTGTGTGTGTATTCGTTAGCGTAAATGATTTGAAAAATTCATTACTCACCATCACATCGAGGGGGGGTTTTATTTCGTGATCGCTCGATGATTCACCTGCGCCACACGGCGGAACACAACATTCTACAACGGCTTTATATAGAGCAACGTTTCAACAACGAGATCTTCGCATTGCATTACAATACACAACACAACCCCGGGCGAAAGAAACACACCAGGGAGGGTGAAGCGAAAAGTTACGGAAAAAAACAACACAACGCACATTAAGAATGCAAAAAACAATCCGGCAAACTTCCGCACAAACATGGCGTAAAACCCACACACACACACCCTTAATGGCAGAGTTTTTTTTTGGGTCGGGTGATGATGATATAAAAAGCGACGCACAAAACAGCACAACAGAAATCTAATCAATGCTAATGAGAGAACCGTGCAGGAACCGGTCATAACGCCACACAGCAGTAGCAGTGCGCGAGACTCACCACCTCTAACACGTCTCTGGTTAGTTGCGCGGACATTGTGCATCAACTCCACACACACATCAAGAAGAAGTCGCAAAGTCGATAAAAAACATTCTATTGAACTTTCCTTCGAGGCCGGCACACATGGCGCCAAAGTAATAGAATTTGGAGCAATAGACAACAATCAACCCCCGTCACACGAGCGCAAAGCATCAAAAAAGAAGGAGAAGAACAAATGGAACCACAACGCCCCTCTCTCCAACACAACCAAGAATGATTTGTGGTGATTTTAAATCAAGAGCAATTAATACAGCATGACCCACAACGCGCAATTTGGGGGGCGGCCGCATTTGTTTACGGAGCACCAAAGCGACGAGAAGCGACGACATCTCTCTTTCTACTATAACTACCCTTACCCATCGCATCGGGGGGTCTCTTCCCCGAAAAAGGAGATGAACTCCAAACCATCTGGACACAACGTATAAGCGCGGGATGGGGAGTACCGGGGACACAACAACACTTCTGAGAGACGCATCAATTGGTGTATTCAATTTCTTCTCATTGAAGCCAATTTGTGTGGCGAAAGGAACGCGCGCGCGTACACCATTGCGTCAAACGCGAGCCGAGGCGCGCGCAAAGGGAAGCCCTGAGACTCCGGGAAGCCAAGAGACACACAGAGACGATGATCACGGAGGGAAGAATATATGAAGTAAACTACTGCTCTGCATCAACTATGGAGCGAAAACCTTTTTATATGTCTCCTCTCTGTCCCATCACATGGCGATGGACCCATCAAGCAAGAGCTACTGGGGCCTAAGGTATTTTGAACGCAATATGTCTCATTGGGGCAAGCAAAAACCACCAAACAGTCAACATGTGTTTCCAGGAAGATATCGATCGTGCTGTGGTCGAGAGCGAGGGCTCTGTGTTCTAGATAAGTTGGCGAGCACAGTGGTTCTAGTTGCAGTAGAGTAATGATGTGGGGGGTGGGTTCTGTAAGTCTGAATCTCGTGGTGGTGATATCATGTGACACAATCCTCCGGAGTGGACCCGGTTCGTCTTGAAATGTATACACCACCGTGGTGCTCCTCTCTCGGAGATCAAGGTTTATACACCTTGAAGTTTGTGGTCAGAACCCTCTAATATTAAGATCTTCTTATTCGAGAATGACTTCAGTAGCTGTAGAACTTAATTTCTTATGAGTTCTCTTCTGATCTATCAACTATTATGTCCTGTTTGTTGTGATCATTCCCTACTCCGTGTGATCACGTCGTAAATCCGATCTCACTAAAGTTCTTTTAGATAATCAGCAAGGAAAATGAGGATCTTGGATAAGCTCTCAAGCTGGGAAGTATTTCTCTATAATTAGAATTGTTGAGATCGCCTAAATAGACTTTGATTTCAAAGGGATTCTTACGACTCTTTAATATTAATCCCTATATTCCTATTAATCATATTAGGAAGTAGTGATCGTCATACGATCATTCGTCTCTTTAAGTATCCGACTCTTTAAAGATTCATGGATCTCTGGATGGTTGTTGGATCTCTGGATGGTTGTTGGATATCTGAATGGTTCTTTAATCTTTGATGATTCATGAATGTCTAAGAACACTTTATATAGCGACTTGATTTATTCGACTGTTTAAAAACTCGGGGAACTTAGGATCTTGCAAAATAAATCTTTGAAGATTTATGTATCTTCATAATGGAGGTTCAGGATCTTTCTTCGAGACTGGTTTAGGCACATGAATCAGAGTCAGATTGCACCGCAAACACTCAAAATAACAATTAGTCCTAACACTCCAACTCGTCACACCCCTCTGCTTAATTTCGTTGCAGAAGGTGATTGCGAATTTAAAGACCGCGAATCGAAGTGTCTCTTTCCCTGTACGTCTCCGGGTGTGTGTCCCTTTAGTTCCGCATGAATACGGAACTGTGGTAAGCGCAGAAAAGACTTCGAGGACCTCCCCCACCACGCCCGATTGTGCACCTTTTTCCCTCGACTCTCTGTGGTCTGGGGAAAGATCATGCCGTAACACGGCGAGTGTGGGGAATCGGACAGGCAATATGCAGAAGCTGACAGAGTAAGGAGGAGGGTTCTCCTCCTTCCCAGTCAACCATGGCAAAAAAAAACAACCTCCTCCGGTACACCATAACGCCGTGGAGAGCAGTGAAAGTTATGACTTATTTGCTTGGGCTATTGCTGCGCCGCAGCGCGCTTGTTGCGGCTGCTGTCGATCGATCGAACTTTGGGAGGGCGCGCGCGCGCTCGCGCTCCACTTCCGGAGTAGTGTCCACCAGACCCGGGTCTATACTTTTCAAAAAAACAAACGGAAAAAAGGAAGCAAAAGCAGCACCCACCACACAACACACCGGGTTGGGTACCACAAAAAAAACAAAAAATCGTCACAACTATAAACCTTATGCAAACGACAGTTTCACTCTTGGATCGACTCGAAAAAAAAAATATTACCACAGCCGACCTTCTGGGAGGAGAGTATTTTACGTGGGAAGAAGTATGTGGCAAGGGTCCTCCTTTCCTCAAGGAGTGAGGGCAAATATTTTTTCTTTTGCAAAAAAATGAACCATCGTTTGTACTCCGCAACACGAGAAACTATCAAACCACAAAGGATAAGGATCTCACAAACCCTGGCTTTTTGGTCAAGTGACGCTTCTTGGCGCCATTTGTCCCATAACGCAACTAATATAGAAAATGGCACTCGAACCTGTGCGAATGTGTGCAGCGAGAGTAACGTCACCAGGATATTACAAACGGGGATCCTTACCTTGCGTGGGTACTCTCCAAAGTCGTAGAGTGACGCGCTGTGCATTATCGCAGTAGACATTGTTTGTTGCTACGGTGATGCGCGCTCGTAGTAAATTCAGGCTTATACGACGAAACGATGGGGCGCGCTTTGCAGGCACGATTTGCTTTTTAGTACGGCCACGGCACAACTAACACACAGCTAGGCACATATACGCACACTCCCGCCCGGACAGGCACTGATTTTTGTTGGCGGCGCGCTTTGTGAAGATAACGCGAATGGGATGATGATAAAACACACGTCGAAGCCCGCGCGCGCGGTTGCCGAGGGTAGGAATATTACCGTCGATTTTGATTCGCGCTCGTGGGGGTGAAAAGAATCGATTACCTTCGATCTTTTCTTGCGCACACACAAACACAAACAGAGCCTCGCGCACACACAGCACACTTCACTGTTGTATCATTTACACTCGCAGTTGCTTCTTTTGCTCGCACGGTGCACCGGGCATGGAAGAAAGGATCATTTGCCTTTTCGGCGTTCCAGCGAATATTAATAAAAACACACCGCACACCCCACAGATTCACACCGTCAGAAAAGGAATAAAACAAAAGCCTCCAAACAATTAAAAAAACGAAATAATTAGCAAATACACTTTTGCTTTCGTTTTTTTCCCGGGAACTGCTCCTACTTCCTGGGAAAGGTGTATTCCAGCAGCACACTATTAGCGATTTTCTTTTTTTTTCGTTACAGCGAACACAGGGAGAGACAACCGAGCGCGCGTGTATTTAAATAGCGTATTCGTTTTTTCTCGACTCCGGAAAATGCACTATTTTTTGCCGTTAAATAATGATTTTCACTGTTACAAAAAATTCACAAACCTCTTTTTCTTTCGCACTTTCTCGGTGGTATTGCAGAGTTCTTGAAACCGGGCTCGTACCAGTGTGGGCGATTTTTAACTTCGGAATCTCGCGCGGACGATCGCAGTAGACTTTGGAGGTTGAGTTGCGCCAGGGGAGGCCAAGTGAAAAAAAATCCGGGATCTGTTTTTTTCTCGTTTGTGCGCGTCTCGAAATAGGTGACGATCTGTTGGACAGCTGTCAGAACGCAAATGAAAATGGTTTCTTTTTAAGGGGATCACACACCTATCTTTACGGTTCACTAACAATTATTTCACTTTTGCCACTACTACTGCAGAACTTATCCACAAATTGTTCCCTTCGTTCGCGCTGTATCTTAGGAACAGCAGGGTTTGAGAGTAGATAACCGTTGGGAGCCCTTTGCTTTGTGACAGTTTACCCGAGGATGACTGAGGTATTTCTGTGGGGCGAGATAACAATATAAAAACAGCTTAATATCGCTACTGAATCACGTCAGTCATTTCAATTCTGACTCCCGCTTTCACGCTTAATAATACTTACATTTCGAGTGTGATTTCCAAGAAACGCTGTTGAATTCGCGGAAGCTCTACCAACATTCACACGTACACACGGCAAACTTGAAGTGCGCGCCGGTTTATGTTCTGCAATGCGCGGAAATTGCTGCACGAATAGAGTACCCGAACTATTTTTTCGCACTGCAGTAAAATGTCCACGGAAATGTTTCAACGTTCACCGGAAAAATGTCAGAACTGCACAAGATTTGCCGTTATTCAAACAATGTTCTTCTCAAACCTTTGCTCGAATGTTGCACTCTGTGCGTAACGCCGTGGAATGGGCGCCTCCAAACACACTTGTGCTCCTTGGTTCGCAGTACAAAACTTGGCTCAAAACCGAACTTCTTGTTCGCGACTGTTCCGCTCAATGTCCGCTCTACGATCTGCACTGGACGCCGCTCGTTTCAATTCTGTGCCCGTGTGTTGGAAGCGATTCCACTTGGTGGCTCCCGCATCGGAATCGGTACGGTCGCGCACAACTACGAGCGCAACCGACTTTTGCCGCACACACACACTAGCAGGCGGTGCGCGCATCGAGGGGAACGTGTGTGCGTGAATAGTTAACCGTGTTAATCGCAAGCCCACTAGTTGCGCGTGTGTGCAATCTGCTAAAGCTGGTGACTTTTCAAGCCAGGTTTGTGGCGCATGTAATTTTGCTTGTTTTGATGTGATGTGTTGAAATCCCCATTGAAAAAATGGTCCATAATTGTTCTTAATATAAAGCTAGACTATATACAGCTGAATACCAATTAGTTTTAATGTGTGAAACAACGATAAGAAGCGATTTTCGCTCCCTTCTACCAGCGTGTGCAGTAGTGAAGTGGGGCCTGTAAACGATGGCAAGAGTGCGTCAGCCAAATGAAAATGAAATGAAAGGGAAGAAAGGAGGAAACAAACAAAACAAGTGTCCAACACACAGGCACACATTCGCAATGCATGAGCCACAGCGAGCAAGCGGTGAGGAAAGAGAGTGCGCAACACACACCGATGCGCACGAGAACGAGATAGCGCACACATTATTTCCCCTGCCAGCGATGGAGTGGAGTGAGTGAGTGAGTGTGTGTGTGTCGGTATGTTTGCTTCGTCAGCGCGGTGTTGCGATGCGGTGCGATGTGCGCGTGTGTTGGTGCAATTGGTTCTTTGTTTGCATTTTACGTAGTGCGTTTTGTGCTCTCGCTAGTATCTGCTTTATCGCACGGTTCACGATGCGTGCATGTGCAATAATGTGCTTTTTTTCTTTATTGTTTTACGGCTGGAAATGTGACATTTTGTGCGGTAATTGTTAATCCGGCAGATCTGTGAAACGCGTGTGAGATATTGTGCATGTTTTGTGTAGTGTAGTGTACGGGAAAATTGGTGATAAATTGATTCGAAATTGGTGATAGCAATGGCGGACTAAGTAGCGTACCTCGTGGCCTTATCTTCCGGGACATTTCGACGCTTGGTTTGACGCGTCGCTCCGCGTCGAATACTAAACTACAAGCGTCGCTATTTGGAGTTCTAAAGGGCCCACTTTCGCTTCCTTTCTATTCCAAAATGGGAACAAAGCAGAATATGTAAGTTGCTACAATACAGTGTACTTGATTCGTTTGATGTTCACTTTTGCACAAAAAGCTTTAAAATTACAGGGTTCCAACAGGGTTTTCCAGTGCTTGTCCTACCTGTTGGAGTGTAATATTTTTTTATAACAACTGTTGACACCTGATAAATGAGAAGCATAAAATAATTTCCATTGCATCGCAGGGGATTCTGATGTGCTGCACTATTTCCCTGTCCCGTGCCTGTACCTGTGCTTCTATTATCTGCAACACAAGGCAAAATTGTCCCTCTTTTTGATCGTTTTTCAGATACTTCTTACCTCACAGGATCACTGGGCCAACGTTTAGGGCACCTGATTTTGGCAAGAGGGACTGACGTGTTAAGGGCATATTTTGTTCCTTGCCCTACCCTGTTATTATCGCCTTTTTTATACCGAAAATCTATGCTATATGTTAAAAAAAAAACCCCGACTCAAACCCCTAATGCATTAATACCTGCTCTTCCACATCAGCAGGACCTCGGAGAACCTTCCCGGTTGATGGAATATGTGAAAGCGAGATGCAGGGTTTTCAAAACATGGTCCAGATAAAGAATAGAATGATATGGAACGTAGGATTTCGTATACCTACCACATCCCTCGGAGTCCCTCGATCGCGCCACTCGTTTGCATAACCGTGACGAACGACGAAAGAGATCAGATGATCTTACCAGGAACAATGCGCGTGGAAACAACCGCCGCCAAAAACGTGAATCCCTTCCAGAAAACCGTTCGATTTTTGGGATGCGGAGATTACATAAAAAAGGCGATCCATCGTGATCCCTACTCCTGGCGCAAAAAAGGTTCTTATGTACTTCTCCTCACCAGGCCCGGTTCTGGCCACATTCATTTTCGGGCTCGTGAGCGAGGCCGGGCCTTATATTCGACGATCAGTTATTGCTTCCTTTTTGGTATTCTACGCACACACACACAACGGTCAGGATATAACCGGACCCATCCAACGGGGGTGTGTAGGAAGGGAAGAAGAAGCAAAACACCCGCCAGAAGAACCAAAGTCAAAGCAGAATTACCATTAAAAGTTGTATGTAATCGGAACCGAAGAAGGAACGGTCGAAAAGGGAATCGTCCGAAGGTGGAACGGAGGAGTACGGAGCAACGGGCCACGCATTGAAACAAGTTCTCAAAGTGGAAAAAGGATTCTTTCTACCCTGCCTGTGCCTGCCATCCCTGTGGCGCAGGTCCCCGTTCGTCCTGCCGATCACCGTACGGCACCCGGAATTTTCGGACAACGATGGTAGGATTTTATGATTCTGAACTGTTGGTGCGTTTTTTTTTGTAGGTTCTCCTCCTGCTGATGTTGTTATTTTGTTTCACTGTTTTCTTTCGCTGGTTCTCTTGCGCAGGTCCCGGGTGTGTTTTGCTTTCTTCCTGCAACTTGTTTAAGTTGTTTCTTCTTGCTTTCTTGATCGTTCGTTTTTTTTAGGGTACTATTGTTTATCATGTTTCTCGTATCGTTTATATAACTTCTATACTCATTTTAGCTTGTGTGTTGCTTTTCATTTTCGGTTCCTTCTTTGTGGGTTGTGTCCTGTTTCGTTGCCTCCAGGCCATCGGATCGTCGTATGTTGCATGATGCGAATGCGAGAAAGGAAGGAAAGCTAAAGCCGGAAGATTCCTTTGCTGCATCCACGGCGAAGGGTAAGTACGGTTTTCTGATTCTATTTTGTTTTTTTGAGAAACTTCATCTATATGCGCAGCATTTGTTGTATAATGTTGCTGTTTTTTTTATGAAATCCATTGTTTTAAACTCGCAGAACAGCATCCTCCAAGCTTCGCATCAGTCCGCTGTTTCTAATGATCTTGTTTTACGACCAGAGCCACACAGTTGGGTCGCGTCTTTCCTCGAACTGTGGGCATGATCCTTCCGAGCCAGGTTGGACTGTTTTGTAAACAAAACCAAGCGCATAGGAGAAGGATTATTATGCCCTGCGCTGGAAGTGTAAATCTTTAAGCATTTGATGATTTCGCCTCAAAGAAGGGGAAAGATGTTAAAATAATGAGACAAAGTTTTGATTGGTTTGTAGCAACCCAAATCCTCTAGACTGGTCGTTAACGACCGTAAGCAGGGAGCCTCCCATCAACGATGGCAAGTGTTGAGATAATTTATTGCGAAGCTGTTAAATTGGCAGCTGTAAAACTGGGCCTGATTGATCTGTTTCAGTTGCAGCGTTATGTTTAACACAATTAATTAGTAGCGAATTTTATGTGTCAGTGGTAGGTTTTATGGCGCACTTAAAGGAAATCGTTTAGAAACGGGCAAAAGAAATCGTTTTGCAAGATTTGATGTTCTTCTACATTTAAAATCCACAATGGTCAAGTGTCGTGCGGTTGTTTTAGTACGCGGCAGGTTTCGACATTCGATTATCTATAAAATGGTTTGCAAATTTCATTCGTCTGGCTCACCGTTCGTTAGGAACTGTCAGTGAAATGACGCAAATACAATGATTAATACCTTCGATGCACTCTCATCTTGCATTATCGATGATTGTGGTTGACCCCACAACCTCCGCACTTGTACTATCTGCTATTGGTAGAATACTTTCCCATGCTGCTTCAAAAACAGCTTACTGATAGATGTTTGATTGAAGCTGCACTATGAAACAAAAAAAAAACTTCTATCCCAAACACTGTTTCACTGCTTGTTAGCGTTTAGCCTTAAAAAATGTCGTGACCTTCCTTAACCAAGGCGCGCAGTGCGTTGATTTGACAGCAAAGAAATAAATAATTCTAACTAAATGTTAATAACTTTGCCTTGCCTCAAAATTGTAACCAGCAAAGCAAAATAGAAAAAAAAGTAAAACTAATTCCGTCTCAGAACTTTCGTGGTCTAAGCCTGTTGATTGTGGCGTTCCCCGTCCCCAGTTCGCGATGGTACGGACCGTTTGACGTTACAAAACTTAAACAAACGTCCCCTTATCTTGCGGACGGATGGTCGGGCTACTGACGGACGTCGGTCCCTAACAGGCTGCACTCCAGAGTTTACACTCTGGGAGCCAGATCAAAACCACCCCGTACAACGTTTCGGTCCGCCCGGTCCGAACGGTTTGTGTTTGGCATCGGTCTTATCAGCGGGTCGCGTCATTAACTCGCTTGTTATACAACAGGCCGTGACTAGGCGCGTACTGGACATTTCCAGGTCAGGCAGCAGCAACGCGCGAGCAACGCTAATGGGGCAACGGGGAGAATTTCGAGATGAATGTGGCAGGACAGGGGGGTTGATAGAAGCGCAGCGTTTCTTATCATTCGTGTGGCAACACGGAGTTGGTGTGTCGGAGAAGTCAAGGATGAAGTGACGGGGTTGAAAGTTCAGACTTTACAATGAAACTTCTATAAACGTTAGAGCTAATTTATGTACATTCAGTATGTCCAGTTCGTGTATTGGTAGGAGTCACTTTTGGAGTTACTCTTTGCTTCTTTTCTATAACATTAACAAACCCCCAGAAGTTGTGGTTATAAGCTAAATTATTGACTTATGGTAAATATTACTTTCGGGGAAAATATAAGAATATCTAATAATGGTGCACTTCTCGTTTAAGATCTTCAAGCAACAGACAAAAAACATCAAGAGAAGTCAATCAGAAGCGGCAGTACGAAAGTTTTACCAAACGCATGACAACACCATCGCCGCATCCTCACAAGCAATCGGAAAGTAGCTGTAACAAACTGTCAGCCGCCCGTCCATCTTCGTTCGAGCGTTTTCCTGTAGATGTACTTGTCTGCTTACGCTTTGTACGCGCCTGTTGTCTTTTGCCAACTAGACGCAGGGCGTGCCGCGGATTCTTATCGTGTAACGCACCAGATATTGCAAATATGTAAACACACATTTGCCCACATCCACACTGTGTCTCCGTACCACCCCACCACACCGGTGACTGCTGGGTGGAGGGTGCAGTTGCCAGAGCAGTACATTTTAATTAACACCCCAATAACCGGAGGCTGATGGAGTGCGTTTGAAGAACGGTCGATTAGATACGCAACCCCGCAAACATACATACGCGCGGTACTCGCCCTTACTCGCGCCTTTGCACGCTCGGGCCAAAGACCGATTGTGGTACGCGTTGTGTCGCCGATAGGCCACCCTCAAGCAAGCGGTAGAGTTCTTCCTGGAGTCACGAACCGCAATACCCGCGCGGTGTACGTGAGACATGCGCGATTCGCTTCCACGTGCTCGTGCCATAGCTCGCGCTCGCGCGCGGCAACCACATCAAATGTCCGTTCTGCGTTTGTTACTACAACAAACTGATACAATTCATTTCCCATCGCTTGTTTGTGTTGGGCTGTGGTCAGCCAGTGTCTATGTGGTCTTTCAGGTGCGTTCGGTGCCGATAAGATGATGGTGTGTTCGTTTTGCCCCGGTAGTCGTAGATTGTAGCATTGAATCCATCGTGTAGATTTGTTTCGGTTTCCATTTTAAAACTATTGCATTGTGTCGACATTCTGATTAGGACTGCAGCTGTTGGAATATAAATTATGTTATGATAATTTCATGCATATTAAGCGTCTTTCCGTGAGCCGTGATTATGCACGTTCAAAATGTTGTACCGTCACTTTTGTTTGGCAGCTTGTATGTCGAGCCGACATTAAGAAATGTTTGTCTCACCACCCTTGACACACCGAAACCTGACCTTGCGGCGGGATGATGAAATGGACCCCAGCAAGGATATCGAAAGTTGGGCGATTTGCATTCACTATCTGAAGTCTAATCATTTCGTGAATTCCGTGAATAATCCCGTGCGGTGGATATGAGGTGTGTGTGTGCTATAATTATGTATCATCTTATTAAGGCATTCGTATAGCCAATAGCGTATCAAATGGCGCACCAAATACGTGACAATATGAATAACTGTTTCATTCGTGATTTGTTCATTTGTTCCGCAAAGGCGATGGTCTTTACACCCGGTGGATATAGATATAGAGGACAATAATGCCTGATCTTGTTGTCGTCATAATTAAAGCAATCTTGCACTGTGATTGCATCATTTCATATTACGCATGGCTTTATCAGTGTCGAATATTTTTTATCAATAAGAGTTTTTAAGGCCAACAACTTTGGAAGACGCTGAATTAAAGGTTTTCATATATGAGGACCTGATTAGATTATGTTTTATATGCAGAATGATGTCGGAAGAACAAGAAGAGATGAACATCTTGCGTTGTATTGTCAATGGCAGAGTAAGAAATATTTTGCATATTGTGGGATTATAAGGAAGTCTCTATGCTGGTCAGAATACATTGTCAAGGGTTTTGAAGGAGAAAAGGACAGAATATCCACAAGGCAGGAGTAAGTAAACTTTCGTTGCGATAGGTATATTGCATATAGGTCTAAAAAATCATTGGATAATCGAGGGCGAGAAATATTATCTGCTTATGATTCTATAATGAACTATGTCTCATTGATAGATCATTGATCATTTATGATTCTGGGCATTGATTAGAATCAATCATATTATGATTGAATTACTTACTTAACTAATGATTGAAGTTTTACTTACTTATTTATCAGGCGCTACAATCGCTTCGCGGTCTTGGCCTGCTGGAGAAGTCCTCTGAACAACTACGTCTGCCAATCCATAATCCCGGCCTTTCTGGCGGACGTATCAACGCTATCATTGCACCTCAATTTTAGTATCCCTCGGCTCCTCTGTCCATTTGAACTACCCAAAAGGATTTTACGGGGTGGGTCGTCCGGTGTCATTCTCATGACGTGACCAGCCTACCTGAACCTGGCATGTCTAATCCTCTGTACGGCAGTGAGTTCGTCGTAGAGCTCCTAGAACTCATCATTGTAGTAGCTCCTCCATTATCCTTCCACACATACGGGGCCAAGAATCCTTCGTCGATTTTGGACAAAGTCCATGTCTAAGTGATGAAAGTGAGTACTGGAACGATATAAGTTCTATATAGTCCCAGCTTCGGCTGTCGTCGCGACAGGTGTTTTGAGTGGAGAAGTTTCCTCAGACTGTAGACATACCCTAGCGCGTATCTCAACATCAATGATCCTGTCGGCGCTGACTTTTGACCCAAGTTAGGTGAAATTTTGGACGACTTCGAAAGAGCACTCACCTATCTGTACGACACCTCTTCGGAAGTTAGGATTTGTTAGCAGGGCCGTTGATGGTGTCACCATCAATTTGGGTTTGAAGTTATAAATAGACAATAAATTCAACTTAATTAAAGTTGTAACAGAACTCGCGAAGCTCCGATGCAGTTCCCAATTCTTAAGATCTAAACCTCACCGTTAAATCTCTACTTCATCTCGGTGTACATAAAGCATGAAAACATGTATTTTTTATAATGCGGGTTCCAAGTATGAATCGTTACAGATTCAGAAGCTAAACACGAAAAAACTAGAGCACACCAATGAGCGATTGTTGCGACGTTTCATTGCGATCCTGTACCGCGCGCAAAGGACGGTCCCACGATAACGGTTCGATAGTCACCGTTTCAATTTATTTGCCAGCATAATTTCATGGACGGGTTCGGGGATCGTTCGCATCGTTCGGTGCCCCGTTGATTGTGGCAAACCCTCGCGTTCGATACGTTCCAATCGGGCAACAAATAAAACAAAAAAGCAACGCCGTCTGCCACCTTGGTTATATCTCGTTCGGCAAACGTGTTCCTTTTTTTTTTCGCCTGCCAAAATTCGCTCGCTTGAAGGTTTGGTTTCTTGGGCCCATTGCTGGTGGATGGGCTTTGGCTGCAAGAAGCCATGGCTGATTAAATCATGTACGGTTGTGTACGGATGGACCTGGCCAAACAGGTAAGGGTTTTGGGCAAGAATCCAAAACATGAACACAGTCAAACGGGTGAATTTAAAAAGAACCACAACATTGCACATTACTCGAGCAGTGGATGCTGTCAAAGAGGGAGTTTTTATAATTTATTTAAGAATGTTTTAGTGCAAGTTGCTTTTGGTAGAAATGCTGGTTTTGAATAATCTTTCTGAAAAATTCACCGCAATTTTGTAAACGAAAAAACCCCGAAATTTCTTTCTAAAACAAATACCACGTTTAAGATTACGACGGTGTGTGACGACTTGCTTTCCCAATAAGCATAATCCGTCCGTTCAATATACGCGATCGTACAGCTTTTTTTTTTGTCGCTTTCCGAACCTTTGGGGTTTTGTCCATTTTTCGCCAGCTTTTCGGTTGCGGCGTACGATTCAAGGTTAATTTATTCATAAACACTTTTTTCCGTTTCTTCTGCTTGCGGCACCTTTTTCCCCCGATCGTCACCGAGGGCCCCGCCGCGTTACGTCTCTCTTTCACAATGTGCGATATTCAATTTAAAAATTTTAAGTTTCGTCGCACGATTCACGCAACATGGCCACGCAAAAAAACTAACGCACGCAACCCCGGGTAAAAGCCGGGCGTGGTGAGCCGGGTGGGGGTAAGCAACCAGACGGTGAAAACAAAATGAAATGAATTTTCAAACCCCCCTGTGGGCCCGGGCGAAAACTGTGGATGAAACAAAGCAACGTAACCACCAAGAAATGGGAAGAAACGCCACGCCACGGTTGAAAAAAAAACCATCCACACTAAAATCCACATGGAGACACATGGGCGGGGGGTATATGTGAATGGGTTTGCCATGGTTGCTTCCACAACGATAAGATAGTGCCGACCGGGCCCCGGCCCCAGGTTCCGCATGGGCAACAGGGGGCAGGGCTGGGTTCGGTTTCATGTCGCGGTTAAACGATCGGCACAGGAGATGAAACGGTCCAAATGTGAGTTTTACGAATCGCCAATAGTCGTTCGATTTTGGGACGCGGTACGGCATTCGTTTTGTGTGCGAAGTCACGTAGCCGGTCGAGGCGGGCAGAAGGTCTAGACATTGTGCAGAACCTCCAGAAGTCTGAAAGGACTCGAACGTAGGCTCACATGCTGGAGGGTTTCGGTCGATACGTTACGTTCGGCAATTCATAGTTGGATTCGGTGGGGGTGAGAGATGTGGAAGAAAAAAAAAGTGCTATCCACTAACAGCTTGGTAATGGTCCTAGACGAGATCCACTCGCAGACCTCCAAAAAATTATAGGGGTCTAGACCGGTGCGGACCCTGGACCCTGGGCCCTGTTTAAAAAAGAGGGGTGAACCCCGCCATAGTTACCTCGGATGCAAAACCCATCTGAGCGGTTTTGATCTACGAACCTAATCTATAAACATAATGGTCAGTTGCCGATCCGAGTGCAGGACCTGCACGGGCAAGGTTGCTCCGGTCCGCGCAATAAATTTTGGACGTTCATCTTTGAACCCCGCAAACTTCGCAGCAGTGTTATTATTATTAGGCAAAGGCACACCGGTACCGGTGCGTAGTCTCCACTCGAACCTGAAACCTGAACATCCAAAACCGTTTGCCGATGATGGTTTTTCGCTTCGCGTGGCGGGCGTTATTTAATTTCGTTTTTATTACTCGAAGGCTACGGCGTTTCGATGTATCTGCGCACTTTGCGTACTGGAGGTTAGGTGCGGTGCGGTGCAACACTATGGTCACCCGGTGAAGATGGCTGAAGGTGGATGGGTTTTCACTTTCCAGCAGCAATCGGACGTACCACGAGGGCTGCGAAGGGCGCACGACGGTTGTGAGGATTCCGAGCGCCTCGGTTACTGCTACGTGATATCGGTCGAGGGTCAACACCGGGTAACGGAAGAAGTTTTCATTCGTTGTAATGTTTGCTGGTTGGAATATGAAATTCGTTCGTTGTGGTGAGAACCGGGTCAAGAACAGGGCGGATGCGGCATTGAAAATGCGAGTGGTTCATCTTCACGCAGACTGACTCAAGAGTCGATTTCTCTCCACATGTAAGAAGGACCCATGTTTTGTTTATTTGAGCTTTATTTAGTTCCATATTTAAGTATCAATTTCTTTTTTTGATAATGAATGAAGGAATTTCTTAATGTCTATTGCTCTTATCAGCTAGACTTATGACCACCTTTAATATTCATAGTAATGTCTATCAGTTCTTGTGTTTTGAACTAGAGACTTATGAATTCTTGGTCTTTCATTTCTGACAGACCCCTTTCCATCGCAATCACCAAGTTTATCCCATAATTCCTGTACTATTGGGACTTTAAATTGAGAAAATTTCAGGACTTTAAAAAATCATATTTAAAATAATTTAATCAGTATTTTATGTTACAAATCAGTTAAGTAAAATAAGATGATAATGCGGAAGATCGACATGTACAAGTCGGCCTGTCAGGTTCGTAATCATGGTTTTAAACTGCCTTGTTATGCCTTTTGTCTTCAAATGCATACAGAATGGGAGATAGTGTTTTGCTATATTCTTGGTATAAAGCTGCAGCAGCTCACAATACAAAACTTCCAATTGGTCCCACCAAATATGGAGCAATTTGAATATTTACTTAGATCAGGGATCGACACACCTTTCACGAAGAGGGCTAGATAGTAGACACACTCGTGATGCTGTGGGCCAGACACTCCAATCTCTTCTTCTTTATTGGCATAACAATTTCAAGAGGTCTAAGGCCTTCCTTTGATTTTATTTACCCGTAGCCCAATAGTCGGTCCTGCGCATGGGGGATTTTCGACCGGACTTGTCGTGTGAAGACCGACACCGATACTAATATACCATCGGGCCGCCCTGAACCCTCCAATAGGTGTCCGAAATAGGGGATATGTTAAAATTAGTGTTGTGCTTAATAGAGCTTTTGATAAGAGCCATCCAAATGAATCTTAAATGAGGAATCATTCAAATCGGGAAAAGACTCCCAACAGGATATCCCTTAAGGGCGTGATCATGAAGGAGGATGGGGAGAGGGCTTGGTTCGCTGACTGGTGCATGACTCTACGAAGGTTATGTTTTGGAAGATCGTGAAGATTGGTCGATTCATGGAACTTTGAGGATCCATGAATGTTTGAGAATTCAAAGATCTTCGAGGACAATGATGATTCACATATATGAAATGTTAATGTCGTGGGGAAGAGATTTTGTTTTGGTTGTGAGGTCTATATTTTCAATTGAGTCGGATCAAATCCCATTTGTATCGACCAAGTTGCCGCTAACAGACTTAGACATTCGACATCTCCCGGCTTCAAGCGATGTGAAATCCAAGTTACTGGCTCTTGTCTTATTTCCTTCCTTTGGAAACGATCTAAACCGGCTAGTTGAGCTGCCTTCTAATGGTTTATCAAGTTTAAATTGCATTTAGCATATATTATCATCTAATATTCCTCGCCTTTCAAGTATTTTATTTGAAATAATACTTAAATAAGATTTCGTGAACCAAATAATGATCAACAAAACTTATCCTATAATGGTTGCGCACATGAATATCTCTCTATAATAATTTGATGACCTTTCATAAACTCTAGAAGGCTTTAATAAACTCTAGAAGCTTATTTCGAATTGAAATTGTGATAAATTTACCCCTCCAATCTCCGAACTGCACATGATACGGACAGGGATACAATTAGGGTAGAGTTGCTGCAACAGTTCCAATCGGAACTCCCAGGAGATCCCGGAATGCTTGAAACGTCACCCAGCGCGTAGTGTTTCATCATTCAATGCGTAGCCCGCTGGTGTGCGACTGCCTCTCAGCCCAGTAGTGGGGCTGTCGATCGGGGCTGTTGACATGTTATTAATGAATTGAATGGAATTGAAACCCCTGCCGGAGCTGTCTTTTCGAAACCTGTTCCATTCTTGGTTGACGCATCGGTAAATACTCACCGATAATGTAACAAAAAAAAAAAAAAAAAACAAACAGGAGTATAAAACAAAAACAAACAAAAAAACAACGATTCACGCAGTTATTCGTATCCACTTGCCTACAAACACCTCACCGTTTTGGTGGGTACCCTTTGGTTGGTACGATCGAATAAATGTTGGAAACAATCCCAAGAGGAGAAGACAGGAATAAAAAAAAGCAAAGCAAAGAGTCAAAGTCAGCAATAACAACTGCTTAAAATAAATAACGCGACAAGCAAACGTCGCAAATGCTAACTTGTTTACGTTCGTAAATTGTACACACTGACCAAAAGAAGACAAAAAAAAAGGATCAGCGGCGGGAAGATACAACCCCAAGCCAAGTGAAGAGAACGACGGTGCGCGAGAAAAGACATCCAAGAACCCAGCATGAAAATTGCCAAAACGTGCCACCGAAACCGAATGGACCGGCGGGCAGTGAGTCGCGAACCACCGGGGGGGACACGGGCGAAGCACAAAACCACCGGTTAAGTAAACCGATATTTTTCAGCGAACCGGTCCTGGGCCGAAAGATTGGTCGAACCTCCAGGATCCAGTTTTGCGTCCGTCGATCGTCGGGGGGATTGCGGTTGGCAGGGATGGAATGGTGACGGCAGACAAGCCCGGTTTCGCGTTTAAGGTTTTGTTACCGAAGAGCTGCTTTTTTCTTTCGCCTTCGATTCGATCGCATGATTTGTCGACACGTACGTGGACAGTCACAGGGGGGACGCACGCAGGAGAACGGTGTTGGAGAGGGTTTTGCAAAAATTTTCGTTCGCCAGCGAGAAAGAACGTTGATAAAATTAAAACAAAGCCCCCTTCTGTTGCTCCCCGATACGCATCTCGCCCTCTGCCCGAACCAAAAAACGGATGGAAATGGTTTCATTCTCTTTCCCAACTATTCAGGATTCATTCGATTTTGGTGCGGTGAAACGGTGATTTTTGTCCGATTCTTCGGGGTCCAGTTCGGATGCTGGTACGAATGGTACCAAAAAAAAAATGCAGCAGTGGCAGGGCAAGAACAGGATTGTTGCCCAATCCGGAGAAAGGACAACCTGGCAGGACGATGACATTCCATTCAGGGAATTGTCCGCTGGGGAGATGTGGATTTTTTTCTTTCGTTGTTGTTGGTCCGGTCCGGTCGTTGCTGTATAATGCGAGGTGATCCTGTCTCGCAATACCCAAACGCCAAAAGGACAATGATTTGGTTCGTTATTCAAAGGGGTTGTGAATTCGCGAACATCCTCTCCACGAAACCCACTCCCCGGTCCCTTTAACGTTAACATATACCCGTGGAGGGTAATTTTTTGATCAACACTCCGGAAAACCCGTCCCGATGGTTCGTAAAATTTTGGCGACGTTGTTTTACCGAACGGCAACAACACACCGCCGATAAGTGGATACCATCCAAGCGTTGACCATTGAAAAGTGCATTTTCTTCGGCCTGGCTATCGACGCATCCGTTGTGCCGGGGCTTGGAATGTGAGCAGGCGAACGGAGCGAAATTGAAGCAACAATGTGTCGATCCATCACTTAAACCGCAGCCGTGCCGGCAGGCACCGCCTGATTACGACGGCGGTGGTGTGGACGATAATGTTGATGAAGATGATGCAACCACGCGGGGTTTATAATGTACCGGCGATGGGCCGCCGCCCCGGTACCAATTTCCTATCGCTTTAGGGCTGCTGTGTACCGATCATTTTTCAACCTTGAGAAATGCACAAGGAGGCGAGAAACGCACAAAACAAGGTCCAAAAAAAAACACGAAGACCAGAACCAATCTTTGCTGGCCGCGGCTTTTGATGGAAAGATTAATGGAAAAAAAACCCCGAAAAACATCACACAAACCACAGCGAAAATTCGGGCTTGCATCGTAAGGAGCAAACGGTTAAAGACAAAGAACGGTGGTTATAAATTCGCGGCTGGTGAATTTTTGGGGCAAAACATGTTGGTAACGGTGCAGCAGCAGGGATCGCAATCGTCCTGTAATGGGCGAAAAAATCCAAAAGAATACATCCATAAATATTTGTTTTAATTGATCACTGACTTAAAAACGCGAAGGTACACAATTAGGTTGAATTTTCTAAAATATTCTTAGGAATTTTGCTGGTTAATGCTTTTCTAAAAGAAATTTTAGAGTAATTGTCGTTTATATGAATCTTGATTGAAGACTTATTTGGAATCATGAGTCGATTCTCTTAAGAGTGAAGCAAGAGATCTCCAAGCTTTAATGGACCTCTACTCATCAGGTATTCATTAGTCTTTATTCATTTGAAACGAGTTATGAATCTGCTGATTATCATGAATCTTCAAATAGCAGATCAAACTCAATCACATTCATCGAAGAGTTTTTTTCGAATCATGAGATGACTCTCTAGTCTCATGAGATTAGACACCTCTAACATTACTGTGAGTGTTCGAAGATTAGAAGAAGTAATGCTCCTTATTACTGAGAATGAAATTTAATCAAAACGGGAGTACTAACAAGCAGTCAATGCAGTTCATAAGGGTATTAAAGCTCAGATTCTTTAAAAATTAGCGAGTATTATATTGCTTTATCTCCAAACTTTATTAACATTAAGAAACTTCAAAGATACAGTAGTGCTCCATTAGGGACACGACGGATGCCGGATATTCGGATAACACGGATAATAGGTACATTTCCTATGCTAAAATTAGTGTATAATGTGACATAGGTAGGGTTTTTCGTAAAGTATAATTTATTTTCCCTATGTGTTTTATTGTTGCAAAAGAAATTGTAGTTATTTGCTGTAAAAATTTGATCTTATTTGATCATATGCAATTGGGTTTTTCAATTCTTCCGTCAACTGTGTTGCCGGAATATGTCAAATTTCAAACTGCACGGATAACTGCAGATACCCGGTTAAATGGGAATCGGCGCTCCACTATACATAAAATGTGTAGTGTCTCTGTTTCAAAATATTTTTCAATTACAGTTTTTCCCGAGTTACGCGAATGCAAGATCCAATTCCATCATTCGAATAGTTTGTGTAATTTTATATGTGAAATTAAATTTTTCATTTGTCATTATTGGAAATTTTAACAAAACCACGTTTCATTCTACAATTATAAGAATAATTTTTCATAAAGCTGCGCTCTAATTATTGAAAAAACGTTAAAATTTCATTTATGTACGTGCTTCTTCACGTGGAAAGAAATATTCGTTCCCAGAATATTAAATTTAAGCGATATTATCAAGAGAATTCGATTTACGCGAATATTCGAGTCGAGCGAATTTTTTTTGGCACGCATTATTCGTGTGTCTCGGGAAATGTATTATATTCTAGATTCCTGGATAACTTTTACAGGATTTGCATGTTACATCTGTTACATACATCGATAAATTATCTAAACAATTGGAATGATAATTAATATGAAGTTGTTTGTGTATCGAACGGACTATGAGAAAATCACAGTCAACGATTTTTTTTCAACGATTAGTTATTTATTTTTTTATATAAAATTAATTTATTGTTAAAATAATTATCCTTGTCTCTATTTTAATTTAGTCCAAACATGCTTGGACAAAAGCAGACGCATTTAGACGAAATGCTTATACAGTTATATAATTTCCTATATAACTTCGTTATACAGCTTGCTTTTTGTCGGAAATATTGGTGCGGGCCAAAACTTTGCATCCACTACACATCCCTGCATAAAACGAGCTGCACATCAACAGCACGCTGGTGGGGCAACACCGTCAGATGCGGATGTTGGGCTGAATATGTCAGAAGTTATCACCGCTGCCCGGATGATGGGCGATAACGTACGCTTGTACGCCGTTGTTTTACCATTGACGCAGACGTGCATGCAAACCGTTTTTTTGTCAACAAACCGTCAAGCAAGGTTTCCGAGTTTGGCGAGTACCCCCGGCAGGAGCAAATATTGTTCGCCGTTGGCTTCACGCGCCGAACCTTTTGAAGTGATTCCGGCTCCCGCCGCACTATCAATCCGAGTGGTTTTGCATGCAAAGTTCGACTTGGTTCAATACCGAGGCACATGTTAACGGGTGGTGGTACCGTTCAGTCTTCTTTATGGAGGGTGGTTTCGCACATTTAAATCGATGCAAAATTAAAATCATTATTGATAATAACTTAAATAGGTTCTTTAAAAGTTAAGTCCTTTTATACGGGGATAGGTTTGTTAATTATATATTTATATACTAATTTTTGACCAAAAACGGAAGAACAAATCTCCCATAGTTCTAATCCATCGTATGTTTACTTTTCACCTTTAAACCATGATTATAGTTTCAACAGCGCGATAAGAGGCAGCTCTTCCCTGCAGATAATCTTTGACTTGAGAGAATCCTTCGTCTATTGCAGCGTACAAAACCCACTTTCGATTACGGCTACGCTCCAGTTTGTTTGTGGAAGCACTTGAAGTTGAAAAAAAAAGGCTAGATCAACAACAATGTTGCACTAATAAGGTACATGAGTGCAATAGTTAACGGTGATAAGGAAATTCCTACCAAGGATTTGGATTAAATAGTACATTTACTCGAGTTCGCCTTGAAATAGCACCACCAGGAGCGCTAAAGTAACATGAAAACGAACAATTTTAGCAACTTCAAGAAGAAATTAAGTTTATACACCTTTTATATATGCATTAATGATTCAAAACTTCGAAAATTGAGAGGTTCGATGTAAAACCACTTTACAGCGAAGCTTTAAAATTCACTCACTTTGTACCAAACCGCCGTAATCTTCCTTCAGACTTCAACAGACAATGGGTTGGAGAATACATTATCGGGCTGAAAAAAGGGTATTTGTGCCGCATCTCAAAAGATCGTCCCGTTCGTCACGATCGTCCTGCGGTAGAACCGCCATCATGTGTTTTGAAGGCATCAAGGGGCTCTTCAAGGCATCTGGGGAGGAATTGTTGCATAATTTTGGTCCTCTTTTTCTTTCTCTTGCGCATAATTACTATAATTGAGGCTTACCTCGGTTCGAGGCTAGTGTTTGGCGCACGGATGCCAAACCGACGGTTGGGGTATGGGTTGTATGATCCGGTGGCCAGTCTCTCCGGTGTGGTGTGCAGAAGTGTGGAGTGAGTGTTTTGCAACGTTTCACGTTGTTTGATGCTCTTGGGGGCTCACGGGAAAGAGAGAAAAAAAACCTGTTGGTTAATAACGATCATGTCACTCGTGAAGGTTTAATAGGAGTTATATGGCTTGCTTTTTTGTAAATATTGATTAAGCTCAGTTTAAGCTCAGATTAAGCTCACATTAAGCTCAGTGAATATCAATGCAATAGATAGACCTCAGTCAGCAATGAATCACATTGTTAAAAGAGATATTCCCTATTCAATAATATGCTACAAGCTCCATTAGCTTTCTATTCATGTAAATGGGCCAATTTAAATAATTTCGCCGGCTCGTAATGTAATTGACATCATTGACACACGGCCACATAGGGGGACGCTTTAGGGTCGGCCACCATATCGCGTCCCTGCGGGCAATGCCTTGTTTTGACTGACTCATCAAACAATTTAGGCAACATTTAGCGAATACTTTGGCACACAGGAATACACCACTCATTCAGCGTGACGCAGCACGATCAATTTAAAAGAGCTTTATTATGCTTTAAGGAACCCAGTGAGCAATTGGACTCCTCCCATGCATTTTTTATTCGGATCTCTCGTTCTGGCCTACATGCGACGCGAGATAAAAAATCGAGCACACACGTGATACACACGCAAAATCACGGTACGCGATCCACGCCCTCCATCGCGCGTATACGGATATCGCAACGCACCAACACATTCAAAGCAACCGACCGACAACGCGTGTGTCGACAGGTACCTGTGTACTGTGCTCGCGTCTGCCGACTTAGAGTAAAATTTTGTCCTTGCAGCTTACGCGCCTATGTACGCATAGGCGAACACATTCAAAGCGACAGACCGAGAACGCGTGTGTCGACAGGTACCTGTGTACTGTGCTCGCGTCTGCCGACCTAGAGTAAAATTTTGTCCTTGCAGCTTACGCGCCTATGTACGCATAGGCGAACACATTCAAAGCGACCGACCGATAACGCGTGTGTCGACAGGTACCTGTGTACTGTGCTCGCGTCTGCCGACCTAGAGTAAAATTTTGTCCTTGCAGCTTACGCGCCTTGCAGCTCAGCATATGCGGCTCGAAGCCCACATATTCAACCTCTCATTTAAAGCGTCCAACTGACTGGCGTGTGTGGATTTCTGCATTTAATCGTACTTAAATTATTATTTATTTATAAACCATCGGTTGTAAAGTATTGGCAACACTTTAACTAAACAATTGGAACACTTTTTCCTAAGATATTTGAAGGACAAGCGCACAAATTCAATGATCAAAACTAGGTATAATTTGATACATTCGAAGACATTGCTTTGTGGCGATCGGTAACACACGGGAGTATTTAACAATAGCAGGAAAAGTTTAAGTGTTAGATACATACATTGTTCTACAAAGTGGTTAAGAATAAGAAATGTAGTTTTTCTATACATATTAGTGGTGATTTTCCCACAATTTTTACATATTTTTAAGAATAACTAGAAAAGTAGCAGAGATAGATAAAAATGATGTTCTACAAAAATGTAAAGAATAAAATAATACATCTTTCTATGGTGTTTGAAAAGTTCTAAAACTTATACCAAAAATTTTTTTTCATTATTTTTCAATGCAAAAATTATTTCAAAATGCCTTAAATTTTATGTTTTATTTAAAAACAGCCAATCGCCAAGCCATTTGAATGTTTTTCAAAATTTTCAATGACAAAAATCCTTCCCGTTAGGCTTTGTTTATAAACCGTTAGCAACGCACGTGAGCCAAGCTACTCGCGCGACCCTGAAGGATGTACCTATTGCTGCTGCTCGACCGACTTAATCCAATATTCTCTTTCATTACAGCACTATCGCCACGCAAATATATGGGGAAAAAGAGTATCATTCTCTGATAACGGCTCTCACGAGAGAGCCAGAGAGTGGTGCTAGTTCCCCCACCCCCCTTTTTTTTTTTGCATAAAATCATATTTTTGCTACGATCCGGCGTAGGTCCACACGCTGCAAAAGCCGCCGGGCGACTGAAGCGGGCGTGGTTACGCGCCGCTTTATATACCATGCGGTGAGAGTGTGTGCGTGAAGGTTGAAGTTCGTCTTCCTGTCGGTTGTCTACTCGAAAGAAACTCAACTCAAAATTTGACTATGAGAACAAAAGAAACTCGACCAAGAGACTCCGCCTTTGCATGACTGGGAAGCAACAAATGTCAGTGCGCCTGCGGGTCTCCGATCCTATCGGGTTCGGAGAGGGGGAGTTCCTTTTTTTGTTATTAAAGGGGAGCAACACCATGTTTTATGATGAAGGCTCCGGCTCTGAATGAGCCATTTCGGAAGGTTAATTGATTCGCTGGGGCCGCCCGGGAGAAGGGGGTGGTGATGATGTTTTACTAGAACTCTGTCTGTCGTCATGTTCTGAAGATCCTGCCGGGTACACTCAACCAACCGATAAAAGCGAAACATTAAATTGTTCGCATCTTTTGCGAGATGAAGTTAAGGGCAATAAGCAGCGAAAAAAAAAGAACACAGAGACAACATTCTCATTATCGAGCAGCACAAAATGGACGCGAATGGTGGAAGAGTTATGCGCCGAGAACGAAGAGACGAAGGAAATTATTACCAAAAAATGCAAATACCACACCAAAAAAAAAAAAACGATCCTCTCGAAGCGGCACGGTGAAGACGATGACGACAGCGACAAACGTCTCTCGGAACGATGATGATTGCGATGCTGTTAACCGTCATCTTTTCGGAGCAGCGTTAAGAGCCTCCGACAACAAGTCTGGTGACTGGTTTTATGAATGTTTTTAATTTAGATAAGCAATACGATCGTTCCGTCCCTCCCAAGCCCCCAGAATGATACTGGAGGGGGAGGGGACGCCCCCGTACGGCATGTGTGCGTTCCGTCCCTTGTGGTTTTCCGCTTCTTGTTACCCCCGGAACGGCAAGGAATTCATGCACTGCGCGAATGCGTCTTTCCACACACCGAAATGTTATCTTTTCCACTCAATTATGCCACAGAGTTCGGTTCTGTTATGCTGTTATGGGCCGTCGGACCATTTTTGGCATGCAAAAAACAAAAAAAAAAGACACACCGAACCGGTCACAGCAGAACGGCAGCGCGATCTGTGTGCAAACTGGTTCCCCTGCCCGTACGAGCGCCAAAGGACGTTTCGTGACATGCTGCAAAAGCCTCTGGAGAAGGTTCATATGCTGCAGCTCCCGTATCGAGCCAGAGTTGCAGATGGAGTGTCATTGATGATAAACAGACATGGTTTGTGTGTGCGTTGTGTTTTTTTTTATTTTGCTTTCCTCTGTGTGCAAAAGGTGAAACATATGGCCCCAGCATACATGGTCCATGTCTTGGGTACGCTTATCATGTTTTCATCTGCTTGGAATGGTTCTCGTTTTGGGGGATGTTGTTGCATAATGAACCGTCGGGGTGAAATGTTTTGGCTACCGTGAAGTTTTCTCGAAGTTGCAATAAATTGGCAATGCTGTTCAGGACATATTGCCCATTTCAGTGAGCCCCTTGCCTTATTTCACGTGGTGCACATATTTTTAGTACCAGTAGTGTAGTTTTGCGGAAATGAATACTCCTTAAATATTTTTTGTTCAAAAATCTTTAAACTTCTTATATTACTGTGGTACGGAGAAGTCTGATCAATTGGCAATGTTTCAACCATTATTGAACTCTGTTGCAGTTGAATTAGAATAAGACGAGATCGATCTGCAATTCTTTCCACTTTCTAGAACTTTAATGCGTTAGAATCATTTTTTTTCAGATATTCGTTTTACTAACAATTGACTACTTTAGAAATTGAGAATGTCTTTAATATCGTCAATTTGTTTGTCAGCACGAGTAGTCGATAGTAAATAGATTTCAGATTTGCATCGACAAATTATAATTT
This sequence comes from Anopheles moucheti, assembly GCF_943734755.1. NCBI lineage: Eukaryota > Metazoa > Arthropoda > Insecta > Diptera > Culicidae > Anopheles > Anopheles moucheti. The sequence continues at coordinate 80,222,667 of NC_069140.1, forward strand.
TAGCTTGAACATAATTCAGAAATGGCTAAAACTTGGTAGATTGACCTCAAAACTCCTTTCAGAAAGAATGAAAAATGTCGGATCTACGCCAACATATTCTAGTATAGCCTAAACATAAAGCAGAAATGGTGAAATTTGTATGAAATGAACTCGAAAATCCTTAAAGAAAGAGGGATTGATTCCAGATCTATTACACAAAACTCTAGTTTAGCCGGAACATTATCCAGAAATGGCTAAGACTTTGCCAGAAATGATGAAGTTGGAAATTTTGCCAGAAAGTAAGAATTATTCCAGATCTACCTGCACAAATCTTAGTTCAACTTGGAGACATAATCCAGAAATGCGTAAACTTTGCCAATAATCCAGAAATGCCTAAAACTCAAACTCCTTTGAGGAAAAATGAAAAATCCTCAACAAATTCTAGTTTAGCCTGAACATAAAGTGGAAATGGTTAAATTTTTACCAAATGAATTCGAAAATCCTTAAAGAAAGAGGGATTGATTCCAGATCTATTAAGCAAAATTCTAGTTTAGCTTGAGCATTATCCAGAAATGGCTAAGACTTTGCCAGAAATGATGAAGTTGGAAATTTTGCCAGAAAGTAAGTTTTATTCCATATCTACCTGCACAAATCCTAGTTCAACTTGGAGACATAATCCAGAAATGCCTAAAACTTTGCCAATTAAACTCATAAAAACCCCATATGATAATGAGAAAGATTCCATATTTACTTCGACGGGTTCCAGTTTAGCTTGAACATAATCCAGAAATGGCTTAAAACTTTGCCAATTAAACCCCAAAAAACCATTATAGAAAGAGAGAAAAAATCCACGTCAACATTAAAAAAGTCGAATTAAACTCCAGCGAAAATCCAGAAATTGTTCAAATATTGCCATTAGCACTCGGAACCCCTGTAACGATTTTGTACAGTCGCAAAATAAACTATAGAGCCGAAAACCAAACAAAAAACAGAAGGCTATCAATCAGAAAAGCCACAATAATAAGCACCTAAGCATCAACTCGCATCTATCTGCATTATCGATCATACCGATAAGATCGATTTGATTAAACGCGCGTCCCAGTGTAATGTGAACCATCTTGGTTTGTTTTTTTTTTGGTTTGGTTTGTTGCTTCCGACATAAGTTATGCACCAAATAAACCGTGCCGAAAATGGAAGGGTTGCCCTGTTTTAATTTAAACGCAATCGGGTAACGCATCGGGCGGCCCTCGAAAAAAAAGAGGGCTAAAACTGATGAAGAGATCTTCAAATATTATTCATGTCCTTGTAAAACCATTCAAACGATCCATTAACCGATCGTACGGTCAGTCAATTTAATCCTTTTTTTTATACTTGTTTTGCTTCACTGCCTCGTTCTCGGTGCGGTGGTTCGGTGGCGAAAGGAGCTTCGTCATGCGGTGGTATCCTCGATCGCTGCTAGCGCTGATGTCCTACGCCCCAAAACGCAGGAACCGGTTCGTAGTGATCGTACCATGTTTAGGGCCTTATCGAGCGTTGAAATCTTTCGTAATTAGGAAAAGACGAAAAATGATGCCTTGAATCGGTGGTGTGACGGCGGACGGTGGTTGAAAACGAGCTTTTTTTTCGAAAAAGGATAGGTTAAGGATGAAGAGTAGAGCGAAAGAGCGGTGGAGAGAGAGAGAGGGAGAGAAAGAGGATGAAAAGTAAATAAACAAATAAGGCCAATGGAAAAATCTTCCTCAATCTAACCGGGAAAGGATTTTTCGTCTTTCTTTTTTTGCTCGGTCGAAATCCACTCCAAGATCATTTAACGTTTGAAGGAGGAGGTAAAAAAAAGGCACATGAAATCAAATACGTTCAAGCAGGGCTGACGCAGGAAGCGATAGCTCGGGTTGAGTTTTGTGTCTGTGTGTGTGTGTGTGTGTGTGAGACGAAGCAAAAAAAAAACACCAAGAAAAAACGAAATAAAATATTGAGTAAAATAATATTAGGGGTCGGTAATGTGAAATCTCGTCTCAGCAGAAGACCCACGAAATGGGTAAAAGGGTCTCCGGGACAGTTTACCGTAGGATCGTTCCAACTCGTATACTCTTTATCCTCGTCACGTTCGGTAATCGGAGATGGATGGATAATGAATTGTGTGGAAGCGTAAGGCCGAGATCCGTAAGGTCTTTGGTTGAGGACACTGAACAAAAAAAAACAACTCAAAAGAAAACAGGAGTTGACGGAGCCGTTGAAGGAGGTTGAAAAGTGAGGAGGAGGAGGAAAAAAAAACCCAACCCCCGAAAGGACCCTGAACAGGTCCTCGAGATCACTCGATAGATGGGGTTTAGTTGTTTTTTTTTCTCCTCCTCCTCGTGTGTGTACAGAAGGAGCCAACGAATGGTTCCGCTTCGAAACACTTGACGTGCGTTGCAGGGATTTCGGTGATTTAAATGGGAACCCACGACGCAAACGGGAAGGCCAGTAAGGATTGAAAGCAAACGCGGTGCGTTAAGATGCGAAGGAGAGACAGAAAAACAAAAGTAGAAAAATAGACACTGCGTTAGGATGTGAGGTTGGTTTGTCCCTTGCGATCACCCGGTACTGTGGTAAGTGCTTTGGACTTTGGAGCTGCTGGTCCGTGACGTACCCATATAGATGCACTTGCAACCCCAGGGTTCGTGTTCGTCGCTTTGGTACCGCGTATTTGTACTCGTTTCTTTAGCGATTATTTACGACATCACGCATCACCCGGCAGACAAGTGGTCGCAAACGTTCGGAGGATCGTTTTTCCTATGCAGGGGGGGGGATATATTTTCTTACAGCAGCGTTACATTCTTCCTAATCTCTGAAGGAAGCTGCGGAAATTTATTACAGTAGGCCGTTTGGTGTTTTTTTACCGTGTTACTGTTACAATGCACCATGAAATGACTGTTGCTTGTTTGTTGAAATTATCGCTCGGCTTGGCTGGCGGGAATCATATGTTTCGTTTCATATTTAGCAATAAATTTGTTAAATGTGACTGTTGGCTTAGGAACGAAGCGACTATCATCACGAGCGAGAGGATTTTATGTGCTTAAGGTATGATTTACATATGTAAACGAAAACTTCATTGGTGGTAAGGTGTATTATCGGGTTTTTGGTAAAGTTTTTTTTGTGAATAGGATGGATTAAAATCAAACATGATTTATGGACAGTTTCCGAGATCAACAGTGTTTGCAATATGACAGCTTATGAAGTTTATAGCACTAAATTCAAGCTAATTAATAAAAAAACCCTTAATTTGCCTTCAATTTAATTACTTACAAAATGTTTCTTGATGCTTTCCTTCAAAATTTTGTCCAAAATGTTAAATATAATATAAAAGCGAAGTTGACTCTACAACGTGGGAGTATAAACATTATGACATCAGGATCATCAGGATTATCATGCGACATACTCGAAAATTAGATACACTATAATTAGATATCTTACTACATGTGGAGCGGCCCGGTGGCATTATGGTAGCGGCACTGGTCTTCACACGAACGGACCGGACCAAAATCTCATCCGGACCCAATTCCTCGTAGCAAGGATTGACTATCCGGCTAAATGGGTAGAATAAGGTCTAGTAAGCCATAAATAAAAGGCAGGCATATGATCTAGTAGGTCGTTATGCCAAGAAGAGAGATAGAGAGAGAGATTAGATGGGTATAGTTTGTATGAATTTCTGTATTAAATTAATAATGTAACAACAAGAAAATTTATATTATTTAAGACCTATAGGTATGTATTTTTACTAAAAGTTGCGAACATAATATGCCTATTTTAAAAAGGTTTTATTTACTGTTAATCAGTCAATCCACAGCATATTGAGAGTTTCTACATAAACTGACAATTATACAAGGCTTTTGAGATGCATTGGTAAAACTGAATCCTTTTGAGGGTTTTATAGGAAGATTCAGTTAAAGTAACTTGGAGAGTTTAGACAAGTCCGATCTGCTCTCTGATCTGATCGCTTTTGAAGATGTAATGCATTTTATTTCTATATAGGCTGTCTGTTGGACATCGAATCGTCGGATCTATTCCGCTATTACCCTTTTCTAGCTTATTTGTTAAGTTGAAGTGGAATATGTAGAGGTAGATCTCAAATAATAATTTCGAACGCTGTCAAGATTTCCAAGGATTTCGAGTTCAGACGTCACAGTTAGCACCATTTCTTGATTCTTTTCAAGTTGAATTCGAATATGTAAAGGGTTCGACGGTTTGGGCAGTCCAGTGATATATTGGTAGCAGTCTTCACCGTTTTCAAATTCTCACATCACATTCCCCAGATCTTTAATCAAAAACTGAACTATATGGTCTTTAAATTTTCACAACTCACAATTAAACATACATTTTAAAATTTGGTTGAATAGTTATATGACAAAATGCTGTTGAAAATAAAATGATACCGAATATCACAACTAAGTATTTTTAATTACACGAAGTTGCTGGTATATATAGACTTACTTTAGCACTCTACACAGTACCTCGCACGGCAGGTCGGTATAAAGATCAGCCAGGAAAAGGGTAATACAACCAAATTTGTAGATAATCTACCGGTTTTCTGACCGTCTCTCGCCAACCTTCCGAGACGCCCACGTGCAAGCTGTACGTTAACGTGTGTTGCCTTTACTGCCCCATCCAACACGTTGGTCCACAACGTTGGACGACCACTCTCGATTCGATCCAACCGTAGCCAGCCGTACGCGTTGATTAACACCGCTGAAATGATCATATTAATTACTGGACCTGTTCGAGTGCGCAATCCACCCAATCGGCTAGCTCAGCCGGTTTGCGCCTTAAAGTCACGATCGCGGAAGCCTTTTGCGCCGTCGCTCCGGTGCGAACTCGATTGTAGATAAGTCACTCATGGAACAGGTCCATGATTGCTGCTGGCTCGTGAGGTTCATACGAGGTGTGTGTGTTTGGTTTTTTTGTTTGTAAATTCATCAAAGCCCTCCAAGTTCCGCTTCTCCTCAACATCCTAAAGTCGCGGTTCGTAATGTGTGTGGGGTTCGCTTGATGTTTGCTTACGGTTGTACTAGGGTTAGACTAACGGTTTTCGGGGTATGATCAAGAGATTTGGAAGGTTGACAGCGATCACATCTGTTCTGAGCACTTATAACGCAGACGTTTAATGAATTGCTCGTTTGAATCGAGCACTTTTCTGGGCAAACTTCCAGCTATGCTTCATTGCTGCAGTATGGGACGTAGCATTAATACTTTAGACATATAATGGGTAGGGTCAGTGTATAGAAAACCGCATCTACCTTCAATCAAATTACACTGTTCTGCAAAAACTTACCTCAGCAGTGGGCGAATCGTGCAGCTGGGACAAAACATAGACTCGCTTTTTTGCGGACATAGTCGCCGGTCATACGTTCCAGCCAGCCAAAGCTTTTCGTATGGGAACAGCAAGTCTTGCAGCTGCGCAGTTGAGCCTATAATTTTGCAGCCATGTTTTCCCTTTCGTTCGGCCACAATACGGGTATCCCCGGTGTAGTGTCTAATTTGATGGATCTAGGATTTTTTCTTCGTCGATCGGATAAATAATCAAACATCCAGGAAAAAAGGGCTGCGCTTGTTCTAATGTAGGAGATCACAAAGCGTTGACTCCGAGCTCAGTGGGATAGGAATTATGTTGGCGTCTTGGGAATAGAATTTCTGGTTTTTGCCATACCGGTCGTCGCCGTCGTTATGCATACACACCGTTGTCCAGCTGTCCAGCACCCTGGCGGGATCCTAGCAATCCCCGTGAGCTCTCCTGTAGCGCTTTGCGCTTGTAACATCGGTTCGTGGTACAAGACGCAAATCAAGCTTACAAAGATTGTGCCTCGATTGAATCGATGAAGGCGCACCGCTTGAATGCACTTCTGCGGTAACTGCTGCAACAGACAGCCGTCGCCCGGACACACCAGTCGTTACGGGCTCCGCAGTGCATTGGGCTATTTCCTGCCATACATGCAACATGCACTCCCGGTGGTGGTGCCATTACGTACGGTAAAAAGCGAAAGTGTAACTGCATGTGCGTTTTAGGTTCAGCAATTTATGGGCCAACGTTTATTTATAACGCCCGTTTTGCCACGCACCGCACATATTGGCACGGCTGGAATCGTTAATGGTTTTCCTGTTTCGTGTCACCGAATGGGTTAAACGTAGGGTTTTTGGTTTTTTTTCTTCTATTTTTATAAGGTTTTAGGTGTGTTTCCTGCATAATCGCATAGCATAGCATGATCCATGAACGATCGTATTATTTTACATATTTTTTTTTATAATGGAAGGCGAGCTTTACCGGGGGAATTTAAACTGAACGTTTGCAATATATTCATACCATTAATCACCGATTACAAAACCATTTTAACTCAGGAATGCATTAACTAATGCTGGTAGAGTTGAACTATAACAAAATAAACCTTAAATGTTGTATTAAAAGTTAGAACACCACTTAGATGAAGTATAATATTTCATGCTAACTTCGTCAATTATCGAACACTCCAGTTTATTGTGAGTAATACTATTCTTTATTATCTGCATTTATGTGTGTGCGTGTCTTCTATTGTTTCTGTAGGCTCAATGGTCTAGGGGTATGATTTTCGCTTCGGGTGCGAGAGGTCCCGGGTTCAAATCCCGGTTGAGCCCTCGCTATTTTATAGCAAAGGAAGAGAAGCTTTTGTAGAGGTGCCTTTCTTTATTGTGACTGATGTCTTTCGATGCTGGTGTCTGGGTGTGCGTGTGCCTTCTATTGTTTCTGTAGGCTCAATGGTCTAGGGGTATGATTTTCGCTTCGGGTGCGAGAGGTCCCGGGTTCAAATCCCGGTTGAGCCCTCGTTATTTTATAGCAAAGGAAGAGAAGCTTTTGTAGAGGTGCCTTTCTTTATTGTGACTGATGTCATTCGATACTGTTGTCTGGGTTTGTGTGGGTCTTCTATTGTTTCTGAAGGCTCAATGGTCTAGGGGTATGATTCTCGCTTTGGGTGCGAGAGGTCCCGGGTTCAAATCCCGGTTGAGCCCTCGTTATTTTATAGCAAAGTAATAAAAGCTATTGCAGAGGACACTTTTCCTTATTGTGACTGATGTCATTCGGTGCTGTTGTCTGGGTGTGTGTGTGGCTTCTATTGTTTCTGTAGGCTCAATGGTCTAGGGGTATGATTCTCGCTTTGGGTGCGAGAGGTCCCGGGTTCAAATCCCGGTTGAGCCCTCGCTATTTTATAGCAAAGGAAGAGAAGCTTTTGTAGCGGACGCTTTTCCTTATTGTGACTTGTGTTAATCGATGCTGTTGTCTGGGTGTGTGTGGCTTCTATTGTTTCTGTAGGCTCAATGGTCTAGGGGTATGATTTTCGCTTCGGGTGCGAGAGGTCCCGGGTTCAAATCCCGGTTGAGCCCTCGTTATTTTATAGCAAAGGAAGAGAAGCTTTTGTAGAGGTGCCTTTCTTTATTGTGACTGATGTCATTCGATACTGTTGTCTGGGTTTGTGTGGGTCTTCTATTGTTTCTGAAGGCTCAATGGTCTAGGGGTATGATTCTCGCTTTGGGTGCGAGAGGTCCCGGGTTCAAATCCCGGTTGAGCCCTCGTTATTTTATAGCAAAGTAATAAAAGCTATTGCAGAGGACACTTTTCCTTATTGTGACTGATGTCATTCGATGCTGTTGTCTGGGTGTGTGTGTGGCTTCTATTGTTTCTGTAGGCTCAATGGTCTAGGGGTATGATTCTCGCTTTGGGTGCGAGAGGTCCCGGGTTCAAATCCCGGTTGAGCCCTCGCTATTTTATAGCAAAGGAAGAGAAGCTCTTGTAGAGGACGCTTTTCCTTATTGTGACTGGTGTCTTTCGATGCTGTTGTCTGGGTGTGTGTGTGGCTTCTATTGTTTCTGTAGGCTCAATGGTCTAGGGGTATGATTTTTGCTTCGGGTGCGAGAGGTCCCGGGTTCAAATCCCGGTTGAGCCCTCGCTATTTTATAGCAAAGGAAGAGAAGCTATTGCAGAGGACACTTTTCCTTATTGTGACTGGTGTTAATCGATGCTGGTGTCTGGGTGTGTGTGTGCCTTCTATTGTTTCTGTAGGCTCAATGGTCTAGGGGTATGATTTTCGCTTCGGGTGCGAGAGGTCCCGGGTTCAAATCCCGGTTGAGCCCTCGTTATTTTATAGCAAAGGAAGAGAAGCTCTTGTAGAGGACGCTTTTCTTTATTGTGACTGGTGTTAATCGATGCTGGTGTCTGGGTGTGTGTGCCTTCTATTGTTTCTGTAGGCTCAATGGTCTAGGGGTATGATTCTCGCTTCGGGTGCGAGAGGTCCCGGGTTCAAATCCCGGTTGAGCCCTCGTTATTTTATAGCAAAGAAAGAGAAGCTATTGCAGAGGACACTTTTCCTTATTGTGACTGGTGTTAATCGATGCTGGTGTCTGGGTGTGTGTGTGCCTTCTATTGTTTCTGTAGGCTCAATGGTCTAGGGGTATGATTCTCGCTTTGGGTGCGAGAGGTCCCGGGTTCAAATCCCGGTTGAGCCCTCGTTATTTTATAGCAAAGGAAGAGAAGCTCTTGCAGAGGACACCTTTCCTTATTGTGGCTGGTGTCTTTAGATGCTGGTGTCTAGGTTTGTGTGTGGTTTCTATTGTTTCTGTAGGCTCAATGGTCTAGGGGTATGATTCTCGCTTTGGGTGCGAGAGGTCCCGGGTTCAAATCCCGGTTGAGCCCTCGCTATTTTATAGCAAAGGAAGAGAAGCTTTTGTAGAGGACACTTTTCCTTATTGTGACTGGTGTTAATCGATGCTGTTGTCTGGGTGTGTGTGGCTTCTATTGTTTCTGTAGGCTCAATGGTCTAGGGGTATGATTCTCGCTTCGGGTGCGAGAGGTCCCGGGTTCAAATCCCGGTTGAGCCCTCGCTATTTTATAGCAAAGGAAGAGAAGCTCTTGTAGAGGACGCTTTTCCTTATTGTGACTTGTGTTAATCGATGCTGGTGTCTGCGTGTGTGTGTGGCTTCTATTGTTTCTGTAGGCTCAATGGTCTAGGGGTATGATACTCGCTTCGGGTGCGAGAGGTCCCGGGTTCAAATCCCGATTGAGCCCTCGTTATTTTATAGCAAAGGAAGAGAAGCTCTTGTAAAGGACGCTTTTCTTTATTGTGACTGGTGTTAATCGATGCTGGTGTCTGGGTGTGTGTGTGCCTTCTATTGTTTCTGTGGGCTCAATGGTGTAGGGGTATGATTCTCGCTTCGGGTGCGAGAGGTCCCGGGTTCAAATCCCGGTTGAGCCCTCGTTATTTTATAGCAAAGGAAGAGAAGCTCTTGTAGACGACGCTTTTCCTTATTGTGACTGGTGTCATTCGATATTGGTGTCTGGGTGTGTGTGTGCCTTCTATTGTTTCTGTAGGCTCAATGGTCTAGGGGTATGATTCTCGCTTTGGGTGCGAGAGGTCCCGGGTTCAAATCCCGGTTGAGCCCTCGCTATTTTATAGCAAAGGAAGAGAAGCTTTTGTAGAGGTGCCTTTCTTTATTGTGACTGATGTCATTCGATACTGTTGTCTGGGTTTGTGTGTGTCTTCTATTGTTTCTGTAGGCTCAATGGTCTAGGGGTATGATTCTCGCTTTGGGTGCGAGAGGTCCCGGGTTCAAATCCCGGTTGAGCCCTCGCTATTTTATAGCAAAGGAAGAGTAGCTCTTGTAGAGGACGCTTTTCTTTATTGTGACTGATGTCTTTCGATGCTGGTGTCTGGGTGTGTGTGTGGCTTCTATTGTTTCTGTAGGCTCAATGGTCTAGGGGTATGATTCTCGCTTTGGGTGCGAGAGGTCCCGGGTTCAAATCCCGGTTGAGCCCTCGCTATTTTATAGCAAAGGAAGAGAAGCTTTTGTAGAGGTGCCTTTCTTTATTGTGACTGATGTCATTCGATACTGCTGTCTGGGTTTGTGTGTGTCTTCTATTGTTTCTGTAGGCTCAATGGTCTAGGGGTATGATTCTCGCTTTGGGTGCGAGAGGTCCCGGGTTCAAATCCCAGTTGAGCCCTCGTTATTTTATAGCTAAGTAATAAAAGCTATTGCAGAGGACACTTTTCCTTATTGTGCCTGGTGTTAATCGATGCTGTTGTCTGGGTGTGTGTGTGGCTTCTATTGTTTCTGTAGGCTCAATGGTCTAGGGGTATGATTCTCGCTTTGGGTGCGAGAGGTCCCGGGTTCAAATCCCGGTTGAGCCCTCGCTATTTTATAGCAAAGGAAGAGAAGCTTTTGTAGCGGACGCTTTTCTTTATTGTGACTGGTGTTAATCGATGCTGGTGTCTGGGTGTGTGTGTGTCTTCTATTGTTTCTGTAGGCTCAATGGTCTAGGGGTATGATTTTCGCTTCGGGTGCGAGAGGTCCCGGGTTCAAATCCCGGTTGAGCCCTCGTTATTTTATAGCAAAGTAATAAAAGCTATTGCAGAGGACACTTTTCCTTATTGTGACTGATGTCATTCGATACTGTTGTCTGGGTTTGTGTGGATCTTCTATTGTTTCTGAAGGCTCAATGGTCTAGGGGTATGATTCTCGCTTTGGGTGCGAGAGGTCCCGGGTTCAAATCCCGGTTGAGCCCTCGTTATTTTATAGCAAAGGAAGAGAAGCTCTTGTAGAGGACGCTTTTCCTTATTGTGACTGGTGTTAATCGATGCTGGTGTCTGGGTGTGTGTGTGTGTGTGGCTTCTATTGTTTCTGTAGGCTCAATCGTCTCCTGTCTCCTGTCGGTCCTGTCGGTCCTGTCGTGTGAAGACCGACACCGTGATCACCCGATGTTTTGTAATAGTATTTGCAAAACTGATAATACTTCTGTATGAATATGGGACAGTTTGTTTGAATATTTGCTGTTCATACGTCAAAATTAACTTCTTGAGAACAGACCACGATTCCTAGTGGAAAAGTGCTTGTGGATTTTCCAGTTCTCGATGTCAGCAACGTAAATCGACACACGGAACTGTCGTAGAGTGTTTTGTTAAAAAAATCCATCGTTCTATCCATCGTTCTTCTTTGCGGTTATCTTCGCTTTGTGGGGGTCTTTTCTGCCGATCGGGCGGCAAATATGTCCCTCCATGAGCTGTCAACGTGGTCTTCCGTTTGAGTCCGTCATTCATGAAAACAAGCCGTTGAAGAACGCGTCTCGTTTGTCGCATTTATGTGTTCAACGTTTTTTTTTTGCTCACTCACATCGTCGCTTCAAAATGGCTCGGAATCGTTTTGTGACGCGGCAGGAGAGCGTTGTATTTATTTTCCATCTTGCTTCTTTGAAAGGTTTTGATGATGGCCGGTTTGCTTGCACGGTTTGCTGCTTGCTTTTTCTGCTGTGTGCGAGAACGCTAAAGAATGTGTATTTATGGGTTGGGTAAAGCTGTTCTCCTGAAAATAAACATACGATGAAGAGAGTTCCTAACGAGTTCCGCCTTTGCCAACGTAGACTGTTAATGCCAGGGACTGTTTGGAAGGTTCTGTTTGAGCAAATGGTTCTTTAAAGTGTCGTCGGAAAATATTACCCCCAATGTACGGGAGTTTAGATGAGCAGTGTCTTGTGTGGTAATGTTCATTAGAATAAAAAAGGAAAACATTTTAAATATTGTTAATATTTTCTTTCACTTTTATGCACTTTTCGGTACGTGTTCTCTCAGTGTGCTTGCTTTGTTTCCTGTTTGTTCCAAGGGTTTTCATAAATCGGTGATGTTTCCTGTCCTTTTTTACAATATTACGCTTATATGATCTGGGAGATGCCCCTTTATTCTTGCTGTTTTTGTAAGTCTTTTAGAACCCAAAATTTGAAAGTCGTACTTTCAGTTTAAAACAATCTGAAAACTCCGAACAGGTTGTGAAGAAAAATTATGCCACAGAATGCATCCGCAGACGAACGATCTCGTGTATCCCCGAGGAGTCGGTACGGCGAGAAAGGAATGCATAAATAATTATGATTAATCAAGGCTTGCGGAATGGTTGCAGCAAACAACAAAGGAGCCTAACCATCATGTTGGTCACGAAAGGGTCTTCCATCACGAACCGCGCCGTGGCCGAACAACAAAATAAAGCAAAATGCACACATCCTGTTGTCGAATGATTGTACCCAATGAATGATCGTCTTTTCGTCTCCCGGTGTCTTTTTGGCTGTAAAAGAGTTATTGGAACTTTAAAAACAAACAAGCAAAACAGCAACTTCCTAACCATGGCTGATATCTTTGTCATGTTAATAACTTTAAGAAACAGTCAATGTAAATCAAATAACGTTTTGAGCGAAGGTTTCCAAATAAAACCGAACCGAACATCTCGCTGATCCGATCTTCAATTGACGAATTAATCAAGCGTATAACCCGCGTGCAGATGAATATAACATCGCTGGATGAATGATTGCACCGGCGTCGGAAGGGTGTGCACTTGGGAACTGCCTGCAGAGATGCGACACTAAACCTCTGACGTTGTACGACAGACGGCTGGTGTTAAATAAAGATCAATTTATTTTAAATTCGTACCACCACCACGATCATGGTTACGCTTTTGCAAGGCAGCAGTGTGCTGCATCGCGGTTTACCCGCGGTTCTTTGGAACACAGTTTGGAGTAAAAGTTCTGCCATGCGTTGGGACCTTAAGCTACTACCCAACAGATACACCCGCGTCTCCGCGGTTCTTACACGATTCGACAACCCGCAATGGGTCACATGAACGATCTGCGTTCTGGTCGTTTGAGGTAATCAAAGCCAAACCACCGAACCGGGTGATCCACATTCGTTCGACGGTTTACGTTGGGTATGGTTTCCCCCGGGGGGTTGGGAAAGACACACATTGAATGACTAAATTAGCCCATCAGGTCCCAAAGATCGTGGTTTATTCGTTTGCTTCTTCGGACCAATTTAGACTAATTTAAAAATATGAAACAATAATAGCGCTAACTGTCTGTGGCTATTCGATCTGTTTCGCTGCTTGCCATTTTGTTTTTGTTTTATCGTGGGTTTCGCTCTCGGGTGTCTCTTGGGAAGATCGTCCCCGCTCTTGCGGCTGGTGACAATGTTCGAATAACAGATCGTGTGGACCATTTTATCGTGAGCTTGTACGCTATGGATTTTAATTATCCACAATTAGGCTGTCGCCTGGCGTTTAGATTGGCTTTTTTCTTCTTTATATTTCTTTGTCGTGTGACGGGAGAACAGCTTTACGCTTCATTAGCATTTAGGTATTCTTGCTTTCGGATGCTTCATAATTGATTTTTCGATTGTTCTGAAGGTGTTTAAGCGGTTCTGGTCATAAGTTGGTAATGCTAAACTTATATATTCTGAGTAAAATGATAAAAAATTAACCTACCTATAAGACTACGTAAACAAGATGTTGAGATCTCTAAACGTTTTATTCATTTATTTATTCTCTTCAAAGCTGAAAGTGATAGGAAAGTGATTCGATTTTCACCAAACGTCGAATGTTGTCTAGATGACGGAGTCTAGAGTCTGAGTTTGACTGTCAAATTAAAAAACACTGTTCCAATAATTGTTCTAAAACAGGCTTTTTCGAGTAGAACCACCTCTGGAACTCTCTCAGAAATCAAGAGTCTTAGATCTCCAATTAGACTCTTTAAAAAATACATACACCTTTAGCTAAATAGACAATCCTTGCAGAGGCTACAGTCAGTATAGCTCCTCTTGCCATTCTAGCTGATACTGTGTGTCGCACCATGGACAGTAATACGCTTCAGATATCCGGTAAACGGACAACTGAAAGAATACCAACACCTTATACATATGCGAACGGCATCTCATAGTCAACGGCACGGTTGTAACTTGTCTGCGAGGTAGAATTGGAGATGAACATCCCCATTCATGCATCACACAGTTTGGAGGATGACCGTCAGAGATCAGGGGAGGTACGGCCAATGAATATGCTGAATACGTGAGGCGACAAACATATCGCGTCACATCAAACGAAACTGTGGCTGTGTTTTACAGCTACGGTCTAATCCCTCCCGACCGGATCTGCGTTCCGTCTGGAAAGGTGTTGAATTAATTCTAAACGACCACAGCCGTCCGAGAGGGACAAGATGCTGGCGCTGAATGTATAAGTGATAATTTACAAACTGTATGTTTTACTGTTAATGTTTGTGCCGCCGGTTTGTGGTGATCGTACAAAACAAAACAAACATGGTCGCGTAGCATATGCAGCACGGCGTTAAGAACCATCGCTCCTCTTTTCTTCATATTTCACTATCTCACTATACGTTGAAAAGACTCGCGCGTCAAATGAATAATGGTCCGCCTAAAGAGCCTGCCCGACGACACGAATTTACGTTGCTGTTGAAAGTTGAGGTTGGAAAACAAATGGCTGCCCCGAAGAAACAAAACCCCAATCGCCGGATGATCATCGGTCTCAACTGTCAAAGTTCGACGCACGTGGACGTGCCGGGCATCAGATGTCAAAAAAATCGGACAAAAAATAGGTCCAGGTTGCGTGTGTGTAATTTCGGGGACGGGGACCTAGGGCACGGGAAGGGACTGCGCGGGACTGACCTCGAACGTTAGATTTGGGTGTCATACGCGTGGCAGCCTCGTGCGCGCACTACCTCCGCAGCGGTCCGGGGGCCTTGCTCCGGTATCTGGTTGATTCGACACACCGATCCGCCATCGGTTCCTGCGGGTGTTCGAAATGGTTCGTGGCTGGTGTTTGGGTATTGGAGAGCCTCCAGTGTTTGGACAAGTTTACGGTTGTTTCGTTTCTTCGTTTATTTTTTGCGCAAAAAAACTTGTTCAAACATTACCCAAACGTCGCCGAACGATGCGATCGGTCGGATCGAGTTTGGTTAGGCTCAGGGTCTTCTGCACAGGGGGAAGATTAAGCGAAGAAAAGCAAGAAGCACGAACAGAAGAATGAAAAAAAAAACACACTCCATCCCACAGCACCACGGAGATTGTAGGATTCCGGGGACGCAAATTGTGCAAACATTAGGCCGCAACGAATGCATAATATATGTATTGCAGAGTTAATAAACTGCCGTATCGACCGTTCGCATTATCGCATCGGTGCGGCGCTGGGGGCAACAGCAATGGTTTACCGACCCCGTGTCGTCCTCGCACAGGAAGTGCGTCGTCGTCAACAACAATCGCCTATCGACACGGAATGATGCATAGAGCGAGCAGAAACTACGAAAGAAGTTGGTTTTGTTGTTTGCTTAGGTGTTTTTATATATTTAGATTCGTGCGTTTAAGCCCGCAATAACACGTAAGAACTGTGATATTATTTGGCAACGAATGGAAGATAAGCTTGAGTTAGGGGGAAAAATACACACACAGACGCTGGTTTAAGCAAATAAACAGCATGAAGGTTGAAATACGAACTGTTTTTCGAAAAAAAAAAACAGGCTTGTTTGCTGGTGCTGATATGGTCCAAGAAAGGCGTTAAATATATTCTGTAGTTTGGAACTTTGGAAATTTGAAACAAACAATGCATCGAGAGTTCCTTTCTGAGAGCAAAATATGCAAGTTGAAGTTAAATGATTTATCTCTACTTATAGCTGATATAGTGATGATCTATCTTTGGAGCTCTCGATCGATGAGATAACAGATGATAATACCTTGTGGTTTAAAAATATCTTAATCCTAGCTATTGTAAACCTTCAAGCTACCTAATACAACATGAAATCGTTAGATTATCTTAGGAGTTCTGAAGCAAATTGTACTGAATTCTATCTCAACTAAGATTGAAGTGATTGAAGTATTCCGAGGATTTTCAGCACAAACTTCATGTCGACTCTTAAAGAATCAATCAGAATCAGCGGAGCCTGCTGTGTGAGCCAATATTATGAGCCAACTGGAGTTCTGAAGCAATTTACTGAATTCTATCTCAGCTAAGTTTTAAGTGTTTGAAGTAATATTCCGAGGATTTTCGGCATAAACTACATGTCGTCTCTTAAAGAATCAATCAGAATCAGCGGAGCCTGCTGTCTGAGCCAATATTATGCAAGTATAGACTGTTTTGCAAGTATAGACCACATATATGGAACTGGAGTTCTAAAGCAAATATACTGAATTCTATCTCAGCTAAGTTTTAAGCGGTTCAATTAATGTTCTGAGGAATTTCGGCATAAACTACATGTCGTCTCTTAAAGAATCAATCAGAATCAGCGGAGCCTGCTGTCTGAGCCAATATTATGAAAGTATAGACCACATATATGGAACAGGAGTTCTGAAGCAATTACACTGAATTCTATCTCAGCTGAATTTGAAGTGGTTGAAGTAGTATTCGGAGGATTTTCAGCACAAACTACATGTCTACTCTTAAAGAATCGTGACTATTTTAATCGAAGGTATTACTAGATATAGACTTTTTATGTTTCGCAGAAGAAAGCATTGCTGAGGTAGAGTGCGTTGGCTTGTGCATCTATCTGAGCCAATATCTTCACTCTTTGCAAGTATAGACCACATATATGATATAGGAGGACATTCAATATTTGAAACCACTATTAGACGAACAGCTGAGAATTAAAGCTTTTGTTGACGAAGTTGTAATAAATACATCACTCCATCGATCTCTAGTTAGATCATCGATATTGTAGTTCCATCACAGATTTGGCAAGAATTAAGGTTTTTTAAATTCAGGAAATTTTATATATTGTTTAAGAGATCACAAGAATACCTATTTTATAGTCTAGAATACCTAGATACGGAAAAAATTCTTTAAAATTAAAATATCAAGCATGCTTTCCAGACACCTTTGAAGCTGTTTTGATAGGGATTGCAATGCTCACCTTGGCGGAAGCAATGTCCCATTCAAGTAGTACAGTGGGCGAGCGTTACGTACAGCGAGGGTAAGAGAATTTGCACCGTAGCTTCCGCAGCAAAGCAATCCAACATTTCGATTCCCATGCATACAATAAATAAATAATATTTATAACACTCGACAGTCCTCTAGGTCTGGTTTGGTAAGGTGTCTCGCGTCCGTCAATAATTAGAGCGTGACCACAAAAACCGCAGTTGCGGCAGGGGCGCTTGGCTTTCACTTTCACCTCTTTCCCAATTCAGTGAGCATTTCATTTTACACACTGTTTTTTTATGACCTTTTCGTAACGATTTCTCGTTTGCAGATTTGACCTGCCCGCCGCGCCCGGTAGTTTGCAGCAGCATATTTCCATTGTTTTTACATGTTGAACCGGAAGGTTTTTCGCATGGTGGAATGAACCCTCTTCAAATACTGCATTCGTCAGACGAGAAATGCAAAAACGACGATGAACCAAGGCAGTTCATTTGGGGAAAGACCTATGTAAATGCAGGTTGGGTCAGATAGGCGGTAAGTAGTTCTTAAAAATAAACTTATTAGCTGTTCATTTAAAATCGCTCATAAGTAAGCGCTTTTTGCCCGGGCGGTGGTTCATTGTTTAGAAATGGTTTCTTGCATAATGACGAGATAAAATGGCCATCAAGATGTTATTTGAACGCACTTGCATCAAGAGTCAACGTGCGCTCTTGGGTGCACGTCGAGTTTAGATCGACGATAGGCAACCGGGCCCGTCAGGTTTTAAGTTCGTCTCCGTAGTGGACTTTGTTACAGCGCTCACTACACTTTTCCGGCGTGAGATTTAATGAACCATTCGCAGCTTTTCTCGTTTGCATTCGAAACCAAGTGACACACAATGGGTGTTGTGCAATGTGCAACTCGTGTAGCAGCGGTGGTGGTGCGGTCGAGACAGAGAAAAGCTCATGACCATGGTCAAAAGAAAGCTTCAAAGTCGTTGATCATTGGTACGGTACGCAGCTTCACATGGCACCGAGGTGTTAAAAGCAAACAATGGCCGCATTTATCCAAATAGCTCAGCGCGAGGTGCGTTGATTTTCCTTTCGATTCGGTAGCGCTGACCGTGTGGCAGCAGCAGAAGCTTTACCAAACAACGAACCAAAACGCAAAACTACCACGATTCCGATCTGGCGGCATGCCGTTTGCGCACACCAACCACCAGCCACTGTATGAAATAACGCAGAGGAAAAAGGCCATTTGCACGAAAGTCCGCCGCCATTACGTCACAGCAGCAGCAGGATCACGACCGTTACAGCAAAGCGTCCGTGCCCGCACACGTGTCCGCGAGGTAAAGCAGCGAGGTGAAATATTTTACCGAAGCTGGTAATGTAACGTTGTCGGTATGGTGGAAAACATTGCACGGCTTCCAATTGCCTGGCCACTTCTTCCCAGTGCAGTGAGCCAAGCGGCGTGTGTGTGCTTTAACGTGCACACATGTATGGCGTAATCCGTGCACCGTGACGACCCACACACACTCACACACGCGCCCCGCAGTTGTGGTATGGCGGCAACACTGACGGACTGTGGTCAGTCAGTGGAGCTGTGTGGAGTTGCCTTATTTTGTCTGGCTCCTTTGGGGTCATGATTGCGTGCGTGAGATTTCGGTGGAAAACCGGCATGCCGTTACAGGATGGATTCGCTTGATCGGTAGTTATCTCTTTCGCTCGAACCGTAATGTAATTCGTCACGGTTTAAAGGCCCGGTTCGGGGTGGATGAGGTAAGCCAAGATGCCCGTCCATTCCATTCCATTCATCATACGCACATGTCAACATGTTTAATGTCGTCCGCAAAAGGGAAAGGGAAATTAAAGTCGCACGTTTCGGTATGTTTACAATTATTTTTCAAAAATTACTCTGTTCAGTGACATAAGGTTTTGGGAAGCTGTAGAACAAGCTTTTGAAGTTGTCAATGAGTTAAAAGGGAAAAGAATTGTAATTTGAAGTTGAATCTTTCTACACTAGCGTTGGTTCTGACTTATATTCAAGAATTGGAATGAAGCTATTGAACAATTTTAAGTCTGAATCAATCATTAATCTTCAAAGATTCAAAAGTATTGAGATATGTTGAAATCTCCAGAGACTTAAGGATCGTAAATAAATCAGTACTCTTCAGAGACTCTGGAATCTTGAGAAATAGAATTATGTCCGGAAATTGAGGAATCTTTCAGAAGCTCTTTGAAGAAATATTATATTTAATTATCTGAGAGGAATGGCGAGGTATTGTAGAACAAGCTTCTGAAATTGTTAATAAGTTAAAAGGAAAAAGAATTGTAATCTGATGTCAAACGTAGAAATCAAGTTTGGAATTTGCTGAATCTTTTTATACTAGCGTTGGTTTCAACTTATATCCAAGAATTGGAAAGAAGCTATTGAACAATTTAGAGTCTGAATCAATCATTAATCTTAAGAGATTCAAAAATATTAGGATATCTTGAAATCTCCAGAGACTTAAGGATCGTAAATAAATCAGTACTCTTCAGAGACTCTGGAATCTTGAGAAATAGAATTATGTCCGGAAATTGAGGAATCTTTCAGAAGCTCTTTGAAGAATTATTATATTTAATTATCTGAGAGGAATGGCGAGGTATTGTAGAACAAGCTTCTGAAGTTGTTAATAAGTTAAAAGGAAAAAGAATTGTAATCTGATGTCAAACGTAGAAATCAAGTTTGGAATTAGTTGAATCTTTTTATTCTAGCCTTGGATCCGACTTATATCCACGAATTGGAATGAAGCTATCGAACAATTTAGAGTCTGAATCAATCATTAATCTTCAGAGATTCAAAAATATTGAGATATCTTGAGATCTCCAGAGATTTAAGGATCGTAAACAAATCAGTACTCTTCAGAGACTCCGAAATCTTCAGAAATAGATTTATGTCCGGAAATTGAGGAATCTTTCAGAAGCTCTTTGAAGAATTCTTATATTTAATTATCTGAGAGGAATGACGTCTCTCTTATGTCAGATGATTTCAACTCGTGATTCGAATGACTCTTCGCTGAAGAATAGTATGAATGGCTCTCCTAGTACAAACTTCACCTGTTGTTAGAGATATATGCGTAAATGAAATATTCTATTCCTCTGGTCGTCTATCATTTTGATTTCTCTTTAAATTACACCACAATCCATTTTTTTGCGTTTTATTACATTGAAGCAACTTCCATTTTCCCATAAATGAGAGCTAATTAAGTGGAAGCTCCGTTTTGGACATCCCCATCAAGTTGAACATCCTATACCATCTTGATG
This sequence comes from Anopheles moucheti, assembly GCF_943734755.1. Classification (NCBI taxonomy): domain Eukaryota; kingdom Metazoa; phylum Arthropoda; class Insecta; order Diptera; family Culicidae; genus Anopheles; species Anopheles moucheti. Next base: position 80,242,655 of record NC_069140.1, read on the forward strand.
GCGGGGGTATACGCGTGATGAATAATGCCTCAATTAACCAATCAATCAAAATTCATGTTGTGACGATGACTCCACACCGCTGCCAGGTTCGCTAGCACATCATCACGACACGGGTGCTTAAATTACGTTCCATTCATATACACGAACGCTGAGTGGGATTTTTCGGGATGTTTGCTCACCTTCTTGCACGACACACTACACCGATGAGTCATGGAGGATTACTTGTTCTATTGCAAGGTGCTTTTTGAGTTGCGTTTGCTGACTCGAAAAGAAAAAAAAATATAATAATAAGATTTGTTCCACCGTGCTGAGTGTGTTCCACCATTCGAGTCGAGTTGGGGTGTCTATAATTAAGCAGTAGTGAATTGCAACATGCTGTTTAGCTACCGATCGTTGTAATTGCAAAAGAAAATTTACCTCCAAAAAAGCACGAAAAAAAAATCGTAAAGCGAAAGTCAGACGTACGGCAGGAAACTGTGTTCCAACTGTAAATGCGTTGGAGTTTTGAAAGGGCCGCACGGTGGAAACACAAATCGCAAAAACGGCACGCTGCCGTAAAATTGTGTTGCCGATGTGGCTGTTGTTATGAAATCGGCTTAGTAAACAACGATCGACGGTGTGATTGTAACGGTTTGCTTTGGAATGGACGCTTTAGAACACGTATTATAACAAGGAAGTGCTCGACAAACTGATTACAACCAGTGGTTTATGGTGGTGCAGTACGGCTGATAAGAATTATCGCTCTTATGCAGTTGTCACAGTTGAATTAATATTTTAATGTGGTTCCTTATTCGATAACACTTTTATATATTTCTGTAACAAATTAAACTATAATAAATGTGCAATTTAAGCATTAATCTTGCTGTATGGTTTGCGGACCATGTACGGTAGACACGTCACGGTGTAAAGGAATATTAGCCGTCTTTACAACACTTATTGAAATTAGTTGCAATTCCAACATAAAGTCTAACTATAACTAGAGCAGCTACATATGACATAAAAGATCGCACTCATTGAGTAGCACCTTTATATTGACCAATCTCTAAATACCCCGTTTAACCCCTCATTACTTGTAATTATTCACCATGACTCACTTTAGTTATAACTTACTATAATTTAAATTTACTGGTCCGACTCCAAAGCTTGAAGTTTTGAAGTTTCGGATTTCGTCCGTAAATCTTTAACAGCTTCGTTTATATGAGAGACGATCAAAATTTATTACTGGTCTTTTACTCGTTTGCAACAGGAATACAGGGCTGGATCCTCGAAATGCAATCCCTTTTTATTTGCATTGATGGTGGCGCCCTCTCGCGTCATTCGTTCTAAGCTCCGATCCTCTAGATGGGCAGGATGTGTCAAAAACTTTGACAAGTATGCTGCAAAATAGTGAAGTTCTTTAAATGCTGCCATAATTGCAGGTTTTATTCTTCTTGGAAAATCTCCCTTAATGAGACAGTTTCAAAGCTCTTGGACATTTGCATTTGAAATGTTTTCTCCAGTTTAATATTACCAGAGAATATACCTGCCTAGCGTGTTTATCATGACATCCTCATTAAGAATGTCTCCGTAACTTATCAACTGGTCCCATGCTGACTAGACTAGATATTAATTTTCTACTTCTTCATATAAACCAGACTTGGACTTCGGTTTCACTCAATGTTGGTCATTGAGTCATTGGTCAACATTGATCTTTACATTTCGTTTCAAGTATTCATTGGATGGCTGGGCTGTACATTGATCTTGCATGATTCTATTTGTACACAAAATACTCCACTCTCACTCTTCCAACATCTGAACCTTGAGGTAGAAGATCTTGGACGTGTAGCGCTAATATCTAGAATAGATCTGTGTTGAACTCGCGTACCGTTTTCTGCTCTCGCCAGCTACTTGCATTATTCCGTGTTTTATGACCATCTGTATTTACCGTCGAAATGTTTGATCAAAGTCTGCACATGTTCGGGGCGAGTTCGACGGCCTCATCTAGCAGCGGCTTTGTTTGAAAACGTCCCTGAACGGCACGGTCGGCTAACTATTTTTATCTACCGCGTGTACGCGTGCCTGCTTTGCTTATACACGCAACAAGCGACACTAACCACCATCAAATGGTTCAACCCCGGTCGGTACAATCACATCACAAAGAGTTGACGAGCTTTAACACCACCTAGGTCCAGCTAGGTGGCGTATAGGCTTGGGATTTCCGTGATTTCACAGCACCGCGGTTCACGCGTTCGTTTCAGTGGTCCGTGTGTACGGTCTTCACCGGGCGGTACTGAATTGACCTTAACACACTCTTCCGCATTTGTGCCGGCTGCTGGCACTGGGGAGCTGGTGTTGCTGCTGTTGTGGAGTGGGGTTATACCAATATGCCAACCGGTCTCCACCGCAAGGACCGAGGGTAGAACAGACGCCGGCTGGTCGGAATAAATATCGTTCATTATTTATCGCCGCAGCAGTATCATTCCATAAATTTATTCCACACTCAAGCGGATCGGCTGGCTAGGTGACGTAGAACCGTTGGTGGTGTGCGTATCTACGGGGTTGTGCTTGAGAGTATAGTGCATATACGCATGGGAGTCACCGGTTGCTTGAGATCCGCGTTGAAGCATCTGCCTCAACTACTGACCCGACCTGTGCATCCGTTCGCTGTTTTGAGGCAAGATTTTGCTGCTTGTCATCGCCGTACGTACGGTACTGCTCTGGTGCACGTTGTGTTTGAATGGTACGTGGCTCAGTTATGAAGTGCTGAATCGCCCAATAGAAAGGGCGCTTGTGAAGAACCCTCCAGACACCCTCTGGTTTCGAACGAGAACCAGGAAACGAGGCGCACACAACCACGGAAACCTGACGTACCGGCGGACGAGCCGGAGGTGATTACAAAAGCCACAGAACCGGTTCCCCAACCACCGGCAAAGAGGCTGTGCGGCTATCGGTGGAATCGGTTCTCCGGATCCATCCCATCTCGCATCCTCCTTTCTGCCTCCACCGTCCCGTTCAGAAGTTTCGGCAAAGATGAAGATAATTATTTTTCGAAGAAGACCAACAATCGCCCCAGACCGAAACGCGTCGATCGCAAACTCCAAACGAGCGCGGTGTGGCTCGGTTTTTTGGCAGATATGTTTCAGATGCGGTTTGTTTTTTTTTTTGTGTTGCTCCGTTCTTCTGCTCTTCTCGAATTTGGTTTGGCTTGCGGAGTACTATCGCAAAGGACCCCCGGTGCCCAGTCGGGTCCGGCTGTAGCTTTTGGAGAACCCCCGGTTCTCGCGTTGCGGACAAGTTGAAGGTCATATGCTGGTAGAATAGAACATCCCAGAGCATAGAACGAGGGGGCTCTGTATGAGATGAAGCCGGGCAGCAAAGATGCAGGCCCCCACAATTACAGAGCTCGGCTGGGAAGGTGGAACCGATCCAGGTGGAGGGGGGAAGATTCGATTGAATCGATTACGATTATTACGTCGCGCTTGCCACAATGATAAATCGTTCGGAAAAGCTGCAGGCGGGTTTTTTTTTGGCAAAACGGACGTCGCTACGTCGGGCCCATCCGGTTGAAAATTTGCCCAAGAAATCGATTAAAGATCGCTGTAAACCGCAAGAGATGGTTAAAGGAAAATTTGTACCCATAAGAACCGGGTGAGTTTGGCCAATATGCTGCTCATAAGATCAGAATCTGTATTATGGGTGAGGTATCTCCGTACATCTGAAGTTGATACTACCTGTAACTGTTGGGGGAAAAAAAGCTCTAGCATAATTATACACACCAATAGGTGCGAGTCATTTTCCAGCTCTCCAAGCCAGCCCAAGATTACCACATTAGCGGCAAAAAAAAGCAACATTCGCACTCATCAACCGTCCAGGCGTGCTTTACCGTACAAGGCAACCAGAGGTTCGGTCGACGGTGTCGTGACTATTCAATTAGGTGGTGATAAAATGAGGAAATCGCATGTCTGCTGAATGAGTTCCTCATTTCATGGACCACATGGACCGGTAGTGGGGGGATAGAGGGAAGGAGGCCCCCTTCTTAGCCAGAAGCTGTTCTATTCTTGAGGACCGGTTCGTCACCTGGTGGGTTGCTTCACCACGAGATGGGAGGTAATACCTTAGAAAACACCGTCCGCAAAGCCGACCGTCCGCACGAGAGCTGGGGGGTGTAGAGATACGCGCCGTCTAGGCTCCGTTGGCACACCGATCGGACGCGGAGGTTATTCAAGCTGCCATAATGGTGAATGATTTATGGTATCAGAGTTTATTGTTGTACATCCTTGTCTGCTGTGTGTGTGATTTTTTTTTGGTTCTCTCCGTTGTTCAGTTCGCCATTGTACCCGTCAGAAGCGCCGGCGGAAATAAACGTTTAGGTACTTGAAGCGAGATTTTTTTTTTTCTCTCGCGGCTCGCGGTTGTTGGAAACCATGTTCTTCTAATTAGATTCTGCCGAAATAGTTGCCACTACGCTGCTGTTTCCTTTTTTTTTTTTGGTTAGTTTGTTTCGTTTAAGCTTGAACTAGTGCCATTCTAGCCGTTTCGGTGGCAATCATGTAGGCTATTGAAATGTTCTTTTATTACACCTGAATGGTGCTTGCCAATGTTTTTAGCACCCGTATGTTATTTATTTGGCTTTCTTGTAACGTATGGACGAGGATACAACTTTTAAATAAACCTATTAAATTTAAGTGTAATTAAATGGATTTAATACTACAGTGTAATATGAATGTTGCAAAGTTTCGGATTTCGTCCGTAAATTTTTAACAGCCTCGTTTATATGAGCGACGATCAAAATTTATTGTTGGTCTTTTACTCGTTTGCAAGAGGAGTAGGGCTCGATCCTTGAAATGCTACCCCTTTTTATTTGCATTGATGGTGGCGCCCTCTCCCGTCATTTGTTCTAAGCTCCGATCCTCTAGATAGGCAGGTTGTGTTAAAAACTTGGGCAATGAATATACTCAAACATTCTTATGGTTGTGTATATTGATGTTGTATAGAGGATAACATACTTAAACGGTGATATGAACTAGAACTTCATAAACCTGTTGACTCTAGTTGTTACTCTGAAGTTCCTGAGGGTAACACCAGAAAAGATTGAAGAAGTCTGTTATTGTAACGATTCATTTTTAAATAATGCACTTTTAAATTCTAAAACCTAAACTTCGATCGTGAACAAGAGCGCGAGCTATGAAATATCTTGTTATTATACGCATTAAATTTCCATTTGCAGAGGTTGGTTTATACAAAGTCTTCGTATTTATTTTAAAGATGCTAACGAAAACGCTAGAACAGTTAAGAACATTTTTATACTACTTCGTCTGTGATTGTTTGGGTACTAACACTTCAACTTCAGGACCATGGAGTTAAAGTCTTCGTCATTGAGACTAAAAGACCTGGCATTTGTATGACCAGTTGGCCAATAATTAGACATATTGGTCTGATTTACAGTTCAGTTAATAGTATATTTAGACTACTGAACCTGATTTGACTTCAAGTCCTGAATATGAAGGTGGCCACACCTGTGTTACTAAATCGACTTATGACGCCCGCTGGATTAGACCAAACATCACGGGACGAAACTAAGGAAGTCGTGATTTGATGTTATGTACTGAAACTTAATTTAGTATGAAAATGTTAAGTTAATTTGATTGTTGAAGAAATATTCCGTATTCCCTTGGCATAGTGTTCTGGGACACCGATAATCTTTGATTGAATATTAATTTGCTTCTGATAAATGTGAAAATAATTATGACACAAAAATTCTAAACCACTTATGATTTTATATTAATTTATCACCATCGAGCTGTACGGTATCACATATGAAACATAATTCCACCGAAGCCTTCAATTTCAACTGACGGAACCAATTTAGAAATACGAAGCACACGGCATCATTATCTTCAACTATAACCATCACTTTCTTGATCAAACGTTCTGTCGATAGTGAAAACCCACATTAAATATTGTCGTAATTTAAAACAAAAAACGTAATTAGGGATAACATAACAACCAATCCGGTGCCAACGAAACATAAGTCATAATTTTCCTCCAAAGCAAATAAACCAAACATTGTCGACAACCGTTACGTTTTGCCAACACGCGTTTCCCATAAAAACCAAACTCGTTAAAATATGTTTTACACACATTTTACGATTCTACGCTACCCCCCCTCCCAAAGGCTCATTAATTTTTGTCCAAAAATCTCCGATTACGGACGCACACGCCGTGGCTGTGGCGGCTCTGTGCGGTATCGATCGTGGACCCGCACGATCGAATATCCCTTTTGTGCTGCTGCCCGGGCGTAAGAGCCATCAAACATGTTGCGATCGTCGTTGATAGAGGGAGGGTTACGAATTACGAATGCTGTACGAGTGGGCCATGTACAAGTGCCGCCGTCATGGTTGATCGTCGCTGTCGCTAACAAGCAAACGCCATAAAACTCATCACGAAACGTAAACGTCTATCATCCGTTGCGTTCTCGGTTGTGTCTCGCATGGTTGTTATGGTGGGCCCTTTATTGAATCGAACTGTTAGCTTAGCGTGCGTTAGCAGTGAACTCGATCGTCTGCTGTGTCGCGTTGGTTTTGTGAGTAATGGTGGCGCAAACGTATAGCGACCGAAAGCCAAACGGGAGTGCGCATCATGCAACGCCAAAGTGTAATGATTTTGTAATCAGCGTAAATTATGTCCTAAGGCTTGCTTTGGCTGGTACCCGTATACGTTGGGTAAACACATCTCTATTTTATGTTGAAGAGAAGTATCTGTAAAAGAGCAATAAAAAACAATATAAAATAAAAAGTTAAATTTGATTAACAAATTATATAATTACGCTTAATGTTGTTCGTACATAAATTTTTTTTTTAAACAAACACTTTCGATAAAGAACAATGTTTGCTCTTTTTTAGTGTTTACTCGGGAATTTTTTTAGCAGGATGACAGTTCATCTGTACTACTACTTTATAACAGCTAGCCATTTGACAAACCTGTCAAATTTGACATTAGGACTGTGAGCAGTAAAGTTGTCAATTTTAGTAATTAAAAATACCCCCAAGAAAACCTGAAATGCCAAAAGCTCGAACATAAATAACAAATACCTTTTACAATAATGAAACACTTACACATTTTAATTATTAAATCCAAATGTCAAACAACGCTGTACCTTTCATCCGTGTTGTTCCATTATCCGGGGGTAACCTTGGTGCAGGTAATAAACAATAATTATTCGTAAGATTTAAATACGCTGCAAATAAAAATCAAATGGTAAAACCCACCACTCACGTGGTCGTGGGAGATATTCCTGCAACATCTTCTACTTCTTACTGGATAATTAATACTGGGATTAGTTCAGTGCATCTCCCATTCATCAACACCATTTACACAAATCGTAAGGCAAAGCAAGTAGGCAAGGCGTGCGTGGAATGAATTTGTCTTCCCATCCATGATAACAGCATTACCGCTGCCAGCAAGCTGCGGATTTGCAGTCGGATGAAAAACGGCCAGTTCCGTCGCAAATAGTGTGTGCTGTGCGGTGCTGTGCATTACCAAGAACTCACCGTCAGGATTGATCTAACCTCCCGGTGTGGGGTTGTACTAGAAGCCTGAATGAACTGAACCGGTTTCTAGGTTGTGATTCATAACCTGCAAATGGCATCGTTAATTAGCGTACCACGCGGAAAAAGGGGAACCGATTGGGGATGATGGGTTGAAGGTCTGGCGGTCGTACAGTGCCTGCCAACCTTTGGTGTACAGCTCGTCTGTTTAGCTTTCGCGACCTGCGGCAGATTCTCTGGAACAATATGCCAACGATCGCTTACGGCGACATCTTACTCATTCGCCCAGATCCTAGGTTACCTCCCCGTAGGCGTTGGGCATAGTACCGATGATGCCAAAAGGGTACTCCAAGCGCTGAAACAGTGATCATAAATCTTGCCAGCATCCAGTGACATTCGCGCTCTCTCTCTCTCTCTTTGTCACAGCGTTCGGTGCCGGGACTGCGAGTGAATGTGCTGTAGTGCGCTTGATTTCACAGAATTAGTGGCAATTTGCATCTGATTTATTCACACTTACTGCAGTAATCGAATCAATTACTTTTGTCGTTGCCTACGTATAGCATCACAGCTTCCCGTATCGACAAGTTTACGAGCGATTTAGGGCTTGCGATTGAGAAAATGGTCCTATTGCATAAAGTACTTCATCAGATTACTTAATTTGTTTACGCATTTGTCTTAAGTTAAGTAATATTTTGTGCTTGTTTATGATGTAAATTCTATTTCCATTCGAAAATCGTGACCTTAAATTTTATTCTGCATAAAATATCACGTCTCGCACACATATTCATGATCCTTTTTTTTTTTAATCAAAACTCTTCCCTTTCCATCCAAGCAAACAATAAACTTGATCGATTGCACATCAATGCATCATGCGGGTTGTTTTTTTTTCTTTCCATAACCTCAAGCAATATGTATAACCGTCGCACGATTTATATAAAAGAATTGACCGACTGCAACATTGTTGCGCAATTGGTAGCCGCCGGTGCGTGTACAGTGCTCCGGTAGCATACAGCGTATCCGTGCGCCGCACAAAACGATCGTAACCTCCCGCTTACGATCGTTCCGATTTTTGAGCAATCAATTTGCACCGTGATTTGCGCACGGCGTCCAAAAAAAAACGGCATTCGGACGGCGAAAATCAAAAATGGGCCCGCTATAAATCAAAACCCGTGTCCCGGGCAGCGTTTCGATGCTGCAACTGGGCAGTTTAATGCGAAGCTGTCGAACGTAGAATAAATAGCGCCATTGAAGCTGATTGTTGATTATGTGTTTTTTTCTTTGCGGTTCGGTTAATGCCACCAAAATAATGAAGTAAACGAGTAACGTTTGCATATGGAAGAACCAACGAGGATGATGTATGCCCCATACCGAAGAAGTAAGTCTCTCGTGATGGTCGTGTTTCACAACCGATGGATGATGTTATTAATGAAACGATTTAAAAGATGCGTAAACAAGAGGAAACCGAACTATCTTTCGCCGCACGTACACGAATGCAACGGGCAACGAAAATGCAAATGCCCAAGAACAGTCTCGGGAATGGCGGACCCCACCCTGTAACCAGCGCCACACTAAAGGCTTTTATCGATAATTCTCCTTTATCTTGGGTGATGGGTGATTTTTTTATGCATAAATTTACCTTCCAACACAATGCCCACCCATTCATTCAGACACTCGTGTTCGCGTATCAAGTACCGAGGCCTTCCACGGTTTGGGGGTTTGGAACATCTCGCAAGGGAAATGCTTTCAATGAATATTAATTTTGTGACAACAGTGTCGTTGCTGCTGGTGAAGAGATTTTTTTGTTGTACGTTTATGATTCCATTAGTACAATGCTCAATGCTGTGAAAGTGATGAGTAATGCTTCAATTATGCATGCGTGTTCGAGGTTCGAATGGTTCTAATACTTTTTAGGGGTGTAATGGGATGTTTAGTGTGTGTTTTATTTATTTTATATCGAAGAAACATGTGCTTGAGTGAGTCACTCAACAAATTTCAGAACTCGGTCATATTAAGCATTTATGTTGATTCTTCTATTTCAGATTGTTTATAGAATTCACAGAATATGTTACGTAGGTTTACACGATTGTTTTATTGTGGTTGTGAAATATTTTTGGCAGATCTCTAAATTGAATAAATCCTATTCTCAAGTCCTATTTAAAATCGATGTGTAAAACTAAATTCTTACGTCGACAAGACAATTTTGTTATTATAATGCTGATATTTTCGTGAAAAATCTAGTTCGGTTCTTCAAATAATGAAAATAATGTACACAAAACGTTCTGCTCCGCTTTATGGATATGGACAACACGAAGGAGAACGTGTTTCACCCAATCGCCATTTCCGGTCAATCACATCCGGACTTAATGTAGGACCAGATATCAATCTTCTGTTAAATATGATCTTATAGAAGGGGTCTTGATGTGGTAAGATAATGGAAAGAATACATTTCTTGGTAGAATTATATAGTAGATAGACAAACGTCTGTATCTCTACAGATAGATTCCATAAAAACATACTTCTTCGATCAACTTGGAAAATATGTTACACATGTTATTACTCTGCCATACATCTGAAATTATAAGCCAATCAGATCGTACTGTTCTAGAAGATGTCTAATATCTTCAATGTCAGTTTAAGTCTATAAGACATTTGTTTAACATAGTCCTAGATGCGTAACTTATGCTTTTTTATCTCGTTCTAAGGCTATTTTTGGTGAGTAATGGATGTTTTTTTGTCAACGTGATCTTAACTCACTCGATCAAGACTTCGTGATTGGTAGTAATTCTCTATCTGGACCTTTTACCTGAGGTATATTCACCTGATCTAGTCATTGAACTCCCCACACTTCTTTTAGTCTCCCCTCAGCAAACAAGATCTTTGAAGTTTGCCTCAAATGTTACGTAATAATAGCATGAAATATTACAGAATAACTACGTTAAATGACAACTCTTGCCTATATTAATATGTCGATTTAACTGGTTCACAACTTCTATCAGGATTTGTGATCTATTTTGGGACTTTAAGTACCAATGTATGGACGTAGTATCAATAGATCGTAATGTTCTAGAATGTGTCGAATATCTTCAATGTCAAAGTAAGTCTATAATACATTTGTTTAACGTACTCCAAGAGTATGTTTTTTATGTCATTCTAAGGGTACTTCTGGTGAGAAATTGATGATTTTTTGATGATCACCTAAACATATTGCTCCATTTGGGTTCTTATTACGAACTTACCGGATCAAGACTTCCTGATTGGTAGTAATTCTCTATCTAGATCATTTTATCTGAGGTATATCCACTTGATCTAGTCATTGAACTCCCCACACTTCTTTTAGTCTCCCCTCAGCAAACAAGATCTTTGAAGTTTGCCTCAAATGTTACGTAATAATAGCATGAAATATTACAGAATAACTACGTTAAATGACAACTCTTGCCTATATTAATATGTCGATTTAACTGGTTCACAACTTCTATCAGGATTTGTGATCTATTTTGGGACTTTAAGTACCAATGTATGGACGTAGTATCAATAGATCGTAATGTTCTAGAATGTGTCGAATATCTTCAATGTCAAAGTAAGTCTATAATACATTTGTTTAACGTACTCCAAGAGTATGTTTTTTATGTCATTCTAAGGGTACTTCTGGTGAGAAATTGATGATTTTTTGATGATCACCTAAACATATTGCTCCATTTGGGTTCTTATTACGAACTTACCGGATCAAGACTTCCTGATTGGTAGTAATTCTCTATCTAGATCATTTTATCTACCTGTTCTAGTCATTCAAATACCCAAACTTCCCTCAGCAAACAAGAACTTTGATGTTTGCCTCAAATGTTGCATAATAATAACATGAAGTATGACAGAATTACTACATTCAATGACAACTCTTGTCTTTATTAATATGTTGACTAAACTGGTTGACTATTTCTATCAGGATTTGTGATCTATTTTGGGCCTTTAAGAACCAAAATCCATAGATTTCCATGTATGGACATAGCATCAATAGAACTGTGGAATATCAATAGCTATTGTACTTCTTTACCTGCTTAGTATTATTAAGCACAAAAAATCGCAATACGAGAAATAATAGAGAAAAAAAACACACCCATTAGCAAAAGGGTACTTGTGGCCAAATTTACTTTCGCTCTCCTTATAATTTACTTATTTCCTACGCCAATCTTTCCACAAATCGAACCCATAATACGCCACTGACGTAAGCGATGATACTTGCACAACAGCGCACCGCAAAGGGAAGCAAAAAGCTCACTTCTCTTAATGTACCGTTTAAGTCACTTTCAACGCTAGACGACGAACGGTGATTTGCCTTTTTTTGTTGTTGTTGCCTCTATTACTATTTATTTCTCTTTCGTTGACGATAGACCGTCATCTCATCAGATTAGGGTTGAGCGTTTTTTTTCTCGCTCGCGTTTTCGAGGGGTGTGTTTTTCACGGTTGGAAGGAACTAGGAAGTGTTGGCGCGTTCGCGTGAAAATGTTGGAAGGAAGAGGTAAAAAACCGTGAACGTCATAAGCATTTAAAAAAAAGACACAAGTTACCACACCTCGGCTAAACGTTACTTTAACTGCAGCTTAACGATCGAATTGTACACCTAGATTGAATGGGTTTGTGCTGGTTGACGCGTTACTTAATTTCTCGCCCGATTTACTAAGCGGTACTGATAAGTGATATCAAACCTCCCTGACTGTGCAAAACGGAGCAGTGGTAGTGAAGCAGGGAAGGGTGAAAAAAAAAAACATTATCGCCCGCCGATGGAAAGGTGTTCTTGTCGGAAGCATTCTAATCGCTTTCCATTCATTTATCATCGCGATCAAAATAAAAATGAAACCGATTGCAACTTCCCTCCATTAGCGTCGTATATTGTTCCCAGTCATTATCGAGCTCTCGCTTTTTATAGCATATAGCAAAACATAAAGGCACGAAGTGTAAAAGAGCAATAACAACCAAAAAAGAAAAAAAAATAATAACATCGAACATAAATTAGGTGAGTAGATCACTGGAGAAGGCATCGTGGTTTTTTTGTTATGCTTCTTCTTTTGTTCCTTCCTCGTCGGTGTGTTGTGGTGTGCAATTACTTTTATTCTGTTTGAATTTTCATACTCGCGCGCGCCGTTTGACCTTCTCGCATTAGTGCGGTGTGTGGGGCGGAGCTCTTGAGCTATTTCGAGATCTTACCGATGATCGTCGGGGTCTTTCCACGGGGATATCTCCACTTTGTGCCTGGTCGGGTGGAAAGAATTGGCCACGATGTAGGGAAATATGGGGGTGGTGATACCTTTCCGCTTGGGGCTTGGTTCTACCACTGGCTCACTTTGGTTGCGATGCGGCAAAAATACTGCAAATCATCTCGCGAAATTAACGTGCGGATACAACCGTACAGCCCGTGCATCCGTACCCGGTTGTACACGCACAATGGGAGCGTCGAGATGTTTCAGGTTTAGGGTTAGAATTTCAAAAGAATTAGCAACGAGTACGATCCGAGTGTGTGCTGTTTTTTCCTCTTTCAATCCCTCGTTCACTTCAAACTTCAACCAAGCCAAACCGGGCAAGGCTGCGCCGTGATGGATTATGATCGTGTACGGTTGATAAGCGCGCGAAGAGTTGGAATATTCCGCTGGTGGAGATGGTGATGGAGCCCATGCGCGGCGTGTTGTTAAACAGCAGGGTAGGTTACAGTGCTTGTGAGGGTTGGATTTTCATGAAGATGGTACGGCTCAGGTTTTGGAATTTCGCGAATCAACAGCAAGCAGTAAGGGGTAGAAACGGGACAGCGGAGAAGGCAGAGAAGGCGATTTCGGGGATGATATTCTTGAGGGTGACCTTCAAACGCGCCGAATGACGTCGTGACGCAGCATCCGTGAAGTGTTTTGATAGGGTTTGGTGTTGCACGGCGTGTTGAGTAGTTTGTGTTTTTTTTATTGATAATTAAATCAGCATTTTTGTGCGGTTGTGTTGCTTTCCGCGTTTGTTTGTTTGGTTTGGCAATCGTCTAGCACCGTGTTGGTGCACGTGTTTTATTGGGATGACTACAGATAATGGCCTGTTATTGAATTTCACAATGAGTCAACGGGGATCGCAAGGTGTATTGCAGAAGTATTGCAACACAAATTGTTCGCTGGTGGAATTGGCATGGAATTTATCAACACTGTGTTAAGTTGCGCTCTATTTGACTATTCTAGAGTGATGTATTCTTTCGCAGAATTGCTGCAGTTTGAATTATGAGTTGTGTTTGCTGTTGTGGTTAGTATATAAGAGATCTTTGGATCTTTAGCTATTTTACTAGAATTAAATGATTGTTTATTTGGTTTGTGTAAAATTCTGGTAATCTGAAAAAGGTTTTCCAAGATTTCCAGAAATTGAAGTTCAGCTCATGAAGCAATTCTTTATTACATTCTGAGTAATTCTACTTGTAAGATCTTCGGATCTCTTAGACTAATCGTTTAATTCGTTTAAATATCATCCGCTATTTGGGTAGAGTCTGAATAATTCTACACGTAGGACTTTCGGATCTCTTAGACTAATCGTTTTATTCGTTCGTCTTCCGTTATTTGGGTAGAGTCTGATTAATTCTACATGAAGGATCCTGAGAACTCTCAGATTAATTGTTTTATTCATTTAGATATCTTCCGCTATTTGGGTAGTTTCTGAATAATTCTACATGAAGGATGCTGGGAACTCTTAGATTAATTGTTTTATTCGTGTAAATATCATCCGCTATTGGGCTAGAATCTGAATAATTCTACATGTAGGATTTTCGGATCTCTTAGACTAATCGTTTAATTCGTTTAGATATCTTCCAGTATTTGGGTAGAGTCTGAATAATCCTACATGAAGGAACTCTTGGGAACATGTGAACATGTCTTGGGAACTCTTAGACTAATTGTTTTATTTGTTTAAATATCTTCCGCTATTTGGGTAGAGTCCGAATAATTCTACATGAAGGATCCTGGGAACTCTGAGACTAATTGTTATATCCGTTTAAATATCATCCGCTATTGGGGTAGAATCTGAATAATTCTACATGTAGTATCTGCAGAACTTTTGGACTAATCGTTTCACTCGTTTAAATATCTTCCTATATTTGGGTAGAATATGAATAATTCTACATGTAGGACTTTCGGATCTCTTGGAATAATCATATTATTCGTTCGTCTTCCGCTATTTGGAGAGAGTCTGAATCATTCTATATCTTGGGTAATCTAAGACTAATTGTTTTATTCGTTTAGATATCTTCTGCCATTTGGGTAGAGTCTTTTTTGTATAGCCAGAGAGGGACTTCTGTAATAAGTAGCAAATATCAGGTCCAAAATTTGAGAATTGTGCAAGTAGTGTGTCCCAACTTTTCATGTCTTGAGAGTCGTGCACCGTATCTCTTCAAGAAAATAAGAATTGATCAAATTAAATTGGACCAAAGCACATCTGTATTATTTGATGTCAGAAAGATATTCACCGGCAAGTTGTTTAATCCTCCATTTTGTCGGTAATGAGAAGAAAGCAATGAAGTATCTCCCTTTTAAGGAATCTAAAAATTTGCTCACCACTCTCCGAAACGAATTCTAAAACATTCACAATTCCCCGAGTCTTAAAGCTGCTCATTAAACAAGACCATATATGGGAAGGCCGATCGTGAAGGACAGTGCGGCGAGGGAAAAGATTCGACATGCCAAATTAACGCCATGATTAAGATGACCAGTGTCACCGTGTTTATTGTTAACAAATACACACACTCGCGCACATCCGCTTCCCCGGGGCAAACCATACGCAAGGGTGTCTCGGCTTGATCTTCCCAAATGATCTTCCCGTGGTTGTCGGAAGGTGCTTTCCCCTTGGGCACGGGGAATTACCTTGAGGCCCGCGAGGTAAACAATCGTATAATGGTGCTATAAAAATACACCAATACACTATAGCACCACGGCACGGTGGTGCAGGTTTGGTTTTTTTTTTGCGTGCGATTGGATGATGCGTGAATAAAATATATGATTCTCGCGAATGCTAATGATTTCATGTTCCGGGTGCGCCTTATTTCGCCCGCGTGTGTGTGTGCGTGTGTTGCGTCTTCTAATGCTCTCCGGCTCATTTCTCATTCCAGCAGAAACCTTTCTTGATTCTGCATATGTTTTCGGTTTTTCCTTCGAGTTCTCGTGTGGAATTTCAGGTTCGTTTTCTGAAGAAAACCCATTACCACATTTCGGCACCCTGTGCGCGCTCCGGTGGACCGTTCTTTCCAGCACTTTCCTTCCACGAACGGTTCTAGAATTGGTGGAATTTTTGTTGTTGCCGTTGTTGGCAGACCGTTCTTAAAACACACAGCACCAGGGAAAAGGAAGACGGACCGCGAATGGGTAGTGCTTTTTTTTGTTGTCTCTCCTGTTGCTGTTTGGTGCTGATGGGTGATATTTTTATCTTCCACCATGTTTGGCTTAATTCGTGAACCTTCTCCACCGAAGTTCTCTTTGGACAGGTTTTTGGAGCATTGGGGGCAGTTCGCCGCATTCAAGAACACATCTTGCCCGCAGGTTCTTTAGCGTTTTGCTGCCCGACGCTGGCAACGATGACGGCTGACCACGATAAGGCAACGGGTGGGAGCGTGTTTTTGGGGTGAGACGGCTGGCGGGGTAAAAGTTCGCAATACCGCCTGGCAGAACACCTTAATGTATTCACGTGGATCAACATGTTCCGGGGGAAAGGGGAGGATCACCTTCTCGAGAGATTTTTCGGAAACATGCCGACAGGTTCTGGCCGGCCGTTTGGTTCAGCTGTCCCCAGCCTAGCATTGGTAAGGGATGGAAGTCTCACTGGTGTGACGCGGTGGAAGAACCAGTTCTGTTTGCTGGCAGACCACCAAGCACCAACCAAACGCCGCGATCGTAACGGCAGGGTTGTTGTCGATCGGGGCGCTTTTTTGTTTCGCCATTGTGCAAACCCTTCTCCTAGTTGAAACGATATTCATACCACATGGCGGGTTCCGGGTGGCTCTGGCACTGGCCACGGTGCTGGCGGAACGGCGGTGCAGAGCTAAGCGAATTTTAATGAAATTCTCACGTGCAAAGTAAACCCGCCCCGGGAGAAGGCAATCATTGACAGCGTACAATAATCGATCGAGCTTGCAAATGTGCAGCACACACATGTGTTCCAGTGCGGCGGGACGGCTGTTGGGCACATTTATTAAGAATGCAAAGAAAAAAAAACAATACACACAAAATAATAATTTGGAAAAACACGCCTAGAATAGATAAATTCTTCGCCTTTATGTTAATGAATGTCCATTGATAGCTTCGCTACATAGGACGCGGTGGGCGTATGTGTTGTGATAAAGGAAGACTCTTAAAATGCTAAACAGTTATAGTTTAAGAGAAAAAAAAATGGAAATAACTCTAGCCAAAACTGGTTCGCCACGGAACGAATCCCATAACTTTAGCGATATCAATTTGCATTAAAATTAATTCTCCCGCCGTGATACTCCTGCTGCATGCGGCGAGCGAAACTGACAGTTAAAAACTGTGGCGGATAAATTATAATGGGCATCGGTTGCCCCGATTAATAGATAGTGTGCAAATGGCATAGATCGTCCTTAGAATCGCATGACTAATGTACCACGATGTGCGGTGGTAAAGATTGCTCCAATAAATTTAGCGAATTTCCGAGTGGAGTTTTATGCATCGGTCTGCCGTCGTTTGATACGGATGTTTAGTATCACCTTCATCTAGTACGTCATTTAGCAAGTGGAAGGTATTTTTCTGCGAACGAAATGTTAAAGCACGATCCATGGAAGTGGAAATGTTGAAAAATGTTTGATGAAATATTGAATAATGCTTCTATTGTTATCGTTGCAACTTGTATTAGAACTGAACTCAGTTGTTTAAACGTGTACGAATCGAATACGCTCTTTAAGTAAATAAGCTATGGAGTTAGTCAAATTATCTAAATGAAGAATAGCCAAATATGCTTCAAGATGGATGGGATAATTTATACTTTTGTATTGATAAAGTTCAACTGTTTATAAAAAGAGCTTTACAAAGGATTTATTTTATGCTTTCCACTTCGATTTGGATTTTTATCGTTATCTACATACATTCAAGCATTCAATATTTTATATTATTTTCCTAAAAGACTGATTTTACATATTTGCCATTTCGCCAATCTTATTTCTTGATATAGTAGTAGATTAATTCATTGAGGTTAATTACAAGCCGATTTGTTGTATAATTGTTTCATGTCTACTAAAGCACGTCATCCAAACATGGGTGACACGAAAAGGTTCCAAGAACCAGCGTCACCCAAATATTAGTGACGCTCACGTGCACTCCAAATAATATCCTTCTTTATCGCATTTTTAATACAGAATTAATAAAACTCTTTCGTGTGAATTAGGAATGAACAATAAATCAATAAATGTAGCCTTCAATAGAGAAGTGTTGCATTTCGTAATGAATATAATTATTTTTTACGTTTTTGTTGCACGATGTTGAAACAATTTCTTCACATATCTGTTGGTTTTGGATAGCTCACAAAGAATTTATTAAAGTAGGTTTTTTTATTCGCTTGTTGAACATTTTTTTCTGTTGTTTATTACATACCTCTGATAATATATTTTGTAAATTTTTGAGAATCCCCGAAAATGTGAAGAACATAGTATCATGTTTTACTCTGACATCTAATGCGATTGTTAATTCGATTTGTTTTCGGGAAAACCAATCTTAGATTATCTATTAATGGATTTTTTTTAAATTAGTGTTATTGTACTGTTTTAGAGCATTACAAGTACATGTACAATCGTTTGTCTAAGCAATATAATGTAAAAATTGTCTATAAATTAGAGTTTTTGATTCAGTCGTGCATTTTTGGCAAATGGCGATGATAAAATGTTGGGCCCGCACGAAATTTCACTAATTCGTGTTGGGTTCCGGACATATTGAATTGTATTTTGAATAAAGAGTTGTATACTCTGAGGTGTTGTAGGTACGATGGTCTTTGAATTTGTATATTTTCTATATTATTATATTATATTATATGCAATTTCGACATAATATGTCGATCATAATGGAAATATAAAATAAAAAATATTGTATTATATTGTATTATATTATTTTATATATTTATATTAATCTCGACATGTTGAATGTTGAATGATCCCTAGGATTGCTAGCCCTAGTATTCATTGGTATGTTTTGCATTTTGTTAGCACAAATTATGATTAGAAAAAAAAATATTACCGGTTGTGCAGATACACTATCTTCCATAAGCGTATGAATCATAATGTAAAACAAACGAATCATTAGAAAACCCTTTACGCCGTTTATTGAACTGCACTTTTGCATTAATTGGTCATTTTTATTCTGTACTAGCGCTTTACCACAACGATTGCTAATGCGCCCGGTGTCTCATCCATCAGCAATTGGCTGATCGGTTATGGAATATTAAACTATTACTTACTTTGCAGTTGTACGATTAACATTTAAATTCCTCACCCATGCAAACCCAGCCAGCGGCATGGTTCTCTCCTTACCATTTCCCTTGCTACTCGCTATATTCTGCAGTTCACGCGAGAACTTCCGAAAGCAACTGCACATGAAGGCATGTAATGTGGTCGAACCAAAATGCAACCTCCCTGGCGGCGAAGGAAATAATGAACGAAAATATGCTTCACGATGGGCACAGGGCAATGCACACAGTCAGGCCACCGAAAGCGACACCAACGGAACATGCCACTGTGTCCACCGGTCGGGTACTGCATGTGTCGGCGGCGCCGCCCGTACGACACGCGGTCATGTAAGCAAATAAATTAAAATTTGACAGATTTATGATAATCCGATTGCCAAACCGCTTATTTGCCAGTTTATTTCGTGGATGGTTTCCAAGGGGTTTCCGCCACACCACGGGACCACCCCTACGAGGTTGTTCCTCCGAGTGAGTTACTTTACTGACGACAGGTAAAGGCTATCTTGAGGTTGGCTTTAGGTTTTATTTTCTGTCAGTGCTCTACCCTCCCCGTACACCCGTAGCGTCTGGCGATTCGCACGGTGGCGTAATGTGTTCCGTTTCGCACAAAAACCCCTTCTTTTTGTTCGTCGAAGATACAGATGCAGACATGGTTCGTAGTTGCATGATTGCTGGGAGTTGGGTAGGTGTAAGATTCCGGAACTGGTACGGTTTGCACGATCGCCCGTAAAACTTGGGCCTATAGCGTTGGAAACACTCGCGTGTAAATTCATGTGACACAGTGCGTCTGCGGTGCAGAGTTGTTCACCGACCGGACCTGGCAAGAATTTATGGTTGATGAGTTGAACTTCCCAAACGTGGAGTTGGTAATGTTATAGCGGTAGATGCGACTACTAAAGGACTTTAAAACTATTTTATCATCTAGCTATATAAAGGTGTTATAGTAAAGTTTGTATAATTTAAACAAACTCACAATAAGTTTGTTTAACATAAAAATTATGAAGCAAAATTTTTCATCTTCTTTAATCTCTAATAAAATCCCCTTACATTATCTCATAATTAGAAAAAAACATCACACAAAAAGGGAAGACTCTTATACAAATAAGCTTCAATGCTTCAAGATACAACAAAAAAAACCCAAGCAATCTTAAGCCACGACAAACGAATCAAACTTGTCAGACGCTCAAACGCCATTCGAGAGGCCAAACGACCATTCGAGAGGCAAATGGAACCGCCGGTTGTGTACTTAGCCCTGTCAGGGTCGTCTGTGGATTGCACCTCCGTTAAGATGGCTCGCTCGTACTTTGTCAGTTTCTAGTGTCAGAAGAGTGTGTGCGTGTCTGTGTGCGAATGGGTTTTGCTTCTGTTTGTACAATTTATTTGAAGTACATGGGGTAAATGAACGAAATATACACACAACAATAACAAGAAGAAAAAAAAATGGTTGTTACAGCGGATTTTTTGACATTTGTGCAAGCTGTTTGAGTGTGGGTACACAATTTAAGTAAACCGGTAATGTCAAGTCACAGTCAAGTCTTTGGTTTTGTGATTTTACATTTATTGTGCAATAACCAAAAAAAAAAACACATTATATATCAGTTTTATTTTTCTGTAGCTTTACCTTAAACTTAAAGAGAACAAGGCAGCGATACTGATGAAGCAGGTGGCATATTGCTTGAATATTATGAATCAATATTTACACTTGTATTTATCGGCATCATGATCTAATTTGTAGAGCAAAAAAAACTTCTTTTCGACTTGTTGGCTACGTGATCCGCTTCCCCATCGCACATCAACAATTTTGTGAGATTTTTCAAAGAACCAGAACAAACATCTAGCCCCTGACCGCAGATAAATCAGGCGGACCGGAAATGTGCCATTGGCTGTCTGCAACGGCTCCAAACTGTGGTCTCCCTCCTTTAATAATTTTCTCGCGCATATGGTGCTCGGCTGTTGGTAGTGACTTATCATATCTGTTTGTCCAGTCATTCGCATCGTCATAAACATGATAACGACAGCACAGCGTGAGCGTGAGCCGTTTGCAATCAGATGGGTACCGAACGCGTGAGGGACGCGCAAAAAACAATTGCACACTGTGCGTTAGTATAGCTGCGAGGGCTCCGCCGGACGCAACTAATCTGCACGAGTTCCTGTGAGTCAGTCAAAAACGCTCAAAACAAAAAAAAAACCCTTACACTCGCCATATAAGTGCGACACATGTGGAGGATAGTTTTCCAAACCGGAGCTGCATACCGTCTAACAACCTCTCGCCAAGATGGGCTGCACGGAGTGGGTAGAAACGAACCAAAAGAACAAACCACAGAGTAACGCAATAGGCACAGGTGCGTGGCATAACGATAAGTGTTATTCTTCGTTTATACAACTCCTTATCAACGAGCCACCCGATTCGATAAACGAATAAACCCTAAAGCGGGGTGCAGTGATGTGAGTTGATGTGCGGTGCATACTGTAAGACACGATGCAAGTGTGTTGTGTGGGGTGGGGGGTGTAAGAAAATGCCCCACCTAGCCGTGAGAGACCACGGCGGTATCAAAACAAATCAACGCGATAATAGGTTGTTTTTTTTGTACGAGTGAGGAAGCCTTCAGGGCATCGCAACTACTGTGCGACGATAAGATTCCATGGCTGTAATGCGCAGCTTAAATTTATAGCAGTTCATTCATAATGGTTTAAGGCTGCTGATAAGCGTGTGCGTGTGTGTGTGTGTGTGTGTGAAAAGACAAAACACAAGTTACTCATCATTCACATGTGTTAAAGTTAAAATTAAAATGTTACTCATCATTTCGGATATTCATGATAGCTGTGATGTGTCATTATATTAGCTATAAATAAAATGGATCTCAAAATAGTCTTTGTACACAGTACTACAGGGATGCGTATCAAATAACTTTACGTATTCGTAAAAAAGAAGAAATCACACAACACAAGAAGAAGTATGGATAAATATGCTATAATTACTCAGCTCATTGTTTTCGTACGGTGAATCAGAAATAAAATTGAAAGTGGATAAAAGACCTTGATTCTCAATTAAGAAAATTCATGAATCTTTCAAAACCCTTGATCGTTAATGCTTCTTGAATCGCCAAAGATGGATGAATCGGTTCATCCGATTCATTCATTCATTCATGAATCTTCACAGCATCGTGAATCTCTGTGTAGACTCATAGGTCACTAACGATTTCTGATTCAACATTAATTCTTAATGATTCTGCTTGTGGCCTTACACCGCATTGAGCTTTTGGCTTATCATTTAATCAATTCTTGAATTATCAATAAACTCGTGAATCTAAAAACGTTCTCGCTCAATCCGTAAATCCGTAAATTTATAAATCTCTGAAGATTCCTGAAGAGTCTTTGGAGGACTCTTTATGGCTTTTCATCCTATTGAGGTTTTGACTAATGATTTAATAAATTTTTGAATTTTCAATAAAAACCTGAATCTAAAAACATTTGAACAATCTACTCAATATCCGTAAACTTATTAATGTCTAAAGATTCCTGATCCTCCAAAGACTCTTTATAGCAAACCTGAAGATCCTGCAAAGACTCTTTATAGCTTTTCATTCTATTGAGGTTTTGGTCTATCATTATTAGAAATGATTCTGGCTATTCCAAAGATTGATTAGTCTCCAAAGACTCGTGAATATTTGTACATTCATAAATCACTGTAGATTCTAGAATCTCCAACGAATCTTTGTGGCTTTAGCATCTAATAAGGGTTTGGCCTGATTCTTCTTGATTTCCCTTAACTTTCATGCAGTTGCAGTAGCTTTGTTTTGTCATTCACAACAGCATCACGTCTATCAGTATCCCCCAAATCTGCTATAATGTTGTCTATTTACTCGTGTAGGAGTGTTAACGCTGCTTGCCACTGGCATGTACCACGCTGGTACGCTGTACGATCCGGGATATGAAAACCACGAATGGACGCACAATCGATCGGATTCGGCCATCCTAGTAACGCTGATACT
This sequence comes from Anopheles moucheti, assembly GCF_943734755.1. Classification (NCBI taxonomy): domain Eukaryota; kingdom Metazoa; phylum Arthropoda; class Insecta; order Diptera; family Culicidae; genus Anopheles; species Anopheles moucheti. The sequence continues at coordinate 80,265,636 of NC_069140.1, forward strand.
CTTCCATATTGCGGCAATTTTGGGTTCTTTTACGGGATGGTTTCTAATCGAGCGTTACACCAAGAAACAGATCAACGTAAGTTGTTGCCCTGGTTTGGCCCAGAGTTCCGTCAATGTTGCACACCACATACTGTACAAGCTTCGATTCGCTTTTTCTCTCTACCACCACAGTTCGTGATAATGTCGCTTGTAATTGTTGGCTGCACCGTAAGCATCGCATTATCCCACAACTTAATTGGTATCGCGTTTGCCCGCGCCCTGATGGGGATCGCACACGGTATGGCCTATCTGGTGGTGCTGATACATGGAGGCGAAATACTGATCAAGGAGTTACGTGGCGTTATTATAGCGGCGGTTAGCTTTTGCATCATTTCCGGTGTGCTGATCGGTGGCGCCATGAGCACGGTGGAGGTGGAATCTCTCGCACCGTATCAATTTATGGGCATTATAGGACTGTGTTACTTGCCGATAGCTTTCTTTCTGAACCTTATCGTATGCTATGAGTCTCCCGTGTTTCTGCTGAAACGTAACCTTGATTCGGATGCGATCCGCAGCATGATGAAGCTGCGCAACGAGTCGACCGAGACGTGGGAAATTCGCAATGAAATGACCGAATTCAAGACGATGCTCTCGGAGGACGCCACAACGACGCTATCAATCTTTCGGGAAGGAAACCTACGACCGCTGGTGCTTATCGCGCTCGGAAAGATCGCATCCGTGCTCTCCTTCAACTACGCCGTCAACAGCGTCAAAGTGAACGTCATCGAGGAAGTTTTGGATATTACCGAGTCCAGTGCCCGACTTTCCATCGTCATCGTAACCTCGATAAGAATGATAGTCGGCATGTTTGCCATGTTTCTGGTCGATGTGCTCGGCCGCAGAGCGTTACAGCTGGTCTCCACCGTATCTACCGGGCTGATACTGGTAGCGATGGGTATCGTCTACCTGGCAACCGATTCCCTCAAGCCCGACATCGGTATGGCCATTTTCTTGGCCTGTGAAGTGGGTGCCTCCCTGGGCCTTACCTTCATCCCGGACGTACTCTGCTCGGAAGCGTTCAACACGAAGAAGAAAGCGCTGTCGATTGTTGTGGTACAGGTGCTGGAAAACGTGCTGCATGTGATTGTGTTTTCCGTCGTCTACAAGTGGGACTTTACCGTGTACGATCGCTATGGTGGAACGCTTCTGGTAGCTGGTTTACCACTGCTGGCCATCGGGTATGCGCTGTACCGGAAGCTTCCGGAAACGTCCAAGATGTCGATACGGCAGGCAAGGATTGAGTTTTACAAGCGGGAAGGTATCGTATTCGGTGGTAGCAAAAATTCAGTTGAAGTACTCTATGATTGATGTAGTGTATTTCGGCAGTAGCGTAAGAAATGTAACGTGATGTGATGATAGTAGATGATGTGAACTATGAAATATAGTGTATACTATTTAAAAATGATATCATTTACGCTTTGATTTATTTCTTACTATTATAGCAAGTTAATGGAGTGAAGCCTCGGTAGAAAGCAAAAATAAGGACGATTCCTGTTTATTTAATTAAAATATACAGACAGTCCCCGAGATACGCGGTTCCTCTTATACGCGGATTCGGAGGTACGCGGTTTTTGGAAATTTGACAGATGAGCTAGTTTATTAAACAAAATCTAAGCAAAAAGATGAAAATTGGCCGAAAAAACTTTTCGTTGTCACATAAAACATTTCTTTCTAACTTTTTTGAATGTATTCTTTCTTAAAATCGCCTGATTCGGTGAAAAAATTAAGTCCAGAGAAGGAAGTCGACTCTGTGACTTTGAAGTATAAACCAAATTGCACCAGGATTCGACTTACGCGGATTTTTAACGGGTTATAGCGGTCCGCTATAATAGCGTATCTCGGGGACTGCCTGTACATACTTGACAGCTTAGTCTCGTGATAACGATAGTGGTTATATACTATAGTATAAAATGCATGATCAAGTAGCAAATATTTATCTAGCGATTTCATGTATTAAGCTCCTTATTGATCAGTATGTACTGGCAGTCCCCGAGATACGTGGTTTTTGGAAATTTGACAGCTTAGCTAATTTAAAGCACAAAATCTAAGCAAAAAGAGGGAAACATTGATCGAAAATACCTTTCGTTGTTATATAAAACATTTGTTTTGTAACTTATTTTAATGTATTGTTTCTGAAATCGTCTGATTTGCGGAATAAATTAAGTGCAGAGAAGGAAGTCGACTCTGTGACTTTGAAGTATAAATAAAATTATACCAGAATTCGACTTACGCAGAAATTCGAGTTACGCGAATTTTTCCCGGGTTATAGCGGTCCACTATAATCGCGTATATCGCGGACTGCCTGTATTATGTTATGTATTATGTTACGGTAAAGGCGTACAGAAAGACAAGCGTTTTATATTGTTTTGTTATAAATGTTAGGTCTCATTAACAGAGAATTTGTGGCTATATTGTGAGTGCACTAAGCCCCCGAAATACTTGGTATCCCTTAACGCGAATACGAAGATACACGGTTTTTGATGAAATTGACAACTGAGTTAATTTCTAGAACAAAATTTAAACAAAAAAGCATAAAGTTGGATAAAATGCCTTCTTTTGTCATATAAAACATTTATTTTTAGTTATTATTAATGTTCTCTTTCAAAAATTCGCCTCGCTAATAAATAGAGTGCAGAGAGGGAAGTCGACTCTGTGACTATGAGGTATAAACGAAATTGCACCAGGATTCGACTTCGAAATTCGAGAAACGCGTATTTTTCCCGGGTTATAGCGGTTCGCTATAATAGCGTATCTCGGGGACTGCCTGTATATTGCATACAAATTAAGGGAACTGATTTTGTACGACTTTCAGGATTCACTTAATCCGAGATATGAAGTAGCTTCCAATAGTGATTAAATTTCACACCGTAAGAAACTTTAGGCCTACTTTGTTAAGCATTTTATGATGGGGCAATGAAAACATTCCGACACACCTAATTCCGTTCAAGATGTATAACCACTTCATTCTACTACACCGTTTGTCTATTTCTAGGGCAAATAAATGCTGTCAATCGTTAAGTACCTCTCAAGAAAAACCCAATTTACATGTATTTTCAATCGAGAACAGCCGGGGCAATTAATTAAGAGCTTGATTTTCCATTTCTCAGCGAACCATCGTCAACCGTCTTATCAAGTTCTTGAGCGCAAAACGGGCAACTTTCGCTAAACACAGCCCTGTTCTGCCCTCGGTGCCTTATCAGCCATTTTCGCTTTCGTTGGTTCGTGTTCGCCATTAACATTGTATTGCGGGGTTACACACCGTGGACACACGCACTCCCGGCGGCGTGCCCTGCAATGCGTAAAGCAACCGACACCGAATGAAGCGTAGCGTGTGTATATATTTCCTCCTTCACTAATCACGATCAATCAGCCGCGAAGCTGTGCGGTAGTTGTGTGTGTGCCCATTACGATGAAACCGTCAGCAATATTTGTACAACCTAGATTGCATTACCGCCGTTGCAATGCTGCGCTCTCGAGGTTTGCATTCACTGCACAGTTGTCAATTAGAATTATGACACCGGCGTCTATTACAGGGTTGTCCGCATGGACGAGGGTGGTACCGAAGATGTTGTGGACCTTTCGTATTGATTGATACACTGTCGAGCAGTGCTGCATTATGACAATGTAAGTTGCACAGAGAGGTTTGCATAGTAGCAAACTAAACAACCGGTTTATTAGCAGATTTATTTCCAACAAAGACGACGTAGCTGGTGGCGTTGCTGCTTTGACAATCGCTGTTGCTCACCAAACTCATCTTCCGGGTCACATTCGCTGATTCGAAACCAGTTTTCGGCAATCCTTGTTATTGTGGTGCCTGTTTATTTTCTTGCTTTATATTTTCGGTTCCATAATCTCTCTAGAGCAGGCCATTAGGGGTCTGTGCTGTTTTAACAAAAGTTTACATAACCTAAGCCATACCGCATCTTGACCCGTTTTTTTGTGTACTTTTGGTTCACTTCCACTAACGATAAGCCCGGTAAAAATGGTTTCTTTTTCCGTTGCCTTTTTTTTTGTTGTGTTCCAATTTCATCAGTACTTCTCGTTTCCTGTATCAGCATTGATAGCCCCGGCCTGTGCTGGTTCGCTTGTTTACAAACAGTCGCGGGAAGGGCAACCCAAACTGCAAGCAAGATGATGAATACAATTAAAACACGTGCGCATGAGGAGGGCCCCGTATGATTAAGTAGACAAGGATGTACTGGCCCAAAGCCCGAGACATTCAAACAAATGTCGTCCGGGACGTGAGAGATAGAAAGAAGGTGGAAGAGTGTCGAGTGGGAGGGGGGAGAAAAATGTAATCAATAGATTTGAAATCGACCACATAAATGAAGCGGTTCGCAGCGCTTGTGTCGATACGTGTGCTACGGTCATAAATTTCAATTGCACGATTGTTCGTACGAGTGGCGAGCATCAAGCAGCTTTGGTGACAATAACATACTGTATTAGGTACAATGTATCTGTTTGTGTTTTGTGTTTCTTCCACACATAGCAAAAGGAAAGACATCATTCAATTTGGTGCTTCCGTTGCTGGATCCGAAATGGATACCGAAAAGGCACTTGCAACTGCTGTACAAATTAAAGGATGTTTATTTTGTTTGTTTCGCTACTGGTTGGATGTTTAAGTTTTATGCAAAGAAGTTTGATAAAGTGAAGATTTTAAAGGAAGCCATTTGTTATGAAAAACTTTGCTAACTGATTACCATTTATTGTCAACTGATTTATCATGAATGTTTCAAAAATTAATAAAGACTATAATAAAATAGTAGTCAAGCAATGAAGTTGTATGCAGCAGCTGAAAATTAATAATGTAATCTGTAATTTATTCTAACATGGTAATATGGGACATTGTAACATGGGAAAAGACAAATGACAACGCATAAATTAGAAAATATGAATTAACCACATGAATCATAACAAATGAACTCAGAATGAACGTAGAAGTATTAGAGAGTAAACAGCATTATGTTAGATAACATTTATGATTACAGGCATTCCCCGAGATACGCGGATCCTCTTATACGCGGATTCTGAGATACGCGGTTTTTGGAAATTTGACAGCTGAGCTAGTTTATAGCACAAAATTTAAGCAAAAAGGTGAAAAATTGGTCGAAAATATCTTTTATGACACATAAAATATTTGTTTTTAGCTTATTTTAATGTAACCTTTCTAAAAAGCGCCTGATCCGTTGCATAAATCAAATGCAGAGAAGGAAGTCGACTCTGTGACTTTGAGGTATAAACGAAATTGCGTCAGCGGTCCGCTATAATAGCGTATCTCGGGAACTGCCTGTAGTTCTTTTTTGTATTTGCTTCGTTTTGTTATAGCAAAAGCACATTTTAATACCTCCGTTATCAACTCTTTCGAAGTGTGCGTAGAGTTTGTTAGCCATTCGATCACTCGTTTCGTCGTTTGTGATCTACAAACCCTTGCCTTGGGTTGTTCTGTTGGACATCAACTAGATCGTCTATATTTGGCAATATGGCCACAGAAGCATCTCTGTTGTTTTAAAAACCAAAGATTTGATTGAACTAAATACAAAGCCTTCAAGTGCATTTTCACAGCCCCAAGAAAGGAATGTTTCAACAGCAATACGAATTGTATTACGAAGAGTTATGGTCAATAAAGGCCGGATATTCATATACTTCCTTACATTAGTTCATCAGGACATCTCATTAAGAGAAATTAATTGAATAGGAACACAATATTTTAAACAATTTTTGTATAATAAACGATCGATGAATAGGAAATCTCCTCCAGGAGAGTTCGTTCGGAGAATCGTTCAAACGACGTTGAACGTGTTTTGCAGTTCAATACTGTAATTTGTCCTCAAAATACTATTACAACGGGCCATTATGCATTATGCGTAGCATTACGATGCATTCTACAATTCAGACGACTTTTTGAAAGAACATTTTAACAATTCATCAAATAAATTTATTACACGCTAAATCACAATAATTTAGTGGATTAGAACGCTTTATCAGCCATTTTTATTAAATCTATTTTGCGTGAATTTTGGTCAATAAATTAATTAAGTTATGTATTCTAGCTATTTAAAATTGATCGTTTTAGCTCGAGCACGTTTTCAAATTTATATTCTGTAAAAGCTATGTTCAAAATACTGAAATCATGTTCGAATATCATTTATTTTATTACTTCGTTGGACTGCCTCCCCAGTTCCTTCCCCCAGGGTTATTAACTTTTTGAAGTATGGGTTCCAACTACTATACCGCTTAGAGCCCTTGTCCCTTGAGTATTGAGTATCTAGTTTGACCCGTCACTGGTAGAGGAATAAAACTTTCACAAGACAGGACAGAAACAAAATCTCATCTACTCCGGTACTCTACTCTATACTCCGGTATTACTTTATACGCCGGATGTAGATGAAGGATCTCTGGACTAAATAAATACTTGGAAAAGCCTGAACATTACGAAGATGTCTTCAGTTCCCGAGAACCTATTAATTCTTGATTGCTCAGGAATAGAAAAACATGATAGTTCCCAGTAGAATTTTTGAGTTGTAGACAGAGTGTAACGCATAAAATTTCAAGAACACTAAATAGACCTGCAATTCATCAGATTTATTTTTATTAATCTTTGTAATTTAAGCCTGAGATTACATTTGTTAATAGTATGTAAGGGCTTTTGGGGTTTATTTTTAGAATCTAATCTCTTATACATAATCTTCAAGACTGCATGAGTAGCTTCCTCAACGTTTAAGAACGATTCTTAACAAACCTTTCCATAAAAAATAGCTGGCAAAAGTTATATCATTTGTATGCGGATAACGATCGACACGAATTTTCGAGGAATCGGCAGCAAACGCCGTAAACTAAAACAAGCAGACGACAGAAACATAAACTACACAAAAAAGGGCTCGAGAGAGAGAGAAAACAAAAAAGAAACACAGCGAGTTGAAGCTGAATTTTTCGTCTGGCAATGGCATTGTTTGCATTCGGTCTGCGGCAAAAACCCGCACAACATATTTATCTCAATGTGTTTCTTGTGTCGTTTTTTGCATGTTTTATTTTTCAGCCACTGCCAGACGTGTGCAAATCATAACCAACATGCGTGTGTTTGTGTGTGTGTGGTAGCATTATGCACTTTTGATTATGGTTACACCACCAGCAAAATGTTGGTAAAGTTGCAAGACGCACAACGCTGACTTTAAAATGTTCATGCTTCGTGAAATTAATTTGTTTCGCAAATAAAAACAAAACAAAAAAAAACATTCACTTGCACTTGATGGCAGAACATTGGCACTTTGTAGCGCTGATAAAAAAAAATTCCCTCCCCCCGTTGTGTGGGGTAAGCAAATGTGTGGTGCAGAGTCAGCAGAAACTGTTTTTTTGCTCGTTTCGAGTGTGTGTGGTTGGTATCGATTTGATGCGGTTCAAATTTCTGCCCAATGGGAAGTAGCTGCAGTAGACCAACTGGTTGGTTTGCAAACTCACTCGATCAGCACGAAACACGTTGCCTAACTGGGGGGGTTAAAAGATTGCACACAAAAAAAAACGAAATACTGCAGCGGTGGTACCGCACAAACACAAAAACCGAACATGAATGAATCCGATTGATTAAACATTGTACGACACTGTTGCAATTAAGGGGCCGTAATGTATCGGACGTTCCGGATCACATCGGGCCCCCCAAGATTTAGGTTCCGATTAAACGCATGAGGAAGTGTAGCTGCATCTGGCGTTGCATTCAAACTGCAGACAGTGCATTCAATGGATGCACAGGGCCGTAAACATTCCGTGCAGGAAGTGGCTTCTGTCGCATAAAGTATTTTTGTTTGTTGTGCAAGTCGCGTGTTTAACTGTTTACTCAACAACTAAGTAAAATTAAGTCCCATATCATGTTTTGCTGCGCACGCTGATCACTAAATCAATTTTGATGAAATGGCAGGAATAGCTCACTTTCACGTCCCCGCTGAGCGAACGGCTGACAGCTTCCCAAGCGCAAATGATTATTAACGGCAACACATGACTAATTTAGCGAACGATAGGGCAGAAGAAGTTTCAATTGCACTGCGCTGAATGAGTTTATTAACTTCAGCGCAATCATCGGGCGCTTTAGGCGAGATGGGGGATCGTTTGATGAACCAGCTTTACCACCTACAATAACTACCTACAAACCCACCCCAAAACCCCCTCGCACACCCTGAAGGAACTGAGCATTAGCATTAGTTGGGTTGGCTGTTTTTAATTTCACCCTTCCTCATAGTACCGCTCGGTGTTGGTACCCGAATGTCACTTTAGATTGCAATTGCGCCATACGGCGACGAGCACAGCGCTTAAATGTACACATTCACGACCCAACGACCCGGTTTGATCCGGTGTGCGATGCTCCACCAGCGTTTGCAAGAGATGCGATGATTCACCGGTTCCCCCCAACATTAGCACGCCGATTCTGGCCGGGAGTCGGGAAAGTCGCTCGTCAGGACTGTGAATGGTTGTGCAAAACAAACTGTGCACTTCACAGCACGAAACGGGCGCCGGGGATGTGTGTTTTTTTTTTATTATGGCTACCGCTCTTCAAAGCAAGGCGATTACGATCGGTGATCATTCCGTGGGTGCTTTCAAATGCGTGTAGATATGGCTGCACGAGATGGGAGACCTTGACAGGGATGATGGTGTTTGCGGTACGCTTGACAATAAATAGGGAGCATTAGCTGGATTTTACTGTTTAACCTGTTTATGTTTATGCTTTTACTAGTGGGGTGGTAGTGTACTCTTCACCAGTTTTCGAAATTAGTTTGTATTTATCCGGCAACATCTTCGGGGTGTCTTCTTTTTCCAAAGTTCCCGTGGCACTTTGTTCTAAAAGTTGTAAGCCGAAAAACAAAGCATTGGGTCGCTGCTGTATCCCAGGGTTTCAAAACAAAAAGTATGTTTGTCTTGATATTTTTTTACAAAATTTGCGAACATCACAACTCAAATACGGTTCATTCCATTCAAATGTAGTTCAATATTTGAATTTGTTATTCATTTTTCTGTCACCGGACCTGGCTGGCTTTCTTTATCTTGATTCTGCAGTTCAAACTTATCTTTATGTACATTTTTGAGTGCAATAAGGTTATTCTTATAATACGCTACCACCTTTAATCATTTTTGGGATAAAACATTTTATTAATAAAAAATTACATAAACGGAAATCATGGTTATAATATTGATTTTGTACTGACTTTTGTTGGGGCGGTTTCTATGAGGTCCACCTATCAACAGGTTGTTTTCAGAAGTTGATTTATTACAGCCCCAGCTACCTGAAGAAGACAAAATTTAATCCGCAAAATGTCCATGAATTAAATCTAACATCTCAAACTCCTCATTTTAAAAATAATCTTCCGTAACATTAAACTAAGAAAAAATAATAAGCAATGGTTTTGCGTTGTATCGAAATAATGTAAAACGTTCAATTTTTAATTTAATTTTGTCCATTTTATCGAAAATCAATTAAAATTTTGAATAGCTTTAGCATTAATCGCTATAAGAATAATATTTTCATAATTTATTTTAAAATGATTTTTTGTTCATCAAATGCGATTGGTGAAAGCTCTTTTTAATATCTCATTATAAGAGCATTTGCATAGAGATAACCGTATCTCGTTTAGCAGGAAATAATGAGGTAGTAAAATAAGTTTTATGCAAAACATGCCGAATGCACAGTGAAGTTACCAAAACATGCTGAATGTATCGTTTGTATTTTATCACTTATGGTACAGTCTTATTATTATTATTATTATTATTATTATTATTATTATTATTATTATTATTATTATTATTATTATTATTATTATTATTATTATTATTATTATTATTATTATTATTATTATTATTATTATTATTATTATTATTATTATTATTATTTTTATTATTATTATTATTATTATTATTATTATTATTATTTACTAATAAAGCCATCTCGCTTATATTTGCCTAAATAACTATAATAAGCCAAATAATATAACAGGTGGGCTGATAATTGTTTGGCCTAACACATTTATCGCGATAGAAGATTTTTATCCATATCATATTTCGTTTGTACCAACCTTCAAACGAATTCTGACCAAATTTGACAGTATTCGGGCCATAACCTAATGAGCTAGAGCTTTTTGTGTGACGCTACTTTTGTGTTTTTAATAATCATGGAAAAGAAGGAATTTCGCATGATGATAAAGTATTGCATTTTGACGGGGAAAATACAGTTGAAGTCAAAAATTGGCTTGATGAAGAGTCTTTGGACACTGCTCTACCAAAATCTACCATAAAATATTGATATGCTAAATTTAAAAGTGGTGAAATTAGCTCTGAGGACGGTGAACACAGTGGAAGCCCCAAAAGAGGTGGGAAACAGAAGAAAACATTAAAAAAAATCACAAAATTATTAAGAGCACCTATAATGTGAAGTTGATCGAGATAGCTGACACCCTAAAGATGTCTAAGGAACGTGTTGGACATATCGTTCACGAGTATTTGGATATGCGATAGCTCTGTGCAAAATGGCTGCCGCGCGAGCTCACATTTAAACAAAAACAACAACGATTTGACGATTCGGAGCAGTGTTTGGAGCTGTTTAAGCGAAATAAATCCGAGTTTTTGCGTCAATATGTTACCATGGATGAGTCTTGGCTTCTCTACTTCATTCCAAAGTCCTTCAGACAGTCATCCGAGTGGACAGGACGCGATGAACCTGCCCCAAAGCGGGGAAAACGCAACAATCAGCTGGCAAGGTTATGGCTTCAGTTTTTTGGGATTCGCATAGAATAATCTTCATCGACTATCTTGAGAAAGAAAAGACCATTAACAGCAACTACTATATCAAGTTATTGGAGCGTTTGAAGGACGAAATTGCCAAAAAACGGCCATATTTGAAGAAAAAAAAGTTTTGTTTCATCAAGAAAACGCACCGTGCCACAAATCAGTGAAAACAATGGCAAAACTTCATGAATTAGACCACGAATTGTTTCGCCACCCACCGAATTTCGTAGATCTGGTTCTTAGTGACTCATTCTTTTTCTCAGATCCCAAAAAGATGTCCTCTGAGAAGAAATTTTCGTCGGATAAAGAGGTGTTCGCCGAAACTGAGGCCTTTTTTGAGGCAAAGGACAAATACTACTACAAAATGGGGATTGAAAAATTGAAAGACCGCTTCAATCGGTGTATCACCCTTGAAGGGGGGACGTATGTTGAATACAAAAAAATAATTTGGCCAAAAAAAAGTGTTTTACTGTCTTAGGCCAAACAATTATCAGCCCACCTGTTAAGTGAACAGACAATGGGGCAGATCATACCATAAGTTGCAATGCTTAACTTTCAGCCTGAATATGTCAAATAATCCAGGTACTGGGCTGTTTTATTCAAAACAGATTCGTAAAGTACATAGAATTTTGACATTCAGAATGGGATTAAGGATCATTTTTTAGAGACCACAATTAGAGAATAATCGATTGTAATTAAAAATTTATATTTTTATAAAAAAAATCAATTTATTTAAAACGAATTATAAATCTGGTTACTAAAACTATTAAAAAAAAAACAGGTTCAATAAACCTTTTTTTGTTGATTTCATAAAAAAAGTTAAGATATTTGGCATACGGGAAACATGACCTAACCTGGTTCAGGTCAGCAATCAAAATGCGTTGTTGTGACATTTGTTGAGCACCTGACCGAATCTTTCACTAGGAAAATAATTTAATCCTTTTTTCCTAGGCCTAATTCGGCTTGTAATTCGTATGCGAGTGCTGAAAGTGCATAAGCCTGGAAACGTCAAAATGCATACACAAAAACTGGCTTAGAGTATGATTTCGGCCAAAAACAGAAAAACAAAGATTCACGTATCGATTCTCAAGAGAGAGATCGACGAAACGAATTTATTATTTTTAAAAGAGAGTCGTTAGAGCCAAATTTTGTTGATCAAAATTCCGTTCTTAAAAGTGGTCCTGTGCTTAAATTCCTGCCTGTCAATTTTTTCCGTTGATAAGGTAGAGTAAGAATAGGCACTGTGCCGTCATTCGAGTATCCTAGCACTTTAACATGCTTATGTTGCATTGCGGGACCAAGGATAAGTTCACCAGGGTTACCAGGATAAGTCTAATAAGTTTATATGAGTCTGATTGAAGCGTAATATTTGATACACATATGCTAAGAGATTATAAGAGATTTAGCAAAAAAAATGCAATTACTAACTTTCGGATGAACAAATAAGATGAAAAATGTTTATGAAACTTTATCATTATGCCTATAGGCAAGTTATAACATTGTAGAAAATTAGCACAAAGGATATTGAAATATTTCCGTTAATTTTGCTCCTTACCCAAACATTAAATTTTATATATAAAGATTTATTTACAAGCTAACAGATTCTTTAATGTGCATCGTTTTAATACACATTACTGATTTAACCGATACACAGAAAAATAATCAAAATAATATTAAAAAAAACACAAAATTTTGCAAATAAAATTCCAACCGAGAGCTGCCTGCCAAATGGTTCCATACCCTCGTAAAAGAACAAATAGCTCTCACAAGTGTTCATTTTTCATGACTCCTTTCCTCCTAGTGGCTCGTCGCACAAGTAGCTCGAAAACAACGAACATTGAATTACGAAAAAAAAAAACAAAACCAAAAAAACACCCATCCAAACGGCTAACCTTGACATAAGAACCTCACGCACGCAAGTGCCAACATCCGGCCAATAATTACACTCGCAATAAATTAGTGAGCCTTTTAGGGGGTACCAAAAAGGGGGCGCATACTGGATCTTCGTACGGGGCCAAGCACTGCCCGCGTACGCATGTCACGGGACGGGTGAAAAACGGAAAGCAAGAGAAACACACACACGAACAGAACCATTCCGGCTTCAAGAATGATCGTTATGCGTGAAGAGCCGTTTCCTTCTTGAGCAGCAAGCGGGGCACTAAAAATAAATACCACCGTGTATACGCGCTCCTTGCGACTTGTCGCGCTGAAGGGTTCTCAGTGGGGAAATCGCACGACCACGTGTTCGGCCCATGTTGCGTTTGCTGTTCAGGAAAAATGGAAAACCCGTTTTTTTTCCTCCCCGCGACAGCCATGGGAAAATGGTTGCGTTAGTGAGATCCCGAGCGCGAGTTTCAAGGAACGCCATAGTGTGCCGTCCGGGAGGTAAGAAAATTCCTCCATCGTGTCCGGGTTTAACTGGAGATGGATTGGAAAATGGTATGTTTACAAACAGCTTTCGTACGAGTTGAACATTATTATCTCACCATCAGTATATGGAGAGACCAATTCTAAGCCCAATGTTTGAAGTTGTTAAATTGAAGCGTTGACATAAATCAGGAGGGTTCTTTCGTGTTTATTTGGGATGTGAATGTTTGAGGGAAATATGGTTTATGAAAGATATTTTATTCTTTAGTTCAAGAATGTATATTCTCTTATCGCTAAGAGTGCTAGAAATTTCTCAAAAATGAGAAAAACATGGTGATTTGGACGGGAAATGTCCAATGTAAGCTCTAAAGGCATTACAATTTTTGGACTCCATTTTAAATAGATCTTATAAATGTTATTGCAATAAAATATAATATTCGAAAAATGCAATAAAACATAATATTGCTAAATAACTATTTCGAAAATACGGCATTGCCGTCATAATAGAAATGTAGTAAATAACTATTTGATAGAAAATATACATATTTAGTCAAAAAAGGATTTGTGAATAATTTTTGAAGATATTTAAATCAATTGCTTTAAATAAAATGCTAACTTAATAAAAATAAAAGATATTTCAAATGAAGTATTAAAATGTTTATATTTTAGCCTTATTTGTTTAAATTTGTATTCTCCAATAACATTATTGGAATACTATTAATATGGAACTCTCAATTAAAGAAGCAAACCAAACTTAAATTGTGAATTTTACTTTCCATTAGCGATCCTTTTTTTGTGATAAGGAAAAAACCCTGATCCCTTACAGAAGTTTTTACTTTTGGAATCTTTCGTTCTCGTTACCTTCAAGACGACACAATTATTGGACTCTATCTTGAATAGATCTCAAAAATGTTTAAATTGTAATAAAATATCAAATTACTAAATAACTATTTTGTAGAAAAAATACATTTATAGTCAAAAAAGATTTGCAAATAAATTTTAAAGATATTTAAATCAAATAAATAATGCTTAATAATGCTAAATAATTTAAATAATTCTTAAAGATCGAAGATATTTCAAATAAAATATTAAAATATTTATATTTTAGCCTAATTTTTATTTTCTTCACATTCAAATGTTAGCTGTTTTAAATTTGTATTCGCCAATAACATTATTGGAATACTATTAATATAGAGCTCTCAATTAAAGAAGCAAACCAAACTTAAGTTGAGAATTTTACTTTCCATTAGCGATCCTTATTTGTGATAAGGAAAAAAAACCCCTATCCCTTACAGAAGTTTTTACTTTTGGAATCTTTCGCTCTCGTTACCTTCAAGACGACACTTCCGGTTATTTGCAAGGGTTATTGCGGAGACAGAACGCTTTCGGCCGGCTTCTCGCTTCACCTTCTTCCCGTTCAGATGTTGACCTTTGCCTTCGCCCAAAACGGTGCAAAGATTCAGGTATATGACCCTTTCTCGACATCGACCCGTTTCTCGTGCACGTGCGTTTTTGTGGTTTCGACACGGACTTTTGCCATGCCCTGGTCTGAAGTATGCTGCTGCTGCTGTGTTATAGAAAAAAAAATGTTATAAATTATAGCCAGCAGGACGTTAAGGGTCGTGCAGGTTACGGTCGATTGCCGTGGAAAGGCGACAGCAAGGCGTTACGGTGAAATCTGTTTCCCCGCTCGATCTTCGACCTTCGATAAGGAAGCTTAGACCGAGGCCGTTCCGCATTTAAGGGAACACTACGTCCGAGGAAACATCTTCCTGTCTGGTTTATGGTTTTTGGGTACGGAGATTTGAACGTAAAGCAGCTAAAGGAAACAGAAACGGAAAAGCGACCCGAGCCCGTGCGGGATAATAATATTAAAATTTTTAAAACAAAGCATAAACACCAAATTCTTCTTGCACACATCCGTGTTTTTCGGGAGGGTACGGTTTCTCTGGTAGAATTTGTGAAAACTGTACGGTACATTATGGAACCAAGGCTCTTAAAATTTAGCTGCGAGACGCCCAGTTTCGCCATGTCCCCTAGGGTCTGTGCAATTGCTTTACCCAGCCAGCACCAGCATTGATGCTGTGGCCCCCGGTAAAGAGGCTTTCTATGTTGGCACCAAGATTTATGGTGATGATGTTGGGAGATAAAGCAGTTGGGAGGATAGAGAAGACACACCAAGAAAGACACAAAAAAACAGCTACAAAAACACGTGCACCACAGAACTATGCCCAGAACGGACGGTTCCGAAACCGCAGGCCTGCGCTACGAAGAACCAAAATCCCGCAAAGCCAAGCAACGCGATAGGAGGAGTGCGAGACAAAAACAAAACTACGCCGAATCGAGACCCCAAAAAATGACGAAAGGCGAAGCACCGAGGGAGAGCGGTGTGTGCATGTGTAATTTGCAATTTCCTGGCGTCAGTTTTTGTTTTTGAATGAAGTATGATTACTCTTGTGCCAGGGATCCTGCGTTCCCCCTCCTCATCCCTCCAGTACTGCCCATAATGCTCTGAGGGTTTTTGTTTATTTTTTTTTTTTTGCCCAAAACAGACTCGTCTGTCCTTCGCCTCGCAAGATGAGGGTTTTGTTTCAAATTTTGAGTTTCATTTTTTTGTTTTTGCGCCACGTTTTACACATTGAACCGCTGCTGCCCTATGCTGATGGGGTCTGATGATGCCCGGACCCTTTTTCCGGCCCGGCTGTGTCATAAAAATGGATGATGATGGGTACGAGATGGATGATTTCGGACGGAGAACGCTGGGCAAACGACGGGAAGAAGAAAAAAAACTGTTTTTATTTTGGCAAACGCAGAATGTGTTAAAACTTGAGCGGCATAAATTGATGCTGAAGTCCCGAAAACACCGCGCGGGGACATGGCTGACATAGTGAAACATATTTGGACCATATGTGGGATGCAAATGTTTTTTGGTGGGGTTTTTTTTCTTTGCAGAGTGTCTGTTGCTTTTCTTTCTTTCGCAATTTTCGGATTGGTTTCATCCGGATGGAGGACATGCAACGCGTATGCAATTGCCGGGAATTGTGAATTTTTGAATGATAGTAGACATATAATTTCCACGATTGAAGTTTTGCACGAATGCACATTCTAAGGAAGCTGGATTTGTAAGCTAAGCTACGTAGCAGAATCCATTATGTCTCGGGTTTCTATTCAAGCACCAAGATGCAAAAATGACAAATTCTAGCAGCTGGTATGAATTCTTAGAAGAAAGTAGCGATAGAATTCGATGAAGATCATGGTACATATAAGTCTCCTAAACTAAAATCCTTTTTACTGAGGATATGCGCATTCTAGATCCTAGAACCTAGAACTAGAACTGTCTAAACCTCAGACTACTCAGGGCCATTCGAGTACTAGAGGGGAAAAACTTCGGAGAACACCGTCTAAAAATTTATACATACCTTGAGATGAAGTACCTGAAGAGATATACGTTTTTGGTGTATGAGTTTGCTATGTATCAAATGTTTTCCAATGTATATCCAAGCATAAGTTGAGTTGATTGATGGGATTTAAGCTAAATTTTTCAAGCTTTTTTTCAAGAATTATTTTTTTCTAAATCAGTGGGAATCTTAATCTGAAGTACTTTTCACTTAATTTGTATACATTTCCTACTCCGAACATTGCAAGGGTATCTTAACCCGGGTGTACTTGGCCCAAATAATTTTTTTTGTAATAATGATAGTTTATTCATGTAATAGAGAAACAGCTGACATTCTCGAACATATCGTTGATAATAAAGTTTTCATTTAAAACACCTAAAACTGGACCTATTTTCAGTAAAATATGCAAAAGTACAAGAATATGTTAAATTGAGTTTTATCATACTCATTACTATTACTATACTATTCATTATACTATACTATACTATCATTATTATACTATTTCACTTAATATATATGTCAAAATATTGAAATACAAACTTACTCCCCTTATACAAGGAGTATTTCCAAGACTGACTAACACCTTCAGGCTTCAGATTGGGTTAATTGTATTATCCTCTAAAGATGATGAAAGAACAGTTAAAACAAGGCGCTTGTTGAGTTGTTATATTGTCCTCAAAATTTAGTTTATTTTTTTAATGACTCTGAATTTAAAACATTTAAAATCAATTAAATACGAGGACACTTTGATTTGACGGTCTTACTCGTTCACTGTCTTTTTTTATTCTGTTCTTTTTAAATGACAGCTGTCAAAATTGTGGTCGTCGCTCAAAGCGCGTTTACACGTATATACATCCCTTTTTTTAATTTTTTTAAATCTTCTACAAACAGTATGAAGAATAATGTATAAAACAATAATATGCTACGAGATCAGATAAGGCGTACAACTTTATTTTACTTTTTTATCTTCTTATCAAAATAAAACATTGATATTTCACATTTTATAAGGGTATATTGGAGTCTTAAAGTACTGGTTTACAGAAAAATAATATTAATAAATTAATATATTGGTGAATTAATTAGTTCCTCAAGCATATATCGAAACTCACCTTCTAGATAAAAGGTTCGTAGCTTATTTTCTATAGAAATCCTTTGAATGCTACATTCAATTAAAGGTGCGCATGCTCGGTAACACTTCATCGTGCAACATTTTAATGTAGGCGGGGAAAAGAGTTCTAACCAAAAAAAAAAAAACATTTATTCTAAACAAGTCGTCCATCGGCATCGATACAAATTTCTCGTAAACAGTATTCACTCATCATACGCATTCCCGTATGCGCATGCGCCGCGGTGAAAAGCATCCCTCTTCAAACGTGTTAATGTCGTAAAGTATCGGGATGCAAGAAGTGAAATCCCGGTAGACAAGGGAACGACACCGTGTAGAACGTGAATGGATGCCGTATGCTATCTAATTAGGAGTTGATTAGTTTATCGCTGTCTGTTTCACCCCTTTTTTTGTCACGGCACGGTTCGGTGTCAATTATGGTATGGCTCCCCCCCTACCGTGAATGCAGCCGGGTCATATTGGAGGGAAAAGATTACATAAACATCTGCATTTTGTCACATTGTTTCGTGGGAACGTAGCACGTAGCATTACCGGTGCCGGTTGTATTAGAACCGGCGGAAACCGGTGTGGAAGATAAACAAACTTATCATCCGTGGTGTTGTTTCATTTTTTTTCACACAGATTTGATCGGTGTTGATGATGATATCGTTTAAGTGACTTATGAAAATCTGTGATCGTTTGATTTATTATGCTATTTTTTTTAAAGAGTTTTTTATAAATCCTAGTTGCTTTTTTTCTACAAGTGTCTTGTAATAATCTCCCAGACATTCATCGAAACTGTTCCGAAAATTGAGTGACAGTTAATCGATTATGAGATGATGCAGAAACCCGTATTCAAATCGGCTGTTGCCCATCAGTCATTTAGTTTCCAAAACGTCCAGAACAATGCCACCGGACAGTGCAAAAGCCGGAAGAGAACAATGGTACCAGAAACACCCGACCCGATCGTTACGAGATTTTTTTTTCTTTCCTATCTTCCTTCGCAATATCTTAAAAACGCACTCAGAGCACCGTATTTCTCCCACATCCTTCCTACAGCTGTGTGCCGCAGAACGTACACTTTTTGTGCAAAAAAAAACCCTTCGAAAACGTACGAAATCCGATGAGCAATTGGATCGGGTCACGGGAAAATCTTCCCGTCACCGAGTAGATCTGCCACATGTGTTGTTTGCTCGGAACGCTCTTTCAGCTCCCTTTTTGGCAGCACTTCGTGCGCTAGACCGGGACACGAGACGGGAAACCCTAGCTCTCATCGTACCGCGGCAGCATCTGTACGGTTGCGATGCGTGGGAATTTCAACATGTGCAAGATATTAAGGTTTGCTCGCTCAGCAGCGCACATAAAGGAGCGCCTAAAAAGCAGAAAAAAGAACAAAAAAGGGCCACCTTCCTTCGCTTTCCCTCGCGCGCTGCATTGGTTTTTCACAGTCATCCATTTTTCTGTTCTTCCTTGGGTTTTTTTTTGTGTGTGTGCCTGGGTTCACATTGCCGGTTCAAAACATCCTTCTTATTATGCTGATAAAATCCTTCGCATTATCTGGTGGATTCTGGGATTCGAATATTCGTTCACTTTCAAACCTTGAACCTCCCGCAAGCAATTGTAAATTTTCTCTCTCCCTGCTGCCCGCATTCGCACTTCCTCCTACTGGTGCCATTCAAACGTTGCTTGACACGGCAAGACAGAACAGATTTTCATCCTGCGTTTCGGGCAGATTTTGCCGTTTTTTTCTGTTATTTAGGACGATGGACGTTGTTTGCATAAGGTCTAACGAATGGTTGGCAGCACCTCCCGCCAGCGCATCGTATGCAGCGTATGCAACTAATTATTGTCTCATTTTAAATGCAAATGAAAACGCCAAAATAAATATGACTGTGGATGGTGACGTTATGCGCAATAAAGTTTAGCTTTTTTATGAACCACAAAACCGTCTTTGACTGGATGGGTCTCGTTTCCGGGGCGACAGAGTGTCAAGTTTCATCTGTTTCGGACAACTTTAACCCATGCTGGAGGTATAAATTCGAGCGGTTTAATTACTTAATTGTTTGAGTTGCTCATTAGCTAAGCTACAAAAAAAAACATTAAAACCACTTAAAGGACATTCTTTTTTAAGTGCTGAATGACAACAAAAATTACCACTAACCTATGAGGTGAATTCAATAACAAAATGGTAATTTATGTATACATTTTAAAGCACACTCGTTGGGGCGACCGGTGGTGTATGGGTAGCAGCGCCGGTATGCACACGACAGGGCCGGTCCAAAATCCCGTCAGAACCAATTCCTCCTGGCAAGGACTGAATATCCCGCTACGTAGGTAGCATAACGTCTCTAATAAGCCAGAAATGGCAGGCATGATCTTAGAAGGTTCGTTACGCTAAGAAGCGAAAGAGCATACTCATTAGGTAAAATAAGGCATAAGGATATTTTATTGTTGGTTTTCTTTGTTTTGCAATAGGAATTTTCCTTATATTGCCATAAAACCACCTTTTCTGCCAGAAAATTAGCAATTTGAGCAAATAATTTAATGCATTATCAACGATCTATAAGAGTAATAGAGCATATATTGTTCTAAAATTAATTCCGCATTACAAGAAGACATGTTTACATAACTTGCTCCAATTTATGACACAGTTACGGTAATTAAATCGTAGTTTACACGACATAATTCATATAATATTTATTTGTAATAAATCCGTGTATACTAATTAATTAAAAAGTAGCCCCGACGCTTTCTGTAATGTTGCTTTGATATTGTATTACTATCTAAACACTTAACAAAGTTTTAACTAAATATGTTTAAGTTTCACATCGTCAGATATGTCTTTTTGTTCATGTTTAGCTAAGAATGTTTTTACAAAACATTTTTTTCCCCAAAAAAAATTTAATTCGCTATTTTTTGTTATTTTTTACTTAACTGTCCCTTTTTATTTTTTACTCAAAGCTATTTCAGACATAACGCTGTTTGGGTTTTTATCTTGAAAGTTAATTAGGTGTTTTTTTTACACTATTTTTCAATAAGTATGTTATTTGTTTGGAATTCTTTTATTTCTTCATTCAATCATTCATTTATTCAATGATCCTTTTTCTCTATAATAGTATTAAATGCTTTGATTTTTATTTAACATTTGGTCTTCTTTTTATTCGTTCGTTGACTTATGTTGTTGTTGTTCTTTCATCTATTTTCCCCTATGGTAGTGTTTTATTTAGATGTAGCATATTTTACGTGCAAGAAACTATGTTTTTTATGTTTTTGTTTTCGTTTTATTCATTGTAATTTTATTATTCATTATTAATTCTTGTAATTTACGTTTTAAAATTGTGTAAAATTGTGTGTATAGATTCACAAGTCATAACTTATGTACATAATTATCAAAAACTTTATTTTCTTGTTTTTTTTCATCAAAATTATTTTAAATCAATTTTGAGTACAATCACCTTACTAATTAATCATCATTATTGTGGCTAATATCGCTAATGAATGAATTTTGTGGAGAATTTCATAAAACAGTATGTGAACGGTATCTAACATTTAGACCCGACATTTGGACCAATATTGCAGGATATGATTACTAATATCTTTCGCACGTATGAAAATACTTCAATTTCTTCCCAAATTTACAATAACATCGTCCACCCAGTGTCGTCCACTCTCATTCGTGCCGTTTCCTCCCGAGCACAATGAACCCACTTCCGGGAGAGGTGCGCAAAAAAAATGGCAAAAACAAAACCGAGGTAGACAAATGCGACAGCATGACCAAACAGCCAACAGCGAGATGAAAAACAACACATGTCCAAAACGAGCGACGAGAAACGAGAGTGAAACCATTCAAAGCCCTTTCTTCGCCCGGTTATGTTTCGCGCACACACACGCGGTCCGCGCGGTTAAAGGAAAGGATCAGCGGGCGCACGGACATGCACGAGATCAAGACATGATTGGATAATCGGCTATAAATTGATCGTCTCGCACCCACACACACACACACCCAACGCTGCGCAAAAAAAGTGCATCACCCGCGTGCGTTGCGTGAAAAGATCGCAGACGCTTTTCTTCCGCGTCGACGGACATGCACATATGCACAGCCGTATGCGTGCATGTTCGATTTTCCTCCTCCTAACTTCCGATAGAACGCCATCGGAAGGGTGTTGGAACGTGGCGGAAATATGCGGAGCGAATGATTTGATGCAAATTTGCAATTCGCTCGAGATTTTACTGCCGGTTTTGAAGAGTGGAATGAAAAGAGTGGAAAAAAGAAGCCACCATCAGTGAGGCACGATCGAGTGAAAGGTGCTGCGCACACACACGCACACCAATGGAGCCTGAAACATGGTGTGGCAGTCTTTAAGAAGCCACGAAGGTGCATTGCAACGGGTGAAACAGTCTCACTGTTTGGGTCCTTTTCTCGCGCTCGCTCTGATGTGCATAAAGTGCATAAAGAATGAAGGTGAAAGGGGTTCACTCGATCGTGTGATGATGTAGATCGGGCCCGAGGGTTTTGTGGTGGAGGCGAAAGGAAGTTACGGAAGAAGCGATGCATAAATGTGCATATAGGCAACAGCAAGAAAATGCATAAAGACTCCGAGTTCGAGTCCGAGTGGGAACACGGTACGGGGCGTTAAGTTTGGGAGGAAAAAATGTAAACTAGCAGCAATAAAGAAGCAGCTCTTAATAAGCCTTCTCGGTATCATTAACGCCATTGATTTACGGTTCAATTTTGTCTACCATCTTACGCATGCTACGGACTGTTGGGTTTAGCAAAAAACAAAAACCCCTCCCGGACCCACGCGCATTCCCTTACGCCTTTGACTGGCCCTCAACGGTTTGGGCTTGTTCTTCAGCTTGATCTCGTCGGTTCGAAGGCTTAGATTCCGACCTGCTGGCGCCACACTTGTCACTGAATTCCTGCACACCACCCTGGCCTTACTCGCTGAAGGATCTGTTCCGTTGACGAAAGCGACCGGTTTGACCTGCAAGAGAGGCGGACCCACGGAGAGCCTCTTATACAATGATAATTATAATATCTCAACCACCCATCACCCCGCTACGGCTTGGACGGTTTTGGGGCGGCAGGCTTTCTACGCAATTCGCCCTCCTCCGGTCCAAATTCCGGTTCCGACGACAACTAACCACTGCTTGGGTTTGTTGAAAAGGGGGAAGCATGGCATGGCGCTAGGAAGCAGCTAGGAGGCCAACATCATCGCGCGTGGGTCAACTTTCTTTTCCACCAAGCTAACGCAGGCTATCGATTAATCGCGGATATCGCCGATCGCTCGCAGATCGATCGATATCGGCCGTTGCGCTGGAAGGACTTTCGCATTCATGTCGGCAATGTGCGAGAGGCCGTCGGATGAACGGGTGGTAAAGAGATTGGAGGAACACATCTAGGAGAAATAAATCAAAACAAGAGTAATGGGGAGAAGTTACGTAAAAAGTTTAGGATTGTTTTAGCAAAGCCTGTTAAGCAATGGATGCTAGGAATAACTAATTTTGTTTTTAATTCGGGTTGGACTATTTGCTATTGATATTTACTCAAATTTAGATTCTGTTATGATGAAACATAAAAGGGAAATTATTTTTATTTAATTTCATTTTTAAAGCTCACCCAGTAGAACCGTCTCATTAATTTGTGTTTACTAGCCCGGTGTGTTATCGGCCCGGTTACAGGGCTATGCAACAGGACTCCGTTGTGTACGCAAACTCAAAGATGATTAAAAAGAGGTTTTCTTCCCAATTGGTAGAAGTTGTTAATTTTATTGCATTTAGTTTATTTGCATTTATCAAATTTCTCACCTCGGGCCACTGGCTCCCATAAAAAACTTTTTGACAAAGGATATTCCAAGTCACATAGAGCTATTAGTGTTGTTTTAGGCTTTAACAGACCTTGAACTTTAGCAGCTTCGTCTCATAGTCTGAGATAGCCATTTGTCTGATCTGGACATCTATCGTCGTGTTTTAGATACTTGGCCATTTTAGTTTATTAGTCCCAGTCCCAGTGGTCAGTTATCACGAATGAAATGTATCGTAAACATATACGACACGTCCTGTTTGCGTTCAGCTCCCACCTGGACTGCAATGCCCATTTTAACTTGAGACGACCAAATTACACTTAAGCACTTCTTAACAATCTTGCGTCAGATTTTACCCCTTGTTGCTTACTATGCATTCTTGCTTTTCGTAGGCACCGCACATAATTTCATCGAAAGTCGACTTCTTTCACAATTACCCAACCGATTACCCAAATTTTTATCTGACGTTTTCCTTGGATACAGTATATTTGAGTCATGTCTTTCCAGTAACAGACACATACGTGTTTATATTTCATACGGACCAATCCCTCATTCCCAGGAACAATTATCCAGGTTACGAGTAAATACAGTTTAAAAAGCTCAGAATTAGCAAGTCAAAATCTCTTGATTTTCCGCTCAGCAATGGATTATTGGATTTCCGCTTGTGTAATGGATTAATGAAGCACTAGCGATTAAAGTCCTATAAAAACCTATAAATACCACAAATATGGTCGGCAACAATTCTGCAATTGCAAACCCGAAATATCCGGTGAAGTACAATGATCAAGATGATGATGGAAGCAAGTTCTCTTGTTCGGATAATCCAGGAAGAATTATGGTTTAATTATGGTACCGATTAATGGATCTTTTGCACATTAATGAATCTTTAATAAGAATTTTCAGACGCAAGTAGTTTTAATCGTGCTTCTATCATATAAAAATCTCATAATTCTAAATTGATAAAAGTATTTTATGAGTAGCTTCTGTTATAAATCTGTTTGCTTTGGATAAAAACGACAAACAGACAGTCCCCGAAATACACTATTATAAAGGACTGGTACAATCTACGAGAGATCCTCGTATCTATCTCGAAATCTCGTATATTCCATACGCAGGCAGCTCTCCAAGTAACACCATTATAGCAGACCGCTATAATCCGTGATGGATTCGCGTATGTCGAACTCTAGTACTAGTGTGAACATCGTTTATACGTCGTGATTACAGAGTCGACTCCCATTATCTGTTCTTTATTTATTCCACATTTTAGGTGACTTTATGAAACAAAACAATAACAAATATTAAAAACTAATGTTTATATCAAAATAGAAGTCATTTTGTATATTTTTTTTACATTCTTGCCTAACTTTTGTCTTCTTTTAACTTACTCACCTAGCAATACAGCCTGGCCGTTCTTCTTCTTGACTATAAAAAAAAACAACTCATCTGTAAATTTTCAAATTCCGCATTTAAGAGGAGTATCTTGGAAGTTGCCTTATTAGATAAGCTATATTAGATTTTTGTTATTTAATTATATGTTATCAGGTCACTGAGTGACGTTTAAAAAACCACTTAATAGTGTTCCTATTTTTCTAAAGACAATATTTAAACATTTTGCATTTTTCATTTGCTTCCTTGTGCTCTGCTAGATTGATTTAGCATTTCCCCATTCGAACGATCTGTCTAAGTGCAGCCAAAAAAAAATGCAACCACATATTAATGCACATGCACCTTCAAAGTGTCCCTCTGGCCACCCGTAACACACCCTTCCCCCAGCTTCAGCTTCAGCCTAATCGACACGAGTTTTCGATCGCTAATCGGCTAAACCGCAGCCGTCGATCCATGCGCGTCGGTTGCGCTTAAGATTGCGCAAAAACGCAAGTTGTGTCACGTCACGCGTGTGACGATCGGGCCCGCACCAAAAGCAGCAAAAGAAGTCTATACCACCCCCCTCCGTGTGCTGATGCAGTCGAAGATTTCCGCATTGGGCATGCTGGGGTATGGTTGTTGCTAGGAAATTGTTCCAAACGTGCGCGAACATGGCATAAACAGGGCCGAAAACAACACACAGCACACAGCGCAAAACTTGCTCCCACTCGCTTCCCAAAAGCCACCCTCATGCTGGTGTGAAAGTGGTCGCGGTAACGCGGATTTTGTTTGGCTAACGCACGCTTTAGACAGGCGCTGTCGATGTCGAGTGGTTCGATCTAAGCTCCCGGACTGGTGTGGGGGGGGGGGGAGGCCGCAGTGATTTTCCGCCATTATTTTCATACTCATTTCACTTTCAACGCACCGAGAGCAGCCGGTCATTCGATTGCAATTAAAAACGATTTCTTTATGCTGTGGCTGGGGTATAATATGGTGGGGGCTATGCTGTCGCATGAAAAGCGCCATTGTCAAGTGGGGGAGGAAATATCAATTAAACGCAAACCACGGCCGACCGATCGGGCCGTCAAAACGCGGGCGGGAAAATTCAATTTCATTGTCCATGAGGTAATTTATGGCGCGTGTGCAATTGTGCAGTACACTCGCATCGCATACTGATAGTACACACGCTCTGTGCGCTGTGTGCGTTTATCCGGACAGTGTCGTCGGTTTTTTTGTTGTTGCTGTTGAGGGATGAACTAGATTTTGTGACACGCGACACAAATGTCGGACCGTCGTGATCGACGTGACTCTCACGCATGCTACACGCGGGCTGCTACCCATTCGGGGGTCGGGTCTCGTGCCAGATGATGTAACAGACCCCGCGATAAGTGGATCAAATACGCCGGGAGGTTTTGTAATTGACGACCCTATCGAGGGTGATTTGAGGAAGAACTGGTGTAGCGGTAACGATCCAGGGCGGTTAGGCGCGATTTAGGTGCACGCACGCACGCAGCGCCAAAATACGATCGAAATGTCGATCGGACGTCGTTACGCAGGTACGTATTCGGTGGCAGGTTGACGTTGCGTTCGATTAGGTGCATACGTCGTCGGGATTTTTGCATTCGACACCGGTGTTGGCCAGTCGGGTGCGTTTGCTGCTGCTGACCTGGAAACGAAGCGTGCATGCGTGACACAACGCGGTTTTGACGTTTGGCGGATTTACCCTCCGACGCCTTAGGCAACTGTTTGGCGACATCGGTTTGGACGGGAATCGATGGGAAATGTATTTAATTGACCCATATTTCTGAACACGTGCTCCGCAAGCGGTTTGCAAAACAACGTGTCGTATGGTAAAGCCCACTGGAATGGTAATAAGTTTGAAAGCCACGGGGTAAAGAAAACGACAACAAATGTTTAATTTTATTATAGCAAATCAATTATATTTTGGAATTTTAGAGGACGGGTTTTAGAACGGGATAAGTTAGCATTTTCTTAAATAAAAAATGAACATTAAACTGTAAAATTTTATATTGGCGTTGTTACACGCCGAGCTTCTTCGGCAGACCACGCGAAGGACTGATCCTTTTGCTGAAGACTCAGTGCGACGGTAACGGAGTTTTCCCGGTGAAGCAGAGGTGGTTATTCGTCCCGCTTACCAGACCTTCCCGCTAGTTGCTCCTTATCCAATGCTTGGGGAGCCTATTCAGACAGAAGGGGGTAAGGTGCCGAAAACCAGAGCTCTGATAAAAGAAACCTTCACTCTTCGCTGTTTCTACTTCAACCGATTAACGAAAACTGCTTTATTCAACAATTGCTCCCGCTTATATACCCATTTTAACAAAAAATCATAGCTTCCTTAAACTATTTTTCATGCGGCTTACAATATTACTTTTTCCTATGGATACTTCGATCCAAAAAATTCCAAATCGCAACATTCTCCCCTCCATAATTCAACCCGGTGAATTATGCAATATAATATCTTCAGCGTTGTGATTTTGTTTCAATTTCCTTGATTCTTAATTGCGCGATTCGATCTTGTATTTCTTCTTCATTGGGCTGCTCGCATTATCCGATTGATCTCTTTTGCCAGGTTTCTTCGAAAATTTGTTCACTACTAGAAGATGCTCTTTCGGCGTCACATCTATGACTGCAACCTTTATAGCTGGTCTTTTTATCAATCCTTGTATAGTTTTTACAATAACCGATCGTACCTGTCCATCCGGGGCTATTGCTGTTTCCACTACCTTTCCCTTTAACCATTTTCCAGGTGGAGCATTATCATTACTGACCACCAAATGCTTATTTTCTGCTTCGTGTTTTGCCCAATACGTTTCAGATCGACTTTGTAGCTAAAATAATCATTTCGAGTATTCCATTGAACACCTAAAATCTTTTCCATAGCTTCATCCTTTTCTTTAATATCAACCAAAGTTCTTACTTGATGGCGTTCTTGGGAGATGTTGTTCATTAACTCCTGTTTGTTTGACACAAAGTTTCGAATATAAAATCCTCCATCATCGTGGGCTTCGATGACTTGTTTTACTGTTGCGATTGCTTTCTCCATCGAAAAGAAACTATCGAGGTAATCATCCACATAGTGTTGATTTTTAATAGGTTCGAGTGCTAACGGATACTTGTTTTTGTTCTCCTCGGCATTTCGATTTTTAGCAACCTGAGCACACGCTGGTGAACACGTTGCTCCAAACGTCATAACCTGCATGACGTAGGTATCGGGATTCTTACTAGAGTTGCCGTCTCGCCATAAAATTCGCTGTGCGTCTTGATCCTCTGGACGTATTCTTACTTGATGAAACATCTCCTTGATGTCCCCGCATATACAGATGGGACCTTCACGGAATCTCAAAAGTACTCCAAACAATGATGCCATTTCATCTGGTCCGGTTAGCAATACTGAATTTAAAGAAACACCGTTAATCGTTGCTGCGGCGTCGAAAACTAACCTTGGTTTCGGAATTGGCTTATTTTTGTTTACTATCACGAAATGTGGGATGTAGAATGTTCTTGGAGAGTGTCGAGATATTTCTTCCTGACTCAGCTTACGCAGATATCCTTTCTGCTGATACTCCTTGAAGGTATTGCACAGCCACGTTTTCAATTCCGGGTTTTTATCTAGTTGCTTTTCTTGTGTTACCAAGCGACGAAGTGCGTTGTTATAGCTATTCGGTAAAACGATGTCGTCATTCTTCCAAAGCAAGCCTACTTCGTATCGACCATCCTTTTTCTTGAGTGTTTGCTGAATAATAGACTTGGCTCTTTCTATCGCTTGACATTTCACTGTTTTCACAGGTTTCACTCCAAACTCCTCGGTTGAAAAATATCTTTTTATCATATCGGTCATCAATTCTTCGCTTTTATGAATCAATATGTGATTCTCTTCCATTTTTGCGTTTGATTTGTCAATGCCAAAAATCAACCAACCAAGCTTTGTTTTAATCGCCATTGGTTCATCTGGTCGTCCCATTTTCCGGCCTAATGGCATTAATAAATGGCTATGATTCAATCCAATCAATATAGTAGGATATGCCTTTTCATAATCCGTTATTTTAATATCTTTCAGATACGGATATCGAACTGCTAGCTTTGTCCCAGACAGTGACTGGTTTGGCAATTGTAAGTTCTTCACCGTTCGAATGCCTTTTAACTCGTGCTCTTTCTTTTCGTTGACGCCACGGATCATGCAGTTTACTCTTCTGCTATTATCTTCTTTCATCGAAAGATTTTGCGTCCATGTAAGCATAAGAGGGTCCTTTGCTCCGTCCAACTTTAATTTATTTGCCATCTTTTCTTCAATTAATGTTAGTGATGATCCAGCATCCAGGAAAGCGTGGGTTTTCACAGTAATATTCCCATTTCGTAACACAACAGGAACAATTTGATAATATACGTTCTGTATAGTCTGATGATAATTCATCCTCGCTGTGTTTTCAATGTGCAACAACTGGTGATGATGTTCTTTGCAACCTTGAATACCACATTCCTTGGCCGTGTAACAGTTGCTCATATTATGATTGTTAGATTTTAAACATGCTTGACACTGTTTGCTGTCTATAGCTACCTTGAGCCGCTCATCTGCTGGGATATTCTCAAAACGTTCACATCGATGCAATGCATGGGATCCATTGCAAAGTGGGCATGATTGTTGAGGGATACGCGGTTGAATGCTTCCTTGGTGTGAATTAGATGGTTTTACGAATGGTCGAGTGTTTCGCGGTTGCTGTCCTGAAGGTGTATTTCGAGGATATATAGGCCGTTTATAATTCAATTGTGGTGGACGTTGGTGATTCGATGGAACACTTACATTTTGAGGCTGGTTAAAATTTACCGATTGTCGTGGTCGTTCTGCGTTTTTAGGCAGCTTTCTAATCTTTTCAGCAATAGGAAGAAGCCATTGGCTGAAATGTAGCACGTTCGGTACTTCGTAGGCTTTCTCAATATGTTCTTTGTATTCTATCCATTTCAATTGCTTGCTTGTAGATAACTTGAAGGCTAATTCATCTACTAAACGATGATCTTGTAAATATGCCTCCCATTTCATAGCCTTGAGGTTAGTAATCATGTCTTCTAATGCATCTGATAGCTCGGGAATCTTCATTTCATTATCGAGCTTCACTCTCAAGACTTCTTTTAACAAATCGTTGTACACTTGTTTTGGTCTTCCAAATTGTTCTTCTAGTTTCAAAATGATGGTTGGAACATTATCCGGATCAAGGAATAATCTCCGAACACATCGTTCCGCATCTCCTTTCAATGCATGCTGAAGACGGTTAAGATTCTCTAAATTGCTGAATTCTCCTTCCTTAGAGGTTTCTTCAAAGGTTCGTTTGAACTTGGACCAATCTTTGGGTTTTCCATCAAAATATGGCAATTTGCTAAGCGACATGCGCTTCATACTTGTTGCTGCGTTCAGACCACTTGCTTTCAAAGCTTCTACTAACGCTTGGATTGTTGAATCATTCTTGGACATCCGTGAATATTCAGCTCTATCGTCGTTACACTTCTCACACGTAAATGTTTCATCATATTTCGGTAATCGCAGTATCTTTGCACATGAAGCGTGATACCAGCGATCACATTCATCGCAGCGTACCATTTCATTGGGATCGTCAGCTTCGTAGCACAAACGACAATTTCCGTTTTCATTTTCCACGAAATATAGTTTCCTGTTCGCCATGGTTGAAAGTTAGTATACCTGCGCAATTGTTAATCAAAACGCAGATTCCTTTCCGATGAACAGGAATTAATCAATTATCTTCAATCGAAATGTTCTACGTCACGGATTCTTCGATAGAACGATTCTGTTTTCAAAACGATATCTTCTTTTCTCGGTTCGACGGTACGACGTCTTCTGATTTCTTCCTCTCTGGAGCCACCAAATGTTACACGCCGAGCTTCTTCGGCAGACCACGCGAAGGACTGATCCTTTTGCTGAAGACTCAGTGCGACGGTAACGGAGTTTTCCCGGTGAAGCAGAGGTGGTTATTCGTCCCGCTTACCAGACCTTCCCGCTAGTTGCTCCTTATCCAATGCTTGGGGAGCCTATTCAGACAGAAGGGGGTAAGGTGCCGAAAACCAGAGCTCTGATAAAAGAAACCTTCACTCTTCGCTGTTTCTACTTCAACCGATTAACGAAAACTGCTTTATTCAACAATTGCTCCCGCTTATATACCCATTTTAACAAAAAATCATAGCTTCCTTAAACTATTTTTCATGCGGCTTACAATATTACTTTTTCCTATGGATACTTCGATCCAAAAAATTCCAAATCGCAACAGGCGTAATTGAACAAAGAGCTAAATAGAACTATAAAACCATTACACTATCATCTGGATAGATTTTGTCGAGATGTCGAGATGGGTTGGGCCGAATCAAGATTCTATACCAAATTGTGAGAGTGTTGAACTTTCAATAGGAAAATAATTACTTACTTACTTACTTATTTACTTATCCGGCGCTAAAATCGTTTCGCGGTCTTGGTCGGCTGCAGAAGTCTTCTAAACTGTTCACGGTCGAGCACTTTCGTCTGCCATTCCATTATCTCGGTATTTCTCCTCTGTCCAAGTGGACGACCTTAAAGGACTTTACGGGCTGGGTCGTCCGGTGTCATTCTCATGACGTGACCATCTCACCGGAACTGTTCCACAGTGAGTTCGCCGTAGCTTCGGTATCTTCGAATGTGGCTAACAGGGTTCCGTCAGTTTTGGACAAAGTCTATGTCTCAGTGGCGTATGTGAGTACTGGAACTATATATGTAAGTTCTATATAGCGACAGATGTTTTGAGTAGAGAAGATTCCTCAGACTGTAGAAATACTGGTTACCAGCCAGCACCTTAGCGCGTATCTCTCAACATCAATGTTATTATCGGTGCTGACTTATGAGCCAAGATAGGTGAACTTTTGGATGCCCTATTTGTCGTCTATTTGCACATCACCCACCATCAACCTGGTTTTAGCCTCCTTAATCTCCAACCCGAGGTTTTCGGTCGCCAGCTCAATCCTTTGGTAAGCACGTGCTACGTAGAAGATCCGTAAATCGATGATGTCTATGTCATCAGCGAGTTCCTGGATTTGGATTGACTTATAGAAGATGGTCCCTGAAGTTTCCATCTCCGAGGCGCTGATGGCTTTCTCTAGCGCTAGGTTGAATAGTAGACAAGCCCATCTCCTTGGTGACGACCCTGGTTGCTAGCAAAGGACCTTGAGAGTTCAGTCCATCCACCATAACCTGGCATGGCACGTTGGTCATTGTCATTCATACTAGTCTGGTAAGTTTGGCCGGGATTCCAAAAGAGCTTGATGTCGTATCCGGCTTTGAAGTCAATGAAGAGATAGAAGAAGTGTAACTGCTCCTTCGCCATCTTCTCCAAGATTTGCCGCATGGTAAGATCTGATCATTGGTTGATTTTCCGTTGCGAAATCCTCTCTGGTAGCGGTACCAACTACCTTTTCAACGAATGGGACAAGACGATCTTGTAGTACGAGGGGGGAATAAGGGGGGAATATAAGGAGAATATCTTGTAGGCGGTACTCAACACCGTAATACCACTGTAATTGCTGCACTCTAGCTTATCTCCAATCTTGTATTCTTGGGTAGATGATACCAAGATTCCAAACACAAGGCATCGATCCACTATCGCATACCTCAATAATAATTCGATGAATTTCGTTCACTAATAGTGCACCTGCATTTTTAATCAGCTCGGCTACTATTCTATCGGTGCTTGATGCCTTTTTATTCTTGAGTCGACGGATGGTAACATAATTAGTCTATCTCAATTGTGTCGATTACCACAATTAATATTTCTTCATTGAGGATACACCTCATAGTAGATGCTCTTGAGGTAGTTGCTCATAAATAATACAAATTCCAAATCTACTAATACGTTTGTAATTGAAACGAGTCACAAGGTTCAATAAATTGTTTCCGAGAGAATTTTTAATATTTCAGCCTATATGTAGCATCAAATGATGTGAGTCACTCTGAATTTATATTATTATGAATTATGCACTATTGAAGTGTAGGGAATGAATCACCCTGTGCTTTGTGAGGCGAAAGCTGGCAACACGGTTGTCAGTAGGTAGCTAGCGAGGATAGTTGAGGATAGTCTGTTTCGGGAACTGCGCGATGTTGGTTGCAATTACAATAAAGAAACTTGCATTTTTTAATACCCGTTCCTACAGAAATTTAAAATAGGAATTAAATAATATTCCCGAATTATTCCAAGTTCCAAAAGTTCCAAAAACCGCTTTTTATCGATACTGCGTATAAGAAGAATTGTGTATTATGGGAACTACCTATACTATTTATACGTACTATATTTATACAGAGTAAAACTCAGTGTTAAAACCATTTATAAGCATATCAGTTGAACATCATCTGCAACCTGTTGACTTCCCGTTACTCTTATTGAGATATTTTTTTTTAAAACCAGAAATTCGTTAGCATTTATCTTCAATACTTTGCAGGAAATACATCACATGTTGCTGTTTTATTCAATAAAGCACGAAAACGTTCAAACACAACGAAACATGTGAATAAATATTTATGCAAACTGCAACGGAATCAAGCATATCTTCTACATATTGCTTGAAAGTTCCTGCAACTGCTGTTGCACATGTGTTGCACCAGATGTAACATCTTTTTATGGGTAAAATTCTGTTTTATGGTAGCATTACTGTAATGTGTGAGCCGATGTATGCTAATGAAAAATTATCCCAATAGCAAATGCCTGTTTTTGCTTCCAGCCATCAAGCGAGTGCTAATTTGTCTTTAAAACAGCCAAGTACGATCGAGCATTCTCACGGCAAGCGCAGACAAAACACTTCCATCGTGTGCGGAATGCCATTGAACTTCGCGAAGATGTGAAATAGCATCATCGTTCACGGGCGTAATGGAGCTCAAACAGGCCGGATACCCCCAAGGGGAGCCGGGGCAGGATGGGGGTAGGTGGTTAGGGGACAACCAAACAAACAAACAAACTTACAAGCGAAACCCAAACCAGACGGTCGCGGCCAGCCTGCGCTGGTGTTAATAAAAACGGTAAACGAACGGGCTTAGAAAGAAACGCATCGCGTCTCGCGGCTGGTAATTATAGATGCAGCTTGAAAATATATGCATTTTGCAAAAAATAACAGAAAAATGTGCGTAATGCAACCGGTGGATTGCGCCCGTTCGTGACAATCGGGCTTCTTGCTGGTGGCTGGTTGTCGCCTTCCCATTCCATCGGCAGCGGCCCTCGGACGGAACGGTTGACAGTGAAATGGTTTGCCATTTGCCGGAGCGTAGGCGGTTCCAGGTTGGATAAACATCACAATCAACCGGTGTGTGCAATATGTGTGCTGCACTTTGCTGTGCAAATGCGATGCGCGCGGGGGTGCATTGTACCCGGGCAGCGCACTCCGTTTGTTGTCATAGTTTGTTGTCTTGTTTTCGCTGCGATACGGCGACCAGGAAGGAGTGATCGGTCGCTGTGCAAGAAAGTGTGTAGTCGTGGATTTGTACGTCCATTTTTACAACATCCCCAGTGTTGGTCATGCATGAGGATTTGTGGACAATTGATTGAGCCGGGCAATGCCCAATCCCTCTTGCAGCGACACTGCTCAGTAGCATGGGGGAGATGACTTTTTGAATATAATTTTATTAATTATAATTTTAAGACTATTTGGTAAAAATGTCGTGTTTTATTGGGGAAGGCTAATAATGCTCTAGTAAATTAATAACAAAACAATGTTGTAATGCTGGCAATTCCGAATGGAAATTGTGGGAATCCGTATGCAATCCACACAATACATAACTGTCATTTCAATGGCAAACCTCCAGAAACTAGACAGGTGGGGAAAAATCTGGAGTATTGCTGTTAGTTTGTAGATGTCCGACGTATTTCGGGTCATTACGGAGTTATTGGAGTTTTCTGGAATACCGAGTCAATACCAAACGCAACATTGAAGACGATATCGAAGTCAACTTAGGATTAGTCTAGAAGAATCGCATTCTTTTACTCAAGAATCGTCTTCAAACCCCAATTATTCAACGAAGAAAACGGATTGGATTCGCGAAGGCTTTCCAGAATACCCATAATTAATCACATCACTGACATGTCTTATCCGAATAATGATATTCATCATTGTTTTGATCCTTCTTTTTAATTACTGGCACTACAACCTCAAAAGATATTCTTCTTGGCGTAACGACCAAGGTCATACAGGGTCAAAACACATTGCTGCGTAAATAAAGTTGAAATTATTTAATTGTCACACGTCTACCAGCAAAAGATATATTTTAGAAACTCTCTGGATGAAGTCAGTTTATACGTTTTGGGTAGCTTTCCAAATCAACCGCAACGAACTTTTCACTGTTTTAATGTCTCAACGACAAAAAGGCCGCTGTTGTATCCTTCATCGGTGCAACCGAAGAAATATCATCCAATAATTTAATTTAGCTAAATTAAACGCTATTTTTTGTTTATCTGCGTTCAAGATCGTTGCAGCAATTGTAAAATTGCTAATATATAGCTTTTACTGAACTTTTATCAAATCCCAACACTCAGAATCGAAAACTGTAATATCAGAAAAGCAAACGGTAATTTACGTTCAATCGCCTTAATCATAAAGATGATTCAGGGTAGTATGTTGCCTGTCTATTAGGTAACCCTGTAAAATTGGTATTACAATGATTTTAAAAAAATAATTGCTCACGGATGACATTTTATTCCTCCCTTTCTTCTCTTACAATGGTGAAAACTTTGTCTCAGTAGGGTGCATCTAATGTAATGCTTAACATATTCCTTTTACAGGCCAGCCAAAGCCTCCCTAAATGAAAATGCAACCCAGCACCATTTCGAAGCAACACATACAAGGGTTTCTGTTTGCTGCTCGATTGTTTTGCTTTCAAACGTTACGAGAAGCCTGTTGAGTTAGTTCTACCGAAAAAAAAGGAGTTTTAAGTTTCTCTACAGGTCCCTTTTCTCCAAATCTTCCGATTTGATCCCTTGCAGGTGTACTGTTGAACATGTGAAAAGGGGGAAAAAACAAGCAAAGTGCAAAAGGATCTAAAATGAAGGAAAAATCAGGGATCAAATTAGATAGAGCGAATGAAACAAAATAGCAACAGATCGAAAACGAAGTGTGCAAAGAGAATAAAGAATAAAGCTGCGTAGAAAGAGGGGACCTGATTTATATTCAACGCACCACAGCGAAACAAAGAAGACAAACAAGGCCCAGCAGACAAACGCGCTAACAGGAAAGAATAACAGCACGAAGGGCAAAGGATCACGGGGAAGTAGGGAACGTCTCATACCGTCCTTCATTATCCTCTCCGACCCGTTTGTTTGATCGTTCACTTTCCACATCCTCGATATTTGAGTTCTCGCTGGCAACCTTAGCTCGACCTGAGGCCATAAATCGGTGATCACTAATACTACGGTTGACCTAAAATCCTGACAACATCCGAAACTTCTATTTAATAGTTCTGGCATGTGAAAAGGAGTCATGCTTGTTGCGAAGAGTAAGGCCAGCTCTACTCTTCTAAAACAAAAGTTGTAAAATCCCAAGCAAGTGGAACTTGTTTTTTCCAGCTTTGAAAGATTCCAACTGAACTAAACAGTTCGAACGAATTCAACCGAAATCATCGTCAATCAATCGATACAACCGAAGGGCACGAAGGGCCAACCGAGCGAACCCAGGAAAGCAATCAAAACGCAACGGCATAAATTTGAGAATTAAAGTTTTCAACGAGAATCTTGGAAGCAATGGATCCTTTTCCGACCCTTGGGTGAATTAAAAGGCCACAAGATATAATTACACGATCGAAACCTTTTTTCGAAGGTGAAGGTAAAGGATCCGGTCGACTGGTAGGGATCGTTCGTTATGCACGCTTCAACAACAACAAAAAAACGAGGGTAAGAAACAAGGACGATCGGGTCAGTTTTGGGACCCGTACGGGAGTGTTTTGTTTACTGCGCCCCTCCTGCACGTGTCCTGCATGTGTCCAACGTATCCGAGATTGATGATGATTAATGTTACGTCACTTGCCAACATACACGGGGTGCTTTTAATAAGACGGTGGTTTCGGTTCAGTTTGTCTCCGTTGCACTTTCGACAAAAAAAAACCGGAAACAATTTGAAGTACCATAGATGAAAACGGTGAGTTAAAAAAATACAATTAAATATGATGGTGTTAAAAACCGGTATAAAAGAAATTAAAGAAATTGAAATATTACAATAATTTAATTTTAGGGGTTGTAATATATAGTAAAAGCTTTTAAGTTTTTTTTTAATTTAATTTATATAACGACGGCAATGACGTATTTTCAAACAAAAAAAACTTTTAAGTATTAATTATTAATTTATGCTGAACATAATGCAAAACGCTGTCAATTTTTTAATTGTTTCTGCTACGATATACAATCCAGAAAAAATGAAATCTTGATCGATCAAGTTTTAATTTGATTTTATTGAAAGACATATAAATAAGAATAAAACTTAGTTTTAACCATTCTATTGCCATGGTTTACGTTTGGACTCGTGTCATGACGTTAGGTTTCATACACTGACAGCTGAGGTTCTAATCTCATTTGGAGCGGGTTTCAATACAGAAGGATTTTAAGTAAGGAAGAATATAAACAGAAAAGAGGGTAGATTTTACGACATTTTGGTTATCAAATTTGCTTAAGGACCATATAAATTATATGTTTGTGTATTTATTTCTTAAGGTTGCGTTAGTTACGGAGGGGTCAACGTTGCAAGCAGATGAATCTTAATTAACTGAAAATTAATTTTTCCTTCTTAATTTTGTTTTTTGAAGAATTAAAATTAGGTGACAACTTTATCGAGAAAATATTATAAAATACATCATCTGGCAACTCATGGCAATATGAAGTGATATACTGAATATTCGTAGGATTCCGACAATTAATTGCGGAAATAAATTACTTTGTATCGCATTGGGTGATTGCATGATCATCATCACATCAGCAATAAAGATCCTCTATTCATGCTGGTGCTGATCACTGCCAACCTAGCAGAACGATTCTTGCCGCGTCCCGTGCACCACCTCACGCTTCTTTCCGATTTTTAATAGTTCTCAGGTCAGCTGAGTATTGACCGCTCCCAGCCAACGAGCGCGAGCATTGGTTGATAATGGTAAATAAATAAACCGGACACGTCATAACAACAGCCGCATCCTGCTTTACTACATCCTCAATCCCGCTGCCGCGTGCAATGTTGGCCCTCTCACACAGTTGCCGTCCGAGGCTTCTGAGGTCTTTCCCGTACTTTGCCCGCTGGCATAGAGGCTGAATTCAATTAACAATTTAAATTATACATTATCGAGTGACACAAACCCATCGACATCGACGCCTACCGGCACGGGTTGTTTGCCGGGGGCATGTAGAACGTAACTCCTGTCACGCGTCACTCGACGCGGGTTTTACAAATGCGCGACATGTTGTGAACATTACCGGTGGAATGCTAAAGTTTGGGCTACGCCGCCCCGGTGGATCACTGTGCATGGGTGGAAAACCCGCTAACGATCGGTTTCAGAAATGGCCATTTCTTAAAGTGGTAGAATTCTTTAGAACCTCGCACAGCGCGCCGGACTTATGTGTCGGAAAGGGTCGAAAAGAACGCTTACCATCTTCACTTTTACGATCCGATCTCGCACGGGTGTGTTGGAGGTAGCGTGGCCACATCCGCGATCGGGCCCACGGTGGGTTTGGTATAGTCTAATGAACCAATAAGAATGCTGACCGTGGAAAGTCCAGCCGCACGGTGCGAGGTCTGTGGACGCGAATATGCCGGACGATCGGATTACGCGTAGAATGCGTGAATGTGTTTTTATTCGTAAAATTCTTCGAAACGCCGCTGACCAGAATCGTAAACGGACCGGAACGTGTGGTGCGTACAGGTTACGGAGCGAAATTTTTATGAGCCAACGAAGAATTAACTAGTGTTAAACTTCTTTTTCAAATAAATCCGTAACTTACGGGTAGAAGAATAAAATGAAGTTTTTGAAATAGTGATCAGTGAAGCAGTTATCAAACCAGTTAAGAATGAAGTCTTTTAAGGTTATCATCTTTAGTAAGAAGCTGTTAGTATTCTAATTGTCAAGTTCCAATTAACGTTTAAGCATTCTAATTTGTATATTTTAAGTATTTATTATTTAGTATTCAACGCCTCTATAACAAACGAATATTTTTGTGTATTATGAAACAATGGATAAGAAATATTCATATGAATCTTCATTGAAGAGCTATTCATGTCATGAATTAACTATCAAAATATTTATAAATTCTCACAGGTTCCGTCTTCAGAGATTCATCATACTCTGAGGATTCATTCTCTGAGGAAATTCATTATATTTATAATCATTCAAAATGCATCGTAGATAGGGATTCATAAACCTTTCAAGATTTACAAATCCTTGATAACTCATATATTCTTGAGGACTCATAAATCTGTAAGGAGTCTAGGAGTCTATAAGGAGAATGGATTCTAGAACATTAATTATTTAAGAAGAATGGTGTGCCAGATATTGCTCATATTGTATATTATTTATTGAGCTTAAAGATTCATTATGATTCTTGAATCTGAATCAGATTTACTCAACCCTACAGGCGATTTTACAACAGCAGTTTTCAATGTGTGAAAACATCGTTATAAACACGTACAATCCCTTGTTCTCAGCTTGAACTTACGATTTTTTCAATATGTATTTCAAGTGCAGTAATAGAACTACTAACCCTGTTTCAAAACAAACCAGTAAAATGCCTTAAACTCACCTTGAAGTATAGCTTCATCTAAATATAATGAGAATATTTCGATAAAATTCAACAAACTCCCTTTCGATTGTATGATGTAATCGAAATCGATGAATTTATTCAATTGAGTGCTTATTGTCCTACAATCACTTTAAAAAAATTGATATTTCTCTCTCTCTCTCCTTCTCTCTTTGTTTATTTCTCACCATCCAGTCTATTTAATTATCCACTCGTAGAACCACGTCTTTAGACTAACCAATTTGTGCTTTAATTGTAGCGACCAATAAGCCAGCAGGAGTTCCAATGCTTGTGCTTTCATTGGCGTTCCGGCTCGTCAGTTTCCGCCGGGCTCCGCAGGTCGATGGAGTTCCTGTGCGCGCGCGCGCGCGCCTACCTAGCCAAGCGCCATAATTAAACGAGCGAAAGGCCTAATCCAGACCGGGGCCTGATTTACGGCCAAACCGCACAGCCAAACCGACACGGAATCGGTACAAAACATGTGTACGGTCAGGCGTGTTTTGCATACCCGGCCAAGCGCAAATATGCTCGCGCAATCGTTTCCGCAGTGACGGTACGGCGGTATTTCTGGTACCGTTTTAGTTTTGTGTTTTTTTTTTCGTTGTTGTTGTTGTTCCTCTACTTCCCTCTTGATCGATGCTGACAGTTT
This sequence comes from Anopheles moucheti, assembly GCF_943734755.1. Lineage (NCBI taxonomy): Eukaryota > Metazoa > Arthropoda > Insecta > Diptera > Culicidae > Anopheles > Anopheles moucheti. The sequence continues at coordinate 80,305,916 of NC_069140.1, forward strand.
TGTCGTGTGGGCTGGTGCCACGCGTTTTCCTCTCTAAGTCGCGATTAGTCCGGTGTTTCTGGAATGTGAATGTGGGTGTGTGGGAGGGGTGGGACGAACCTTTCTAAGCGGAAGTTCTCCTGCCCAAAAAGGCACAGTTAGGAAGTGTATGTGTGACACCGATTAAAGTTCCTTTCTAATATTGCAGTGTGGTTAAAAAAAACTAATAAGTAAAATTATAGATAAATAGAAAAATAATATTCAATATTTCAGGAAAACTTAAATGCAAGTACTGAGAAATCTTATAAACCAATAAATATTAGAAAAAAGTAGCAAAAAAACAACAATACTCAAAATATAAAAGAACAACATGAAAGCGAAAAGAAACAAAAGAAACATAAAATCGACAAACTGCAATGAACATACCGAACGTGTTTATATAACCAGTCTAAATGTGTAAAAATGAAACCAACCTTAAAAAAAACATGCACCTTTAATGAAGTTTGCCAGCAGCGACATATGAAAGTGAGAGTGACAAATCGCTTATGACAGCATAATGGCATAATTGGGAATTTCCTCTTACTCTGCTTGCTCCTCTTCTGTACTTCTTTTAACCCTCATAATCTCCCCAGTGCGATGATGACATTTGCAATCTTGATCTCACACACGCACACACACACACACTCCGATTGATACAAATCTTACGCGTGAAACCAAATTGACAGGAAGCATTACCTCACACACATTCCCTAGGGTAATTTTCTAGCTTTTTCCCCGCAAGGGGCTATTCAAAGGGTTCGTCGCTTAAGCGCACATAAATCGAGTGCAGTCTAAAGAGGAGAAAAACAGCATGGGCGCTTGCGATTATGTTTAAACACAAAACAATGATCACAAACAAAGTGTTGGTTAAGGTGCGGTAAACGTGTCCATTAAACAAAAAAAAAATCCCGGGCGCTTGAGAGTTGACGCGTCGAAGCTATTTTTTGAGCCGTTTTTTTTTGTTTTCTTAAAGAGCTACAAATAAAATGCCTCAGTGTGAACTGCCGGCTGCTGTGAACCACCTTCTCCATCGTCTCCGCATCATCGCCGGCGATCGTCGTGATCGTTCACTGTTTGTGTGACCTTTACCAAGGTGCTTTCATAACGTTTTTCCAGTCCCCGACCGTAGTAATGGTTGATATTGTAGGTTTTTTTTTGTTGTTGTTGTTGTATATGTCCATTACCAGCAGATGAACAAATTTTGATGGGCTGTGGCCGATGCCATGGGAATTTGCATCGTGTGTATTAGCATGCTGGGTGCTGTGCGAATGGGACGGGAATGTAGGAGTGTGCTCGTCGGGAGTGTGTCAGTAAACACATCTTCCCTTGGCAAACCAGTCAATAAACGGCACACGGCGGACAAAGAGAATCGTTCTGAGTGCGCGCGGTCGTACAGCACGGCGGTAAACGGATGCGAAATGTTGAACCGTGCGAACGATGATGAAGCTCAGCTGATCGTTTGCCAAGTAAGACACACCAGCAGATCCGGGTTCGGGTCCGCATTGGACGATCTGTTCCGCGTGTACGCTCCGCGTTACGCAGACATTGTCTTGGATCATAAATCCTCCCCACGCAATCTTCTGCGTGTCCAGCTGGTCGGAACGATAGAACCGTGGAAGTATATGGGGGCCATACGGAAGGTAATTAGACTGATTGGAATCTAAACCAAATGAGTGTGTTTTAAGCACTGAAATAATTTTTATTTCTATTGAATCACTAATTGATTGTTAGTTATTCTTTGAGACATTGTTTTTGTTGAATTCTGTCAAAATTTAATTCTGACCTATTTGGTTTAAAAATCGTATAAATGTAAACAATCAAACACGAGCAATGCTTTTACGCACTGGAACAGAAACGAATAAGTGATGCGAATCGGTGATGCAGGATTTATGACTATTTGGGCGGTTAGTAACATAGTTGATTATGTATTAAGCCTTTTAGAAACGTTCAAATATTGGAATTCGTAGTGCGAATTCATCAATTGGGGTTTTATGGGTTCTAATCTCGGTCTACGAAAACCTCACAGTTAGAGGTACTGATTATTATAGTTAGCGGACAAAACCAAGATCTCAGACTTTTTTCAATTGATCACCTACAAATTAACCTTATTAACTCGATGGTGAATACGTTGCGTTCGAAGTGATAAGTTTATTGAATTAATATATATTTAATTAATTTTATTTATTCAAACACTTTTAATAGCTATCAAAGCCTACATAACAATTACAAATATTTACCCAGAAAATAACATCATGAAACAAAAACGTAAACGTAAACTGTTGCAGGTAAATAAAATAAGGAAATAAATAACATTATTATATCGTCAAACTACGCTTTGCAAAAGGTTCAAAGTTTGACAGAAGTCGACATTCTTTCCTAACGACTGCTATATATGTTTTAATAATTTTGATCAGACGATCGCCGGGCCCAAACGATCTCCTGAGTCGTGCCTGAAACGTAAATAAATCTAAAATAGTAAAAAGAGCCATAAATAAGGTTATGTAAAACCAAACACATAATCGTCAAAAGATTGCTGGTCCCATAACATATGAACTGATCAATTCCAAAACTCCTGACAATACTGTCAATGCAAATTACTGAGAGATTAATTGTCAGTCCCTTTGCAGTATGGAATTAAGTCTACTGTTGTGTGTTATGAATCTTTTGAAAAGAATCATTTATATGAATCCTTAGTGAAGAATCATTCAAATCAGGAGTCGACTCCTTAGAAGATTCATTAATCCTCAGCGCAGTGGCGGATCTAGCCCCTTGTTATAACCAATTAACAGATGATTCAGATTCATTTATTCATTAGTAAGATTCATTCTGATACATGAATCGGAATCAGATTTACCTAACACTAATTCACTCTTATAAAGATGTGTAGCAACATGCTGTACGTGATGTTTCTTATCGTTTGTCGTATACGACAGTTTCGAGAGCACTTCCTCCTATGGTTTCAAATTAGATTTTAATTTTTTTCAGGAATTCATATGCACTAACCATTATATCCGATCTAATACGATCATCATATACGATCATTATCTAATTTACCGGCTTTTACAGTTCTATTTTGTTCTGAATCTGAATAGCTATTACCACGCATGGAATCCCCAATATATCGGCCATGCCGTCATAAATAATTGGTTTACATTCCGAATACGATGCACCGTCCAAGTGGATGCTTTCGTATGTCACTGGTCGGCACTTCCGATTTCGAAACGTGCAAATGAGGCCCATTGTTGAACCATTTTCTGCTTAACACACGCCACCAATGTGTGTAACACAACGCGGAAAACCCGTTGCCATCGCTGCGTTACTCTTTTGTGTCGATCATGGCATGAGGATCGCGGAACAAGGACGGGGCGGTAGGAAGTGCGAGTGGGTGGAAAAGCCCCCTGCCCGTCCCATTACAATGTAATTTAGTGTTGGGCTTAACGGTGACGAGAAGCCGGAACCATCCGTACGTTCGGTAACAAACACATGACCCACTTCCGGAACGTCCGGAGCCAACACCGTGGGGGGACGGGAGCAACTCATCACACGTACCCTGGTGCAGCATGGTGGTTCACTTCCTACCGCATGTGCGAGGTGCGGAAAAGTGGAAACAAAAGAAAATGCCACCCACTAACTAACTGGCAGTGAAAGTGGTGAAAAATGTATGATTGATTGTGAATGTGGTCAAGCGGTTCCGATGGCTGCATCGCACACTGTACCAACCTAATTGGGTGTGTACGGCAGTAGCTTTATTTAGACAGAACGCTCGCGTAACGTTAGAATGGAAAATTGGACTGTTGTCGACGGCTTTTGTTGCTTCTGTTTTGGGGTATTTGTAACAGTCTTTTTTGTGAATTGTTTGACGAACAACAAGCGAACGCGTCATCAAATTGAATTAAGCTGTTTGTTGTTCACTTGAAACATGTTGTTCTCATGTACAATATATTGTGAACACATTTTTACACAGTGCATTCTTTTATTCTTGGAATGATGTTTTTCTCAATAAGTTTTAAAAAAAGAAATAACTGGAATAAATAGTTTTCTATTGAAATTTAGAATAATTTGATCATTTATGATTTCTTTTTAAATGTCTTTTCCTATCTTTTATCGTTTGTTGTTGTTTTATTGATACAAAGTATTGTTGTAAAGTTTTTCGATAATAAAACTCGATGAATGTTATCCTGTTCATAAACCTTAAACATGTATTTTAATGAATCTTAGTGATAATTAATAATAATTTAAATTTAATTTAATTTAAATGTAAGCTTTTAAAAAATTAAATCGTATAATAGTTTCTTTTTATATTAAAAATGAATTTATAGCATATGCTATAAAAATATATAAAAAAAAATATTCACATTGCCGAAACCCGGGATTGAACCGGGGACCTTTAGATCTTCAGTCTAACGCTCTCCCAACTGAGCTATTTCGGCTGGTTGAAAGATTGCCGTCTGTAGCAGATCGGCTTATCGGGTACCATTGCTCTGTAAGCATAGTCTTATCATGGTTTTTTCGTTATTTGAAGCTTGCTACTTACTGCATTTTTTACATTTTTTGTAGCTTATCATTTTAATTGCATTGAAGGGAAAATATGGTTAGTCGCTGTATTCATTACTTATAGATCGTAGGGAGTAGTTGTACGCTTATCTCTTCATTACACATTTTAATATGCATTGAAATTGATTACTCTACTCCGTTGATAGAACACTTATATTCACTGTTGCTGAAACCATTCTATTTTTATAAGAAAGTTCATTTTCAAACATTTAATATTTTCTTAATAGACCATAGTCTTTTATCGGCTTCCTACTTGAGAAATATCCTTGTTTTTGTCTACTTATCAAATGGTCTCAAATGAGCTTCACTAATGAGGTTCACTTAGAAGCTTGTAGTTGTTCATAAAAATTAACCTAAATACAGTGAACATTCTAATGCAATGCAATCTGAACCTAACGGTTGCTATTCTATATTGATAAAGTCTAACCACTCGGAGGATACTGCATTCCGCGTGGAAAAGGTTCTACTTTTACCCAACCACCAGCATAAATGTGTTTTATTAACCGTTACGAAAGCAAAGCGACAATCACCCATCACCGATATTGTTTTAAACACAGAATTGTTTCACAACCGCGTGTCCCTTTCACGGTAACCCCGCCTGCCAGGAGAGTACGGCTGAACGTTGAAGTACCGATCGAGTCCCTACCATAGGGGTACGCGCGCTGCATGGAAGTCCTCGAGCGGACAATTGGCCCTAAACGCGTGCTGGTCACGTGTGAACGCTTTTGTTGTACTTTCCCCACGTTATAGCGTCACCCGGATGAAGCGTCAAGCAAAACGGGTACATTAAATACTTCCGATTTCGGGGCGAAGGTCCCTTCCGTGGCAGGCGGGAATCTCTGAACCGCCATAGAGGTCCCTTCGCGCTGCATGCGAAAATGCACCTCAACGATGCGGGCTTAGTTCATCAATTTATTACCACAAAACCCTCGTTGTGAGGCCCCTCTCGGTGAGTCGTAGCACGCGGTGTTGCGGCGTCCATTCTGAAGGAGGGTTGGCGTGGAAGATCGCTAGTTTCTGAGTACCACTTCAAGCGGATCTGACCGGTTTTTGTTACTTTTTCGGGATGGGAAAACTCGTTACCGTTCCCGGTGTTTGGTTTCCCGTTTGCTGCACCCTTTAGCATGGGACCGGTTGATTTTTTCACTTTCCATCAATTGAGAGTCATTCAGAATCCTTGCTGTCTGTAACTGCCGTTCGGAACGGGAACAACACAGCGGAGGGGAAATGCACAGTTATTCAGAGTAGGGAGACAAACGATACCCCTCAGCTGGTAAGGGGATTTGTTTGGGAGCGTGATGCCACTGTTGACATGCCGGTACATAAGGGTCACAATTAGCGCATTAAGTGAGGTTTATGGTGCTGCCGGTATAATAAACTAACTAAAGAGGCTTCCCTCAATTGATGGCCAGCCCAAAGCGAAGGGGATGAAAGCCGTCCTGCATCATTATAAAACGATATAATAATGCTTGTGGAAGAAGTTGTTCGTGAATATCTAGGCGCTCGTGATAGGATTTGGTGCGAAAAAGGCGTTAATCCTCGTAAAGATTAAATACCGTTTCATATCCCTCGCCAGTTGTTGAAACATATCATTTACATAATTGAGCAAGAAGATACTCCTGTGAAATACCTTGAACTAATTACATTAGATCTTAATGTAGTCAATTGCCCCACTTTATTAGTCTTAAATCCTTGAGAGCAAATACTGGTACTCAAGGGTTGTTTAATTTCTTCAAGCAATTCCTATAGACACTTCTAACAGTATCTCGTTTTGTGTCTCCTCAACCATCACTGCTCAAGGTTCTAGCGTTCCGTAGCGCAGAATTCTCTAACAATCTCTTTTGTCCCGTACCGCAAGGACACGAACTGAGGCTTAATCTGATGCTTAATCAACATCGTGATTGATTCTGGTTGGCGCTAAAACTAAATCCAACGTGTCAAGTGAAAAGATGTGCCATTTATTAACATCCAGCAGCAGCAAGGAGAAGGCAGCTCTATTGGCAGCACTTGGGCAAGCGTGTGGGTTGCTGTGGGTCTCGTACCAAACGAGGCAGAAGGTTTTATGTCCCAGTGATTGATGGACTTTGACTTAATTCGCATCATTCTGATCGACATCACTCAACGGAAAGAGCCCGTCACCTAATCGCGCGGGCCACGTTTCCTAATGCTGTTGCTTTAAACCTTTTTTTTTTTTTGGTATTTTGCATGCCTCTCGTGCTAGGCAACGAAGTTTTGAAGATCAACCAAGATCTACTAGGTGTTACATAGGAAGGTTCACTCTCGGTATCGAGGTGATACGGAGCGGTTCTGGTGTTCTCGTTAATTTCGACCTAGCCACCACCAACGATCGTTCATAGCGCGTTTAATCGTCGGCAACTCTTGTGTCCTGGCATGGCAATGAGTGAGAAGTGAAGATTTTTCACTGTCAACGGGCCCTGATACACATCCCGACGACGTGTTGCTTCTCCGATTTGACGGTTAGAAGCTGTTAAAATTCGACCAATTGCTGAGATGACTTCAAAACGATGGCAAGATATCAACCGAGGGAACAGGTTTTCAATTGGGGGAAAACATTGTTGACATTCAAAACGACGTCGTAAAGGCGCATTCTTTTATGAAGATATTCTATCCAGATATATAAAAACGGAAACACCATTACTGAGGACTATAAAAGATGTTGAAGTTAGAAAAAAAAGTTGATTTGGTTTAATAAATACATTGAATGTATTGAGAGTACAATTTAGGCAGTCCCCAACATACGCTATTATAGCGGACCGCTATAACCCGGGAAAAATCCGCGTATCTCGAATTTCCGTTTAAGTCGAATTTTGGTGCAATTTCGTTTATACTTCAAAGTCACAGAGTCGACTTCCTTATCTGAACTTAATTTATTCCGCAAATCAGACGATTTTAGAAACAATGCATTAAACTAAGTTACAAAACTAATGCTTTTGCTTAGATTTTGTGCTATAAATGAGCTGAGCTGTCAAATTTCCAATAACCAATAACAATTTCCAATATCTCGGGGACTGCCTGTACATACTGATCAATAAGGAGCTTAATACATGAAATCGCGAGATAAATATTTGCTACTAGATCATACATTTTATACTATAGTATATAACTACTATGTTTATCAAGAGACTAAGCTGTCAAATATGTACAGGCAGTCCCCGAGATACGCTATTATAGCGGACCGCTATAACCCGGGAAAAATCCGCGTAACTCGAATTTCCGCGTAAGTCGAATCCTGGTGCAATTTCGTTTATACCTCAAAGTCATAGAGTCAACTTTCTTCTCGGGGCTTAATTTATTCCGCAAATCAGACGATTTTAGAAACAATACATTAAAATAAGTTAGAAAGAAATGTTTTATGTAACAAAGAAAGGTATTTTTGACCAATTTTCATCATTTGCTTAGATTTTGTGCTATAAATTAGCTGAGCTGTCAAATTTCCAAAAACCGCGTATCTCCGAATCCGCGTATAAGAGGAACCGCGTATCTCGGGGACTGCCTCTAGTTTAATTACACTTTTTATGGGTTTAAACTTTAAAATTTAATGTTTGTATTTTTATTGTTTAATTGGATTTATAGCAACTTACAGAAATATATTCGTATCTTTTTTTTTGCTTGCATCCATTATAGCAGAAATGTTTGTGAAAATTATCCCCTGAAATAAATTTAATGCCTCAAAGAGCACACACCACAACGAAGATCTAAGTCAAACAAAGTCTAAGATAGTCTAGATTTTAAACAATAAACCAAGCCCCCATCGTATATTCCAGTGTTTCAAGCGAGATGTCTATCGGTGTCTAGCCCGCCTAACCTTCAGCTGAAAAGCAAAAAGCCTACAATCATAGAATATCTGCAGGAAGGGAAATAAAACGCCACCGAGGAAACGAATTCACACGCTGAAACCGGCCAGCAGAACTTTCAATTTCTAATGTCCATAATCGCTGGAGCTGGAGTCGAGCCTTCGGTCAGCTGCCCGGGTGCGAGTGAATTAGACGAGACCCCCCCCTACCATAAATAGTCTGCTCGTGTGTGCCACGAATGTCGAGAATCAAATTCTGGCAGTAGTTGGATCGCCAACAGTGCGGGCCCCACCGTTGACAGTATTTCCTGCGGTCGTGACTTTTGAGACTCTTCCGCGACATGCTTCCTTTGCGAATTGTTTCGCCACCCGTCATCGTTCGGCACACGACTAGCACACACCAACCGCCTTTACTATGAGCCATAAAATCGACTCCGGTTGCTTGGGTTGCGGCTGCTTCTTGATTCCTTGGATTTTTTTTGCTGATCTCGGACACGATCGTAAAGTCGTCCGTTCGAAGTTAAAGTTTGCCAAAGTGTTGTTGCTTAACCCAGCAAACGTCCTCGTGGTCATGTACGTTGCCAAGTTTTTACATATGCCGGACGCGTAAAGCAATTACTACAAGAGGAACACACAAAAAAAAAATACACAAACTATGAATCTCCCTCCATGCTAGAAGAATAGTGTTGCAGTTGCTTGGTTACGTTTCATTGCGTGTCGGTGTGTTCTTACCCAGCAATCGTAACCATTTTTATTGATCGCTTATACAACGACACCTAATTAACGATCGATTAATCATCGTGCGCCTATTCGCATGTTTTACAACGCCGAATGGAAGCGTTATCCGACGACAATTTGCATGCGCGGTGTTGAATTTGTGTTGGCAATTGAAATAGAATTTCTTTCCAATCTTCAACGTGTTTAACATCAATAAATTCAGCATCAATTTTTCATTCCGCTATTGGAGCAACAACAATTCAACCCCCCGGTAATTATTGTGGTACGTTTATTTTGGTCGCTTTAAATGGGATTTTAATTACAGTCTTGACCTGCCCCACTAAACGCATAGCGATCGTTCCCGTAGAAACACACTCGAAACGGTTCTAGCGTTGCTATAAAGATCGTTTATCAATATTGATCGCGCTTATATTCCTTCGACCTTGAACGGTGATTTTTTCCATCAATCATAATTGAAACCATTTTTGTGTTGCATTTTGTTTTTCTTTTCCCTTCTCTGTATTGCCACATCGCCGAAAACGAACCGCGCGGGTTGGTTTCGAATCGGTTTCGTTTCGGTAACCGTTCCCGGGGGCTCATATTACCAACAGCCGGGCACATCCGGAGTTTGTGTCAGAGAAAGACACACCGTTGGCCTCGCGGGAGGTTCGACTGTCACGGCGCGTTTGTCACCGACAAGTGCAGACCTAATGATCCATCGCTAACCAGTTTGTTGTTTTGTTGTGCCCTAACCGTTCCCCTTTCCTGCCTCGCCAGCTCCCATTTTGCATCCACACTGTGTTCGGTGTGTGTTTGTGTGTGCCTTTTCTAACCGATTCCGCATCCAATCAAAACCATTTATTAAACGAAGCTGCCAAACAGGTTTACACCACCCCTTTTGGACGGGGTGGCCAGTCATATTGGCTGCCAACGGGCGAGATTTGAACCCGGTTGATTGGAGGCCTGATGGGTGGGAGTGTAAAACGGATTGGGTATTGGGAAACGGTAAGAGCAATTATAGCTAAATTGATAAGTCACCTAAACGGGCGCCAAAGTATCCTCCATGCACGAGACAGTTGCTGAGAGAAAATATTTATTTTTTAATCTAATATTAGTTCAATTTCCAACTTACTTAATAACACATTTTTGATGAACAAATTTAAATTTAAAAAACCGATTTTTATTCACATTTCCATCCACTTTCTATTCAAAAGCGCGTTGCCGGTTGGGAGGGCGCTCCTTTTTGCTTTGAAAACCTTCGGCGGTCTGCTCAAACACTTCCTGGAGCAAACGGTTCCTTTAAAGCGCCAACATACCACCTGGGGCGCCAACATAGCAACATCATTACCCGGTAGCAGGAAGTGTATTATAGTGACTGTGGTTGTGAAAATAAGATAATTAACCGGCAAACCGTTGTGTGCGACAGCTCCGCAAGATCATGTGATCGTGTGTGTGTGTGTGTGTGAGAGCTGCACACAAACGTTGCCGTTATGATTCATTCATTTGCTACTGCTTGATTCGGTTTCCATTCTTGGGGGTTACTTTTTCAAAATATAAAATATAATCAATATGATAAGTTTTAGTACATAATTTTGTAATATCAACAAAATTTGTTACATTTTATAACAATTTTTTGTATTTTAAGTTAAAACATGTTATTCGAAATCAACAATTTCATACATTGATCACATCAATGCGTATTGCTTTTATTTATAAAACTTTCTTTTTCATTCTCAAATTACCAATATAAATGCAAAATTCAATACAACTTTCAGTTTCCACCATCGTTTTGTTTTGTTTTGTTCGGTTGGCGTGGATTGTTAATTTTGACTTCTTCTGTTCGATTATTATATATTGTAATTAAGATGTTTTAAATAGTCAACTAAAGAAGTGTGAGCAATATTTGTTTTTTTTTAATTTATTTTTGTTATTTATTCCGTTTATTTATTAACTTATATTATTATTTTATTTATTTATTTATATATTTATTTCGTTTAATCTTTGTGAAATTTGACTAATTATTGTCTATCTGGTTAGAGTTCTTCTTCTTCTTCTTCTTCTTCTTGGCGTAATGTGACCTTTATCATGTCATATGTCTGCCATTGGCGGCCTACAACACTTATTTTACCACTGGTCCGGCTGGGATTTTGGTCCTGTCCGTTTGTGTGAAGAAGTGCCCCGCTACCATCATGCCACCGGGCCACCGACCTGTGTAGGATTATTTTGTCTTGCTAAAAAGATATGATTTGTTATAATTTCAATTTGCAATTCAACTGTAAAATGCTCCTCGAAATTGATAGCTTGTTTAGTTTGTTTTTGGAGAGGTCAAAAAGGTCTATTTTACTGAAGTTTTAGTTTATCATATAAATCGAATTGGGCCCAGCCGAAAGAGGATCCCAAATATAAGTAATATTAATTAATAATAATTAATAGTTTATAATAAATAGGTATAAAAGCCTAAAACCATCCATGAATCGTACTATCCCATTAAAATAATAAAATAATGAAATCAAAATTCTCAAGAAATTCTTTCTAGCACCTCTCGAATACTTTATTGTATATTTAATTTAATTCTTACAATACCTCAACTACCATATAATAACAAAAAAAGTAGTTCTGGAAACACTACTGCTGTAGTACGCGTAGATTCATTTGAAATTTGGCATATCGGGATGCAATAAATCGTTTTACTTGAATGTTTTTTGTGTCGCGAGTTGGAAAGAGAGGAGTTAAAGGAACATGTCCATAATGATGAAATTGTAAAGATAAACAATTTTTACCCCTCGAGGGTAACGTTAACATATTAAGAAAGTGGATTATTTTAACAAAATAGTAATATCTTCTAAACGTTCAACTATAAATTGATATTTTAAGATTAAGAAGCATGTATCTCGAAAAAAGAAAAGTATTTCGAATGCAATTTGTATGCGAATGCATCGTAAGTTAACTTGTATAAAGAGCCCAGCAACGGCATTTTCAACCAATGCGGTTTGCGATATAAAAAGTTTGGCAACCCTGGTTTAGACCATACACTTTACGACCAAATATTTCGCTAAATTGTGTGCTACATGTGTAAATTGACGTTTTGAGTGTCCTAAAAATAAGTACATCATGCCATAGCTTCTAAACCTTCACAATGAAACAAATTTCAAAGACAATATGCGTTTCCTTGCCATCTTTAACTCCATATATAAATAGACCAAAAACCATGCGCCAATGCATTGTTTTTGTTCATTCTGGATAGAACTCCTGCACTCCCTGTGTGGTTTGTGTGGTTAATGAGTTAACCTTTATGTCCCATTCCGGCACCAATTTTTAAAGAGGGGAGAGAAAAAACTAATAAACATTATGCTTCCCAAAGGCCCATCTCCTGTTGTGGAACGATTACGGTTTAACCTGTAACGGTGCTTGAAGTTTGGAAATGATGAGGGCTTTTGTTTTTCCCTGTTTTTTTCCGTTTTTTTGGCAAAACAACCTCTCATTACGGTGACTTTCACCTTGCGCGTATCCTTTTTCGAGCACTGCTGGAAGAATGGCGGTGGGCAGAACGGAAGAGCACATAATAACCCTTACACAACGAGGCTCGGATTGCAGCATAACGGCGATTTTTTTCCCCAATTTACTCTGTGCGTTGTTTTGTTTTTTTTTTTGGTTGCACCAAACAATCACGGACGGTAAGAGAATGTTATTCCTTATTCTTTCCTTGTTTTTTTTTTGTTACTGAAATATTCTTCCAAAGAATGGCAGTGCATGGGAGGATGCACCGTGTGCACACTTCGAACACGTGTGCCGCTCCTCGTAATAATATTATGCCACAGCCGAACCCCCGATTGGAAAACCGGATCGACATTTTCATCGTCGATTATGCTCACCATGTCCCTGCTTTGTTGCTTCCTTTCGCAGGACACCCGCCTCAACCGGCCAAGATTGAAGGGCAGCAATGAGACTTAAGCAAAAAAAAAAAAAATACAGAACAAGAGAAAGAAAAGCCTCCATGAAGTATAAATGGAAAACTGATGATGAACGCAATAAACGCACCCCGAAACGCATCATCGACAAAAGGGAGGACCAAGAAGAATGGTTCGAAAGAAAAGAACGCACAGACACGGGCAGGACGCACGATCGTATGGAAGCGTCGGGTAACGGAGGGCCAAATGGGAAACAAACGGGCGACCCCAAGCAGAGAAAGAGAGTAACGTTATGCCGCACGGTACACGGGGTCTAACCGATTGTGTGTCCTTCATTTTCCCTGTTTTTTTTGGATTGCTGTTGTAAGACCAAGACCTGATCCTATAACCCGGTGAAGATCACATGCGTGGGAACGTTGAGCATGTGCAACGTTGAAACCAAAACCATCCACCATTCCCGCCCGCATCAACACCCCCCCTTCATATCCATGTCCTTTCCATGTCCCTGATGTATGTGTGTTCTCCTAGCCTTTCCTTTCCTCCCTTGTGTAACTGTACGCGCCCCGATCGCGTACCGGTAAATCGTAGCCCGAAAATAGAGAAAGAAGCAGCAATAAAAAAAAAACGCCAAGACGCATTTCATAAGCACCACACACCCAAAACGCGCAAGGGATCATCAGCACGAAGCTGCTGGCGAGGATCGGTCCGCTCCGGAAAAAAGGGAATGCAATTTCTCACTTGCCGCCGCGTGTTTGCGTGTTCCCGCGATCGTCTTTGCACCCGGTCTTTTTTTTTCTTCCTCCCTCTCCATTGTCCTATGACGACACTAAAACCTTGACACCGGGTTCGGGGGGAAAGATTCTTCGGTGGAGCGAACAGAACGAACACAAACGACAAAAAAGGATAAAGTGAAAGAATGAAATTACAGCACAGCGCACAATTCCCTGGTCGAATGTTTTTCCTTTTTTTTTTCTCGGGTAGGTGAAATGTTGTGTTTGTTGCAACCTATTTGCCGAGGCTTTGACGCCTCGGCCGAAGGTGGTAGGGTTTCGGAAGAAGCGAAGAAAAGCGGGACAAATTTTCCCACACGCAACGGTTTTTCCACTGGGTGTGGTGTTGTCAGCTGGAGGTAGCGATGGAGCGATGATGTCTTCGGGTGACGATCGGGAAAATTCCCAATGCTGCAGCTTCTGTCACACTTGCTTGCGTTGGCACCGCACTCTGGCTGTTGAACAGATTAATTTGTCTGATGAATAATTGACTCGTTGTGTTGGTAGATTTTAAATTATATTTTCTATTTTGTTTCTCGTTTCTTTACAGGACTGGGATGAGCAACCACTTTTTCCTATTCTGGTACGTAGGTTTTGTATATTTTGCATGTTTTATGAACATATCATGTTTTTTTATTTTTTTTTTTTATTTTTTTATGTATTGTTTTCATATTATTGGTTAGATTTAGATTATGGGGAAATTCAAGTTTTATAGGGTGTTCCACACCGGTGAAAATTATCTATTGGGGTTTTCCCCTTTAAATTTAATAGTATAAGTAGTTCACTATCAAAAACTGTCAACTGTCAAGCACTGTCTAAAAGATGCTGTCAAAAACCTCGTTGTCTCATCAAGAATCCAGGACTACTGTCCTTCAACTCCAAGCACCAATACAGGATTTTTCAAACAATTTGCATATTATTCCAACAAAGTCAAGTGCGTTCTAGTGATGTGATAATAGAATCTTTGTAGGGATTCGAATCCTACTAGGAATTCGGAATCCCAAATCCCAATCCCTCAAAATGTTGAGGCGGGGATATCTAAAGATTTTCTCTGTCAATAAGCACACACTAACATAAAAAATCGCAAAAAAAAATATTCGGGTGATGCAATCGTGTGCCACCGAATAATAATGCTTCACCGTACAAGAATGACGTCAGTCAGAAGATTTTCTAACACAAAAAAGCGCTAATACAAAAAAAAAAACCCAAATAAACCCAGAGCCTTTTCTAACCAGCCGATATGGATCCCTCATTGGATACCAATAGGACCTCAAAAAGCAAAACTACATGCTTTTTTTTCGCTCTTTCTAACAAAAAATCAACCCTGTCATAGCGCGAAAATGTTTTGTTAAGGTTTGTCCCCAACAGAATCCCTAGAAAATTTCAATCGGATCCAATCCCTATAGAGTCCCAATCGGATTCAATCCTTTTAGGATCCCAATCCTAACGAATCCTTTTAGAATCCGTCATTTGGGATCCGATCCGATCGAATCCTTCAAGGGATCGGATCTTCGAATCTTCCAAATCCCAAACTTCCCAACACTAGTGCGTTCGTAACTTCGTTACTACCGGGAACTCTACCATAAAAAGGTTTCTGGAGAAGCGCCTGCTCTGTGTTACATTTTTGCCTTGAGTGATGCGAATTAAAGTTGGTTTTTTACTTACCCAAGGAATGAATCCCATGAATGAACCCCCTAAGCGCACTGGAACTAGTGTCCATAGGATAATACTGAACACCTATGAAGCAGGACCATATGAAAAATTTTCAAAGAGGTCTAATTTTAAGCAGGAATGAAGAAAAAGTGAGCTCAAGTACAGAAGTAACTGCAACTAGATGTGTACAGAATCTAATGAGTGGAGTGAAGCATAAGGTGCGGTTATGGTATTGAAGTTGAATGAAATGACTATACCACAAACTTATTGCACTTTATATTTTATTATGTGAAAGTGATGAAAACTATCTGTCAGCTGGTTAATTATTTTCGGAGTAATTTGAAGTTAGACTCCCTTTATTAGGGTGATAACCTTTGTCTAGATCTAGATCAACAGATCTGCAGATTTGTTAAGATAACAGATCTAAATATGGCAGATTGTCGTGATGTTTTTTATATGTTGAGAGCAAAACTTTATCTTTTTCTTAAGTTTTCTAGAAGGTCCCTACCATCGTACGTAGGATTTTTTTTAAATTTTTCCAGGAACGGCCAGGCCGTATTGCTAAAGGATTTTTTGGTTATGTTGAAATTTATAATGATATTCATCAGCTTTGGAAAAAGGGTTTTAGATATTCACGTTCGCAGGTTTGTGTTCTCGCTCGGAGTGCTTCGACACTGCTTCACTTTTGAGGCAATATCTTTGTAAAGGAGTGTCTTAAGAACTCCTAGTAAAGTTTATAATGAAGTAGACATTTCTAACACTTTATTTACGGAATTGGTACTGCAACTTGCAGTAAGTTTAAACGACTTACTTGTACATTATTAATTGTACAAAACATAAAAAAATAAAAATCAAATATATAATCAAATCGATCAAATATAAAATTCTAATCAATACTTTTTTTACATGATGAGGATCACTATGCAAATGGCTTGGTTAATTTTCTATTTACCTTCTGTACCATTTTATTTTCAAGTTTTTAATAAACTTGCATTTTGTTGTTAAAATTACACACACAGCAGGTCGTCGATCATTTCTCATCTAGACTTAGTAATTTTGGCGAAATGGGTTTGGTCATTCGAATTAGTGCTTTTAATGGCTATTTAGCTATTTTAAATGGCTTAATGGACTTTTAGTTACCTATCTTATCGATTTTTTTTATTTGTTTATGTATTTATTTAATTATTTATTTATTTAATTATTTATTTATTTATTTTTTATTCATTTATTTATAAATGTAGTTGTCTATTTATATATTTGTGTATGTATTTATGTAGAAAATTTTTATAAGCATTGTCTGATGGTTTTGTGTATTTCTTAATACCCAACCCAAAAACAACATTTAACCGACCACACAACCATTGCTGTTGTGGTAGCGTGTAATTCCGATTCAAAGCCATATAAAGAACCAATTGCCTAATTGGCACTGCAGTTACTGCGTTGAGCTTTGCCTTTGTATTGGCATAGCATCTTCTGCAGCCTCGAGAAAGGGCTGCACCGGACGGCGCAAGATCGACGCCGGCTGTCACAACGTCACGCTTGGAACATGCGTGCATGAAAGGTACCACGAAAACTGGTAACCCTGAACTTGAACCCACCAATTAGTGTCCGCAAAAATGTTTTCACAGTTGCTGCTACCGTATCGCTGGCATGGTAGCATTAGCCGTGCCGATGCTATTCTCTCGGGTTTCGGGTGTAAGGAGGGGTGGATTGGGAGGAGGGGGGGGGGGGGGTTGTTCTGTTTTTGGCAAACGGAGAATGTTGGGCTACGGGTTGCATCCGCCATGCCAGCGTGTGCATCATGAATGAACAACTGACAGAAAACACTCCAGAGGGCACACACACGAAACAGCTCCAATTAAGTTGCTTCGCCCGAAAAGCATCATCATCATCATCGGTCTGTCCCGAACTACCGAACTGCCCGAGCAGCATAGTGGCAAACAATTGGCAGTTGCTTTGTGCCAACGAGAAAACCCTTGTCCATCCTGACGTATCGTTGTCTGGAACTGCACTACACTGGTGGGGGTTGTTGTAATTGAGGCAACAAGTACCTACGACTGTGTACGTTTCTTTCTTTCCCTTCCGTGCTCCTGTTAGCGTGTCGAGCAGAAGACGGATGTTTCTTTTGTTTTGTTTGATAATTTGATGTTTGCAGAGTTTTTGAGCTGCTGTCCTAACAAAGCTGACCCGAAGGAAAGGGATCGGCCATAATTAATCTGCATTAACTGATTCGTTTCTTTGAAATTTTGCCAAAAGTCACTCGAAACGACAAATTAGCTACAGAAGATGGATGTTCTCTTGATTAGTGCATAAGAATTGGACCGCCTAACACCAGCCATCACTTCCGCTGATGAATGATTCATTCTCAATTAAGTGAATAGTATATGGCACAGGACATCACGTGTAATCCACGTGAGCCTTATCATTATTTTGTTGTATTATTGATTTGTTTAACTGCTGTCTTCACATTTGCTCCCACATTGTTTCAATGTGAAAATTTAAGTCATTTTTGTTATATGAGATATTTGTTAGAGATTCAAACCATTTGCCTTTCTTCAACTTCTTATCGATAAAACAGCTATTCTTTACTTTTATAATGAAATGTAGGGATTAGATAATTAAAATTATCGTCTTGTTTTAAAAAATCGGTCTTTAGTTGCGTAAATTTATTCCCACTGTGAACAGCACTGAAACAAAGGAAAAATTTCATTTTAATGTGTGAAATATTTCAAGTATAAAATTTCATTGAAACATTTCACAGCCGTTTCCAAAGGGAATGCGAAATGGTACTCGACCAGATTGTTTTTCAGTTTACTAATTAATTTTTTTTTCTTTTCAAAGTGTGTAATATTGAATAGTTTTTATGATGTTTCTTCTGTGAGTTAATTATAGTAAAAAGAGCTTTTGAAAATTTCATAAAAAAAGTGAAAGGACGATTATACTATGGAAATTAATTGAGCTAAAGGGCAAGTTCTAATTGAGTTCATTTTAGAATATATTTAATTTTAAGTTCAAAATTTATAAACCAATGGAATCCTTTGAAGAAATATGTGAAAATGAACGATAAACGAAAATGATAATTTTAACGTATTCAGCTCATTTGAACTGGTATAACAAACAGCTGTTTATTCAGCGGACACGAACACTGCCGAACTTTGACAGCTTTGACAAAAAGAGACGTTGCCATACAGATGGCGTCTCCATCTCTTTCGCCGGCATTTTTGGAAAGAAAACATAGCAAACAAAAACACTTGCTGGTGCTCAAGAGTCTACATCAAGGAAGGCAAAAGTTTGTTAATAGTTAAAGAAGTTTTCGTATTCTATACTATACTTGATTTAAACTCGTGTGCAACAATGGAGTTTACTGCTAAAGCAACGGTACTGGAGTTATTGCGACGATACGCAGTTGGTCATCGTGCGAAAGATGATGAGTTCTTTCGGGAAGGGAATGGTTACATCAAACCATTTGTTAAACTCGGTGTTTTAAGTGAATTCCCGCAGACCAACCCTGAACCGGAAGATGTGTAAGTATGCCATAGAATTTGATACGATTTGAATCGAATCCGATAGTTTATATTCGCTTCTCTTTCCAGTGAGATAAGTTGCAATGTTCCCGACTGTAACTATTTCTGCCAATCCGTGATTGAGTACGAGTTTCATTACAATGCCCAGCATCGCTATACGTGTGCACAGTGTAAAAAATCGCTCCCGAATGCCCATCTACTTGATCTTCATCTTTCCGAAACGCACGATTCATACTTTGCCGCACAAGTGCAAGCGTCCAGCCGACCAATGGTAAGGCTTAAACACTTTTCCATGGGAAATTTGATCGCGGCTAATTGAATTTAACTCTATTGCAGTATGCTTGCTATCTTGAAGAGTGCAAAGAACGTAGTAAAGATCCCGCAGAGCGCAGAGATCATTGCATACGGGAGCACAAGTTCCCGCACAACTTCCGCTTCGACAAGCAAACGCAAAGTGAACTGAAAGCAAGCAAGGTCACGAAAACAAGCGTACCGATGGACACGGAAAGTGCAACTGCTTGCGGATCCAACACAACAACCGTTCTGGAAACGGAAACAAAACCTCTCGCACCAAAGTGTAGGAAAAATTTCTCCTTTGGCCATCCGCAGCCGCGTACGTTTAAGGCGGTTAAAACGAAAAGCAACAAGTGTGATATACTTGAAAGTAACAAAATGGTGATCGATATGCTGGAAAGTCTTCCGCGTGAGTAAAACTCATGGCATGTACAGGCTTAGATGGTTTAAAAAATGGATTTCTCCGCTCAATTTATTTTCGTTGTGGTAGCAACAACTATAAATACGTTAAGTACAGTAAAGTGAAATAAATAATATGAATTTAAAGTGCAACTGCCCGGCTGGTCCGACAAAAGCGCACGTTGTGGATTAGGCTTCGTTGTCTAGATCTTCCGAGCTGTACTCATCGGTCAGGTAATCTTCGCTGGTTGCCGATTGCGATGAGTTGCGGTACGTTTCTAGACTTTCCGTCGCGAGCGTTGTTGCCGACAATTCTGACGATGCATCGCTGCTGGACGCATCGGTCGTGGTAGTAGTAGTGGATGGTTCCGTACTACTACTGCTCGTCGAAGTCATCATGGACATGGGTAGAATCTCACAGTTACGCCCCTTGTAACCGGTAGGACATTCGCACCGATAGGACCCATCATCTTTGATCAACGACTTACACTTTCCACCGTTCTGGCAAGTGTCTGGATTGTTTTCGCAGTAGTTCAGCTCTGGAATCGGAAATAGGACGCTAATAATTGTGAATCCTTCAAGGACCCTCGCCAGGACTCACCTTCATCGCATAGCATTCCTCCCCATCCGGGCTTACAGTTACATTCCCACGGTCGCCGGCAGTCTCCATTAACGCAGCCAGGATACGGATGACATTTGGCACATTCCTGTCCCATCCAACCAACCTTGCAGCGGCACTCTCCCGGACGTCTACAATATCCATGTTCCCGGCTGCAGTTTGAAGCGCAGATTGCTAGGATTCAAATTGAAGACGATTAGATTCTCGGTCTCTCTCTAACAAATCTCGTCTAGTCCCTCTCTGGTCTACTAGTTCAGGCTCGTCAAACCCTCGTCTACTACAGCTTGATAGAAAGTTTACAAGTTTTTCCAAGAAACTTACGCGTTTGGCAAAGTATTCCTGTCCACCCTGGTAGACATTTGCATTCCAACGGCTTCGTGCATGTTCCGTGCATACATCCCGGAAGCACCTGACAGTCACGACAGGTCGGTCCAGCCCATCCCAACCGGCAGCGACATTCACCCGGTGCCTCACAGTATCCACGCGATGGATGACAATCGGAACGGCAAATCGCTATCAGAAATACAAAGGAATCGAGATGAATATCCCCTTGGAGAGGAAGTCCTACAAGCTATTCAAGCTTCTCCTTACGTTCCGAGCAGAAGATACCGTCCCATCCCTTATGGCAGACACATTCGAACGACACCTGGCAGCCACCGTGCTGGCAACCGGGCAGCGGTATGCACCGGTTACAGTTTTCACCGTAAAAGCCTAGCTTGCAGCGACACTCGCCAGGTCGCTTGCAGTAACCCTGGAGCGGATCACAACCCTTCTTGCAGATCGGCACATCGCACAGATCGCCGGCCCATCCGGGCAGACACTTTACGTCACCGTTGTCGTCACAGACGTAGTGAGAGTATTCGTTTTGCGGTGTTGGCAGTTCGCAGGCCTGAAAAGAAAACGGTGAATCACAATCAAGGTTCATTTCATTCTCTTTATTCGCTACTTTCTATCAATGCAATTGCTAAATTAATGAAATGAAGTAGCTTTTACAGCTTCCAATAATAATTTCCAATACTTGAAATTCTTTTAAATATACTGTAGTTAAAATGTACCAACAAGATATCAAAAGTTGTTAAAAGATTTCATTTAAAGTAATTTCCTTGTATTAAAATATTATTTTTCTTTTTTAAAAATGAAAAGTTTTCAAAAATATTGAATATTTCCACTTAGGACAACTTAAAAATTTTCAAATT
Source organism: Anopheles moucheti (assembly GCF_943734755.1). Lineage (NCBI taxonomy): Eukaryota > Metazoa > Arthropoda > Insecta > Diptera > Culicidae > Anopheles > Anopheles moucheti. The sequence continues at coordinate 80,327,382 of NC_069140.1, forward strand.
CTAGAGTGCCTTGAATTGCCATGTGTCTTAAAATTCTCTTTTTGAAAATTCTTGAATTCTATTTGCTCTTCAAACTTTCGCTATAAATTGATGCTAAATAGATAAAAGCTCTGTTCTATAATCATATGTATGCTCTCTTTTTGTGTTTACTTCTCAATTTAATCATTATTTCAACAATCTTAATCTGTTTTAGGCATCTTGAGAGTTCTTGGCACTCGCATACGGTTAACAATTATTGGCGTTCGTGCATTACATCACAACCAATTGCAATTAAGTCTGCAAGTGATACAAAACTGGTTATAAGTTTGCAGAAGCGATAAGCCTTCTTTTTTTGTTATGCACCATTAAAACAATCTCACGCATCTCGCACGCTGCTTAGCTGTGTTAAACCGTTGCTTTTTGCCGCGAGCCATCACCGAGCACAAAAATCGGATAATGGAAGAAAAACATAACAACATAACGGGTTTCTTCCGATGTACGTATGTAGTCCGCTCGGGAGGCTGCGACTACAGGCAGCCAACGAAACGGGCAAGCGACCAGCATAACACCATAACCGGAAGCCCCACCGTTCTAGGCCCTCTTCGATCACATTTCTCACGAGAACGGAGAGAGCTTTATGGTGTAGTTTTTCCACCGGTTGCAGTTAAAATTTCTCTTCGACAGTAGTCTTCTGCACTTTCCTCAACCGTAGGCCATTAATGGGCCAACATTTGTTTACTATCCACATTTCTGCCTGGTTGCGAATGAGCTGAGGTCACTAGTGCTAATGGAGAAATCTAGGATCAGTGTCATTGCCATCGTTAATCTGCGACCGGACCACGCAGGTCCGCCCCGTTTCAATCGGTGACGGGCGATCGGTAAAAAGCTAGCAGCAAGAAGTCAAAGCGCATAATTTCACTCAACCTGCTTCTTCCACTTTGGCACGTAACGGACAGCACCGGCGGGTGACGTGAGGGTGATCAGCTGCAGCAGCACACCGACGACGACGATCCTATAGTAATGATTGTGACTCATGATCTCACGTTGTCTCAACGGGGGCCGAGGATCAACAGATCGAAGAAAAAAAACTGTGTTAACTATCAGCGAACGTTAACCTTAACCGTGAACGAGGAGATGAAAGAAAGCAACAACAAAAAAGCCAACCCCAAACCGGGCTGGAGACTTGCAATAGAACGTCACAACAGACTGATCCACTCCGATCGTAGTTTGCGCGGCGACTGACGATTCGTGGCTCGAATGGTAGCGGTGGAACCAAGGGATTTCATAGTCTGGGTCGACAGGGAATTGGTTTTGCTGCAGCGGTTTGGTGTACGCAATTTCTTCTGTTCGAATGTTAGTTTGCTTTTGCTTTCTTGCCGCGTGCTTTCACCTGCACATCGTGGTACGCTTGTTGGATGCAGAGCTGAGCAACTCGATTTTCGCTTTAGGATCTTGTTCGTTAGCTCAAAGCAAGTGTTAACTGTAAAGTATTTAAGTGTACTATCAGCTTTGTTAAAGTTATGATCGAAAATTGGTCAAGAAGAAGCGAATTTTGTAGAACGCAAGGTACACTTTACCTCGTGCTCGTAATTTTAGAAGGCATTTATGTAAGTTTACGACCACTGTATTTCTGGTAATTCCGTACTTATTTGTATGCAATGCACGTTGCTCGTTGCCGGGCAACATGAAAGCTTCAACAGTCTTCCATTCAAAACGCAATACCAGCAATGTATGATGCGTGTATCAATTCACGTCTAAAATTTATTGAAGCTGTGTTTATTAACAAGATTTATGTTAAATTATGTAGCAAAACTACTAAAAAAGATTAATGAAATGTAAGCATATCTAAAATGACGAGATTGCAATTGTGTAGTTGTTGATACTGTTAATTTGATTTCTACTGTTAATTTGAATTTTTACATACATAACTGAAGTAGAAAGAATGGAAGTATTTTAATTATGTTAAACTTCAGTTTGTATTGTTCCAGTGATTTATTGAACTTACACTATTTCAACGAAACAATAATTGGAAATCGAGAATGTATCTCTCAAAATTAATGTTTTTTCCGAAGTTTATTGAAAAAGATTTGCGAGTCTTTAAACATAAATCATACGAATTTGAACTAATTGTTAGAAAATTGATCACGATTGAAACATTTTCTCGTTTCTACAGCCCTGCTAACTCAACGACCAATTCAATCATTCTGCTTCGACACTTCAACGATACCGCATAAACGGACACATTGTTGTATCCCGTTTGACAGTATGAAATCAAAACAACAATCGATTTAGAAAAAAGTAAAGAACACAGAAAGAAAAGCAGATTGTGTTTTGTGCATCGGTCACAGGTTTTACCGCTCAAAACCCAAAGAATACATGCAGTAAACGTGTTTGGTTGTGCGTAGGAATACCTCTCTACCATGGCAAACGATCGCGAAATATTGCGTGAAATTTGGGAGGGAAAAATTCCAGTACACTTTAAGCTATCGCCAGACGAAACCGATGTCGAGCCGGAAGAGTATTTTCTGCTCATACCGCGCTTGAGCTACTTTCCGCTCGTTACTGATAAAGTAAGCGCGCTGCGGTTGATATACTGTAGGATTGCATGGTGTAATCTATTGGCTTTGTTGTTTCGTTCTAGGTACGGAAACATTTTCTTCGATTCGTATCGAACGAGCTGCAAGATGGAGAAATGTGGATGGACAGCAACGGGACACCATTGAAGTGGCACTTCCCTATAGGTGGGTGTTTTATCGAGGTTACATCGCAAAATATGTGATTTGAATTAATTTTCTTTTCCTGTTCTAGGTGTTCTGTACGATTTGCTCGTCGGTACTGATGGGACATTACCATGGCACGTAACAGTACACTTTTCCAAATTCCCAGACGATATTCTTATTCGTTGTCCAAACAAGTGAGTGTTGGGTTATTGGGAAAGGCGTAAAGAGGGTTATTTACTACTAGCACGTGTAATTTCTAATTACAGAGAAGTTGTTGAAGCGCACTTTATGTCTAGTCTCAAAGAAGCCGATGTACTGAAGCATCGCGGTCAAGTGGTTTCCGCAATGCAAAAGAAAGATCACAATCAACTATGGTTAGGATTAGTTAACGGTAAGACATACGATAGCTTTTGATTGCTGGGCGTGTGATTTGATACTGTGATTATATACATTTTTAGATAAATTTGACCAGTTCTGGGCTGTCAATAGACGGCTGATGGAACCTATTCCCGATCAGGACGGCTTTAAACACATTCCAGTTCGGTGTTATGCCGAGGTAAGATGATTTATGTCTAGATGTAGTTAAGATAATGCAATTCTAGTCAATATCTAATCTTTCTGTGTTGACTTTAAATCTATCATATATTGGCATTGCAAAGATATGTTACACAGTTATTTCTCGAGTTATGTGAAGTCTAGATACGCGAAATTTTGACAGTTCGTGTAATTTTGTATATAAAATTCCTATTTTTAATTACCCAATTTCAAATTTTCAATCGTGTATTGGACTCTATTAGTCCATTAGTCTATCAAACACACAGATTATAAGCTACCTCCTATATTAAAGAAACATTATTCTTGTGCTTCTGTATTTTGGTATTAAATTTGGTTTAAATTAGAGAAAAATAAGAATATAACGTAACAAAACAGTAAAATGCCAAATACAAACACAAAATAAAAGCTCGAAAAAAGAAGAAAACCTAAAGAATTGAAGTAAACAAAAAAGAGGAATACAAGTGAAAAGTAAAAAGTAGGAACGAACGAGGAATGAATCATATAATTGGTCAGTAAAAAATATGTTTTGCATCAAGTCATGCACAAAAGTTTATAATACAAGGGTTGCTAAAGAATTTTTGAAAAGTCTAGATTAAAGATCTCAGAACTACAATTCGCGGGCCCCATGCGGCCCTCGATAGCTACCAGTGCGACTCTAAACGCTATTGCTAAAATTTAGAACATATCAAACTGCTTTGAAGTTGTAATATAGTTCAACAGTTTTTGTATGAATCAATGCTTTAATTCTCTAAAGCAAAAGGCTTACAATTTGCATAAAAAAATTATCTAGGGAGCAATATCAGTATATATGGATATATAAGATATTGAGTAATTGAAAGACAGTAGTTTCATCCAATGGGGCACGTGGACAGAAAAGTTTGGAGAACCCTGAAGATCTTTGATGAAATGATTCATTCATTTTCACTTGATGTGCATATAACAAGTTAATTTTTAAGTTATATTGTTGTATATAAACGTTTGAAAATATTTCATTTGTTGAAGTATTTATAGAATTTCATAATGCCAACATTAAAAAAATATTAAATTCTTATAATTAGGACATAATTTTATTCTAAGGAAATTTCTTATCGAACTATTGGTAGATTCTCGTTAGCTGTTGTTAACTGAGCAACAGTATGTAATGGATTCATATGTTTTACGTATACATTATTACTATTACGTTATTACTTATTACGTTTCGCGTAAATAAGATACATGAAGAAATCGTCAGCATGTATAGTGCCAAAATGCTCATGCGTTTGAACGAAGCGCAAACCTCCACAATTATCGTACGATCACGAATGCAGTCAACCGTTAGCCACTTTAATTATCATTTGCTGTTAATTTTCTCTTCCCCGGCAGGATGGTACGTACCAGCAAAAACTAGTCGCACCCAGCACTCCATCCGGTCAGAAGCGTCTTTTGCAGGATTTGTTGGACGATTTCTCAGCACCTGTTAGGAAGGCAGGTAAGTCAGGTTAGCTTTCCTTTGTTATGTTATGCTGCCGATATTCTTCCCATCTCGTGTGCCACTGTCATTGCAAGCTCCCTCCGCAGTACGCAGGCATGAACCGATACCCAAACAATTTGCCTTTTGCAACAGCCTTTTTTCTTTCGTGTTTGGTTATTGTGATGCTGTTGCCCTGGTGGCCCTGTATCAATTCATGTGCCAGTGGCACCCAAGTCGAAGGGATGGCATTGTGGAAATTATTGGCGTTTTCCGCTGTCCTGTAACGACGTCCGAACAGGGGGCGCTATTGTTTATGAGTCACAAAAGAAAAATCGAATGCGGGATCCTTATGGGCAATTGAATGGGTCGAGCGAAGGACAATAATATTGCAGTACGTGATGGTGCGTACGTTTAGGGATTACCCTGCAATCGGTGGCAGGTACTGGAAAAGGTACGGGTAATTAGTTCCACAACATTCCCCTGTGGAATATCCTTGAAACGGGGTTCACATTTCCTTTTGCATTACGTTTCAGGTCAGTTGGAACAGCGTTGCATTGTTGCCACATAGAAATAATGCGAGACAGCACGGAGACAGCCGAGGAGATGCTATCGGTGTTTGTAGCTCCGTTGGACATCTGGCTTACGGTTGGCAAAAGACGATGCAATCGGGATGGCTAATTTTCTCACACTTGTCACAACCCGGGTGACAAAAGTATCCGCTCGCCTTCTGGACGGAAGCGATATGTGTACCATCACAATCGCACCACGAACCGATCGATTCAATCGACAAAATTGATATTTTGTTTACGAATTTTACCATCGCGTCCGGCCGGAATACCAAATGATGTACAATTTTTCACATCGCACCGGCTGCTTCTCACCTCACACCAACCAGGTGTGCGGTACGGAATACGGTCGGCTGTCTTAAATGTGTCCCGCGACTCATTAATATTGCTAACGAGCGACGATTATTTCTATGTTATGTATTTAAAGTTGTCTTCTTTTTCGATACTTGTGATACGTTTTCTTTTATGGTTTTCGATCAGCTTCGCTCAGTTTGGCAGCGCTCTAGCGCTGTCCCTCGATTCGCGGATTTATGCCGTGTGTGGCCAGGTTTCAGCACACTTGCCCTCCCCTTGGAAGCTATTCCCACTAGCTGCGGCGGACGAATCAAAGCAAAGCGATCTGATTTGCCGGATCGCTCGCTCCGTGGTGTATGCAAATTTGTTTGCCGTGTGCCGAAATTTTGCGATTGGTCCATGGGCTGTAGGAAGCGCACGGGGCGCAACGCGTGAGACCCAGCGAGGGTATGTGTAGTAATGCGGTCTCCATCCCTCCGGTCGTTTTGTTGCTGTAGCTGCTAGCGTGCGTTTAGAGGCTATAGGCACGAATTGATGTATTTTATGGCCAATTAGGATGGTGCGATCGCATCCGTTTCGATGTGACGACGAGAAGGCCAGTAGTTAGACACGATAGTGTTTGCTATTTAGCTGCTACAAACAAATCCACCGTGTGTATTTTTATGAGACAATTTATTATAGCTTACACTTACTGGGTGTACCACAACGTGGTGTCTGAGTTTTATGAATATTGAAAGAGAGTGTTTAAGAAATTGTTGTGTTGTTTCAGAACCTCATTAAAAAAGGATATCGGCCAAGAGAACACCATTGGATGCCAGGTTTTCTTAATTTTTTGGAGTATTTCAGGCGAATTCTTGACGTTATTCTTGAGTTATTAGAAATTGATTGATTTTCTGAGCACATATCCCATCAGGTTTCCTGACAGGATCACAATAGAAGTCGTAAAATCTTGAGTAAGAACCTTCTAAAGAATAGAATATAGAATAGAGATCATGGAAAGTATTATCTTGGGCCAACATTTGTTGACGTTCTAGAATTGCGACACTTGAAAGGACTAATTCCACCATATCCTGTTTAAAGCCCGGTATATTCTGACGCACAGAGACTGTCAGAGATCCTGTAGAATTGCATTTTAGATCAACGTATGAGTAATCTCGAGGAAATATATCTATATTTTTATGATTATTTCAGAGTTATTCAGCGAGACAGCGAAATCTTGACATATTTCAAATTGCAGTTATTGGAGATTGTCCCTCAGGTATTCTGACAGAAAGAAGACAAGTCTCGGCAAATCTTGAATAAGGCCCTTTTAAGAAACAGAGCACAGAGAAGCGGCCTATCAGTAGGGAATAATTATTGAGCTGCATTATTAGTTATCCTGAACGCAAAGCCATCCTCAACAACCAGGATCATCATGTGAATCATGTCAAAGTACTGTACTGAGTATGATCTTGGACCAACATGATGCTTTATGACGACGACACTTACACTTACTAGCTCTGGTATTTTTATTACTCCAACAACGGGGTTTATTCCAACGGACAGAGGTTGTCAGAGATCCTGTAGTATTGAGTTTTAGACCAACGCAAGATTAATTCCTGAGAGTTGTGGTATTCTGACTACGATACTATGCTAAAAAGTTGTCTGACATCGCTAAGTGTCTAAGCATTGCATTAATTTTGTTAGGTCTCTCTTTAATATCATGCGTAAGTATTGTCCTATTTCAATTAATTGGACAAGTTTAGTACATAATGTGCGTGTTTCCGAACACACAAACATCATTCATCAAAGCCTTTCACTCAACCATTCAAGTCTAATCAATTTTAGATCGCATCGAATCATTTATCTAATTATATTTAATGAACGGGACTCGTTTTCTTCACTTTCCCGCCTACTGCAATCAGATCGTATCGACATTATTCAACGCTGGCTGGCAATAAGTGTCTCAATCGCGATTGTTTGCTTATTGTGTGGCGGTGGATTGACAGGCAAATGTGGCAATGACTGATCGTGCGCGTATATCATACGCTTGACAGCACTGAAAATTTTCGCCGATCCATCACCAATGACTCAACTTTTCCGATCTCGATTGTGAAGCACAGGATGATAAGTAATCGGTGACTGAGTACGCATGCAGTAATTGATGGTGGTCAATCGAGACGACTTCATCACTCTTTCCGTGGAGCCTGGTGTCTGGTGGAAACGTTTAAGAACAGCACGCGGACCATCGCCGTGGGCCTGTTTGGGGATTGAGTGTGCGATTTCATTAGCTCCTCCTGCTCTGCCGCTTCCATCTCCGTTGCGTGTTCTCTTCTTGTATTTTGCTTTGCAAAGAATAGTGCGTTTACTAGTACGCTCACGTACAATCAATTAGCGAAAATTTGTCCCCCGGATATCGTACCCATATCGTCTTGCTGCAACGTCTTCCCCAACGGAGGTTTTGAATATTTCATGTCTAGTACGGGCTCCCCCCCGGGACCGGTCGGTCGTCACCTGTCAAGTGTCAGGTGTGTGTGTTTCGGGTTCTTCCGCACAGGACGACGAGATAGCCAAGTCAGGGCGGCGAGTCGCGTGGTCCATCATCGAGCGCGCACATTCGTCCTCTACGTGAGCTTCAGGTTTTTGAGGGCCGTGCATTTGTTTACCCTTGTTCATCGATTGCACACGAATGGGATGGGGATCAGTTCATCGATTCGTTCGCATCCACTAGCATATAGCGGTGGGGGGATCGTTTTGGGTGTTGCAAAACCAAACCCAACCCCATCCGCGAACGGTACGGCACAACCCTCAAGGTGTGTGATGGTGGGGGAAAATTTTGGGGGAAACTGTTACCTCCACCGGCTAGTGTGTGTGTTTATTAAAGCAGTTTTGTTTGTTGATTTAGAGCTCTTTGCATACACACCGATGGTCCGATTGGGGCGTGTGCTGATCGTTCGCGTTATGTATGTAACGATCGACGATAAGGCACACTCACAGCACTTGATGAAACTATGCTCGAGCGCGATGCACAATACCCCTACCTTCCCAAAACGTCATAGTCTCGGCAAGTCAAGTCATCTATCAATTAGTCATTTATCATTCGCAGCATATGCGGTACGATTTGTCGATGGATAGCTTGACGACGGTACACTGTTTGTTGCACCGTTGCTTTATAATATATCTGATTTATGGCAATAGCACAAAACTCGCAAACATTCTACGGCCGCGTGACCCGCTCTGATACTGAGCACACAATCCCGACGTACCCTGCGTAGAGCGAACCCTTCAGTTTACATATTTGGTTCCCTTTGGGTACTGTCCCAGCAAAACACCGAGGCAAGCATTCCACAACCGCGCTGATTGGGTGTCGTCGTATCCGTCTATGCATCCGTCTCATTACCCGCTAGAGTGACGTCGACCCCCGGTCGAGGATGAAGATGGATCGGATCTCTATTCGTTGTGTGAATTCAATTAATGCAAACATTTCTGGTGGCATTTTTTCGTCCGGCAAACAAACAAATAAATTTCAAAAAGCGGGTGCGGGTGATTCCACATCACCACCACCAAGTCGCCCCTGCTGCGGTTCAATAGGGTTTTGCCGCCCCAGCATTCCGAGGATGCCACAACATCCCACAACGGCTAGGTGTGTGTTTGTACTGCATTCCTGTGCCGTGATCTACTTCGAAAATAGCACGGCATTCCCAGATTTCGCGGGACACGGAATTCTTTGGGTAATTTTATATCGCACGTACTTACTCAATTATTACCGGGTTGATGATTGTTGGCTCAGCTGCTCATGATCAGCTGCACGTAAAACCAAAGAACTCCTACAACGGCCGGTAGTTGGATTTTGGTGGGTTCTGAGCTGATTTATGAACTACCTGGTGCTTTTGATGTTTGGCGGAATTAATTAAGGGTAAACAAAATGTACGGAAATGAGGAAGTGTTTTACCAGTGCTAAATATTTGCACAAAACTTTTGATTTAAATTCCGCAACAGGAGGTTGTATGTGATCTCTGAGATCTTTAGGATGCAAAGGAATTGAATTGGGACACTGCATTGTACTGGAAGAATTGGGATGAGTTTTAGAAAATCGAGCAAAGCCCAATTAGATTATAGACGCCAACATCAACCAAATGCGCACCGGAAGCTTATATGTCAAAAGGTCGATTGAATTCGAAAATAGCGTGTATGGACAGAGATCTCACTTTGCATAGGAGGATATACCGCAGATTTGTAGTAGAAGTGCAGAGTGATCTCAAACCCTGATCTTTTAGGAGTACATAGATGGTTTAGTATGAGAAGAATCTGGTTACTCGCCGGATCAGTAACATTTTTCATATAGAATACTTGACATTATGCATCTACGATGTATATACATCTACAAGAACCAAGAGAATGGAGATCTTAAACACAAAACGAATATCAATACGGGTAATCACCGCGAACTTTGGGATAACGAATCGTTTAGACTTCTTTAATATTCGCTGACGTAAATGTCCTAACGGGCCATCCGGCATAGGTTCTGAGGCTTGAGGAGTTGTTCGTCCGTAGGCTCTCCGGCGAATCGGGCAGTTCCCTGACCATGGTGGTTCCTGTTTTAACAGGCATCCTTGGCAAGGATGTGGGTTCTCTATGAAGATTCTCTCCTCTGACAATCCAAAAGAGACTTCTTTAATACGAATTTCCAAGTATTTTTAATGCAGGTGACTTTATACTTAAATGTCTACGAATCCATAATTTCTTGTTGCAGTAGTTGAAATACTAACTAACTGTGACGAACCAACGAAAATCCTTCGTATTTCCACTGAAGCAATCACCTCTTAATCATTGTAGAGATACTTGTGATTGCCTGATAGATTTAAATCCGAAAACTGGAGGTTCGCACTCCTTGACGTCTATGGCGTCCTTAAATTTCTCTGATGGTATTAGTTCCAAAAACTTCAGGTTTTGATCATGCTCCCCAAGGATTTGTGACTGTTCCAAAGTTTGCATCTACAGGCCAGGAACTTTTTCACCAGGAACTTAATCTAATGGAATTATCTTGTCGGATATTATAGGACATTGTCGAAAAAGCATTCGCAAGTTGTTCGCAACAATATTACCAAGTAATTCTGTAAAATAATATTTTCAAAGTTGTTGCTGTATCTCCATATATCTCTTTGGAACTGAACATCTACTGCACCGTTAGATCTACGGTGATCTAGTGATCTAGTTCACCGTTAGAACACTCACAACTGACGTTTTGCCACATCTACTGATACAACTCACTTCGTATTGGTTTTTTTATTCTCTTCTCGAATTCGAAATTAGCCTAACAATGCTGATCCTTGATATAGCATTCTATTTCAAATATATAATTGCTACGTGCAAAATATGTACTATCCTTCCCAATTGCCAGCTGGTCTGCAGTTTGGAGTGTTGTGTTTATTGCCTATATTAAGGTAAGATCCCACGGTTTGCCATCTGCAGGCCACAGAGGAACACTTGTTTGCGCGTTGACACCTTGATGATTGTTATTTTTCCACACTCAATCATCGAACCTGCCGATGCGATTTATGGGAACCCGGTTTAAGTACGGTCTATGCAAAGTGTTCCCCGCAATCCCCGTACCTGTGTCAAGACGTGCCAGCTGGGATGGCACTTTCTAGGTGTTGGCGGTTAAATATTGTCTTAGGAGGATCAGGTAAACCCAAAAAAGGACGATTAAGAGGATGAAAGTATTCCAGCATCCCGGCGGTCGGCGGTAACGATTCTGTTTCCTCCACTGGCTGCACAAACAGCATCAGCGCATCTTATGAGCGGAAGGATCGTAAAACAAAAGATCGGTTTTTCGTAAGAAGGTAACCGAAGGACGGCGGCCAGTGTCTTGCACGGGTGTAATGAAAAGCCGAAATAGAAAAGCAGGACTAGGGATGGATCTTCTAGGGATCGTCCTGATCGGTGCCGTGCAACGGATGACCCTCACCTGGAGGAAGGATCACACGATGTTTGTTCGCTCGGTGTCCATCCACCGGTGGTACCTGTGTGTGCGCCTCCGAAACCAGGCTGCTGTTTATTCAGCAAGGTGTGAATATTTTATTACCATCGTAAATGTATAAATAAAGCCCAAAGTAAGAGGATGCACCGGCGGCCAAAGAACAACAGGCGCATCCTACGCGGGCCGTTTTATGTTGTTTCGTCCATTTCACCGACGAGCGCCTGTTTGCAAAAGGAAGGTTTTTGAAGGTATTCGAGAACCCGGTGCTTTCCATTCGCCCAAAAATTAAACCTCAGCACCTCGCACGAAATGCGAGTGGTGATGGACTTTATTGCCTTCTAGCCGTGTCTATGCTGGAGGGCATGATTTTTGGCGCAGAGATGGGAACTATTTCCTGCGGGCAATCGAAGGCATTCGTACCTCCCGGAGGTGAAAAAGAAACCCCGCATCCATCTTCCTGCTTTGAGGCTTGCGATTCCCTTTTTATCCTTGAGTTCTTTCCCAACCTGCCGACTGTGCACTGGCTCCGTTCACAACAACGGTACCGAGAAGAACCTGCAGATGGACGAGTCGGTCGCATAGAGGAGAAAAAAAATGCAAATCCATCTTTTCGAGTAGTGTCGGTGCAAAGTGCGTCGGATTGCGGCGCTGTGGCCGAACCGTCCGGCCAACGGTACGGTACCCCGTACCTGCCATTCATGGCCAGCGTCTCCCACGGTTTTCCAGTTCGGAACAATACCCGACCCGAGGTTCCGGCCCCCGGGGGCCATTTGGGAGAGAACATTTTTTCTTGTGTCGGTGAGCAAATTTGCATAAATTATTATTTCTTGCACCGTGCAGAGAGCATATGTGTTGCTTTGTGCACGTATTCTGTTTTTTTTTCGTTGTTGTATCTCAGGTCGTTTGCTGAGGAATGTCTGACGCATCTTCAAAATGCTTAAACGGCGTGGGAGGTATGTGACCACTCGCTTGTGCGTGCCTCTTTGTCTACGCACGCTTGAATGGAAGAGTATTTTGCTGCTAGCTTATGGTATGGTTTGAGCAGATGAGGGAAAAGAAAGATTTAAAACAGGTATATTAACATTGGGAGAACAATTATTGGGAAATATTGCGAAGCGTTCAAACGTTCCAAAAATAGAAGCGTATGTGATAATTAATTCAGATGCATGTAGTATCCCAAGAACCTCAGAAGTACCCCCATTTTAAAGCTCTTTATTTATTATTTATTGATCTGAAAAGGCTTATAATACTTCAAATCATTGAACTTGATATCTTTTTAACAATCTTTCTTCTACACCGCAGCCAATTGTTGCTATATTATCACGTGACTCATTCGAAAGAAGCTATCTGTTTTCCACGTAACATTGGTTCTTGTTTTGCTTTGGTTTTTTTATCTGCAAACGACGCAGTTTGTGCTTCCATTCGTTCCGCGATAACGTTCCTGCCGCGCAACATTATCCATCATAGCTGAAATAGATCATCTCACTTGCTTTAATTGCAAATCCGTCATCGATCGACGGTTGTTACAGTGGTGAAAATTGTTGTACGAACGCATACATTTATTTCGATTTTAATTTTATTTGTTTCTGTAAGTATTGATGATTTTTAATGTGAACATTTGTTTTTAACACTTTACGTACATTTCATACAAAAATGTTTTTTTTAATTAAAATGTTATTCCAGAACTTCATATTCTGCTCATGAATTTCTTATAAGTGCTCGAAGTAATGAGTAAGGATTGGAATTGGAGGTGTTTGGAATTCAAATTGTTGTAATGAATTGCATACACATATTAAAAAGTACCATGCAAGTTGTCACATATTTAAATATCAGTGTCTTTGTTTAAAGGAAAAGTTCCTAGACGAAACAGAATGTACAATAAATTGGGGAATTCACGGCAAATTAAGCATTAAGTAGCGCATATTATAGATGGAGAAGATGTATTTAAGTTAAATCATCTAAAAAAAGGACGTAAACATACAAAAGGGGAAGACAACATGGATAGGGATCAAATATTCTTACGAGAAGAATTTTTATCTCTAGTTACATTTGGACAACAAATATTTGAGAAGTAGTTGATGATTTATGTGATCGATTTTTTTAGAAGATTTTTATTGGACTTGGGCATGGACTTTGTCCAAAACTGACGAAACTGACGACTGAGTTGTATGACAAGTTGACTATCGTACAGCGAATCAGTCTCGTCAGACATCGGTGGGCTGGTCATGTCATGAGAATGACGACCCAGTCCGTAAAGTCCTTTTAGTTCATCCAAATGGACAGAGGCAACAATGGTAGGTCCAAGTAGAGATGGAGTGATGGCGTTGTCCGCCAGAATGTCCTGGTATATTGGTTTGACAGACGACGTCACTCGACCGTGAGCTGCTTGGAGGAAACCTGTAGGAATTTAAAGGACTCCTGAATACTCCTGAAAATCGCGAAGTGATAAAAGCAATGGCTATGTCCGTAAGTAAGCAAATTTATTGAGCGAAGCACTCAATCAAAAAGTGACAAGATATTGTTCTTCAGGACTATAATTTGGAGATACATTAAAAAGTGTACTTCAAGCAGTAATTTTGAACCATTTACCTCAAGTTCTATAATTGTTTTGTTATATTTTTAGGCATCTTTTGTCTCCAATACTTCAACGATAAATAATTTCGCTGAGTTGAAATTTCCCACGGTAAACGCTCATACCCGTCAAGGACAATTCATCATACTTGATCACGTTACATCACGCGAGAAGAGCAAACAAACGCTGCACAAACATTGACATTGGATTGCAATCGCTTCGCCCGACTGTGGACCAAATGTGCAACATTGCACTCTCCCTTTTGCAAACATCCACAGAAAAAAAAGAGAAAAATTGGCAATCATCGTTTCACCCGAAAAAAAGCGTCATCGATCGAGGTGATAAGGTGGAACTGTTTTGAAAAAATGATTATTTGTAAACGTTGTTACACTGCATGTATAACCGCGCGGAAGCAAGCATTGCTCTCGTTGGCCCACTAGAGGGTGTGTATAGGTCAGTCTGCGCAGAGCTTATCGCACGTATTGGTTGCACTTTGGAGCGCACTCGATGGTTTTTGTTGTTCCTGATTTGTTGCGTCCGCGGGGGCCCAGTTATCGGGAACGGCGGTATCAGAAATTAAGGAACGAACGAGCAAGAAGCAAGCAAACACTACTACCCTGGCGCCATTAGCGGTTCCCTTATCGCCGATTGTGTGGCCCGATTCCATCATCATCATTTTTTTTTCGATAGGGGTGGAACGAATTTGCTCTAAAACTCGTGTGGCGTTTGTTTGTCACATGGGGCTATGCGGACGATTTGTCAGTTACCAGATAGGCACCCGGGTGTGTTTGCGTTACTATTAAAACGGGAAGGAAGGAAGGGAGGGGGGGGGGGGTTATTTTGCACGATTTTCACTGCCGCAAGCGCGGACCCCAATATTGCTTGTGCGGTCAACGAGAGAGTAAAAAAAAAATAAACACGCAAACCGTATCAAAAAGCAAACCGAACCGAACCGGTGGCCAACATTTCGATGGGCTGACATCACGAGCGCGAAATAAAACAATGACCTAATCGGTCATCAGCGCTGCCCCGCTCAAACGCGGTGTGCGGTGCGACAAGACAAGTGCGCAGCACTGCCAAACGGAAGAGATTAGCCATCGTGTCGCCCCACCAACGGCCAATGGCAACAAATGTGCACGAAAATACAAAGCCCAGCAGGAGGGGGTCGTCTTTTCAACGTGCGTGCGAATTAACACGTCCGTACACGTTCACCTAGTGCCGGTGCACAGAGAGCCCTGCATCCCGGGGAGAGCCTTTTCGCAGTGCCAACGCGGTTGGCCACGCGCGGTTCGCTTCCATCGAATGTGTTACACTGCAAACAGAAACCAACAACCTCCCTGCATGGCGCTCGATCGTCAATCATCGCCATGCACTTAGCATGCAATTGAAAAATGCAGCTGCAAACCGAAAGCGAAACCGAACGGATTTCAACTGAACGCATTTTTGCTGATCAAAGCATTGACACTATAGCTGCCTGACGGTGAGGTGCGTGAGCGCGTTCTTCCTTACCCAAAACCCACCAATTGCGAAACCTTTCGGCGTTTGGGCTGTGCTGGCATCCGCATCCGATAATCAACAAGCGCGTGTAGCGCAAGCCAACCAAGTAGGGACGAATGTGAAAGGGAAAGCTGTTGTTGTTCTCGACACTGTGTGTGTGTGTGTCTGGTTTTGTTTTAATTAGCCAAAAGGTTTTTCACTTTGTTCTTTGCCGCCTTGATGTGCGCAAATTTTAGCTTAAACGCCCATTAAAGAAAACGGCACCGAAACAAAAATTGAACAAAAATATAAAACCGGGCCACTAAACGCATCTTGGTGGGCAATCGGTCACATTGATGTTGCGCTAATGTAATGCGGTTGATTTCATAACTTTGTTAAACCTTTCAATTAATTGTGTGCAATATGCTGTAATGTACTTGCCCATAATCTTTAAGCTTTTAATTAATGTTATGTGTTATCAAGTTTTGATGCAATTATTTTCTTTTTCGGCATTGAGATTTTTCTCTAACCTGAAAGAGAAGTAAGTAACCCTGTAATTATTGATAATGACAATGATATCGTCAACAGATTTGTAGTTACTATTCGCCTTTGGAGCTGTCAGTTATTAGTAGCCCGGATAATCCAAACACCCGGATAATCGGCATTTCACTGTATAGTAAATGCTTTGAGTAGTTGATTGACGGAAATTCGTTATAGTGTCAACTTTTTATGACTTCCACACAACTTTTTGTGGTTTATTAACAATAATTAAAAGGAAAGTACATAAAACTTTCTGAAACTAACCCTACCTAGGAAGCACTCTTTTTAGATAACTGTTTTGTGACGTTCAATGCTGTGCTGTCCATCATTGGTTTTTTCCCTCCCGCTGAACGTCATCGCCTAGCGTGTACTTTTGGGGTAATTTTATTTTGCGTGGTATTTCTCCTGCTTTTTTTTCTCTTCCTTTGCCCACTCATACGGGCTGAAAGACGCATCGGAATCCCATCCCACTTGGCAACTCTTGGCACCGATCCCTTGGGTAGAGGATTTTTTTTATCACGTTGCTGCTTGCTGTCACGCGCATCGCCTCATGCGAAAAGCATCTGCTGGGGGTTGTTTTCTTTATTTCTTCCTTTATATTTTGAATTAGAAACCCGAATAGTGTTAAAATGACGGGGTGACGGGAAGGGTTGGTTTTGGGTGGTGGTGGTGGAGGAGGGCGCTAAATGGGGCACTAAGTGCAGATCCGGTCGATTGTAGTTGATTGATGCAGCTCTAAAAGTGGATTGTAACACATGATGGCAGGGCCGCCGACACTGCTGCTGTACTGTTGAAGATATCGCCGTCATCGCGATAACAATCAGAACAACAACAGGCCACTGATTATAAGATTTGTTTTTTTTTTTATATTTTGTACTTATTTTACTCTTAAAAAAAATAATAAGTTCAAATTAACAAACAATTTCCTGTGCGGTCTTAATAAATATGAAATAATGAAGAACTTTTAAAATTAATTGCAGTAAGTAATTCTCAATCAAACTATTAATCCTTTTTGATGAGATTTTTTGTTATCTTTTAGTGAGCAACACAACGCCCATTAGGGAGGCTTTTTTTTGTCGATAAGATGGCGCATTGCCTCATGGTTGCATCATGCAGCTGCACATGCTGCACCTCCGGCGCAAGGTGTATGGCAAAAAAGCGGGGCGGCGCCCCAATGAGGAGCAAGGCACAGCTACGGCCCCCTTAGCTGGGGCGTTGAGAATGTTCGCTTTATTTTGGCAACCGTAATTGCAGAATCGAAAGAAGAAAAAAAAACACCAGAATCCTCTATCCGCACAACCTCCCAGCAGCAGTATCCGTGTGACATCTTGTGATGTGTGGCGTGGTTGGGACGGTTTTTTTTCTCGTCTTCTATTCTGCTCCGAGTGGCAGTGAAACGGTGACTCAATCGGTCTCAAAATATCCTTCGGATGCGATGCGGTGTTGTGGGTTGCGTGTGGACGCCGGAGGACACACCCACCTTTATAGCCCAAGCGTCGTTCGGTTGCCCCGAAGCAATCAGCGCAGGTTGGTGGCGGTGTTTGGCACATTACAGACAAATTGAGGCCCGCGAAAAATTCCGTCCAAACGTCTTTTGCGATACAAAAGCGACTCCGCTTGGCAGGGGGCGAAGAGGGGGACGGGGTGCGGTCGATTTCGAAAATAGATCATCTTAACCGACAACAACCATCATACCCACCACCACCGAACCATCGGCCGTGCGACAACGGTCAACGATTTGACGTACATCAAACTAACGTGTACGAGGTGTACATCACATCACACCCATCCTCAGGACGGACACTATCCGTCCCGCTTGGTACCGATGTTAGGTGCTTGCCCAGTTGGAAAAGGGCTTTTTTTCAAAATCGATCACGAGCTACTGACTGGTCGAAAAAATATATCGTCCAGTGTTCACCTTTTGGGCGAACTTGGACGAGCCTTCCCGTCTACTCAACGTGACAAAGGGAAAGTTAAAGAACAGAATGGGAATCGTCCTACGATTGTCCTTTCTACTTTCGACGACTTTCCCCCCCGTGTGAACCGAGTTCACCAGATTCCGCCGCTGGGTGGGCGAATACCAAGAAAAGATGGAAGTTCTTCTCCACTCCCTACTGGTTCCATCGTCATCGCAGTCGTGGCAGACATTGTGTCTTCATATGTGTCCACCGTCTCCACTGTGTCGTTTTGACAAATCTCCTCTCTCTCTGTGTCGACCAAGCAACGTCTATGGGGATGTACCCCTGCCGTCTCCGACCCTTGGTGGAAGGAGAACTTTATATTTATTTTTAAACGCACTGTACCGGTCATTATCGCTCGAGTACCGCTCACCTGACGGCGAAGAGGTTTGACGTGAATGGTTTTGCCGACTAAACTGTGCGCCCGCCAGCTGGTCAGCTGGTGGTCATTGGTCTTGAAATGACGTACGTTGCGGATGCATGAGCGGAAAGTAAAATTTCCACACAATACAGAAGAAATGGAAGGCGTTTAGGTGCGTGACACCCGACGTTTCAGGTTGTCACGCTAGTTGAGTCCTACACGGTGAGGAAAAGCAAGTTATGAATGGCTTGAAAGAATGTTTTTTTTCGGAATTGTTTTTAAATCCGCATTTTTTGGTATTAACTTATTTGCCCAGCATAAGCAATTGATTAATTTTGAGTAATCATCGATTAATACGAAGAAGGCATGTCTACAAGCTTTTCATGCAGTATTCGCCCTGAAGGTTAATGAAGATGTTTCTGGTAAATCCATGAACGCATCTTTAAAAACTTAGAACTCGCTAACAAAAGGGTCGTTATAGTATTTTTCAGTGTAATCATTGTGCTCAAATACGCCTCTGAGACATGGATTTTGTCCAAAATTTAAGGAACCCTCTTAGCCGCATTCGGGAGGAAGATGCTCAGAAGGATTTTATGTCCCTGTATGTGTGGAAAGACAATGGAGGAGCCGCTACAATGATGAGCTAAATCAGCTATACAGTGAACTTATTGTCGTACAGCGGATTAGATTTGACAGGCTCCGGTGGGTTGGTCACGTCATGAGAATGACACCGAACAACCCAACCCGGAGAGGCCTTTTAGGTCGTCCACATGGTCAGGCCTAGATAGAGATGGAGTGATGGCGTTGATGCTACCACCAGAAAGACCGTGATTGGCTGACGACGGCGCTCGACCGTCAGCTGTTTAGAGGACTTTGTAACGTAACGTAACGTAACGTAACGTTATCAATATCCAGGAATTCATCCTTCTTTCCACACAATTACAGGCCCATATTCAAACGATAACGAATGTGGTTCTGAGTTCTTGTCTTTATTTGATCGAAAGTTTTGGAGATAACCTCTACATTGTACTTATCGCTTAGGTATTTCCAGTAGTACCTGTTCTTCATCAGCTTTGTAAGGAACTTCTTGTAGTTTTTAATTGATTCTTCCAGCTGTTTTTATTATAATGTTTAATATGCGTTGCCTAACTACTCTCTGTCCTATTCTTCGTCGTGGTTTTACGATCAAGAAAAGCATATCTCACATTGGCAAATAATGGCTCATTTTTATCATGCATTCGGGAGAAGCGCAGAGATCCAGATGGGATTCGTTCCAGTAGAGTCAGTGAGCTAGACCAAATACCCTCCATCATTTGTACTGTCATTTCAACTCTTTCTCTGTGGATTTAGCCAATAGCTATCTCAGAGACGTCACCATTCAGTCGAGAATTGAATTAAGATTGGTGAGGTTGTGATGTCCTGTATTGCCGACATAACCAGTTGAACGTAATATTGACGATTAATTAAGTAATATTGAGGTAATTGGCAATTTCAAAGAGAAATTTAACAAAAAGCTTAAAAGATCTTAAAAGTTAACAGTTACTTTTATGGTTATCAGCGTGTTTTTGTTTTTATTTATCCAGGAATATCATTTTATCCATCAGAAATATTCATCAAAAACTGATAAATATTTTTTTAAGATACTTTAAACGCTGCCCATTATTCAAATTATCAATAATAATAATAACCTAAACGAAAATTCCTCTTATAAAAGATGACTTAAATAGAGCAACATTCCACACACTCGCTGAGGCAAAGAATTTCGATCTTCAAAACCTCAAGAAACGGTGCACTGTGTGCAAGTCCAAACATTCCTTTCCACACTCGTACCGGATGGTGAATGGAATGTTTTCAATTTCATCCCCGGTGGATCAAACCCTCAACCCGCTCTGGGGGCGCGGATCCTGCAAAAGCCTTCTAATGAATTATACAGATTCACAAGTAGGCAACAACCAAAAAAAAAAACAAGTTACTCATTCAATCCAATTTCCGAAGCAAAAAAAAAACCGAAGAAGCTTGTTGTTGGTGTGTCAAGAAACTGGCCCGGCTGGAGCATAAGAGCTAAAAATAATATGCG
Source organism: Anopheles moucheti (assembly GCF_943734755.1). Lineage (NCBI taxonomy): Eukaryota > Metazoa > Arthropoda > Insecta > Diptera > Culicidae > Anopheles > Anopheles moucheti. Next base: position 80,347,889 of record NC_069140.1, read on the forward strand.
CCAATGCTGCTGATGGTATGCCCGGCCTCCCCGAAATAAAAACGCACCTTCCGATTGACAGGATCTTCCAAACGGCAATCAGGCCGAGAATGATCGGCGGATTTAAATCAGCCCCCAAAAAAAAAATGAAGAACCCCATACGAATGGGTGCGGTTTTCTTGGAAGTAGCGCGCGGTCTCGAGAAAGCACCTCAAGAAAAAAGATCTCCGGCGGGGATATGGGGGATAGAAATGGGAGATTATTTTGAATGATTTCCATTGTCCCTTCAAAAGGTATCCGGAGGGAACTTCAGGGCAAGAGGAGCAAAAAAGGAGAGCTTAAGGTGCGAAATGAACCACAAGTGACTAAAGCGAGGGGGGAAAAAGAAGGAACACGTAGGGCCACTTTTGCTGAGGTAATCTTGATCATTTTTGTTTTTGTTATTTTCTAATGTTAACATATTTTTTTGTTAAATTGCTTTCGAGGTGTGCGAAAAAAAAGCAAAGGAAAGGAAGGCAAAAAAAATATGTGTGTGCCGCCGGTGCAAAAAATAGAAACATAGAATGATCCAGGGTGTACCAGGGTGGCGTCATCCGACCGACCATTGAATCCATGAAAGTTTGTTAAAAATTAACACACGCTTAACACTAACCCGTAAACATAGGCCCGACCGTCTCAGACCGTCAACAGAAAGGAACCGAAGGATTGATGAAAAAAAGAACGATCTCTGGGCTCCTCAACGTCTCGGTCGTTCGGTTGCTATCTGGTACCCATCATCGCTCGCTCCGTTCTGTGGAATTTGTCTTTCCTTTTGGGCTGGTCTTGCCAACGCTTGACGGGGTCCGTACATGGTGAACTCATTTCAAAGCAATTTTCGATCGTTTCATCCTCTCGTACGAAGCTTTCGGACGTTGCGTTGTGGCGTTGTGAAGTACCCTCAAGGCGGAGATGAGGAATAAATGAGGTATCCGCGGTCGGTTTATTAATTTTCTAATCGCTCTTTGACGAGCCTTTGGCGCAGCTTCGCCCGTTCCATTCTGCGCCGAAAGGGGGAGGTATAGGACCATTTGGAGACCGGTTTTGGGCAACAAGAACCATCTCACGGCACGTTTTACACTTGATGGTGGGGCTTGAAGTGGTCCAAAAAAAAAGAGCTAAGAACCCATCAGCTCAGCGTGGCTCACATGAGTCTGAGCAACAGAACTAACCGCGCTGTTTGACGTTTCGAGATTCCTTGGGGACGTTCCGCTAGCTAAAACAGTCATGGCAGGCTCGTCGTCGTCCGGAATGTTGTTAAATCATTTTCAAAGGAGCGCATTGCCCAAACGCCACTCCACTCCCGGTGGCAGACCAAAAAATCCTCCAAAGATCTTCGCTTTCTTCACGACCCTTTTGTATTTCGGATCCCATCATGTTCCCGAGTTGCGAGCGCGGAGAAACTGTTTAATAAGGAAAATAACGAATTAAGAATTTCTCGGAACGCGTTCTCGCCTCCCTGTGGACCCCTAAATGTGTTTATGTTTGGGAGTTGGTTAAAGGGTTTTGGGGTCTCTCGAATATCATAATTTCCTCCGAAAACCGATGGGTGATTGTTGACGGGGATGCTGATTAACTTGGAAACGGAGAATGATGAAAAGAGTGCTTAGAAGGGTTTAGAATTTCTTCAATATCTGATACGTGTTTTATGTCCCATCTTTCTGAATTGATCAGAATATTTACAATAAGTTACAAAACTATTGCGCCCTATGATAGTCTTGCTGTTGTAGGGTTCTGCCGAACCGGCCTTCACCAACCACTTTCACCGCGAACCGTAGAGTAAATGAACTTTATAAGTCAAAATATTCGACATTAAATTTATATTCTTCCAAGGATTCAACTCATTCCCAACAATATCAACTAAAACAGAACAATATTAGTCACAATGTGTTAAAATCCTTGGAGTCTTAAATTTCTCTAAATCAATTTGTGTCCTCGATGATTTAGACACTTAAGGCACTTCATTTATTGTTTAATATTTTGTATAAGTTTCCTATTTTGTTGTAGTATATCATGCAAACTACCTTGAAGTCGTAGTCTCAATGATATTTAAAGACATATATAAATTTCTTAACTGAATGGTAAATTTAACATGTTTCCCCATACCCTAATCAACTCTGCTAGCAACTCTCATTTTTATACTCTCCTTTATCATTTCCATTTTGTTTTATATGTTGCTATAGCTAATAAAACTGTAATTTATTATAACGTTTTCCATTCTTCGTTCCAACGAGATAACCTACAACTCTCGCCAACATGTTTACTCATCAGAAAGGAATCGAAGAATTTCTACATTGTCACAAACCGGTTCTCTGGTTCCATATTTGGAACATACTTAGATCGTTTGATTTGGTTTTTTATTCGTATCGGTCCGTTCCTCATTCCGGCTCCTTCTTCAAGGCGGAGATCCTAATTGGAAAAGATATCGTGGTTATGTTGGGGCAAGCTGGGCCCGCAAGCTTGAGGAGAACCAGCCGAAAGAGGAGCTTGATTTTGCCTTTTCAGAATGGACCACCACCATCCGCCCCAAGTCACCAGTGTGTGGCCGATGCACCACTGCTCATCGTTCCATCCTTTTCGTTCTCATCCACAGTCGAGGCAAGAACCCATGGCGTTACGGTCCCGGAATCGACTCCACTCCAGTGGCTCTCGGAACACCTCAGCTATCCGGACAACTTTCTGCATCTCTGTCTGTCCTACGCCTAAAGGGTGGGTGTAAGGGCGTACCAAAAAAAAAACCCGTGATCAACCCCCGTCGTCATACTGTCGCTTGCCGCATCATCGTTCTACCCCTCTTAACCTGCTATCCGTCTTCTCCCCCATCTGCCTCTATCGGTTTTTGCCTGGCGCCGCGTACTGGGCTACTACACGCTCAACCTGAGAAAAGGGGGTAACGGCTCGAAATGATCACCGTTCATCATTCCGGTGGTGTTCACTCCAGGATCGGATGGCGTCATATTCATTCCCACGCAGAGCACCGGCCCAGTCTCCCGTCAGATCGCCAGACACTATGGAACCTGTGTCGCTTCAAACCCCAATGGGGAGTGAACACCTTTACGCGCCCAACCGTGAGCCAACGCACCATCGGTGTATGTGGTGAGACGATCGTGAGATAACGTCCGCTGGACGGAGTCTCATCACTCACTCACCGCGCCCGTATCTCACTGCCGTGATCGCAGTCGCTCTCGTGGGTCGCCGCCATTTGGAGCCGCCGCCTTTTGCTTGCTTGACATTTATGTCTAATTATACGATTATCGTTTCTCTTTTTCGCGCCACGCTTCCTGCGCGCCCTCGGATGCAGTACCGATACAACAGTACAGGCACGGTGAGAAGCACCATTAATGTTGTCATAATAAGAAGGTAAAATATATGCATTGCGGCTAGTTACCTTTATTCCATCGCGCTTTCGAGCGGGGTTCGTTTTTATGCGCTGTTTTTTTTCTTCTTGTATTTGCTTTTCCGTTTTGTTTTTGCTTCTTGTGCATTTTAATGCGTTGCCAACGTGGCGGCGGGAAAGAAAGTGGGCTCTCGTGGGGCGTTCTCGGTTTTGGTGAAATATGATTCCCGGTTAATGTGTCATATTAAATATTTGTTTCATAATTTCATGATGACAGCAATTGGGGGGTTTTATTTGGCGCAAATACTGTTAACTTTTTATTCGCGTAGTAGCACGCGCTGGAGTTGTCCACAATCGTAACACTCTTGTATAGCGCATGTAAGACCACCCGTAAGCATGCTTTTCAGAGCATTGAGTGAGCAATTTGCATTTATGTTTTGCAAGAGGGTGATAATTTTCGCAGCTTCCGGGGGTATTTTTTTTTTTTGGGTCTCTCTCACCTAGATCAACCTAGGTGGCAGATGGGGCATAGTTTCATATGTGTGCCATAAACCTGTCCTGAGGTGATTGACCGCTTTTCAATGGCATGTAATATTGCTCGAAGGCATGATACCATCAATTTTATTATTTCTACATTTTTTTTTTAATCTATACGTTGTATCAAATGGCAGAATTGCCAACTTCACCTATTTTTTTTAGTAAACTGCTGCATAACTTATTAATTATCATTTATGCTTTTTTGTTACCTTTCGTATAGTTATGCTGTGAGGTATTTGCATTTTTTTGCCTTTTTTTTAGGTATGTACATTAACATACATTCATGTTGACATTCACCACCATACAGTATTGGAATGTGTTGAAAACATGTTTTCGAACAATGCTTTATTATAACTTTGATGACTTTGAGAAAATTAATTTAATTTAATTTATTATTTAATCATATTATACGGTCCCGGCCGTTCTTCCGATAAATAAAAAAATATATTTAATCACATAACTTTTTTCTAACATAGTACAACATATGATCATAACATTAACATATACAGATGAATAAAAAACACGTAAAGAGAAATAAAGTTTATATTTCTTTCCAACTTTAACTACTATCTATTTTTTATTCTCAATAATACAAACGATAGTCCCCGATAATCGTTATGGTAGGAACTAGTGTTAGGTAAATTTGATTCAGATTCACGAATCTGAACTGAAAGAACGAATTTGAATCTCTATTTCGAAAGTTTCCTAAATATATAAATATATCAAACTCTAAACTAAACTAAACAAACTAACTAAATATGGAGTTTCATTTTATTAATTTAATTTTTTTGTACTATTTAATTTTATCTTCAGTTTTCTTGGTTTTCTACGAAATTCGCAGCATAGAAAAAACACACGGTATGTAATTAAGAAATAAGGTAAGTTTGAGATTTGTAAATTATAAATTAAACAGTTGTTTTGCATAATTATAGTTGTATAACTTTCATAACACAAAACAATTTGGAAAAAAAATGTTTTTACTATTGAATATTCATAATTTAATAACACATTGGCAGACACCTAGCAAAAACGTCAGCTCAATTAGTTTATGCAATCGAATTCTAGCAGTGCTTATACTTAATTAATACAAATCTCAATATATTTTAGAACCATAAATAATATAAAATAAGTTTAAAATTGGAAGAAAGGATTTCATGAATCTTGAGAGTTGACACCTGATTTAAATGACTCCTCGCCAAATATTTATATGAATGACACTTCTCCAAAGTTTAATTAGGCACTCTGATATGGGCTGAATAATTTAAATGCAATTGTATTTCTAAATTTGAAAAAAAGCTTACGAAAGTTATGTACTACGAAAATTCCACTAAACCTATTAGAACAAATTAAAGGAGATGGATTATAAATTAACCCTGGCGTGTATATTACACAAGAAAAAAAAAACCTGAACTCTTTATCCATTACTTAAACCCATAACATTACCGGCAACACCTCCTGTAAGCATGCATCACGAAAATACCCGCAGCTGGAACCATAAAGATACCCATTAGCAATCGGCAACAATTATTCCGTTTATTACCGGCCAAGCGTCGCTCCGAAACGCTACAGTTTACGAGCTGCCAAATTGATGATTAGATTATACCGTCCGGTTGAACGCCACCGGCTGCATAACAAAAAAAAACCCTGTGACTTATCCTCGCGCGACTCGGGCGAAAATAATTAGCATAATAGAGCCAGTGGCAGTTGCGCTTCTAACCCAACATGGCCCGAAGGCATGCGGCGTGTGCGCATTATTACCGACGATCGTATGTTTACCGCTACCCCATACCATACGAAGGTAAATGATCTCTTCCACCGTTCGGAACGGAACGTATTTCCTTTCGTGGTCTTTGGCTTCGGTGTGAGGTAAACCTAAAAAAAAATAAATAACATGAAACCTTCGGAATGTTGCTGACACTAGCAAACACACACACACACACGCTGTTGTTTGTTGGATGGCATCGGGAACCCTTTATCGGACCCCCCACCCTCGGCAAACCACATTATTTTATGTGCATACAGTTTTGGGTGCACAAATGTATTTAGCAGTTTTGCGCTGTGCCGGTACCCTTTTTGGAGTCCTTCCCCGGGGTTTGTGGACAACTCCTTCGGGAGTAGCAGCTGTGGAGCCGGAATCCACGGGAGAGCGGCCCTTGTTTGGCGAAGCGTTTTCCGTTGTACCGAGTGACATGAATGACGTTCGTTTTCCCGCTGGGGTCTCGTCCGGAAATTGTACGGAATCTAAGGATGATCATGCTGCAGAACGGTCACCTACCACCACGCACACATCATCACAGCTATCAGTTGTGACGTTTGCCAAACATCCAGCATACCATGGACAGTGTGTTGTAGTTGGCGAACCTAGCAACTCTCGGTGGAAATGGTTTTCTCTCTGGTCCCTCCCCCCCAAGTCGCAATTAATGTCACTGGAGGCAACATAAATTGTGCAGTACCACGCCACGAAAGCGTGAGGAAGACGGTTTGGGCCCATTTTTTTGTTGTTCTTCCTCAAAGATGGCGCATTAGAGACGGTCTCTTAATCTTCTGCCAAGTACGTGTCTGTAAGCCGTCAACATTATCGTCTTGCGATCCCGTCTCGAATGGGACCCAACCCGGGCGGAACGGCGGAAATCTTTATGGATCGTAAAAATATTAAAAACTCCATTGAAATGTACCGCAGGGTTATCGAAATCGTAAATTCCAAACGAACCCTCCTCCACTCCAACGAGGAGGACAAGTTGAAGCAAACACAAATTCATCATACACTAAGTAATTTGCGTTTCATCTCGGCACGGTTGCGGTGTGTGGTAAAATCGGCACAATAAGATTAACACACACTGACCTTTGAATTGCTGTTTTATTACATTTTGTGCCATCGTGTGATCTATGACAGAAATTGCACTGGAAATGATCAATTACTTAGTGGGTTTTGTATGGACCACTAACAATCTGGTAGAATGAATTATTTCTTAGAATTGGTTTGAGATTGAAGAATAGTTGAGGGGTTCTAGTACGTTTGTTAAGAGATAAGTAGCGTTTTAAAATCGTTTTGAGCAAATATTCAGACGACTCGTCTGATGTCTTCCAACTACAAACGCTCAAAGTTGTACGGTTCATTAACTCCACTGGACGTTACACTCCACCAGGAGCACATATCCCAAAAGCGTATAGACCTTGGTAACGGCTGTTAATAGCATGGTAAAACCTGACGTTACGCTAGACATTTATTTTTATATTTATTCATCGCCGAAATTAAAATAAGGCGAATTTCGTCTATTTGCAATTTAAAATACATGTGTGTAGTGATGTATACTGTAATGTACATCTTCAGATTTAACATCTAACCTGCCTCTTTGCAACTCATGAAAGAGGCGTTACAATCATTTGTTTTATTAGAATTCATATTTCAGACATTAAAGTCGCACGATCTTTAAATCATCTGTAACGCGAAGTTTACTATTATCATTAAAACAATGTACGTTAAGAGATCGTGAATTAGATGGGTTTCAGAAACTAATATCAAAAGATCAATTGTTGACAAGTCGTTGTGATTCTACAATTACTGTATGACAGAAAGGTATTAAAATTTATGCCTTCAATGCATTATTTCAAGTGATTCTATCTCATAATAATTTGAAGAGATCACAACTATGAGGTCCGCTACGTCATACAACAGCTATGACCAAGTTGTCATGGTGCTTGACATTTTTAATATTGATCTTCTAAATTCTAGCGAGATCATTATAGCCGAATCATAGCTCTTTGCCGAATAGAATTGATGTATTTCAGTTGATCATTGACGTATTGGAGGGATCCAGTTATCAACAAGATCAGATCACCGTTGATCATTTTGCTCCATGACACCAACCGACAGCAAGTCGCTCGTATTATTATTACAATAGTGTACTCTTCAGACCTTTTTCACCTTCCAAATAGGACTTTCTTAATCTTCATGCAACTTCCTGAATTCGCACGATCTTGACGTTTACTTTCTAGAAAAAATCAATCGCTTCCCAATTTCTCTAGAATGGATTCCATCAGCACTTAAGGTAGATGGCAGAATGTTGTGCAGGACCATGGCTAATATTTTTAAAATATTTGAGTTATGTGCAAATACTGACTTGATAGATACCTTCTAAGCTCTTATGCAAATTTATCTTTATATAAGTCAAAGCACATAGTTTTTATATACTTTTTCGTGATATTTTTTTCAAAAATTGAAGAATTGAAATTGAAGAGAGATTCATTGATATCAAAGTGTCGTGTGATATCATCAATCGTTTATAATTGCTAATTGAAGGAATTGAATTTGAAAATAGACATTACACCTAGACATGGCATCCATCATCTCCCTGGAAAACTCCTACCCTTTTGAAGATCACAGGCCCCCAAATGACTCGCTTCCCGAACAGCAAATCAAAATGAAGAACGATTGATCTGCAGAATAGCCACCGCAGCCACAATTTTCCACAAATAAAAAACTAAAATCAAAACCTTCCGACAACTTCCGTGTGCGGTGCGATCACCCAATATTTGTAGTGTTGAAAATAAAACCGACATGTCACCGATTGGCCCAGATCAAACGTTGATGGAAGACGCAAATCGGTGCTTCGTGCTATGTGTGTAGCGGGCAACTTCCTGACCACACACGTGTGGAGAGTGGCCGTTTCGGCTAACCATCATCGGACGCAACCTAAATGATGCGATTTGTATCGGTTTTTTTGGACCCGATGTGGGTTTGGTCTGATGGTGGTCCCGCGGGCACCCCTTTTACCCCACCCCCTTTTTCGCCGGGAACCCGGGGTTTTGGAGATTGCGCATTATTAACCGCAGGGTGTATGGTAACGCGTGAAGCACTTGCCTTTGGTACGTGCGAGATGTTCTAATAATATCTGAAGCGTGTAATTTTCAGTAAACACACTTTCCTCAATTGAAGTTGCCCACACAGAAACGCGCTCATCATCCCTCCTTCACGTGGTTGCCGTTGGCCTGTATCTCTGCTGAGATCAAGGCGAAGATAAAAAATTACATATTTTTGGATCTTTACTCTCGTATCGATGTACTATAAGAGGACATATTTGTCCTCATATTATATTAGAGAGAGAGGTATATATTAGAGAGACAGAGAGACATATATTAGAGACACATATGAGAGAGAGAGAGAGCGAATAAGCGTATATTTAGTTGCCATAAAAGATGTTCAAAATGTTTCCAAATTGCAAAACACAAACCCCGTCGTTGGCAGTTTCGAGTGCCAAAGAAAATGGCCTCGATAGCGACAAGTTTGGCGCGTTGAAAATAAATAAACCATTAAATATACGTCCCAATACAGCACAGCCCGGGATCGATCGGGCCCAAAATGTACGGTAGCGGTAGCGGACACAATGTGTGTGTCGTCCTACCTTTTGCTCACAGTGTGGTGAAGTTGGCGGTGGTTTAACCGGTTCTGGACACTTCTCCATTCTTGCGTGCAGCAGCGTGTGGAGAAAACATGAGGGACAGTGAAAAGCAGCCCAAGGAGGAGCAGTCCAGACAAGACGCGATGAATTTGAGATAAGGCGGCGGTATCGAGATAAAATTCAGATGATAAACGCGCAAATAAAGAAACCACCGGGCTCGGGCCGAGTGGAACAGGGGTGGAACAGGACAGAGCGATAGATTCCGTAGCAGATGCGTGTGAGATAGCTTGTTGGGTGTGTGTGTGTGCTTGGAGGGCAGAAAAAGGCACACACAGTACGCGGCAGTGAAAATATCACGTAGCGTCAAAAAGTCTGGCCCGTTTCGGTGTTCGACGTCGCCCGTCGTTGGAACGCAACATGGATTCGCGCGCGGGTTTTGGGGAGGAGTAAGTAGAGCTCTCCCCATATCACCACCTCCCGGATGGCCCTCATCCCCACATCGGTGAAGAGGCAGCAGCAAACGCGACCAAAAGCGCGCCCGTTTTAAAACCGATCGCGCTACAGCGCTGCGTCGCGCGGCCCTTGTGCTGGCGTGGCGGATATGGGGATGTGTACGCGTCTTTTTCTGTGTGCGTTTCTTCTTACTGTGTGCCCTCTCCCCCCCCTCTGCTATCTCACCCGGAAGCCCATGGCCGCATCGGTTGGAGAGCATCGATGTGCTAGACGCGCTGGCACCGACGATGCGGTCGCGTACACGCAATATCGCATTAGCTGCCCTTTTTTTCCCTTACGCCCCAAACCGGGAACTCGAGCAAATGCACTTTTACGATTTCCTGCTTTTGCAGGCATAGAATGTTTTTTTTGCCTGTTTCACTTCTCCGCTAGCACGTGCGCGCACCCACCGCCATGTTGTTTCGCAGCATCTTCAAACGATCGCGAGCATAAGATCTTTTCCCCCCCCGCTTTTTATGCGCACATTGCTTCGCATTAGGCGACCAACATTGCACATTGCATCCCATTATTATGTGTGTCTTTCATTAATCCACTGTTTGAAGATGTACTTCCCCGCCGGAAAAAACGTGCAATAACATGTTGCCACCGTATCGATTGCAGAAATTGACAAACACCACCGCGGTGGAGTTGTCGAGTGTGGTGCACTAGGGTAACGCTTTGATCCACTTTCCGGTGTTGTTTCAGTGATCGCTTCGACACATCAAAGTTTCGTTCGATTGTTCGAAAGACGGCCGATAATGCAACATCAAACATTGCGAACATTATTGTGCCACGGGGTGTTGTTCTTGCAAACGACAACAATCGTTTATCCGGTGCCCGCCATCTACTGCACGCGAAGATCCAAAAGATCGCGCAGGATATGGCTAGACGGTTGGGATAACAAACGCTTCAATGATAGCATAACCACTTCAAAGGTCCGTTTTCCGGAACACCAATGGAGTTGAAAGGGTATTGCCCTCCAACAGCTAGGAAGTTATTGATATGTCATTGAACCGTCTGATCGGTGGGGTTTGTTTGCCGACATAAAACACTTCAAAGATTGTGAAATGTTTGAACTCTATTTTAAATCATTGCGGAAATGTTTTTAGTCAAATTCAATCTGTAATTGGGTGAATGAATTAAGAAACAACTCAAAGATATATAAGAACACTTATTATGGCAATATTATAGCAAAACTGAAATTATTCGTTAGACGACATTTAATCACAAACAAAATTGAGGGTAACGCTATCACATCGTAAAACATAATTCAAGATTTGTAAAATTGTCTTATAAAGCATAATATTTTTTTGATATGTTTTTTAAACATTTCTAATGAGTTTACATTAGACAATTCATAAACAATGAATTTGCATAAAATTGCCATAAATGCTACTATTAATCTTCGCAATTATCCCTTTTTCCTTAAGTATTTTATAGCATAAATGATTTTATCAATTTACTTTCTACACCAGAAAGAGTTGAATTTGATTTATTGTAGTTTAAATTCTTCATTACCGAATATAATATCTGACTGACAGTACTAGTACCAAGAGCTTCCTAGTTTGTTTCAGTTCTTCAATTCTTATTGTTGATAATGTGATCTGATCAGCCCTGATCTGATTCTGACATCAGAAGGGTATGTCAGAAATTAACATATATATTTGATACGATGAAGAGCCGTCATTATATCTTAAGAAGTAAATTTCGCTATAAATTGGAGTATATCAGAAATATGGAAACCAATGAACCACTAAGCCACTTTTTTTATTTATTTAATCTATCAATTAGCTCCCCAAAACATGTTTCAATAACCTCATATCACCCCATTCAATTTGCAGTTGGTTCAAACGTAAGGTGGCTTTATTTATTTCATTCTCATTATTTTAATTGTAAAGGGTAAATAAATAAATCGTGTCCATCGGTGGTGTACGTGGTTGATCGAAAACCGATTCGCCATTGTAATCCGATCGATTCGAAAGAAACGATGATTTGGACGTACTTTGTTCTGCAAACGTGTCCGTGCAATTACATCACATGATGTAGGGCTGATGGTTGTGCTCACGATGATTGATTACATGTGGTTACCGAACCTATTACGGTTGATGCATGAACGGGTGTGAATTTTGGTCGTTGTGGTGTTAAGACAACATTAGCCATTTAACCTTTATTTAAAGATTGATGAAAAAATGGTTGATCTAAGCTGTCAAGTGTCTGTAGATATAATTGGGTATGTCATTTTCGGCATTTGACAGAGAAGGTTTTGGGTGAAATGATGCTTTGTGGTATGAAGAATTCCACGTTGTTCCCAGTTTCATTGATCACAGTATCAGCTTCAGATTTTGTTTCCAGATCAGATTAGATTTCATTGATCATCTGCAAGATCACTGTTCTATTTCAAACTATTCTCCAATATGTTCTATAGAACTCCACAGCAACATCTTGGGATTTCACATCAGCATTAGCCACGAGAACTTGTCGGAGTTCAACGACACTCTCAAGGATTTTGTCCAAGATGTGGGGCACACATATACAAGCTGATGCTATAAAGGCAGAAGTATGAAGTTTATGATCGTCTGCGATGCTCAAAATAACAAACTACTTGAAAAGGTACTCTTTTATTTCATTTAAGCGAGATTTCATACATTTTGGGCTCTCTAAGTCACAATAGGTTTGTTAGAATTATCAAGTTATCTAGACGTTTATTAATTCTCAAGACATGTTGTATTTTAATAACCGATCCACTACTGTTTCTGGAGTCTCGTGTTAGTTCGTAATAACAATGTCAATCTCTCAATTAAGTTAATAAATGAGGGCAACTATAATTATTCATTACATGATACATTATCTTCATGTCGTCAGTCAACCATAAAGAACAAATATTTAAAAGAAGCTAATATCTTCTTGTCGTCAGGCAACCATGAAGAACAAATATTTAAAAGAAAAAGAGATTTTTGCGTGAAAAACACTCTGTCCCCGCAGCAGACCAACGTGCTCTGCTAAATCGCCAAAGGACACCATGATCGTTACACGTCCGTGATCATGACATTGTTCCACATTTTATCCTTCCCATTCGGATGCTCTCGGTCGTAAAAATGTTTTCCCATTTGCCTGTAAGGATTACAGCAAAGTTCACAGATTTAACCGTGGATCTCGTCTCGCAGATCCGTTGCACACAGGGTTTTTTGTTACCAACGGTCCACAATAATCCAATCCGGCGGCCGAATTCGGGGCCTCCAAACGGGAGAGTGCCCCTAAGGGATCGCAGGATCGACCACGCTTCTCGGCCAAGTGCATTCAGGCACGAAACCTGCTACCTTCATAAGCAACAAATGAACCATGGTGCATTGGATTTCCTTTGGCAGTTTTCTGTTTCCCCTTTGTTCTTCCCTCTGCAAACACCTTTCGGATGTGTGCGCGTTACGTGCCAAGAGGGAGAGCCGATCCGATGGGCGACAATGGGCTACTGGCACCAAACAATGAAACAAGAAACTCGCAAGCGCAAGGGAATTGGAATAGCTGCGTCCAAAAAGGCGATCACTTTTGAACCTAACCATCGCAAACGCTTCAGCCTGAAAAGCCCTCACATCAGCCCTCACTGTGCCTGGTAGTCGCAAACCCTGGGGGCCTCACCTCTAATATGCTGTGGGCGCTACTTATGCTTCTTCTTAATCAGATTACTGTGCTGGTGATTCTCGGGTTCTGCCAGGACGGTTCCCGGATCTGGCGATGTGATGGCGCACTCCCGTTTCGCCGTTGGTAGCAACATTATGCTTCGAGCCTTTTCACCTTCACCTCCCTTTCCCCCGCTTTAACCGTCCCGTTGCGACCTCCGTTCGTGACACAAAAGAACTTTCAAAGGCGAAGGAACAGAACGACCGAATGGAAAGTATGAGCACAACAACAACAAAAATCAAAAACACAAAAAAAAAGTTTGAGCCGTATTTCGACTTTTGTATATTTCCGTTCATCCCAGGCCCGTCCGCGTTTGGTTTCGTTTCGACTGGCGTTTTTTTTTATATGCTGTCAACTTACATTCCCTTTTCCCCCAGCCACATTACCTCTTGCACGGCCGTGGTTCGAGAAGAAAAGATGGAAGTTAAGGTTGGAGCGCGTTGCCTTCGTATGCGTTTTATGTTTTCGTTTTATTTTCGTTAATTCTTTTTTTCCCTCCTCCTGAAAATTTCGCCCTTCAAATGAGGCGAAGATTTTCGGTTCCCTCCCACATCCGTCGTTTGCGTATTTTTTCCCCTTCCCTCATGCACTTCTCGAGGGTTCGTTTTTTCTCTCTCAATTTTAAGAATTCCGATACTCCTTTTTCTGCGTTGTTGGCTGGATTGATTTTGTTTCCTTACTTTTTCGTCATTTGTTTCCTTACTTTTTCTGCGTTGCTTCGTTAGTGCCCAGTTTGACTTTTTAAGCCTGAATTTGTGACAGCAAACATTTCGTTCGCTTAATGTCGCTAAGAATTCATAACGAGATGGAATTTTTATCAAGTGGTTTTTCGCTTTCTTTGAAGTGATGTTCATTTTACATCTTCAAGAGTTGCTTTTATTGTTTGTTTTTTTTTCATTATTTTCTTAAAAGCTTGAAGGTGTTTTTATTTATTTATCTTAAATTTATCTTTCATTTTGAATTTTGTATATCTATTTTATAGTTGTTTTATTTTTATTTCACGTGTTTTTAGTTCTTAACGTTATGCTTATTTTATGTTCTTTTATATTTTTTCCTAAAAGATTCAAATAAGCTATTGAATTGCTGCACTGTTTAATGTTTACCTATTATTAATTCATAATTTTCTAGTTACATATTTGTCCTTTTATCGTTATATCAAAACAAGGAAGAAATTTGCTTTGTTCGTTGATGTTAACTTATACATTTTGGTAATTAAATCACCAAATACGTAAAACAGCAAAAGCGTGTTATATTGGATCTTTAAATAAATAAATGTACACATATTTTGAAATCAGAAACCTCCTTAAGGCAAATTCGTTGTCTGGCCTAGTGAAATATAACTAACTACAGGGTGTCCGAACATTGTTCCAAAGGCTTGGCCACCTAACACCCTGGACTTTAATCCGATGGAGTATTTCTTCTACTAAAATAAGTTATGTTAAAATAAAAATTATTTGAAAAGAATACGAAACAACAAAGCTCAGTTAGTTGAAGAAATTAAGTCAGATTTTGCGTTTCCTTTCCATGAACCCTGTATCAACTAGCATTAACTAGTTGTAGGTTCCGAGGCAGGATAGAAGTTGTTATGGAAGCTAATGGTGGATATTTTCAATGAAAATAGCTTGTAATTCACCATTCCTTGCAACTCTCTATTAATGAGAAGATGAGAAGAAGATTTTCTTTTTCATTGCGCAATTGTAATTTTTTCCCCATGCGTGTCCTGTTTATGTGTAGAAAAAACGAAGATTATATTTTTTGCTACTTTTTACTTAACTTATGTTTGTAGAATATCATTTTATGCTACAACCACATTTTTTCTAAATAATATTTAAAAAAAAAAGTGGTCATATATTCATGATACGCACTGTACGTTATTTAGGAAATTTTAATAACAAACAGTGCACGATAATATTGAACATCTTGATACTAATTCTTACCATGCACAACTCTCATCATTTTGCGCATCCCCCCTAACGCAACGGTGTGGGTACCATTTTAAGATTTTTGGCCGGGGCCGATTGCTTTGCACTGCCAAAAATAACCCATCCGCATCCATTTATCACGCATCCTAATAAATCATGCGACTTATTAGGAAGTCATTACGCGTGTGCAAACGATTCGCCGTTTTAATGCTGACTGTCGCTCACTCAACACACACACACGGTGCGGTGGTGCAGCAGCATCACATTCTGTTGGTTGCACCTTTGCGGTTGGTTGATTTTTCGACAATCTATTAAAACCAGGAAACGATCCACTCGGGCTCGTCGGCTGTCCTTATTAACAGGCCACCACCACGGTTTGTTTGCTACGGTTCACCTTTTTCCTCCCCCCCCGCAAACCCGGGTACCCCACCCCGCCCTCCACGCCAAACCCGTCGGTCGTTTGATGCATTCGAACATAAATATCAGACGCTCCAGACAGCATGGCACCAACACCCAACACGACGCGCAGCCCAATGGTTTTGATTCTCCCGATCGGCTTTTACGGGTGTTGCCTGCCTGTTTGCCCAGTCCCAGTGGGTGTGTGTGTGTGCTGTGTTCTGGAAGGGTGTATGGTTGAAGGAAGGGTAGAGTCCATTTTTAAGATCCCCTGTCTCTGTCCCTCCGGCCTGCCCCATTCCACATCCTTTTGCCCAAGTGCGCTAGCAAAAATCCAATCCGCTGCCAGTCTGTCTGCCACGAACGGGGGAATACAACGCGGGACCACTGCTGCCACCAAGAAGACGAAGATGATCATGTTGCGATGTTGCCCGTTGGGATGCTGACGCTGCTCGTTTCTTGATCCCGCTTTCCTCGTGCCTTGGCTCGGTATTGACCTGCCCGCCCCTGCCGGGAGAATCCCTTTTCGGGGTGAAACTTTCCAAAAAGAAGAGCAGAGGGTGGGAATGGGAAGCGGGTAAGGGATCACAGCGGGTGTAAGGTGCAACGGGGCAGTGTTGAGCATCGAGCGAACGAGCATAAGAGCACAGGATGGGCCACGTCAGCATAGCGCGAAGCGAACCGAAGAGGCAAAAGAGGAAAACAGAAATATGCTGCCAACGGGAAGAAGAGCATAAAATGAAAGGCAACATACACGGGGAACGAAACCGTCCCACAAGGGGGCGGGTGTGGAGGGGGGGATACGGTCGAACCGGGTGCCAGGATCAGGTGCCAGAAGGAGGCGGCAGGGGAGGGCTTAAAGGTTTTCAGCACCGCCGTCCACCAGCAACCACCCACCCACCCGCCCCTGTTTCCCGCTTTGCTTTTGGTGCGCAACAAAAGCAACAACAAGAACTCCAGAATTCACCGAAAAAGGGATTGAGAGATGAGGCCTCGGGCGCGCATTTGTAGCGATCTCTTAGAGCAGCGTGTTCCCTTTCGGCCGCGTCCAGAATCGATCGCGAGAGTCAACCGTGGAGAACGCATCGAAACGGGCGGCGATCGAGACGGGATCGACAACATTAACACAGGAAGGCGTACTTGGGGGTGGATTGGGAGGGGGGAGAGGTTCAACCACGATCACTTTGGGGATGGTTTTTGGGGGAAGACAGGGACGGTAGCGTTTTGGAGGGGTACATCGAAAGGGGGAAAGTCCATTCGCAAACAAACATGTACACACATTCCCTACCGCGGGACCCGTAGCAACTGCAGCGCGCACCATCGTCAGCCAGCATCACGTTCGGTGTGTGGGCATTTTGAGTTGGGGAAGAAGAAAAAAATACAAACACACACACACACACACACAGCCATTAAGCGTACATCAGCGTGCGTGGGGGAAAAGCGCAAGAGCAAGTAGCTGTAGGAAATAATCAATTGGATGTTAATGCGCGGGAAAGGAGCAATGAAACATTGAACTATGTACATAAACATCCAATGTGTTTTAACGCAATTAGTTTGGTGTATCTTAAATAAGTAACAGGATTTATTGAATGCTTTTTAATTTATCTTATTTGAAAATCTATTTAAAAGTTCTAAGAACACTAAATGATGCAGATCATTTGCGTAATAATTCTAATCCAAATGATCTAACTCAAAAGACGCTATTGGGCAAGATTGTAACTGCTCTGAACAGCGTTGTTTCTGTAAATAGTAATTATGTTTAGTATATTAAACATTATTTGTCTAAACATTATTGTCCGACTTAAATATTTCGTGTATTAAGTGAAGGACTACTGTTAAAATATTATATTATTAAAATTTTATAATTTATTACACAAACCAATTATTGCACAATTTTGTTTGTGTTTAAATTGCTTTATATTTACAAACCATTGATGTAAGACATTTTCCCCTATGATATTGAAAATTTCTGCTGCAGATACATTAATTCATTTCAAATTCAGGTCACTTCAAATTTTTTAAGATCGAAGAAAATTTTTACAAAGACACTGATGAAAAAAAAATCTGCATCACGAAATAACGTTTATTTCACCGTATGTACCATCGCAACGGTATATTTTAGTTCAAATCCAACAAATAAAGATAGTTCTAACGATTAAGTCACATAAATACTCATCTTTTATAAAAAAAAAAACATTTTTTTCAATCAACTGTCCAATAATTGGGCGACCCCAGTGGTGTATTGGCGACGCCGTTGTTCTTCACACGGCAGGACTGGTACAAACCCCCATCCGGAGTAATTGTTGTTGTGTCGATAAAGAAGAAAAAGTTTAATAATTGGATCAATGAAAGTTCACAGATCCTGTTTTATTGGACCCAAAAACGATTTTTTTATTTATTAAAATAAAATAGTGTTGCAAAATCGACTATACAGTTTTGCCTTGATTCGAAATGGACAACTACCCCAGGAACTACCTCAGTAGCCCAAAATATTATCCTACAGGAAACACTAAATGTGGCAACAAAACAAAAATTCTTAAAGATTCTCAATCCAGAGCTGATCTAACTGATGATGAAAATTTAAAAAATCGTACAATAACGTATCGGTCTCGACGAATGCGCCGATTTTGACAGTGTGCTACACTGTATTAAATTTTGTAGAATAATAGAATTTGAAGGTTATGTTGGTGCAAAAATTGGATTTTTAAATGAGTTTCAAAATCTTCTTAACTTTATACTCCAACATTCTGCCCAAAATAAAAATGTATATAGTATTTTTCAAGCGAAAATGTCGGATACTAGTTATAGTCAGCGGATCATCAGCAACATGGAATATTTTCATTGTTTTCTGAGGTGTGCAATAATTGGCAAACAAATCTGTGTAGAAAACATTTATATTGTCTTTTTTTCAACCGGTAACAGTTGTGATAAGACCTGAATAATTATTCAAAATTTTGAAAGTTCACATTACTGTCTAAATTACTGCATAACCACTAGCACAGATATTTAAGGAACATCATAAACAAGAAACAGAATTTGAAATGCGAGGATTCATTTAAAATCCGTTAACTTCATTCCGTGATGGATAGTTTACTGAGGTCACTATATACTTCTAAGTACTTTATAGCAATATTGTCACTAATGTGCAATAAGTAATTATTACCTCACTGAACATTATCTGATGCAGTAAGCGGAAATCGATATTCCAAACGAAAAACCAACAATGACTTTGAGATATCGAAAAGAAGTTTGGTGATAATGAAAAAGATGCCCATCTAGCAGATGACGTCAATGTTATCAATCAGGTTGCAATTCAAAGTCAATTCCATTCGCATTGCGATGCAGATTTCTTTCGATTATACAGTTTATGCAGCAGATATGCGATTTAAATAATCTCGACCTTTAGAGCCTGATCAGACTTTCAGATAAACTTTCCGGTACATGTGGCTGCATATTTGGTTACCACACCACACAGTGTAAATTAGGAAGTGCTTCTGGAATTAACTGTTCTGGAAGTGTGAATTATTATTAGTATTTATTTGTTTTTTTTAATCAATTTAAGGGCCGTCAATTTTATTTGCAAGGAGCCTAGCTACAGCTAGTAGTGAGCAGCGGTCAAGGTATCTCACAGGATTAGATAGACAAAACCACTAAACATTACAAAATAGGGGCCAAACTGCAGAAAGGGGAGTCTAAGTTATAGACTTAAACTTAAATTTACCTAACGAGAACTATGTCTCATATCTTACGGGTTGAAGTACCTTGTAGTTCATTGCAGTACCTTGCGACTGTTGCGACTAATAGGCCAATTCCACACCTAAACCAAACCTGATCCTGATCTGACGGTGTTATTAAGGTCCATCAGGTCAGGTTAACATTATATGGGGTCTTTGGGAGTCTTTGGGATCCTGATATTTGTTAGAACTTTGTTAAAGTGATGTCAAAAAATGATAGAAATGACAGACTTAGACCTCTTGAGGTTGTTATGTCGATAAAGAACAAGACTCTTTTTGGTTTTACTGATGAAGTCTCTTCAAATTCACTTTTCATTTGCAAAGTTCTTTATACAAACATAATAGAAATCTCGTTAGATTTACTACAAGACATGCAGGAGATAAAATATGAAGTAAATTATGCTATCGCTTAACTCGAAAAACAAACTCTATTCCATTCCAGATCGGTTTTATTCCTACAAAACTCCACACTATTTATTGAACATTTGCAGTCAAAATATCTGCTGTATTTATGATAGCCCCAAGTGTATGTTTCAACACAGTATTTGTACTTCGTTCTTGCGATCAAACCACCATCTCGAAGTCAAAACGTGCCCTTCCGTCGGACATCTTTCTGCCTAAGGAAGGGGTGAAAAGTGAGTAGCGTATTGGGGGTGGGTGAAACACCCAGCATTCCCCCAGTCA
This sequence comes from Anopheles moucheti, assembly GCF_943734755.1. Lineage (NCBI taxonomy): Eukaryota > Metazoa > Arthropoda > Insecta > Diptera > Culicidae > Anopheles > Anopheles moucheti. The sequence goes on from NC_069140.1 coordinate 80,368,080, forward strand.
CACGCCACACCAACGGCAGTAACTTGAACCGCAAACGGCAGACCAACAAACAAAAAACCCAAGACGCCATCCCGCGCGTCCTCGCAGACGGAATGGAGCCGACGAGTTCGGCGTCGTTTCCTTTTTCGGGATATTAACGAGAATTGAAGATCGGTCCATCGGCGTACGTGTTTGTGCGAATGAGATGGTGGCGAGTCGCGAATACGATGGGCAAACAACCCGGGCACCCGGGAGATAAATCGACCGGACGGTCCCGGTTTGCAAAAAAGCGGAACACACGCAACGATGGATTGGAGTTTTAAACGCTTCGGATTTCTGGAGCACTGCCCCGAACTTGCTTCTTTTCCTTGGCGAAACCTAAATCATTCATTTAGCAGATCGCGCAACGTAGAAAAATAAATTTGGTAAAGAAATCCCGCTAGATGTCGCTGCTGCAAAAGGAGACAATGATGCTGTGGCGTGATCATGTGGCACTTTATTTGTGCCTTTTTTTTTTAGCCATTTTAATGCTAAATGACGACGTCTTGGGATGGTTGCTGTATGTGCATGTGTATGATCGTGTGTTTTTTTCAAGTTCTTTGGCCACTTCGTGGCCAATATAGCAGTGGCTTTAAAGCGTAAAGCAACAGAAAGGAAACGGCAGAGAGGGAACGACGATAATATGGAAAAAGGGAAACGATCGCCTTAGGGTTGCGTCGATGGTTGTTGAGTCAAGGTGGCGAGAATGAATAAACACACATACACACACACACACACCGCCGCATGGGACCGAGCGCGATGGTGCGAGCGAAAACGTGAAAAGAGCACGCAAAAGCCAGTCGCACCAGACAACACGTCGCCAGTCGGTTGTTGCGGTGGCCGTGCGGGACAGATTTACATGGAAGTTAGGGCAGCAGCCAGGCTTGCTGGATATCGCCCCCGGGGCAGGGCTCGTATGGAATTTCGTGATGGAATCGTGTATGGGGGGCGAGTGACCAGACGTATTGGGTGTCCCGCGGAAAAGGGAAACCCGTCGACCCTGTCCCCTTGCCGACTCCTGCACCGTCCGGATACGATATGCTGGATTGTTTTTATATTTCTTCCTCTCTCTCGATCGCTCGAGCTTCGAGCAAGGGGGATTGTGTGTTCCCCCCCCTCGCACCTGTTTTGACCTCAAAGCCGATCGGCTCAATCGTCGGACCGCGTGTGCCCGACCCGGCAGGAACGCGGCGGTGGTGGTGGTGGCACGGGAAACGTGCGGACGATGCGATCGGTTAAAATTTATGACCCCGAGAGAAAGATTTGTTGCGAGATCCGTTGCCCATCTGGGGGCCCCCGCTTCGCCGTGTTAACGTTCCCAAGGCGATTAAAGGCATTTATCACAGGTGACTCCGCCGGTGTCACAGGTGGATGTCGAACGCCGGCGGTATAATAAATGCGGAGGTCGAGCCGATTATGCACCTCTAGGGGCGCGCCTAGTTAACGCCACCGGGGTGTGCGATCCCGGTGCAAAACGATCGAGAGACTCGCGTTCGTATTTTAATGAACGGTTTTGGTGCCCCTCTCCCTGGGGGGGGAGAAGGGATGAGGAGGGTGAGCGGGGGGGATTTCTTCCAAAATGGCCCCAAGATGGATTGTGGAGGAAAATAATAATTAATTTCAACCCAACAGTATCAGCAAACTCTGAAGGGAATGGAATAAATTGACAGTTTGTTGTTAATGGTTCTGATCAAATTGACAAACAGGATTATGTTGAACGCTTACTATGATTTATACAGGCTTTTCCTAAGTGTTTTAATATTGTACTAATTCATTCTTTTTTATAAATTATATAGCAAATTACAATTATAGCAAAATTTGGTTTATTTGGTAATTTAAGCTTATTAATAATTAATCATTTTTAAGTAATATAATTATAGTATGGCACACAGCCTTTCATAATACACTACAGGACAATGTGAGCTAAGGTTTCAGGCAATAACGATTCGTAAATAAATATTTATTGTTCAAAATTTCATGTAAATAACAGTTCCACTTCATCCATTTAAATTACATTGCTGTGTTGTTCTAATAATTTACCCAAGTTGTTTATTCTTCATTTCTTTCTACATTTTTATGGCATTAACGAAGTTAAAGTATGTTAAATAATCTATATGTATATCATATTAGGGAAACTACGTATCATCGCATATTCAAGCAGTACATACTGCCTTAAATTAGCATAATTGTATATTAGGGTATTCATTAATCTACAGCTTAACACTGCCAATTAAAAATAAAATAATTTTTCAGCACGTAAATAAAATTATAGCTTGCATTATTAGAACTTCATTTTTTGTTTCGTTCGTTTTGCATTCAATTTAATACCAGATGGCAAGACTACCATAAGTAGACTACTATGCTATAAATCGAAGTTAAACTAAGTTAAACTAATCGAAGATTAACTATAAACTCCCGGTCTTTGAGAAACATATAACCACACACATTATTGCCTACGATTAACTATTAAGGTATCACAAGATCTTTATTGGTGGCTTATTGTACCTTTCATAGGGTCACCAACCCTAATGTGGTATTGTTATTTCAAAACACATCTAATTTTAAGCTAGTTAGCTAACATTTCCCTATAAATGACCTTTTTAACATTTTGAAAACAATTAATAGATACCCAACCAACACCACAACACCATTTTCGGACCCTATAATCGATTGAATTATCAATTCCATCCCAATTCAGCTTTCGATCGCAGCTTCCCCGGCAGCTCCCGATCGATCATAAAAGCTGATCATAATCTTGACAGCCGGCAGCGGTGGAAAGCCAACGCGGTTTTGAATGCCTATAAATAGATTGTGCGGAGGGCCCATTAAGTCAATCGATCAGCACCTTTTTGGTCCACGTTTCGGGCCTCCGTTTATAGGCAAATGGCTGCGAAATGGTCCACCATTTTGTGTGTCCCGCTGTTCTGCTTTCGGATATGCGATGTCGTGCGATTTGTGATTTGTATGCCAGCATGCAAACCAAAAGAACAGTTTACTAACATGTTGTACTTATAGCATTTTATGGCAAAATATTGACGCTTGTTCTAAAAACCAACAATAAGGACTTTAGCACTTAGGCTTAAATGTCACACTATACGTTTTTTACTCTTCGTGCGTAGAATATTATTTTTAAAGATAAATTCTTATTTTTGTGCGCTTAAAAAAAAGCATCTTCCCACAAACGTTTGACCCGGCGCTTGATTATTGGCTATTTGCTTTTCCCCAAGTCCGACGCGAAATGGACCAGGCGGTGATAAAGCTGCCCGAGAGCGAATGATCTAATCCAATAAAAACATAATGAATTTTCGTATCAAACTGCGCCCGGTGGACGGAGTCCGTGACATGATCGTGTTTGGAGCTTTTCTTGCTAAACACGGCACAACTCTCATTCGCCTTAGTTTCGCGTTCAAGCAGTAGGGATAGCTTCTCCAACCACTTGAAAAGCGGCCCAGGTTCATGCGGGATGGTAAAGATGATCTCTAATTAATTCCATCAGAAAATCGAACCCCAAGATTTCTGTTCTTCGTCGCAGCCGAGCACCCCTCCCCAGCACTAGAAGGAAGCACCTATAAGAATGTGAATATTTTATTCATAAATTTCCACTAGATGGCGTCACCCGGTGGAGGCTCATCTTCGATTGGGTCGTCGGCTTTTTATCTGCCGCGCAACGCAAAAGGGAGGGGGAACCTCTTTTTATGGGGAGTGAAACCAGGCAGGCAGGGCAGCCAGGTCAGAGATTTCGGCGGTTCGGTTCGGTGTGATAAAAATTAACCGTTTGATGCCCTGGCCTGACGGTGGCGGCGCTGGACGAGCCAACAGTTATCGTCAAAATGAAATTCAATATTTATTGATACTGCGGCTAACGCTGAGAGGTGTCGTGGCGTGCTGGGGGGGGGAGGGGGGCGCAGTCCCGGCCGAAAAAGGCGGCAAACCAATCGAAAATTCAAATTATCACCTGTGTTGTCCACCTGTGGGCCGTGGTGGCGAGGTCGTCGGATGAGCGCAATCAGTGTCGGTAGCGCGATCTTGGAGGGGCACGCGGAATGGCAGGATGTTTAGCCGTTTGAATGGGTGCCTTTTTGAATGAAATGAGAAAAACAACCTTTCGCGTGGTGCGGCTCTGGAACCACACACTAAACAAAATGCGAAGCATCCCCGTACCCCTGTGTGTGCGCGCCCTGTGCGTATGCTAATGAAAATGAGTCGTTAAATTCGACAGTTTTCGGCGGTTTCACATCTGACAGTTTCATTAGCCGAAGTCGTGCCCGGACGGATCTGGAGATTGAGCACGAGTGACAGTGTTGCTTTCGTGAGTATAAGTTTTTTTTTGTGTGCTTTGGTTCGTATTGCGATGCGTTTCGATAAGACAAACAAACACGGTGAAACATGACTCATACTTTTTTTACGCAGATTTGTTTTTCCACCATTGACCTGAACAGAGACACACACACTTTTACCCTGTTCGCTTTAGCTAATGATGGTGAATGTGAATGTATAATTTCTTTGTTACCAATAATGTTTTGCAGACAAATTAGTTTGCTATAATCTTCTTTATGTTGAATAATCATATTATAAATTGAAACTTTCATTAGCACCGTTGTGGTGGAAAGGTATGCTAGTTTAGCACGTTTTAATTAAACTGAAAGCTTTGCGTTAAAATATGTTACTGTTATTGATATAGCGGGCAAAATATAAAATTAGCTAAAATGTCAAACTGACCATTGTGGTGAGCGAAAACACTGAGGAATTATTTTCTTTTGCCTTATCGAGATTTTATCCCAATGTCTAAATAGTTTGATTTTAATTCTGGTTTTCCTTTAAAACAAACACCTTAGCTTGCAAAAACAAGGTGATTTACATATGAAACAAGAAATCGGCACTAATTAGCACTGCTTTCAACTGACTAAATATGTAACTTGTGAATTATTGATATAATATGATATTAATTCACTGAGAAGATTGTTTTAATATTCATAAATTGTTTCCACAAATAGTTTCAAAACCCATTCCTTTTAAACTAAACTTCGAATTTGCGAGTTTATTCAACCATTTGTGTACTTAAAAATCGCAAAATGGAGACGCCTAGTTTTTATCTCATTATTTTAAGTTAATTTTATATTATTTTTTTATTGTGAGGAACAGTATTTTTAAATACTTTCAATAAGCCAGAAGCAATGTTATACTAGTTATTTATTTTTAATATTGACTCACGCATTGAAGTGCTAACAATTTCTCACATTAGTGTAAATTTTATTGAAAGTGTTTCCTAGACACAATAATCTAGAGCACCACATGTGCTAACGCTTGAATTAATGTAATCTTCTTTTGCAAAAATTGCTAGCATTTTGAAATTATCGCCACATAGCACAGAGCGGTGATTGTTATCAACAGCGGCAGTTATAGGGATGATGTCAGCAGCTAAAAACATTGAGTAATGTGTTACTCGTACCGACGGGTAGAACTTTTACCACATTATGGGCCGTTCCGTGTCAGTAGAAACACACTTTGATGGTTGTAATGACAGCGCAAAGTGTAAACGTGTGCAAATCGATTTGCCTTGCGCTTATCACGCATGGCGCATCGCGACGGTTGTGTGTGCGCAAGGGAAAGTAAGTGATTCGGTCCGGTACAGTGCACGAAGGCTTTTCTAGAAGCAAATGGGTTAATGATTAGCTGAACGTTGGTTAATGGGAAAGTTAATGAAGTTTCTTATCATCATTTTTATTTATTCTCGTGTTGTACAATACCTTTCTTTATGGTAATCGTTTAGAATACATGCAACAGCATGACACAATTCTAAAAAAATGATTCGAAATCTTCCCAATGAGCTTGTCCAACTGGGTTGCTTAGTCGTTGACATTTAGTACATCTCTGATAGATCTACTAGCAAAATTTATATCACTAAATTATAGCAAAATAATTATAGCATTCTACTACTAAAATCTGAAAGTCATGAGTATCTATATGGCGATATAATAAATGTTTAATTTTATTAAGGTCTTATTAGAAGTTTTTTACTCAAAATTTATTATTTATTAAAATTATTTACATAAAATCAACAAAAAAAAACCCCATCAAATCACGCCAACACCAAGCGTGTTAGGGTGATCAAACAAGCAGCTTTCCCTATGGCTCGTTACCAGCAGGAGATGCAACGGCGGTAGCGCACTCCGACATCTGTCAAACAATGCATCAAATGTCAGATTCGCGATGATTAGCTATTTGATCGAGGCCAGGCGCCATCTTGGGTGCGTGTGTTGGTGCTTATGTACATGCCCATTGGCAACAAACCGAACAACCTGACCCGGATATTTACACCCGCCGCTTACACGCGGTGTCACTCCGGTTTCGTACGCTGCTAGGCAAACCACCGCGCGGTACAAAATCTTGTTACCATCCACCACAGGACCCCTAAGCGGGGACGGGACCTGTTCAGCACGCAGCCGTCAACTTTCTCAAACCCAGCGTGGTTTTCTTTGTTTTTCTCGTTGCTTTTCTATCGCGACACGCATATCAATCGCAACGCGCAAGCATATGTTGAAATTCATGTTTTGCTTATCACACACTGGCCGGTGTGCTGGGAATCATAATGCAATTGAATGTTTCATATGCTGTCCGCTCCGGGGAAGGCGATAAAATCGGCAATCTGGATTTGATTAAACAAACCTGCTGTTCAACTGCGTGTTACGGCCGTACGGTACCAACAGCAACCTCCCCGCCAATAGCAGGGTGTTTTTAATTATTGAAAATCGTTATCTTGCGCTGGAGCGATTTATATTTAGACGTAGGATTCCTGAGCTTAATTTAATTTGTTTCGAGATGCCTTCAGGGTTTCGGGAAATGGTGTGACGTCAGGTCTGATACGAACAAAAGGTAGTAATCCGTCAAAGCGACTAAAGGTCTAGGGTGTCTGTGCCATTATGACAGGTTATGTGAATAATGCCATCGAAGATGATACATGCGGTGAACAAAAGAATCTTTTGGCTCCGTTTTGTCTGCAAAAAAAAACCTGAATATATCGATCTATTGAGCTGGAGGAATGTTGCCCAACTCGCATCAGTATTATTCTCTTACCTTCGGAAATAATGCTGAAATGCTGAAGAAATAGACAGGCATTTGTGGCCTGTCATAACAAACTCCTTTTCAAACATAATTCCTTCCCTCACAGGCACAATGTTATGTACACCTTTAAACCTGATGTCACAACGCTCTGTACGATCCTCTAGAAATCAAAATCAAAAGAAGGTTAATGACCATCGGAAGTGAACAACGAGATGGAGAGAGAAAAAAAAACGCACACAACAACCGACAGAATCCCTACCAACGCGACACGGTTCCATGCCGTTTCCATTTTTTCCCACCATCTCATCAATTGCCAAAAGTCACCTTAAAGTCTTCAGCGCAATATTTCATCCCTATTGCTCCCCAGTCACCCCAATCCCTCCCCCCCCAAGTCTTGTGGCACTGCCATTGATCTTGAACATCAACAGCATTGACAGCTCAAAATTTCATCGGACGAGTGACAGCAATTGACAGATCATTGTGGCACGCCAAAGAACAAAGCGCACGAAGGGACCGCAAGCGGATCGTTTTCGGCCCAAACAGACCGTAGCCTGCCCTTAGCAACAGTGTGCGATCAGCAGGAACCTGTGTGCAGGAGCGAGTCCACCGAGCGTGGATCGTGGAAAAGTAAGACGAGAAAAATAAAACGGAAAGTCTATCCCAAATTATGAATATTTGAGTAAACCTCTGTACACACAAGCGCTGAATCTGGTGACTTCTGACTTTCCGTCCCTATAAGTGCCACCTAAAGACAAACGAGACGACGCGAAAGCGCCGCGTACGCGTTGGAGGCAACTCACACACAAACAAAACAAAAAAAAAGTATACACCGGGAAAAATTAATCATAAAATAAATAAATGACTCTGTGCCAGGCAGTCTAGCGCGGTAATTTATTATCGCTTCTCGTCATCAGTTGCGACGACCATACGACCGACCCGTCAAGCCACGCTGGGCGCGGTGGGATGAATCGCCCTCTCCGTTTCGCCCACAAAAAAACCCTCGCCGAATGGTGGCCACGTGCTGGAAAGGGGTAGGGAGGAGGCAGGGGGTGTTATGGAGGGTTGCCGTACCGACAACGGCACGGAGCATAGGGAAACAGCGATGTTCGAGAACGGCATCGTGGGTTGTTGTGTGCTGGTGTTTGTAAACATCGCGCCTTCCCAGGTCCTCGGGGCGATGCGCAAACATACGCGCCGTATCGAGCGGGCGCGCACGCGTTCGCCGCCCCCCCCCCCCCCCCCCCATTCCGCACTGGTCGCGCACAGACACCAACGCACTTTGGAAACAAAGCGGGAAAAGAGGGAAGATAAAATCTGTTTGCAACTGTGTTTGAGGGCGCGCTTAGGAAGCGCACTCCCTGCCTGCGTTTGTGGGCGTACGGATGGTAAGAACTGTACATGAAGGAGAATAAGCCCAAGAACAAGCTGAAACAGACTGCACTTCTGCCCAAGAGGCGAAAATTAAAAAAAAAAACCGTCAAGCCTTTCGTACCAGCCATCCCAACATTGACACTTTTTTATGGTCCATTTGATTGACGTCACAACTTTAATCATTCCCGTGCGCTAATTAAGCTTGAACACGTTCGTATTCGGCTTGATCTCCTTACGTCGTCATCAAATTCAGCTGAACTGGCCTAGCAGGTTCGCAAGCATTGTAACAGAACATTCGATTTTTCATCATCTTCCACTGCTACGCCTTCGCCTCAGCGCACCCGACCAACAATCACCCATGGCGACAGCTTGTCTGGGCAAAACGGCAAATTCCATGCCAGTGCTGCCAGCACCAAACCGAACAGGTTTCGTGTTTGCTGAACCAATCGAGGCGCTCTCTCTCTCTCCCATCACTTGCCCGAACGACTTTTGGCACGATAAGTCTAATCAGCGAACCGAGGTCAGAGGCCGGACGACAAATGGCTGTGGGGGCCCCCTTCCAATAACCTTGTGTAGTCCCTCACCGTTCACGACGGTCCTCCCGGGGCTCGAATGTGTCCCATATTCGGTGCTAGTGGCGTTTTGCGTTTGTGCGTTCAAATCTGTACCGAAACCCGCCGGTCAAATGCGAAAGCGACTCAATATCAACCACCACAAAGCCCAGTGTGTGTCCACCCTTGTGGCTTATCAGTGTTTCTCGGAGCTAATGTGGTGGGCATTACGTGAGCGCTAAGTTTGGAACGTTTATGATCCGGCTCGGTCGAGTCGACGCACCGAAAAGTCACGGAGTTGTTTGTCATGCGGAAAAGGCGAAAAAGGTCAAAGGTGCAGTTCGAACCGGGGTGATGCTTCGGGTAGTTTGCGGATAGGAAATGTTTCGGAATTTTGATATTCATCTACTTGATCCTATGGCACTGCATTAGTATGGGGTGTAAGGGAACAAAAGATCTTTTTTTGACATATTGTTGAACGATTGCTAACTAATCTTCTTATAACCTTATATTGATCCTGAATTCTGGGCAGGAGTTCTGCACACAAGCAGACACCCTCTTCCACCAATTCGTTTTCTATCTTTAGTTGAGTCTACCACGCCTGCTCTGTCTCTGTGGATTGTCCGGTGTCTTTTAAATGACATGTACAAGCAACCTAAAGCTGTTGATCTCATAATTCATTATAAGATATTGAGTGCTCACTGAGCAACACTTGTTCAATTGTCTATTTTAATTTTTGTTACTCTGAATTTTCATATTATTACTAACTACTGAATTTTAAAAGATTAAATTAGTTCGAGTTTAGAGTACAGGCAGTCCCCGAAATACGCGGTTCCTCTTATACGCGGACTTTGGAAAGTAATATAACAGCTGAGCTAGTTTATAGCACAAAATTTAAGCAAAATGGTGAAAAACTGGTCGAAAATACCTTTTATGTCATATAAAACATTTGTTTCTAACTTATTTTAATGTAATCTTTCTAAAAATCGCCTGATTCGCTGCATAAATTAAATGCAGCGAAAGAAGTCGACTCTGTGACTTTGAAGTATAAACGAAATTGCATCAGGATTCGACTTACGCGGAAATTCAAGTTATGCGATTTTTTCCCGGATTAAAGCGATCCGCTATAATAGCGTATCTCGGGGACTGCCTGTAATTATCTGCTATAAAAGTAGTTATTCGCTATAAAATGGTGCTATAAAACAAATCAAACTAAATTTAAACATACTTAGCTCATCGGAGTAGTACACATCTGACAGTTTTTTCTGTCAACTGTGTTTTTTTTTTATATTAAGCAAAGGTAAAATTGCTCCTCTCTTTTAATTACAGTTTAACTTCCTTATAGCAAATTTTCCATTCTCTAATGAACGCAAACATAAAAGCTACGCTCTTAGACTCTATAATTTTGTAAGGCACTCACTTTCACAGCAGTTGCGCCAAACAGTCTAATAAAATCGAACTAAATGGCTTCAATGGTTGCGAGAATGCCTTTAGTCACATGTTCCGATGTGGAATAAATCCTTTCCCAACGATCCCAAAGGTAATTAAGGCAAGCACGCGCCTGTACGCAGCAGCGTTAGTGAAAATAGAGCCACCGCGTTTTACCTAGCAATTCAGCTAAATGGGTAACTATGGGCACCACTCCCCTGCGCATGTAGAAATGTCTCTTCATTTAAGACAACGACACCCAGCAATGATTGTGCACGCAACAAAGCACAGCGAGATATGATTCAACCTTCCCAAACGTCCTTGAGGGCCGTGTGTGACCACGCCGTTGGTGACAGATATTGGAAGTTATCATTAATGGTGTATAAACGTCGATAACAGGAACACACCGCACCGAAGGTAAACTGTGTGCACCACACCGTCAAACAGAGCACTGATTCACGCAATTAAAAGCAAAATCCGGTGTATTCGGTTGGGAGTACGGGGAAGGGTAGATCAGGGTGTGGGATATAATTTCACAATGTCACCAATAAGCGTTTGCACACCTTCTCCCCACACGTCAGGCATGGGGAGTCTTTTGCGACCACCTGACGGACCTGTCAATAAATTACTCCCTCGGGTGGCGCTCCGGCTGATCGCGTGGCGTACATCCAAGTTGCTTGGAAGAAACTCCAGCAGTAGATGTCCAATTTGGAGTGGAAGTTCTGCCTACGCCACACAACCAGCACTGCCGAGGTGCAACAGATCGCGTGTGTTACTATAGCTAGCTCTCGTTGTTTTCGCACACGTAATTGGGCCGTTTTGTTGTTTGCGCGGGATACCAAGGAGTGGAGTTTAATAGGCATTTTCTCTGCGCAGTGAAACCATATTATGGCAACAACAATTACCAGAAAGCATGCGATTGTACGATCGCATGTACATTTGCCATCATCGAGCTGCGGTGGGTGCCGCACGTAAACGGGGCCCGGTTGGGTTGTCCACGAGCAGCATTAAATTCTAACAACCCCGTCACTACTAGAAACTGCCCGTCAGTGACACTCGCAATAGCTTTAGATCTCAATCAGCGCGCTCCGCGCTGGTAAGTCCCACGCGCATATTCGAGAAGTTAGTTCTAATAGATTTCTAATAGCTACCTACCTTCAATTGCCCAGAAGAGAACCCGTTTTCGTTAGAGACGATCAGTTTCCCGATCGGATTAAACGCGGACCGGGGGATATCTGCTGCTAGAGGAGTTGCTTTAATCTCTCCCCTATTGCAGCATATCGGGGACCGGTTTGTCTAGACCAAGCCCTCCCAAACCAATATCCCTGGAAGCCCACGTAGAATTTAGCGGTTTTCGTTATGCAGAAATTCATTCTCGTCATTCATGGGTAATTCAATTTTCAAATCGATCGCAATCATCAAGCTCTGTTTCAGCTTCTTCCTCACCTTGGTTTACACTCTTTGGTAAAAACTTGGTGTGAAATACAAGGAGTACCCTCTCGAAGACACCCACCAGCAACCCTGGAACTGGTCTGCGTTAATTGATCTTTTGGATCTTTCGTGTGGTTCAAACAACGCTGCGAGACCTACCGGCGACACTGGTTTGCCTATCCAGCTTTTAAACCTCCCGCTTCTTTCCCTTCCCAAATCAACTCTTCCAAACGGGCCCCGAGTCCCATCGTGTGTGGTCTTTGCGCAGTTGCTGCTTTCCAGCGCACGTCCGAAAGATGTCCAATCGGTGAGACCGGGTGCTAGGCTGCTGGAGGTTTTCTGATATTTATTTGGATTGCGATCGACTGCGTAACGCAAACAATAAACCGATTTTTTTTCTTTGTCGAAATGAACAGCCCGAGAATGGTGGCAACAAGAAGGCTTCAGGTGGATGATGGTACGAGTGGCACAACGATGCTGTTTGCTCAATCCGCGTCTTGAAGACGGGTAGCTGCAATCAGGAAACACACTATGTAAGCACGATCGTACACACCGGTGCGGGGTTGTGTATTATTGGTTACTGCGACCGGGCTACTGATGTTACGGTTTTCGTTGTGGGTGTTCGCCGAAACGGCTTTTTATAGGGCCGGTTCGATTAGTCGATCAACATCGCTTCGTTGGTGATCGATTTTCGAGCTGCTTCTCGCCCATACGCAATGGAGGGCCGATACGGATCACCGAATCAACATCAACTTTGATCACACTGCCGTGGACGTGTGAATGGAAGATATTGAATCAACAAGCGACAGGAGCTAAGCGTGCTGGGCACACCATATTAGTGGATGCAAATATTTATGACCTAATTAGCCGTTCAGGCAACGAGCGGGGCGGGGGGAAAAAACGCAGTTGATCAAACAAACCATTTGTGCTCCGACACGTCCACCGGGGGTGTGTGCTGTTTGATGTTTGGAACTCTGCTTCGCATACACACTTGAGGTGGATTTCATTTGCAATCACTTCAAAATTATGCTTCCACACGCTGGATAGATTTTTTTTGTATCACTCAACGACGTTTTGGGGTCGGAAAGCTGTTGAGAAATTCTTGTAATTCTGATGATGTAATTCTGTCATCAGCTCTCTTGGAACTCTGTATTGCGTTTGCTTTACACATAAGTTCAGATCAGCTTCGCTAACATATCAAAAACGACTAATTTCGTATGACGTTTCTATTAAAAATTGATATCGATTTTTTGTTTTACAATCAATTTTTATCATACAAATTCAAATCAGTCTTACAATGTTTTACAAATTAATTCTCTAACTGCTGTGCAGATTTGTTACAATGTGTAGTCTGATTGGCTAGGTGGTGTGTTACTAACAGCACCGGACTTCACACGACGGGACCGGTCCAAAATCCCATCCGGACCAATTCCCCGTACGCAGGACTAACTATCCGGCTGTGAGTAAATTAATGCATAGAAAGCTAGAAATGGTTGTTCAGACCTCTTGATGTTATTGTGTTGATAAAAAAGAAGAAGAAGAAGAAGAATTAGTCTAATTAGATAAGTATTTATAGCTGTCCCTAGTTTAAAAGCTACTTATTTAAAAAGACAATTTGATTGAAGTTAGTAATTAAGATTGCCAAAATCGTTTAGCGAAATAGTTTATAACAAGTTACAAAGGTTAACATTGTGATATGGAAGCACCAGTAATTCTAATGAAATTGTCATTACTATCCGATGAATTGTTCATCTGCGCTAATTTATGTAGGAGCTATCGGCTCATATGGAGATAACAGTTTGAGAGTTGTCCAAAACCAACAATTTCTTCAATAAGGACGAAGTCTTGCAGGGTGTTGCCTGCCTACCAATCTTATTATATCTCAAAAGAAAATTGACTACTAGAAAAACTACTAGATACGAGAATTAATGGTGAAAACACGCTGAGACTTTTTTGAAACATCAGAGAGTAAAACGTTATTGCCGCAATTTTGTGGAAGGTTTCCTGTTTTGGGCTAATTTGACAGTGGGTCATTAAAGTCTATTCATGGCGTAATAGAAGTGAATCCACAGCCGAATAAATCAAGCTTTGGTCTTTCTTATATTCAAGGGTTTTGATTTCCAACACATTTTTCCCTTGATTAAAATCCAAATTACGCACAGCCGCCTAAATTTACTTCAGGCAAGTCGCAGGCAAGGCAAAGCACACATCAACGCGAAGAGAAAAGGAACCCATTAATAAGTAATTTCCAAAGCACTATTGTATGCTTAAAATTGTTAAAAATGGAAATAAAATTTAACTAACTGAAAGGAAAAAGTCATTAGAATGACACCGAAGAACCCAGTCTTTTGACGATTTAATTTGATGAAAATCCATTCATTATTAGGTGTTAATTATTATTGAACATAATTTTTGGTTCGGCGCCAACCATTACAATGACACCGAACAACCCAGCCTTTTGACGATTTTATTTAATGTAATGCCATTTATTGTTAAGTTTTATTTGTTATTAAACATAATTTTTAGTCCAGTGGTGTTTTAGTAGCGGCTGTGGTCTTCACACGACTGCACCGTGCAAAAATCCCATCTAGACCCTTTCTTCGTAGCAAGGACAGTTTATCCAGCTACGTGATGAAAATAAGTCAATACGGCCTGTTCGTTCTACGTTTTCGTAATTATTCTGTACATAATTTGTATCAAAAAATTGTATGTCATATATCCCAACTCTTGAACCCGCATATGGGTTTTTTGTTTATTTAGTAAAGTATTTTGAGATTCACTATCAATCTCCCCGTTTGTCATATTTGCTTGCTGGATTCAATGAGTTAAGTACTCCATATCCTATCTATTGTAAAACCCTGTAATAAGTCCAAACTGACAAGGAGTAAAAACATTGATGGCTTGTTAGTAGGAAAATATGATAAACTACGACTCCAATTTTTTAACTCACACAATATGTCACAAAGACGAACACCGCAGTGAAACTCAACATGATGTAGTAAAACGAAAGGAAATAAAAATCATAAAAACGAAATCTCGAAAGCAATTTACATCTTCAAAACAAGCAATTTTCACCACCCAACTGTGCGCGCGGCCTAACCATTATTGCTTATTCAAAACCGGTGTCCCATAATTTACGAGAATCTTCAACATTACGACCATTGGTTGTGTTTCGCCTGTCCCGCCGACAATTATGTGCGTGCGAGGCGATTATTGTGCGGATCCCACACCGATCCAGCACCGTTGTTCATCCGTTTGCATTTATGCATCGGTCAAACAGCGGACATTTCGAAATGGGGCGAAAGGTAACCAAAAAACAGAAAAACACTCATCGTCATTTTTCTAAACCGTGAGAAAACAATCGTACCGCATAAATGCGGTAAACCCCCCCGATGTCGGCTAATCGTGTAGCGATGTTGAAAATATCGATAAAATTATTTACGATGATGTTCACCGCGGCCAGAAGGATCGGCTGTTTGTGCATCGCCATGTTTTAAACCAACGCTTCAACGCTTGGATCAAATGTCGTGTCATAACACTTCATTTTATGTGTTTATTATTTGCGCCAAATCGTTCAACGCGCTCCGTTTTTGCCGCCCGAGGTCCGTTTCGAGCACCCCCCAAAAAGCAAAAAAGCAAAAAAGTTCTCGAGGCGTCTTGGAAGGAGTTGTTGAACACCTGCGCTCGTATGCAAAATATGATATGGATGCAAATGGAATAGACAAATGATTCCCACGACACTGGAAGCTCATCCATCCGGGCAAGGTCCTCCGGTCAGGTTGATCGCTAAACTTTTGTCCGTTAACGGAACTTGCCTGTCCGGCTGTTGCGACAACCAGGAGTAGCATCAAGCACTTTCACCATTCCGTGGGCACTATGAGTTATGGCGCTGGAATTTAAATCCCTTCGTTTTCCCGCCACCCTGTATAGCTTTTCTTAGCCTCACACAGCACCGAATATCCGTGTGCGTTTATTACGACGGTATAAACAACAATCAAAATGGCCATTGTGCGCTTCCTTCCCTTTCCGTCGCGGTTCAGCAGAAGGTGACGCAATCCGATACACGGGGCCATAATGCGAATCTTATCAGTTGACCACCGGGAAAATTAGGTCCGTTCGAACCGGGCGAACAAGGCAATCATCAAAAAAAAAAAACAATCATCTGATCACCAAGAAGCGTCCAGCTTTCACGCTAATGTATGCTAACGATCCGTGCATAAATGATTGTGATGCCTGTGGTCACCACCGCCACCAAATCGGTATGGCGAATCCGAGTGCTACCATTTATAGCACTGCTCCGTTACCCAAATCCACCGATCACCCATCGCTCGCCGATTTTAACCGTTTTGTTCCGCGACCTTGCAAAATGCGTTCCCCCGGCGAAACGTCCTTTACAGCACACGCGGGGGACGCCATTTATTCATATCTTCGCTCTGTCGATGCTGCGTAAAATCGCAAACTAAAACAAGAAAAAAAAACAAAACGAGCATAAGTTTTGCAGCAACGGCACGGCACGGGGACGAGTTAAAGAGCTATCATAAATCCCACACGCAAATAGGTCCCCCAAACCCCCGTCCCACAGATACCACCCGTTGGGGGGCCGTATTTTATCGGGTTGATTTCAATCATTATGCTAATCGTTATGATGGGAGATAAACATCTATTTTTATTACATTTCACCTCCAGCCTGGCATTGCGCTATTGTTTTGCGTTGTAAAACGGCAGAGAACAGAGGTTTGCCGGTCCCATGATGGTCCCGTGTGCTTTTAGCATAAGAAAAGCATTTTGCCTAAATATAGCAGCCGTTGTCCTTGCAGATAGCTAAATATATTGAAGATGAAAATGTTTCAATAGTAAAATTTTATTATTAAATAATTTAACAATTAGAATGTTAATTACATCAATGAAATAATGTTGAAATTAATATTGTTATTCTTAAGATAAAAATGGCAAAACTCTCTTGTGGTTTGGTTTGTGGTCCGATCCGGTTCTCCTCTGTATACATCACGATCGATTTCAAACACTATTTAAAAAAAATCTCACACGCACCCCACGTGCTAGAAGCATTTTTATTTCGGTCCGATGATGTAACTTTTCGTTTTTTTTTTGAATCCGCGGCAACGGCAAATCGGCTTCTACTTGAACCCTCCGCGGGTTTTTAGGGTTGGTGGAGTTGTTGTTTGCGTTTCGGTAGGAAGTGTATTGGATTACATGCGGCTTTGCCGAAAGGCAATTGTTATGTTTTGCAAAATTCAAACAAACCAGCCAGGTAAATAATAAACAAACGAAAAGCGCTTGGCGGCAATGGACCCACGGCAAACCCCCGAGGGGCTGGTGACAAAAAAAAAGCAGGGTTTCAACTTAAACAGGAAAAAAGCGGCGAACCCGGACGACGACACGTGCCATCCGTGTGTTTTGTTATGGCGGTCTGGGTGTTGACAAATTAACGGCATGCAGACAGTACATTACTAGGTTTCAAAATAGCTTTCCGGAACTACTGGTGGTGAAGGAGTAGCTATGAGTAAGCTTTTTCGTTTAAGGTGTTCATTTGTAACACTGTAAATCTGGTTGTTCTGTTCCTATCGTAAGTTTTTTTTTTAATAATCCTTAAATCTTTGATTATCCCAGCCCATATCTTATTACCTTACTTTCGTAACCGATTACACATCGTCACTTCAGTAACGTTTACCATCGGTAAATATCAAGAAATACAACAAAAAAGCCGTCCGCACTGTGTCCCAACACTTCCAACACCGATCGCGGCTCCTTGACATGTCAGAAAGACTCTCTAACGACAAGAACAAATACAAATCTTTGCACATTCATGAAGTTATAACAGTCCGCCATCGCGCATCGCATCCGCCTACGACGGCAACGTGTCGCCCACCTTTTATGCTCAACCTCCGGGACAGGACGCTACTGTGTAACGAACCTTTCGGTTTCGTCAGACATGATGGAGCCGTCCGGAATTCGTTGCGGTTTGCCGAACCACACCTACCCCATCCCTACTTGCCGCACGGAAGGGATCAACTTCGCGTGTCCGATTTTATTGTCTTCAATTATGGCAAAAAGTTGTGGCAAGGAGAGGCACAATGCCCATACAGCTTTGACCATTCATGAGGTCCATTAGCGTTGTGTTCAACATGCATTGTGGTATTATTTATTTTAACCTTGAATTTTTACAACCGCAGATTTTTTTTTTGTACGAACCAATCCCCGAGATTCGCAGTTCCTCTTATGCGCGGATAAAGCGGGTTTTGAAAATTTGACAGCTAAGTGGTTTATAGCACAAAATCTAAGCAAAAAGGTTAGAAATTGGTCGAAAATACCTAGCTTTGTCATATAAAACATGTGTTTTTATATATTTTTTTCAAAAAGTCGCATAATTTGCTGATTAAATTATGTGCAGAAAAGGAAGTCGACCTCGAGTCGAGAAGGAAAATACCTTTGTTCTTTCGCGATCGTTTTCGGATAATTTCTTTCCTTTGCGCTTTATAATTACCGATCCGTGGTGGAGTTTTAGTTGTAAGAGGGCGAAAAAACCCTTTCGCCTCATATTTATAACTTTACGGAACTAGTGGTTCGGGCTACATTTTTGCGTTAAGATTACTACGTTCCTCCGACTGTCACTTGTCGGAGGTTTCTAGCGATGTAAACAGTTGGACGTAAACAACGCTCCAACAACCTTTTTTGGTCACATAAAACATTTCTTTCTAACTTATTTAAATGTATTCTTTCTTAAAATCGCCTGATTTGGTGAAAAAAATCATTCAAGAGAAGGAAATCGACTCAGTGACTTTGAAGTATAAACGAAATTGACTTACGCGGAAATTCGAGTTTCGCGGATTTTTCCAGGATTATAGCGGTCCGCTATAATAGCGTATCTCGGTGATGGTATCCCTTAACGGGGTACATGGTATCCCTTAACGCGGATATGAAGATACAAGGTTTTTGATAAATTGACAACTGAGTTAATTTCTTGCACAAAATGTAGACAAAAAAGCATAAACTTGGATAAAATGTCTTCTTTTGTCATATAAAGCGTTTATTTTAGGTTTTATTAAAGAAAATTTCAAAAATTCGTCTCGCTAACAAATGAGGGATTGCAGAGAGGGAAGTCGACTCTGCAACTGTGTAGTATAAACAATATTGCACCAGGATTTAGCATCCGCGGATATTTCGCGCATTATAGCAGTCCGCTATAATAGTATATCGCGGGTACTGGTTGTACTAGCGAAAGGTTTCACTCCGATAAAAAAGTATAATCAAAAAAATTAGAGAAAATTACAAAACGTTTTGCGATATTATAAAATATTGTTAACCTTTTTTCGTTCCTTAAAAATTGTAAAATGAGCTCACTGAGCATAGAAAATTAAGAATCTTCCAAAGATCGTGTAGAAGGTACTTTGCATTACGGAGACCTTCTGCTATGTTATAGTTTTCTTGCAATGAAGCTTTAATTATTTTTTTTTATTATACGTATACTAGTGTCAGCACAAAATCTTAGAAAATGGGATAATGTTCTAAACCACATCGAACATTCGATTCCACGTAAAACCCCTCACCAACTCTAAATGCACTCACGAAACCCACACTGCTGAGACCCGTCAATGCGAACTGTACCTTTTTCCAAATTGTTTTCCAATCGATATGACTGTTTTTCATAATTTCCCGAAGGAGGTCAAGCTGTGTATTCCCCCTGTTCGCTGCAAACCTCACCACGGCACATGCAGTCACTCGTTTCACCCTCGGGGTGTTCGCACCCAGAGACAGACCGGCGACGGTCGACCATCAGCAGCAATCGATGGTGCAACGGTCAACCGAAACCGAGGAGGAAAGTTTTGCTCCCAAGTTGCGGTAGCATAACCCGGGAGGTTTCCCTGTACCGTCCGTGTGCAATTTGTAGTAATTGGATTACGTGCTTTCCGGTACCGTGCTCTGGTCCATGAAAATTTCAAAAGAAAGCGAAAAGCGAACAAATCAAACAAAACCAAACAAATACGCGTTGTTCGGCTAGTGGAATTGTAGCGGCGCGCACTGTCTTTACTGCCTGTTGAAACCTTGCTCCAATTAGGCTGGAAAATGAAACTGAAAAACCCCAAACCCCGTCACGGTATGTTTCGCCTGTTAGTCGATGGCGTTTCCAAGCGTGCAGAGTCCAATTATTGGGCTGTGTGTGGTTGTGTTTCGGCTCCCTCCCGATGATGTAACCAATCTTCACAGGGAACGGTGCACTTATGGCGCCGTTTAAGTGTTTAAATATTTCTTCTTCCACCGAAACGGCATACGATAAGTGCGAGATAACATTGCACCGAGCGGTGGGTGCGTTTGAACCAGCGAGGTTCAAATGTGAGGAGCGGCACCGGTTCTGTTTGGTCCATTCTTTTGGAACTTCATTAACGTCAGTTTATTGGTAGTAGTTTTTAATGAAATTTTAGTTACATTTATGAAAGACATAACTTGCTTAGTGTTCTATTGACAATGATTCTTAGTTCATTTGCTATAATGCTATAATTTTTCAAATTATTAGTTTTCTTTTATTCTATCTGATCTACCCGTTATCCATTATTTGTCTCAATTATAGTAAATCACTATGATTAAACTAATTTAACAATATCACTCTCTGATAAAGTAGTGCTTCCTAAAATTGCATCACATTGCTGTACAAAATTACCTAGCTGTCAGATCTTTTTCAAACTTTAACACACAAAAAAAAGAAGTCATTAGTAATTTTTTGGCATATTCACATAATTAGACTTCAATGCCATAAGCGTACGCTTACACCTGCAATACGGAACTGATTGCAATTTCTTCTGTACTTACACTCAACTTTTCTTTCATGTCTGCTTAAGATTTACGATTTTATGCCAGTTCCAGTGCGTTGGTGGGATATCCATGTCTTTGGGTACGAAAACGACCTACCGTATTATAGCGTGTATAACGACCCCCTAGATAAGTTATCCAAGACTTTTGGAAAAAAAAGATATTACTTCTTTTTTTAAAACAATTGGAACAATTTTATTGTTACATTTAATTTTGAACATTGCAATTCATAATACTCTTTCATATCACTGGTGTCTTCAAACATATTTTCATTGTCATCATCCCCGTCATCACTATCGTCATAAATTGCATGATCCTCAGCCCCATCAAGATTGTTACTGATTTCACATTTTTGAAAGAATTTGACGACAATTGCTTCGCTGACTCCTGATTATGCAGTAATGACCCATTGTCAGATGGCTGGAATGGTGGGTTTTTCTTATTCTTCCTGAAGGAGTCAGAATCGAATCAGCCCCTTTTATCCACTTACTCTATTCTTCTCTTATCATACCCTTAAACGGTTGTGGTTGCAACTGACTGGTTAGTCCTCCAGGAATGACTTCCAGAAACGTTTAGCTTAGAGGAACAATTGATTTAACTTCTGCTGGTAGATAACCTCTAAATGCATCCAGTGCTAGCATTGCTGGTTTTTCATAAGAACTCCAGGTCTCTTGTTCCAAGTATTTTGAAACCACAGATTCATCCCTGTCTTATCAATCAATACTTTTTTTTCAACAAAACGACCTTTAATCCTTAAAGCTAGAACGATAAAGTTCCCACCCGTGTATAACGACCCCCATAATTGGACTTCGGTAATTTTTAACTTAAAAAGGGGTCGTTATACACGCTAAAATACGGTACTTAACTTCGTACCACTCCAGAAAAAAATTAAATAGTTGCACGAAACTAATGCAGGGCTGAAGATCGCAGGACTCTCTTCTGGTAGGACAGAGGAAGCAGACACGTCTTGAGACACTCCTTGAGGTAAATATCCCTGTTTACAGTCCTGGTAGAAACAAATTTACGAATGCGCAGTATTTTGTTTAAGCACATGAGCAAACCGTTTGAAAAATGTTATATTTTTTTACAAACTTTGATGGAATTCTGTTACCTTACTTCCTCCGTGGATATCAAATTTGTTCTTTACAGTGAAGAACAGCGGTTCAGGAATCATGAAGCATCTCGTGATGAGGCGATTTTTCACGCATTTGTTAAACATTTTGTCGCGACGTTGTTTTTAAGGTTATGCCATGTTGTCAAATATTATTAATGAAATTTGCATCAATCGTAACACATTGTAAACAATTATTACTTCTGAACTACTTCTACTCAAAAATTTCAAAAGAAAACCCTTATTGGATATTTTGACGGCAATTTTTCTGTGAAGCAATTCGATGTGCGACACCCTTTAAATATCCTTTCTGTAATTTCAACAAATAGTACAATATTTTAAAAGTTAATAATACTTATCGAATATATTGACGCCTACTAAATTATTTGTACTCCGTGTTCGAGAATACGAGTTTTATCCACATTAATATCTCATTAGAAGATATTTTATTATTTCGTATCACGACACGGATATTCATGCCATCGACTCCGAGTCCGAGTACATCCATTCCGAGTCTGGAATATATCCACTGAACAATCAAAACAAATCTTCAATCATTCAATGCACTGTACAGCGACCATAAATGTAAAACATAACGCAACACACACCCCGGACGGTCCGGAACCGATCCTTCTTCCCGTGGCCGTGTGTCGTCCACCAATTCCCGCCAGTGGCCATCATTAAAAAAAAAAACGGCCACTAACGGACGACCTCCGGGAGAAGAATAATAATTAAATGTGTACCGCATTAGACCCGCGCACCATTCATTCTCGAGCGCGCGATCGCGTTTGCAGCGCACGCAATTAATGAATCACCGCACGTCACTGCCGAGAAAGTGGGCGTACGGTGGCCGATAGACAACCGGCAGCACGGGACACGGTCAAACTCGCATTGGGGAAGGGCTTCAGTGGGGGGGGGGGGGGGGGGAGGGTTGTGATACGATGCGATCGTCTCGACACCACCTAACGACGACATTTCCGATCCGATCATTTCCGAGTCTCGATCGTAAGGGTGTAGCGCGTGTGCTTATGTGCTTCCGTCTCGGTGTGGCGCGGTGGCGTGTTTTTCCTTGGCATTTCCTTAACAGCCACCACCGTCACGCCCGGGGACTTCCATCCGGCAAGTGGTTTCCGCCCTTTCGATGCACCAAAAGTCAACCGAGCAACGGGCGACCGTGGAGACGCTTTTTTTTCGTGTGGAAGTTGGAATAATTTACCACCTGCTATTTATAAACAAACGAACGTAACTTAATGCGTACGAAATTAAATATTATTTTAAATATTTAATAAATGCTGTGTTTCCACAACAATTCTTGGGGAAATTAGAAATATAAAAATATCGTCCCGCGTGATAAAAACAAAACTTGCGCACATTGCATTTCAATCTCTTTCGCGCTTTTCGCGCAACCACCGAAGTGCAACGTGATCCGATCTGGCATACCCGGACAAACCCACACCCATTCAGCTTCCGTTCCCATCATCCTGCTCTCCCCCCTACCTCCCTCACCTCCCCCAACCACACACACACACACACACACACACACGCAAGAAAAAAACGTTCTGCGGCGTGTGCTGTCGCGCCGGGGAAAACGTGATCGCGCCGATGGCGGCACAATGTCTGGCAGTGTCGGCGCGCCAGCCAACAGACGCTTCGAAGTCGCGGCCCCGTACGCTTATTTATGGCCCCGCAAGCCAGTGTCGCTGTGTTCGTAGAACGCAGCATATCCCCCATACACGCCGCGCTGGTGCCCTTTTTCTGTGTTTTTTTTTTGCGCGCGCATTTCCACGCATCCAAACGGTACGCGCGCCACACATTTACGCCCCATTCGCGCTCTCTCGTTCGCTCACGTTGTGCCCTTTATGCGTACGTCTTTTTTTCTTCTCTCCTCTGTTCCTCGCTTTATGGAACGCTTGTGCCGTTTGTGAATGCATCTCAGAATGAAATTTTAATTTATTCTACTCATTTCTACAGTTTTTCCCTAATGTATGAAACTATTTTTGCCAAACAACACTTTACCTTTATCACACAAACAGATCGTTTAATATTCTTGTGTGTGTTTTTTTTTTCGTTCGCATTACTCCATTCAAATTCCAACGTCTCCAAAAACCCGACGACGAATTCATCAGTAATCGACGGAACGATCAGTCGCCAAAAAGGAGACATTTCGTTCTGCATTTAATAAAACAAAACCGCGCGAGTAAAATCCCCAACCAACGTTCGCCAGCGCCAAACTGCGAAGCGCATTTTCGGTCACCTTGTGATCGGTGACTTTTTCGGGCCCCATTTCGTTCATCCTTATCTAGATGGGGTTTCGCCGTGGTGCGATTTTGCCCGTTGCCGCAACTAACAAGCAGCGATAAGCCAGCTTGGCCCAGCCATGAGGCAGTTGTTGCTGTCGTTTTAGAACAGAGGGAACGGGTGTAGCGCGTACCCAACTGCCTTCAACACTTGCAACACTGATCAGTTTGCTTTGAAGTTCAGAATAAAATGTGACGGCATACATAAAGCAAAGAAAGCGACTACCAAAAAAACAGTGTCAATTGTTTTGGATTGTTCTATTTTAGGATTTCTTTGTTAGTTTTAAATCTTATCTGCTTGCCCATTAATATGATTACACATTATGGCATTAATCTTTTTGTTTATTTTGTTGTTTTCTTTGTTTTGGTTATTTTATTTTTGTTTTGATTAGTTTTCAATCTACATTACTTTGTAATTTTATAATGTTTTTTTCTATTTCTCTATCTCTCTATTTCTCTTGTTGAACACTTATGTTGTTTATTGTTTATATGTGTTTCTCTGTTATTGTTTTCATTCTTTGTGTTTATTTTTATTATTTCCTTTATTTGTAACTCTTTCAATTTATCTTCATGTTTTTTGTTTACTTTACTGTTAAAATTTACTTTTATTTTTTTTTACTCAACTTTTCATTCTTTATTGATTGTTTATGTTTCTTTTCTTTATGTTTTGTAAATTTTTTTTTGCTTTTTTCATCAACACTACCAAGTGCATCACATCGTGCCACATAAATCCTTCTACCTTTTGTTTTTGATTTCAAGGCCTTGTAACCTTGCGCCTTCACCCAAGCCCTCGGTGCGAATTAAATCGAACCGATCGAACTGCATCGATTCCGGCCAACTCAACACACACACCGGACGGTCAGCATCAGTTCCCTGCCAAAGCCACGGAAATTTGCGACTCGCTGGGGTTTTTGTTTTTAGTTCCTACGCGCGGTGACGCTCTTTGATGTTGTCGTCAAGGTGGTTGCAGTAGTAGGAAGGAAGGAAAAAAAAATGAATGCAAAGCAACAACAACAACAAAAAGACCAAAGCGCACACAACACACACCGACAATGTGAAGTCTCTTGGTTTTTGGTTTTTTTGTTTTTGTCGCGCGGAAAAAGAAAACAAACGCATTCGGCAATATTCAACAAACGACAAACAGCCCACAACCATCTCACCGCTCATTGGGGTGTGTTTCACTGGGGTGCGTTTTGTGTTTCCAGCCGACTTGTGCTGTGTGCTTCCCAGTGCTTTGGGTACATCTTTGCCTTTTTAAACTCATTATAGTGATCCCCGTCATGATACAGTTATTTTGCAACCGACCATCCTTTTTGAGCGATACTTTTTTTTTGTTTCGCTGGTTTCAGCTTTTTTCCGCTTTTGTGGTTGTATTTGTTGCATTCGTTTTCTTACGTCCATCACAGCGGAGAACGTCACCGTCACGACCTCCGATGTTCCGTTTCGGTTGTTGGAAATTGATGAGTTTGCCATTTCGCCACTGCCGGGAATATGGCAGGAGAAATCCGTTTCTCCTGTGGAATAATTGTTATGGCCAAACTTTCGGTAGCATTTCAAAGGAGACACTTTAAACTGATATGACAAGAGTAGCAACCAAAAAAAAACAAAAAGCAAAATGCAAGAGTCCGAAAGGGAAACTGGAAATATTGGATCATCACACTCAAACACAATCGTTTAAAATGGTAACGATGCTAGGGAAAATATTTGGTTAAACGAGCACTAAAGTGACGATGTTTGCAAATGAGACCGTTTTGAATTTTTTCTTTGCACATATATGGTAACCATAAAATTAACTTTGATTGATTTTGAAATGGTTCAAAAATGCTTTTTTTGTTGAACTGTTTTATATGTAGGGTAGACGGTTCCAAACTCAATTAAATAGGTTTTTCTTCTCCTTTCTTGTGTCTATAACATCGAGTTTTTTTTTCTTTATTTGGAATAATCCGGATGAAAGCTATCCATTAGGTCATCAAGCCTAACCTACAAGGCCTCCTATCTATGCACTATTATTAAAGTGAACAGAGTGACAGGCGAATGATAATTAAACAAAATGAGATATGATTTTATTTTAAACAATTTCATTTAACATCCTGTAAAATAGTCTTCGAACGATCTTCTTTAAACGTAACAGTTCACGTAAATTTTCCAGTTATCGATAAAGTCAGGTTGGTTGAATGAAACTATTTAAAGGAGAAAAATGATGTAAGACACATTTTTTTATGAGAGACACAAGAACGAAAAAAAAAGAGCCATTAAGTTCTTCTCAGTAAAAGAATCAATTCGTTTAAGTTCTTTCGACACTAATAATATTCCCAAATCGATCAAAAATTTATAGCAAAATCTAATCGTTGCTGAGTCTATACTATTCAGAAACAGATTATTATCTGCCTTATCCGTTCTGCATGGGACAGATTTTTTTTTTTAATTTGCCAATATTTGGTATTTCTAATGAGCAATTTTGCATTCATCACAGCCTGTTCTTTCGCGAGTGATTTTCGGATAATTTCTTTCCTTTTTGCGCTGTATATTTTCCGAGCCGTTGGTGGAGTTTTCGTTAGAAGAGAAAGCCTTTTCGCCACGTACTTATTACCTAATTCGGGAACTAGTGGTTCGGGCTACATCTTTACTTTAGAACTAATTCGCTCCTCCGACTGTCACTTGTCGGAAGTTTAAAAATTGTAAACAGTTGGAGCGTATTGTAAACAACGTTCCAACACAGCCTTCTTAAGATTTTTATTTATTTTTTTTTTTGTTTCGTTAGAACGGCCTGGCCGTGTCGTCTTATTTTACCACGTAGCCGGATAGTCAGTCCTTGCTACGGGGGATTGGTCCAGATGGGATTTGGTCCGGTCCGATCGTGTGAAGACCGCGGCTTTTAAATTTTTATCCGTTACAATTGTGATCTATGTAGTACAACATTTTCTAAATATCTTCACTAAACTCGACCCATGCCAACCTTATCCATATACCAATAATGACTACTAATTTAACCTTGTTTAAGGAGCGAACGAGTCATTTGGTATTTTTTCGGATGATGCTGCTCCAAGTCGTCGAAACAGTAATGTTGGACCAACAAAAGTTCCTTGCAGCAAGTTCCTTGATTTTACTTCAACGATACTTTACTTTACTAACGATATCCTCAGAGTTATTCTACCAAAATGTCTTCTTGATTTCAATTTATATTGGAAACATCTGCTATATATATCATGCTATAGAATAAGGTTTGGAGAATACACATAAGCTGCAAAAGATTCTTGAGCTATAAATTCCAAGTTTTGGTAGAGAAAGGGACAGATTGCTCCGGCTCTGCAATGCTCTGAATCTGTTTTGCACTCTGCAGTTTAAGTGTTGTCATGTGTAATTATACGCCTTCAAAGTACTTTTTCAATGTTTCAATTTCTCTTGAAAGCGCTATAAAAAAACCTTTCATTCAATTAATGGTTACCAGTAAATGAAGAAAAATATTCGTGAAACAATAACTTTAGGACATTCTCTGGTTTTTGAGGGCTTCTGGGACTTTTGAAAAACATAATTTAACATGAGTTTAGTCTTTGATCTACAAGTTCGTTTTTTGTGAAGATATTGATATGAACTTTTCAACAAATATTACTGAGAGTTTGAGGATTTCCATTATTCTGCCTAAGAGTGGTTCGTGTGTTCGAGATGGAAATTGTCCAGTTCTGTAAAACACAGTCCCATAGCAACCTGCCCGTCCCACAAATGCGCACAAATATGGGTAGAGCGTGCCTGCGTGGTCTAATCGCAGCGCAGAAGTGCGTCAGTTATCACCATCAAAACCCCCGATCTGCCACCGATCTCTCAATCAAACGCAAATGACTCGCTTGATTTGTTTACCGACCCGATGACAAATTGTCTTCCGATCGAAAGCGGATCGTCCGGCCCCGGAGGGAGGCCGGAAAAGCCGTCCGCGACCTGTTGACACAAGGGGGGGTCCTCTATGCAAACACATTCCACGAAGTGCGGTTGCCGATGGGTAGACCACACTTTCCTGACCGAACCCGATCAATCAATGCCCCCGGCGTGTGAGTTGCGCTTTTTTCGTTACACTTTTCCCACAAACCACGGCACGCACACAGGGCGAGCAGTCGCGCGGGGCCTGGCAAAAAAAGGGAAAAAGTACACGCGTTCATTAGCATATTTCCCCGGGTCGAATCCATCACGCGGCGGCCGATCAGGAGGACCCGGGGACGTTCATCCATCAGGCAATGGATACATTCCAGCGCGACACACAGGTTCGCCACAACAGGTAGAACCAACTTCCGGTCCGCTGTGGGGAAAATTGTCACACCACAGCCCTTTTTTTTGCGATCGATCTTCTTGCTCGCAGGGGTATTTTGTCTCGCTTGCGAAATTCCGTGTTCCGTCCCCAACGCTGACAGACGCATTGCAACACCGGTGTCGGTAAAGGATGTGAGGTGCTTGACGACCGACAGACTTGAGGGCGACGCATCCGTCCTACACGAAGGTGAAGGTCTGTTTTCATTCCATCCGGAAAGGTTACACCCTGTGTCAACGGGTTGGGTAAGGGACGTACGGGAAGGGGAGGGGGTTTTGGGGTGCAAAAACCCGGACACATTCCAACCGTTATCGGTCGTGAGATAATTTTGCTATCGTTCGTTGAAATCGTGTTCAAAGGAATTCGCACGCAGGAACAACCAGGGAAGTAACCTGGCCCCGGTGGTTCGGTGGTTTTGCTTTTCTAACCTGCACGTTGCCACACCACAATATCCGTTTTTTTTGTATTTTTTCACTGGTAACGGCGAGAACTTTTATCGCACAAATTGCCTCCGTGATCAAACAAACGCGCTTCTAATGCTTGTTTGTCCATTTTTGCCGTTTTGCCTTTATTTTCGCTGACGAAATTTACCGGTACTGTTCGATAATCAGTGGGCCCTTCCGGTGGTGGAGAGTTTCAAACGGATGGAAATATGATGTGCAATGTTGGCGATTTGTTTGTTTAGATAACAAATGCAACTGTAAAGTAAAAATAAAACGGGCTTCCGTTGTTGATCTTGTTGAGTGATTTCTTCTGAAGATCACTTGTGGAATGTGAAATTTAATCTCCGGATGTTCTGTATGATATCAATGTAACACAAGCATATTAAAATTAACGAATCAAATTCGTCTTGCATAAGCATCTACAACACTACACAATTCGCAACAATAAAGTAATAGTTACAACTTGAACAACATAGGAATGGATTGATTCTTAAAACGAACAAAACTATCGAAACAAAACAGTAAAATAGTAAAAATATGTTTACAAAATGAAAATAAATTGTTCAATTGAATACATACTTTCATTAGGTTAGGATGAAAAGACCTATCATACTGAGAATGCATAAGAAATATAACAGGAATACTTCTCAATGTTTATGAATAAATCTGTAAACGTTTCTTTTTGGTTATAATTTATTCGCTTATATAAACTTGAATAATTCGGTCGTTTGTTCATTTGTAGTTCATTCGCTATAATTCACCGAAATCATAAAATTAGTGCAATTCATGTTTATATCAACTACTTAAAGGTTTATACAATGTATGTTATGTTATTCTATTATATTACATAACTCTCGCCCAAAATACATGGAACAATTTTTCAACGACCCTAACACTCACAAATGGTAAACTATTACTAATACACGATGCTTAATATCTGCGGGTGTATGTAAAGATCAAAACTGATCTGATAAAACGAAAATCTTAGAAAAAGATTATAAACATTGCTGAAAAATGAATTATTATTATTATTTTTTTAAATAATTAACAATGTTGAAGAGTAGTGAGAAAGCATCATCACAATGCATCTGTAAATGTATCTCTATTATTCAATGATGATAAATGTTGAGAGAAAAATATGATAAAATAACGAACTGGACAAAAACCAATAGAATAAACTTTAAAACTAAGAATCGTTCAATTTTGATGACAATAGTAAACAATGAAAAGGTTTTTTTTTGTAAACATATATTAAAAACAAAGCAAAACTCATAAGGCAGTATAATCATAATAATTAAATAAAGTTAACAGTCATTTTTCGCCAATAAAGCACATGGAAAAGTTGTTATACCAAAAGAACTGCTGTAACACAAATTTATTCATAGCAGTTTAATAAATATGTTGATTATTCGGATCGTTTAATCGAAAGAGAGTAAACAATCGACATTATAAAAAATAGAAACAAAACAAAACATTGAAACGACATAACGCATCACTTATCACAAAAAAGTTATAAATAAGAAATACAATAAACATAAAAGATAAATATAGAAGAAAGAGAACTGAACTGTATCGAATACACTTAAAACTATTAAACTAATTTACCTATTAAACTTGTTAAAACCAACTTTCATAAGAATAAGATTGAATCAGCTAAATGAGAATTAACGCGAATACCACTCAAGGCGATCTGGAACACACATTTCATTCATGTTACTCGCAACGAGTTAAGTTTGCTTTCAAAATCCACCCGAAAAGCCATCCCTTATCCACTTTACAACTTTGTCACTCACTTAAGCTACCAGATCATTTTCTTTCGAACCGCACCAGCAAAAAAAAAAGCAATAAAGGAAAGGAAAGTCACCGTTATGGTTCTTCCTGCTGGAAATTGACACTTTCCAAATGCTTTCCACGCAGCTTCGTTCTCTCGCCAGAGCAAAAACAGTGGGCTTATGTGGCGCATAAACCATTATCCTTATCCACAACCGGCCACAGAACCGGATGCGGCGCAAAAGTGGCTGGAGGAAAACCCGGCCTGTCAATAACGTAACGAGAGATCCTGTGCGATCCACACTCGGTGTCATTTGAGGCGACACACGAGAAAAAAAAAACGGTCATGATGCAATGCACCACGGGGTCCCGGGGTCCTCCGGGGAAACGGGACACCCCAAGATGGCGGGTCGCCGCGTTGAGAGCGCGGCCCAAAAACGGTGTTTGTGCGATTTTTGGGCCGAAGGGAAAAACCAACACCACAGTGGCAGTGGCCCGTGTGCTGAGCAAACGGGCCTCCTTGGGTACGGCGGCGTCGACGAACGACGATGCACGAGAGAACGGCCGGACCGAAACTTTTCAAGGGGCCCCGTAAAAGGGAAATTGGAAGATGTACTGTTGTGCCCAACTGCGGACAGAGGGCAATCAATTATAGCGCTTGCGTTGTGCCGGGTCCGAGAACCATTCCTAAATGTGTAACATTTCACCCCGCGCCAGGTTCTCTGGTTCCCCGTTCCCGGTTCCCCGCTCCGTGTGTGTCTTCTTTATAACCTCACCCGTCCTAACGGATCCCTTTTTCTCTTCTTCGTTGCTTCTTTTTGGGAACTGTTGTGCGTGTTTGTGTGTGCCGTCTGAGCAAACGATGAACGATCCTCAATTTCCAGCGAGGCATCCCACCACATTTCGTCCACTTTCCAACGCCACCGCTTATAGCGAACGTCGAAGTGGAAAGCCGACCCGACGCTATATGCTGCCGCCAACAAGTCTGTCCGGTCTCGGCCGTCTTCATGCGGTGCACAGACACACACAGACACATTTGTTTGCTTCGCCTTTAATCGCCATCTTATGCTCGCCTTTGCTGCTTTCGACCCGACCCTCGCCGGGTTTCGGGTTCCGAACGGCGCAGACAGGAAGGCACCAGATCTACGCCGTGTGCTTCTCGTTTGCAGAGGGATGCAGGTGACAAGCGTTGGCGAGGCACAGGGGCGGAGTAGAGAACGGACGAGAGAGACTGACCTGTGATTGGAAACGGTGGTGCGGCTCAAGTGTTTCAATGCTCGTACACTCGCACACCCGCTTGCCACCAAAAAAAAAACCCTTCGCTGGCAGGGGGTTTTGATCGATCACGGCGAAGGTTAAATGCTACATTCATCTGGATGGACCGAACAGCGCTAAGCAGCCAGTCGGGGAAGTCCGAAGCAAGACGCAACCGCATCTCCGGCGGACTGGGAACGAAAAACGTTGTCCGCTCACAAACGAGGAGCCGAGGGTGTTGATCATCATCGTCGGTGCGAAAAGCAGATCGAGAAGAGGAGTATGAATCAAGTTGCTGTTTTGCCGAGGGACGGAACAACGAAATCTTCCAACCAACGGCCAACTCGTCAAGGGAGGGTTTTTCCTTCGGCTAACTGTCTGCTGATTTGGACGCCAATTTAAAAACAGAACACAGTTAGAGCATCTCCCCGTACCGGGCGGTTTCGAGAGGCCCATAAGCTTCGGTTCGAAGAATTCGAGTTATGATCGCAATAACGTATATAGGCATGGTATGACCGAGCCGTTCAAGCATTTACAATGAAAAGAATGATTGATGTAGCGGGCTTTCGGACGTGGTTTTTTTTACAGCAGAGCACACAATGTCTGAATGATGTTGTGATGTGTGTGGTGGCATGGAAAGGATTTCTAATGCGGGGAGTTACGAGGAGTTTTTATTCCACGTTCGAAATCCATAACTCTTATGGAGATATAACTCTTCAAGTATCAACATCTTCAAGCATAGTACATCTTTTATGGCAAAAAGACAGATATTCGAATTGCTGCTTACTTTTTCAATATGTTCTATATTCTCAGACATTCAACCATTGATAACCATTGAGATTGAACATACATAATATTGTGTAAAATATTGCTGAAATTGAAATAATTGAAAATAAGACTTAAGAAATTATCAGCTTGGAAGGATATAGATTTTAATAGCTAGAACTTTTTTGCTATTCTCATATTGAAATTGACGTTGCTTCATTAACGATTTATTAATAAATAGATAAATGATCTCTGATCTATAGTCTGACATACGATCAAAAGCCAGAAATGTCAAACACCCCCAAGTGGTCAGTGGCTCAACAATACGTGGCTTTGTGAGAAATTTATACTTTTTTCACAAAATAGTAAATGATATAAGGTTTATAAACAGAGAGGAACCAAAACTATCCTTCTAACAATATCGAAACATGGGAAGGATTCTTAACTTGCAGTACATTTAAATTCAAAGATCAATAACTATAGGTGATTTAAGAGATATTGGAAGAAATTTCTTTCTCCAAATCTTTTAACTCCGACTTGTGGCGAAGTTTAAACCTCAACAGAAATATTCTTAAACAAGCTTACAAAGCTATTAATCACTTTCTTTCCACCTTCTACCATCTACCTTTAGATAGACTTTCATAGCTTTTTGCAGTTGTTGATATTGAATAACAGTTCTTGATATTGACGATCTTAAGAAGAAGGATATTTCATTATTTCTTCATTTAATCATTGGAAAAAAAACATAATTTTATTTATTTATTTTCTTACTTGAGTTTCTCTAGTTGGTGATGTACGATATGTGATATGGTTTTGATAAAGTGGTTTGGTGTAATTCTTTAATTTTTTCTCAAAAAAAAAAATTTGGACTTTAAACAGTCTTTAAAGCATTGATCTACCTATTCTAACTCTCTTCTCGACAATAGCTCAGTACTGCTCCTATTAAACAGACTATTCAGGTCCTGCTTCTAAGGGAGTTAATAACACCGATTCTAGTCTTGTAAATTCTCCGTATCATAAAAACAATATAGTAAAATTATTTTAAATCCAAATTAAATTAGTTTCACACCACTGACATAAAGCATCAAATTATATAGCAAATACTACACGTTATAGGTTATTAAGGTTTAATCAAATCATACAGCAAATACTACAATATATGGGTTGTTATTATTTTACAATATTTACAATTGTTTTACAATACTTCTACGAATACTTCAGTAGTAACACATACCACTAGCAGTCTTATTGACACAGCAAAGAAATTTCCAACCACTCTGCACATTCAATTTCCCTGCCCGTGATACGAGTGCTCGCTCGTTCAATCATATCGATCTGATTCGATTGACATGCCTTGTCTGTTTAGATGATTAGTCCATCAGCAATAGGCAGCTCAATGCATTGATTGACCTCAAACAACTTGTCTGCTAAATAATTGAAGCTGACGTCAGGAATGAAAACAACGCCCGTTCATTCCGTTCGTGGTGCGGCCACCTAGAAAAGGGCCACTGGGTGGATGTTTTTAAGGGAGAAATTAAAATGCCAATTTGGCATAAAAAAAACAGAAGTTATGAAATGTTTCCCTTTGAAAAAAATTCCTCACACTAAATGAAGTAAAGTAATGAAGGCAAATCATGCCGTGGTATGTTTCGCCTCTTCTAGCACCTTCTAATAGACGATCGTCTAACGTCTCCTTTATCATAAGCCAACAAAACAACCGCGCGCTTTTTGGTGCAACACCAACAACACCATCCAGTAGCAGCACAGAGTTGTCTAAGCCCAAACCACGGTGACGAAAAATGTTCAGCAAACAGAGGCACCAAAATCAAACATTTGGACCATGTGCATTGCTTTCCCCGCCCGGTGGGATTTATTTACGAGCTGCAAAACGATGCAACTCATACTTTGCGCCGTGTGGGCATTTCGGGTGTTTGGACCCTCTCGGGAAATCCATTCGGGCCACGAACAGCACAAGCACCATTCTCGCCTTGCTTCTTGAAAGTAAAACAAAATCATGTCTTCTCTCCCTTACAGAGGCACGTCTGCCACTTTATTTTATGCATTTGGGTCCCTTTTTTATGGCAAGGAACGCATTCGTGGCCGTGTCTTTTCTTACTCCTTTAAGCTATGGGTTGTCGCCCGTATTTGCTCACGCTGTTGCCACCATCTTCCACGGGGAAGATGGCGTTGGTGATCTTTCTCCAAGTGATCTTCAACGTCTTGGACTACTCCTCCACACGTACCGGGTGGTGGCTTTGCGAAGGAAATTAAACGACCTCTGGACGCTCCATTCCATTCGCTTGTGTTCTGCGCACCGTTGATAACGATATTCTTATGCATACACAGTGTTGCCTGCAACCGGAGATGTGCCACGACCAAATGCATCCATATCGCGTTCCCTCGATGCACATGCACTTACGCAAACACTGGCACACCACTGCTTCTTCCCTTCTTGTCCTATAGGAGGGGGGGAGGGGAGTGGGTGGGGGGCATTAAATGGACATCGGGAGTTGCCTTGTGGGGTGTGTTTTTTTTGTTGCTACTTTTCATTTTAAACAACAAACCATTCCGCTCTCGCCCGTCCGTGATCACTGCTGGCTTCTGAAATCCCCATCGCTCCCCCTCCGTTCCGTTCCCGCCCCATCCCCGGCCATCCGCCGGGGTGGTTCGGTTCGATCGTGGGGTGGTAAAGTACAACAACAACGCGCAACAACAACAACAAAATGTATGCACAAACGACGCTCGGGCAGACAGTATGACGCCAAGCAGTCTCGCCCAAGCCCGCAACGGCACCGACGTGCGCCGTTGTTGGTGGTGGTGGTGATGGTGTTTGCGTTTCGATCTTTAGCCGCCGCGATTCGATCGGTTCGCTTCTGCCCACCCTCCCACCTCTCGTGCGTGTGTGGTCGATACACTCTTGCCGGACGCCCCAACTAACCGAGGCGACCTCATCCGGTTGTGTTAGTCTTTTCCGTGTCAGCCATTACCTTCGGCCAGCCGGCGCTGGGGGTCCGGCGAGACACAGGGGTACAAAACCTATTACGCCCAAGCGGATATACAGTTGATGGATAAGTTACTTGAAATTAATAGGAATTTATCATGACAGAGTATAATTTAATACGCTCAATTTGCTACAAGGCAGACGTGCATTCTAATTGCTGATTGCTAATTCTGATTTTAAAAATTAATTTCTTTTAATATTAATCACAGTGTACTTAAAAGGGTACTTGAGGTCAACAATTTACAATAACTTACGATTATAAACTACTTCATTAAGTGGTGGTGTGGAATCTCGACCGATTAAAATAATAATTTCGCTGAAATTATTGTATATCATTTAAAACAAGTTTAATAAATTTTAAATGATTATTGCGATGTAAAATAAACAAAAATATATTTATTTTATATATAATGATAGTTACCAAAACATCCCAACAACAAGGTTTTCGAGTTAGCGTGAAAGAGTTTTGATTCTTTTGAAGCTAAAAATGGAACTTGTGAAAGATGGCGAGAAAGTTATTTGAAATTGAAATTTATTCTCTTCAAACGGTTCTTAACTGATCATATCTGTCAAGTCAGCAGGCTTTGCAAACGTGTGATTTCAGGAATTTCTGATATAATGCTGCCTTAAAATAGAGAAAGTAGACAAAAGATTACAATTTTATCTCTAGGTAGTAGACTTCAACTTAAAAGGAATCAAGAAATGGTTCCTCTTTTTGCAATTGAACTCAAAACCTTGTAATGCTCTAAAATACTTGTAAAAGTGTGAGAAAAAAGGGTTGCAAATTTCACTTTAATTTGGAACTTGGAAACAATTCTGCAATGGTACCAAATATTCTACTGGAACTTGTGAATTATGCTTAATCATGTACTATAATAAATCCCTTTTGTTACTCAAATCAGCTTAATTAGGTATGTAGATATCGATATTTTTTATTTTACAAAACTAGTATGAAAGTTCATTTTGTTTACTTAAATTTTATTTTGCGCTGTTCACACTACAGTAACATCGCATTTTGAAGAGAAATTGTTAAATTGATTAATCACTAATTAATCACTAAGAATTTCATTGATAGAAACCCAAGAAACTGTCATGGATCAGTGTAGCTACTGTAAATGTATGTTTGTTCTATTTCCAATCATATTTCAACTCTTCAAAAGACTTATTAAATCTACTATTATTTTATTTAAATTCCATTATGACGGCAATGCCGTATTTTCAAAATCTACTATTATATTACAACTAAAATATGATAAATCGTTCGTTTAATATTACTTTAACTTATCTTCTACTTTGTGTTTACTATTTGTTCAGTACAAATAGTAAACAACACTGGCAACTTGTCATTTCGCGTCCAAAGACACACCGCAGCATAGTAGCGCTGGTGGCGTTGTTTGTCATTTGTGGTTACCCGAGGGACCGTTGTTAGTGATTGGGTATTGCTGCCGTTATTGCTGTTGTTGCTTTGAATTTACGTGATCAGCGCTGCGGCAACAGCGCCAGCAGGCAAAGTGCGCATACAAACAGAAGAGAAGAAAAAAAAACACGCACACACACAAGCAACCCCAACAAAGATCTCCCGTTGGGGCAGTGTTGAGGGAAGATCTGGGGGCGAGGGAGGGAGGAACCCACTTCCCTGAAAATGACCGTGTGTGGGATGTACCCCCCCCCTTGCACATGGGGTGTGTGTGTGTGAACCGGCGGAGGGAATTGGAATGGGCGCGAACACGTGCACGGTGTGGCCGTAGGACGGATGAAATCATCGTGAAACCGCTTGCCAGCGATGATCGATAGAGGAGCCCCTAACGCACGAGAGGAGCGCGCGGACACACAAGGCACGCAACCCGCGGAGTTCGATCGAATCGAAACGAATTGAACACAAAACGAAATGTGGGACGGTTAAAGTAAACTCCGCTACGCTAGCTCCCACCTCAACATTAACACTTATGCACAACCCACCCTTTTTCCGCCCAGCGGACAACCGTTCCAACCTTTGACATCGTTTAAGGAGCCACGCATGCCACAGGGGGAAGCACACTTGACTTGTTCGCATAGTTGTTTTCTAGTTTCTACTTCTGCGGTGTAAGTTGTTGGCTTTTGTCTCTCTTTTCTTTCTATTCCGGTACAAATCCGGTATGTTCATGTCTCCTTATACTTTTTTCCTTTTTTCTTTATTATTTCATATTCTTTTTAAGAGTACATTTTTTGTTTTTCAAATTTTTGATATCCTGGATTCACTATTAGTGTGAACAAAGGTTTAAATAAATTTATTTTAATTATATTGAAAAATAATACTTTTAATTTATTATTTAATGAAGTGATAAATATTGAATACGGCCTAGCCGTTCTTGAATAAATCAAAAAAGTAATAAATATTCCATAAATGAAGAACAGAAATCTAAATACAAACTGCGAAAACTATTAAAACTAGCTTTTAGCTTTGGACTTTACCCGAGGCCCGATGGTATAATGGTTAAGATGTCTGTTTTTCACACGATAGAACTGGTCCAAAATCCCAACCAGACTACCAATTTTTCCGTACCCGTACCAGCCAATTTTGCATGCTGTTTTGTGAATAAGGTCTAGTAAACCTGAAATTAGGGGGGACTAAACAGAAGAGACTTCTTTAAATTAGTTGATTTGTGCCAGAGAGAAAAAGGAAAAAATCACCATAAAAATATTGGAAAGTGACGAATGAATGAATTTTAGATGATCATTCTGTTAACTTAGCATCCGTAGATGAAATTATGAAATTTTAATATTGTTGGCGCTTTATCGTAAATTTCTAATATTTATGTTAAAGAGTTTCTATTATTTATATCACAACATATTATAAAGTTTCTAATAGTTATATCTATAATATTTATACTTATATGGTTCACCATAATTTCATAATCCTGATTACTTAGATTTATGCTATCGATAAACTATAATGAAAAAGTACTTTTTTGAGACGAAAGCATAAGTTAACTTTTCATGACCCCTATTATGCAATCGTAATGTCCTTGCGCGTCGCACGTAACAAAACGGCAACGTCAAAACATCTTTTATTGAAATAACTTCCAATAAAAGCAAAGCATTTACCATCAAAACTACGATCTACCACTATCGCTCGGTCGGGTTTTTGTTTGTGCTACTGTCGTTCTAAGCGAGGATCACGTTTTTCGTACGGCGGCTACAACACAAACACGGCTCCTTGAACGAATGTCGCCCAGTTGGCTGGCAGTGCGTGCAGCTTGAGTGATACGCGATTAATTCCCCATCCACTACCCGTTCACTCACCGCTAAAGGTCCAATCCATCCACAGAAAAGCCGCACTCGCAGCGGTTAATCGCCCTTTAACACGCCCGCCACCATTAAAGCAATCCGCGGTCCGCGGTCTTATCAGCCGGGGACGGAGCATCCCTAAACAACAACTTGCATTTCCGAAACCCTGCTGCCCTGCTGCCGTCGCCGGTGTGTTGTGCCCTTTCGATTGCTCAGCTGCTCGGAAAGGGTTGACGGCTCTCTAGGTCGCCCTGTTTGACTGATAAGGTTGCTCACGTTCCGTGTTCGTCAAAGTTAACACACGGTTTGACGTTTCGACCACGCCGCACCTCATCGTTCCGTAAAGCCCCCACCCCCTGTTCAGATGAGATATCGTCATACATACAGGCGCAGGGGGATTTCTTCGCAGCGTGTGGTGGAAGATGTGTGAGAAAAAAAAGGCATGCAAAGATGCACACAACGCGCCACCGGGACCGCAGAAAACCCAAACAAAACATAACCGCCTAAGCGCCGCCTTTGATGGTCGGGCTGGGTACCGACCCGAGCCGGCCGAGTCAAAGCCCACTGTCAAAGCAAAGCTCTCGAAAGGGGTCACAGACGAGCGGCTTTGAAGGTTATTGGTTTTTGTGGTTTACGGCTGGCTTGTGGCCGCTTCGGCGACGGAATGCTTTATCGTGGGGGGGGGAGGGGGGTTTGGGAGGAGAACACCGTGGCACTCGTACAACAACACACAAAAAAAATAACGCTCCCCATCATCATCATCGACAACAAGATGGTCCATCGGATGAGAATGACGACATCACGTGTCACATATCCAAGGACTTGCGGTGCTGTGCGGTGAGTCTTTATTTGCGTGTTTTTTTTCTCTCTTCTTGAACTCAAATACCAATCGATCGGCTGGTGGGCTAGTTGCACTGGACTGAAACTTCTCGTTCTGATTGATTGCATCAGTTGATGTGTGGTGCATTTTAATTGTCCTCGATGACCTCTCTTTGTTAGAGATGGACTAGAGACTAACTAGAGATAGCGCAAGGTGGATGGATCTTGCATTTTCCATAACTACACAACAAAGACTATTAAATGTTCATGATTGCCATCTGACATCTGATCATTCTAGCAAGTCGTGAAATAAGGTACAGAGCCTTAATTATGAATATATAAAATTTATTATGAAAAAGTAATGTTTGGGGTTTTTTTTCGTGATTTTATTCTGAAAACTGAACAATAGTTAGTCTTCCGTAAAGTAGGATTTTTTATTATGTTGTAAAATTTTGCTTAAACTACCAAAGTACATGAATATTTTAGTTTATTAAATTTGTTTATCAATGTACTGATGTTCATGTAATATATTTTCACGGATACATCCAAAAGCTCAGCGCATGGAATTGCCGGACCCAGATCATGGAATTGTTGATTGGCAAGACAAATACCTCAAAGATGGTGGCACCAGCAGCGTCCCTTCAAAGAAATCACGACTTACGTGATGGTAGGTGATCGCAACATTGAAGCCGTCCAGCAATTCGACGCTCCTTCTTCGTATGCGTTGGGTCAAAAGTCATCGCCGACAACAACCATCGCACTTGGACCTGTGTGGTGAGCTTGCACAGGCTTTGGCAAGCAGCATTCGCAAACGAATTTGAGACGTGGTTCGTAACTTACGAAAAAGAGACGAAAGTGAAGCTCTCTTTTGTGAAAGTCACTAACTTTTTGTACCAACTACATTAAACTTCAGATATTCTGGTCCGGAGTCTGAAGGATACCGTGCTACAGTTGAAAAGTCTTGTCATACTGCTGGTGACTATGAAATTTAAAGTCATTAGACGAGCCCTTGTTTGACTGTAAATCTTATACTCTTTTTGAAGTTCTCAAAGGAATATAAGAGACATCTTAGTTCAAGACTAATATGCCTTGATGGCATGGTCAGTGTACCCTCTGCAAGGACAAAGATTACTAATTTGGAAAGCGTTGACGATCGTTAGGTACTATTCTTCTTCTTTATCGGCCCAACAAACCTCAAAAGGTCTATGTCAACCATTTCTGGCTTTGGATTGTCGGAGGAGAGAATCAGCAGCAGGAGAGGCACCATACCCAGGGGGACTGCCCGATTCTTCGAAGCGCCTACGGAGACTAACAACTCCTCAAGCCTAAGAACCTATGCCGGATGGTCCGTTAGGACATTTAAGTCCGCGAACCATTTCTGGCTTTTAGTGACTTTATTTACCCGTAGTCAGTTCCGCGTGCCCGTACCTGGCATTATTCCGAATGGGATTTTAGTCCGGTCCGTTCGTGTGAAGACCGTCGCTGCTACCTTCATGCCACGTTAGGTCCTCAGAATTCTAAATTTCTTTTCTGAGTCTGGCAACATTATTAACTACTAACTATTAACAGCCATTTAGTTGAATTTTTATATTGTCTTCGTCAGCACAGTTCACTACAAGGGCGAGAATTTTTTATTGACAAAATATCAAACTTTTTCTCCAACTTCAAAATCAGACTAGAGAGACTTGATGATGTTGAATCGTCACTGGGAATAGCTGGGATTTGGACTTGTGGGAAGTGTTGGAAAACATCAAAGAGTATTAAGTAATAATAAGATTAATATAATTAAAGAATTATTAAAGCAATATCTGTCGTAATGTCTAATGTCGATAAATGTCCTCTACTACTCAAAAGCTCTCTGAAAAACCTCTCCAACCTCTAGCTGATGAATCGCTAAAACTTTGCTGTCTAGCCAAACATACCCTCACACACACACACACACACACAAACCGGTCGAGTATTATTCCAGACACATCTCTACCGTATGCGCACCTGCCAAATTATTTCCGATCACACAAAAAACCCAAATCAAACGAGGCAGATGCGAAACGGTCCAATTATTGCACTGCACATCCCCCACGGCCACTTCCGTTCAGCGTGTGCTCGATAATTGGCTTGCAAAAAAACAGGGCGAGGAAAGCCAACGAACAAAACCGCGCGACCGTACACTGCAGCGCCCGCGTTTGCTCAATTGAGTGTGTACACCGTCTAATCGATTTGCATGAAACACGCCTGTTCAGGTTTCGGTTGGTGGCCGTGTCGGGGGATCTGAACCCCCCCCCCCCCCCCCCCTCCCTCTCCTAAAAAACCCAACCTGAGATGCCCAGTTTGGTCAAACATTTATTTACATTTCCATGGTATTTATTTTTTATTTTTTGCTTAGGGAGTTGCAGGGGTGAAGGGAGGGAGGAAGGGAACGGGGAGACTAACGCCGGATGGTGAATGCAAAATAAGACTTGACATGATTATTGTTTGCGTGGAGGCCACATGAGCAGTTTATTTTTACATATTTAAATTACATTTATTTGTGGTTCAGGACGCTAAATGTGTTTTTTTTTTTTCTAATAAACTTTTGTTTGTTAAAGTTTGTTATAAACTTTTCCGCTTTAGGTTACTTTCTTCAACGATCTGCTCACGATCAAACAATATGGTGACAGCAACTAAACAAACTCTATTGAAAACACCCCCTTTAAACGGACTACGCCCTTCAGTTTAGCCTTTCCGATACGATGATTAATTCCATCGATCGTGGGAAAAAGCACCCCGGTAACCTGTTTTTCAACCCCTCGCTTTGCCATCCTCGGCACTGGCTCACCCCCACCCGCGTGCGTTTTCACCTCAAACAGCGACATCAACAAAAAAAAATGGCGCTTCGGTGGACAATTCGGCTGTCGTGGCCTGCAGATCCCTGTTAAGACCTACACGATGGCACCCCAAATCCGTTGGAGCAATAAATTTAACTCGCAAGAAACGGAATGTGCCCGGGGGGGGGGGGGTGGAGGAGGGGGGCGTGGACGTTTCGTTGGACAACGCATGAAACAACCAACAACGATTTTGCTGTATTTTCTACTGATGACCACACAACAACAACAGGTCTTTCATCTCAAGGAGACCATTTGGGAGGGTAGCTGCCACAAGGAATGGGAAAAAGGCACACACACACACATACACACGCGCTGAGAGAAGCCAAGAAGCGAGGAGAGAAACATTAGCCGAACAACGGCTTAAATAGCACCTGAAGTCTGCAGCAGCCGAGATGTCGCTGTATGCAAAAAAAAACAAGAAGGTAGACAACTAACAAAGGCAAACAATTTTCAAGCGACCCACGAAACAAAACGCACGCCATTCACAAACACGCGCACCGCACGGAAAGCCAAAACCCGCGTGCGCGCACACGCAGAGGGGCATCATCAGCACTCGGAATGCTCCTTTTTCTGTGATGAATGAAATATGATACGCGAGTCATTGCCTTTCCCGGATTGGGATGCAAGGGTGGAGGCGAGCTCCACACACCCCTCAGACGCCAGTAAGTGTGTTTGTTTGTTTGTGGTTTTATTTTCCAATCTGCCGGACATTATTTAAGTTTTTAATCCATCGCATCCCATGATGGGGATTTTATATATGTATCTCTCCAAACAGTGGGTGAATTAACGCTTCGGGCACCCAGGACCCCCTGAGACAAACACACTGACACACAGTCGGGACCGATCGCAATTTGACTAAGTTCGAAATCAATCACCCTGACCCCCCCACACCGGTTTAGTAAACCCCCATGCTTTCCGTGGCGCAAACACCCATACGCTGCGCTGCGCTTCAATGACAAAATCCTCTTGACATTCACGATTTTAAATTTATGTCCGAATGAATGAAACGCTACACGCCATCAGACGCCATCGGAGTTGTTGTTGTTTTTTTTGTTTAAAGCTTAAGCACCCCGCTACAGGTGGTTTTTCGTTGCAGATTGATCTTTATGGTGCGCATTCCTATTGGGCGACCCATTGTTTGACGCTGTGACAATATATGGGATTAAATTTCTCGGATTAAATTTCCCACTTTTAACTGATATGTTCTTTTAAAGAGGTATTGTTAGTAGGGTTAAGAGAAAATCATGTACACTGGACATTATGTTTTAATTTTATTTAGCTTTGATAAGCTTTTGTCGCAAGATTCAGAATGACGAGAGCACAAAATGCATTCATTTTTTCCGTAATTGTAAAATTGCAATTAGTTATCTTATATTGCTAGTTACACATCGCTTTGTAGAGTCGTCCCGATGGATAAG
Organism: Anopheles moucheti; assembly: GCF_943734755.1. Lineage (NCBI taxonomy): Eukaryota > Metazoa > Arthropoda > Insecta > Diptera > Culicidae > Anopheles > Anopheles moucheti. Next base: position 80,412,070 of record NC_069140.1, read on the forward strand.
TTGTCTCGGTATCGCTCTCTGCACGACAGGGCCCAACATCAAATCCCAACTCAACCTTGTCCTGCATTCGCCGTTTATATTAGCTATTTCATCTTTCAAGGGTTAATAAAATACAAGGACCGTTTATTGAAGCTTTATAACGCATTAACTTCTTACGCAACGCTAAAAATTAACTCTTCTAAATGTTAAATTCTCAGCTAATTATTATGATAATTAATCAGATTAATTATAGATATTTTTTCTCAAAGTTTATCAACCGCATAGTAAAATGAAAAGAGAAGATAACAAAGGTAGAACAAAAATGATTGTTGCTTTATTAATTAAAAAATGCTTTATTATTATACAGTTATTTAGCTTATTAATAACACACCACCGTATTTTTATGCAAATTTTTTTCAAATTCTGTTATTTCGCTTGTGCCTCATTTATCATTCATTTATTCATTTATTTGAGATAAATGTCAACTAAAGTAAGTAAATGAATAATGATAAATGAGATTAAAAAAATATTTACTACTATAAAAGGAAAGACTAGTAAAAATTATAAAGTTTTTCACATAAATTTAAGTACAGACAGTCCCCGATATAGGCGGTTCCTCTTATTCATATATTCGATGATACGCCATTTTTGGAAATTAGACAGATGAATTTGTTTATAGCACAAGATTTAAGCACATTTAAATTTTTTAAGGTGAAAAATTGCTCTAAAACATTTTCTTCTAACTCATTTTAATGTAATCTTTTCTAAAAATCGAGACTTTGACTTTGAAGTATATACGAAATTGCACCAGGATTTGACTTACGCGGATTTTTCCCGGGTTACAGCGGTCCGCTATAGTAGCTTATATCGGGGACTGTCTGTACTTTACATTAAACGTGAATCGTTACCATGTGTTCCTCATTTTACTTTACACATAAATTATGCAGCTAAAGCTCAACTAATACATTTCCCATATATTTCCTAGTTTTTGGTACATGTTATCCGTCTCATATTTTACAATTACATTATCTATGGAAAGACTTTTATAGAGAAAAGATTAAATTCAGTAGCCGATTATTATGTAGTATGAACAGAATTTAGTAAACTTATTTAATTAAATTGATTTAAATTTTTAATTTCATTACAGATTACTTTTTTACTTGGAATTCCTTTAAAAAACAACACAATGCAGTCATTTCCCGAGTAGCGTAAAAGATGCGTGCCAGAGAATTTCAAGTAAGTCAACGTTCCATTTATATTCTAATATATTGTTTATATTAAGCGATTTATATCCCTATAGATTTAGGGGTATTTAAGGGATCGATTACTTCTTTTCACGTTACGAGGAACATTCTCAATTGATTGATTATTGAGGTCTGGTCGAAAAAAAACATAATTGATATTATTACATTTACTTCGACAAATGTTAGAGTAAATGTTTACCATCATAAATGATTTTCATATAAAAATGTCAAATGTTTTTGGGGAAAATTTCAAGTATGGCAAATTAAAAACTAAATTCGACATACAGAATTACACGATCTGTCAAAAATTTGGGATACTGCGAATTCGCGTAACTCGAGCGTCGCATAACTCGAGAAAAGACTGAGTACGTTAAAAATAACACAATCAAACAGAAAAAAAGATACCGGAGGAAAAATCAATGCACATAGCATTCATATACTATCAATTCTTTCTTGTGAGTGATTCATCGAACTAACAAATTGATGATATGTTAAACAAAAACCTGTTGCCTGTTTTAGCACGTACGATAAGCTTCAGCTGACGCTTGTGAAAACACATAAAGCACACCGCACAGAATATGGCCGTGAGTCATCGCGTGTAACTTGAGAGTTTGATCGTTTGTGTTTCAACATCAAACGCGTCCTCAGAACGAGCGCCCGAACATCAAGCACGATCGGCCCGCTGGCATTTTTATGGACATCTTCCGAAATTTCGCGCGCGGTGATCGAACCGCCGAATGTCGCAATTTCAACGCCACGGATGCTGTTTGTTTTTAGCTGGCTTGATTGTTCTGTTTTCCCACTCCCGCAGACGCGCCCGCTTATTTGCTCTTTCGCTGCGTGTGCTACTGCTTTTATTGCTGTTTATTTGCAACTTTTGATCCTCGAATATCGCGCTCGTGCGTCCCGCAAATCCCGCGTGGCAGCTTAAATAAACATATCGTTTTATGATTCCACGCCTTTTATTTTGGTAGATGTGTGCTTTTTTTCTCTGCTCTTCCTTCTTTTGTTTATCGGCTTTGTTGAAAGCGATTCACAGCCGTTCACAGTGTTGCAACAAGGAAGTGCTTGCATACGATTTGGCGAATTTTGGTGTGTGTGTCGTTCATGTTTATGGAGTTAAAATTTGCGCTTCAGCTCGCTACCACGCACAGTTCGGTCAATTATAGAGTTATCATCAGTTTCTGGTAAGACATGCAAATTTTCTGCCCGGATACCATTTATGGCACTACGCCAGCAAGCGTTGGACCCCAGTGTTGGAGGTCCCACAAATTAACTCTGCCTGTTGCGAATTAGCAAAGAGTTGAGTTTATCCTCGCTTAATTGGTTGTTCAGGCTTCGTTTTAATCAAACGCGGAAGTCGGGTGTTTTTTTTTTGTTTTGCACATTTTGCCCAAGATTAAGCGTTTTATACCGCACCGGAATGCGTGACTCATTATGTTATTTTACACCATACTGAAATGTATCTAAAGGGATAGTCTATGGAAATGTTTGCCTCTTAATTTAAAATGAATTTCCATAAGTTCCAGTAATGTTTGAATATAACCGTAATAAACTCGGTTAGAAAACGGAGCGAAACGAAAACTTACGATTTTCATTTGTTTAGTTTCTCCTGTATCCTATATCCTTAATTAATATTCTGATTGTTTCTATGCTCTCGTTTTCAAAAGAATTATATGTATGATGTAAAAAACTATGTTAAATACAAGCAAGTTTCCAGTGTTTTCCAAACAAGACGCCTTACGAGCATTATTGTCAGATTTCATGTGTCAAATTCACTTGTACACTAAAAGGACCTAGAGAGCTAAAAGGCTTGTGTAGCATTTTAAAAATTAAATAATTTCTTAAAATAGAACAATTCTTACCTCGATTTCATATGACAAATAATGCTCTATCATAATGTTTATTTCCAAAATCAAATTTATAAATAAGCTTATGGAATTGGAAACAACTCATGATTTCATGTTGTATTGGTAGCGGCGCCCGTCTTCACACGACAGGACCGATCAAAAATCCCAACCGGACCAGTAGCCGGTAGCCCGGACTGGCTATCGGACTACGTGGTTAAATTAAGTTTAGTAAGCGCAGAAATTGCAGCCTCCTAGTAGGTCGTTACGTCAAGAAGATGTCCTGACAGTTTAAAACGATTGTTTGATGTCAAAATGACAAAATTAAGTGTCAGTTATGTTGCCGCCTAAAACCCATGCTTTCGTGATTACTCTTGAAATAAATGTTCAAAAAGCAGTAAAGACTTCAAATTAGATTTTATATCCATCTCCATCCATCCATCAATTACAATTTAAAGCAAGTCTTAAAGACCATGTTTTTAATTGCACAAATTATAACCATGAAATTGAAACATTGATTTATGTTAAAACATTCTAATTTATAAAGGGAAAAAATACAGTGGAATTTTAATGATCCGGTCTCAAAACTCGTCCGACCTTAGTGGCACTTTCCTAATCATGGTCTTTCTAGTGTTCGCATAATATCGCACCATTATTTATGAGAATTTTTATAGACGAAGTATATTTCACCACGCAATTTGTGGGAAATGCTGCCTCTATTCTTTATTTTGAAGAACATCTCGTCTGGGGTCTGTCGCCGTGCTCCATGAAATTTGTTGGTATAGTTTAAGAAACCCTCAAACATATGTCAAAATTAGACAGTAAACCCCATTGACATTAAATTGAATTATTCACACACTAAAATTCATGGTCTTTGTCTATTCAAGGATATGTATTAGGAACTAAGATTTCATGTATTCAGAGACTTCATCTCTGAGGATCACGAAGAAACTGTATCGAACTCATCTGATTCGTTTGAGGCATAACTAATTGGAAAAACTTAAGTTCTTAAAAATGTGAGAGTGGAAATTTGAAAATATGCAAACAAACGCATGAAACCCTTATTTTGGACGTTTTAAGAGACTGTTAAATGTTAAGACATCACATTTTTTTAAAAGTAATTGTTTTGAAGAAGTGTGTCTAATGTTGTTGATAGGACTCTAAATCAAACGGACCTTTTCGATTATATCCCTGAGGAAACCTAGCAAAACCTGGCCCAACCGAACAAACTGTCCACCAACCAAGAGAGCGGTTACTAATTTCAACTCATCTATCATATCCCCCCACCCTTATGACATACCAGCGCACGGCGCATTCCACGCAAGATAAAAACCCACGGGGATTAGCATGGTTCCTGCTGCATTGGAATGCTGGCGACCGTAAAGCATGCGGTTAGACGTTTGTCAAAAAAAAACCAAACTTCATTCGCAGAAGTCACCGGATCCAGGCTGGTGCACCGCCTGCAGTTTGCATTCCAAAACCACACCGGGACCGAACCTGATCCGCCGGATGGTTCGCCCCACCGGGAATGAGTGTGCGTGTGTGTGTGCTGCTTAGTACGGCAAATTCTTGGAAAGTCCAAAAATTGAGCCCCGAGTCACAAAGTTCACTGATTTGCCATTGCCCGGCCATTATTGCATAACCAGCTGGCCGTTGCATAGTTTCCGTGCCCTTCCCTCCCCCCTTCCTTCATCAACCCTTCCCCGGGGGAGGAATTCAGAACGCGGCGTGTGTGCGTCGAATGGCGTATTATTATTTGCAGCATGGTCACGTGGCTAGCCGATGCAACATCGTGCCTACCAACTACTATCAAGCCGTATCGTGCCGGTTTCGATGCGTCCCATAGGCGAGACACGTCCGATTCGAACCGCGCGCCACCAGATGCAAATAACAATTATTGCAACTGGCAAAGACGGCACGGCACCGTGTGGCCACTGCACTCTCGCCACCGAACACAAGTGGTGCAGGGTACGAACGAAGCAACAACAAAAAAAAGCAGTCGTTTTGTAAAGAAAAGATACATGCATTATTCCAGCCAGATCGCCCAGACAGTATGGGCCAGCGACCTGCCCATCATCAATTGAGGACCAGCCGCGACTAGACGCAGAGACCCATTGGCGCGGATACCAAATACGTCCAGCGCACGCAACCGCCACGTCTAATCGGCCGTCCGGTCCTTATCACCTTGCGCCGCGTGGACAAGTTGCGTTACCCCGGGTGCGCAATTGTTTGCCTTTCGTCTAGCTGTCAACCCTTTCCCGGATGACAGGCGCGTTGACGTTTATTCGTCTGGGCTGGTCCGGCTGCTCCGTTTCCGCTGCAGGTTATGCGGAACGGCGGCGTTAGATGGGTAACAGCGAAGCGTGTGAGGGTGATGATCGTGAAGCAGAAGAGCAGCTTGCGCAATGCAACGGTACAATTTACGTCCATAAGGTAGTCCTCTTTAAGGTGAACATATCGTGCTGAGGGTGTAATCGTAATGGATATTTCGATTGGGAAGTTTTAGCCAAAAAAATTGGCAAATTATATAAAGCTCGTTTGTTGTTATATTTACAACATGTTGCTTCGTCTGTATTGACGTAATGCACCAGTGCAACAAAATTCTTTCCGTCTTTGAGAAAAGAAGTCTGTTAAGCAAGTCCTGCTTGCTCAACAAATCAACACCTCAATTACTCCTCGACGCTAATATAACGCTCTGTTACGCTCCTTCTAATTGAAACATAGTAGGTTAGTAGTATGACACCAAAGAACAGGGCGGCCCGATAGCATGATGGAAGTGGCGCCAGTCTTCACGCGAACGGACCAGACCAAAATCCCATCCGAACTAATCCCCCGTAGCAAGGACCTAGACATAGTAGGTCGTTACGCCAAGAAAGAAGAGAGAGAACAGCAGAGAATCGCAAATATAGCATTACCAGAGATCCGTTACAGGTGATAGATGCGAATACTGTGTTATAGTGAGTGATTAAAACCGAGAAATGAATGTATGGATTTAAACCCCTCAGCACGATATTATTATGAATCATTTGATAACACTTACAATTTTCAACATACTCACTGATTGAACCGACTGACGGTTCACTCTTTAGCGTTTCAAAACACTCTTTTCAATCTTAATTTACTTTTGTGAAAGTCCGGAAAGGTTAATGCTAAATCTGTCTTAAATGATCACTCATATAGCGAGTGAGTGAATCGATAAGGAGTGCTTTTACGATTTTTACTAACTTTTATTTATTGATATTAAAATCTCTAAAGGATGTGGCGCTAGTTGGCGCAGAAAGTGCGTGATTTGATACGCAAAAGAAATGATCACTAATCAACGTAAAGAGTGAGTGTTTCGAAACGCACAAGACTAAGTCAATAGTCACCCATTAAGTGAGTGAGTTCAAAACCCTTGTGATATACTATTTATGTAAATCTCAAAAGAACGAATGGTGAAAGTCGGCACTGCGAGCGCGTGAATTGAATCTCAAAAGAGTGAGTCACTAATCGTCGCTGAGAGTGAGTGAATTCTAATCCCAAAAAAGAGTCACTAATCCGTCACGGAGAGAGTCACTACTCACGGCGAGTGAGTGAGTGAGTACAAAAGCCCTTTTTTATGAATTATTATTTTGTGAATTCGAAAAGAATCAGCTAGGCATACGTATACCTTTAGTCACTATTCTACTCTAATTCAATTCACTTTGATTAATCTCCATGTTACGTTATTATTACGTCATTGTGTGTGGCTATTTCCTTGCTAAATGTAGAATATGATAGTAGTACTATTAAATTATTAAAACTATTCTACTTCAATATGCAAACCTGACTGGCTTGAAGCAAAGCTCAGTACTCAGTTACTTAGCTAAATAGTTAAATAATAATTTATCTATCTTTTGATGGTCTTACGTATCAATATATTTTTATTTCTTGATCAACCTTTATGATCGTATTTTTGAAATATTAGCCCAGAACCCCGAGTATTGTCCAAACTTGTACAAATTCAAGCAATATAATTTACATGTCACTTTTTACGCTGTCACTAAACACACACAGGATCAAATCCAATTAACCAATTACCCCCCAAATAAAAAGCATCATAAAAACAGGCCTAGTGATCGATACCATTTGCTGCACTGATCGTTACCCTTGTAGCGCCTGTTCCGCAGTTCATTTTCACGCGGCCTGCTACGCCAACACACATCGACGACTTTTATTTTCGCCAACCATTATTATGTAGCGTTAATGCGCATATAAACAGTGGTGGCGCAAAATTTGACGCCACGGTGGTAAGGTCGGATATCAGATCGGCAAACCAACGAACCGCTCGGGTTGCCCCAAGAATTTCCCGCAAACGTTCGCAAACGGCCGTCCGGTGGCCACCTGGACGGACAAACCGATCAACCCGGCGATCAACCCCCCCGTTCATAACGGTTAATCAATTAGGTGACCGACCGGGTGTGTGTTTGACGGCAGACACGACACGTGGGGGGTGAGGTGGAGGGAGAGCAGCGGCCTACTTCAGCCCACCGCGAAAGCAAAACAACAACAACAACAAAAAAAACCGCCCGTGGAGTCAGTTGCATTTATGGTGAAACCGGACCCCGAACTGGTGGACCCGTTCAAAACCCGGCACACTTGACTTGACAGGCGGTTCGCCTGCTCTTGGCAGGGCTGCTGGCAAAAGGCTGATGGCGAAATAAGGAGGCAGCCGATAATGAAAGGTGCTCAATCAAAATGGCGCTAGTAACAGTAGCGAACGGTAGGTGCCCACTTGGCTCCCCGAGCGTGGCCACATGCGCATGTGGACCGCGGTGACTCGGCAGCCGCCGGTACTGAGGCGGTAGGAACTGGTACCACACGATTCACTTCTCGCTTCACACATCTCGTGACTCTCGACCATTGATTCGCTTTTTTTTATGGCTTTTTTCTCTTTCTCGCCACTTTCCCACCGAATGCATTGGCAGAGGAGTAGCAGCAGAAGGGGGGGGCACTGCCAAAGTCACCGGTCACAATGTTGTCGGAACTGCACTCACCACACCGAGCTCCCCATTGCTGCTGGCGTGAGGTGTAATGAGAGGCCCTGGAGGCAATCTTTTCACTTTATCGGCAGCGTCGGCGAATCTTTGCCAAGTGGTTGTGCAGCTTTGGGCGATGCAATTACTTCGTGTGATGTTACTCGCCCGACACACAGGTGTCTAATAGGTACCGGGAATAGATCACTAACAGGGAGCAACTTCACGGCTGTCCAATAAAGATAACCATTCTGAAATTACTTAAACCAAACAGGTCAAACTCAAGGTCTTTTGCACAGTGCCGGTGTGAATCATAGTCGGCCGATAGTATGCGAATTCCTATCCAGCTTCGTCACATCGTGAGAATCTGTTCGGTAACAGGAACATCCAGATATACTTCCACAATATATAGACAGACAATGAAATACCAAACAAACGATACCGATCTGCGTACACACCGTCCTCCACGCGATCAGTTGCGATTCATGCATTCCATAGGCCACCATTACGGGGGCTACACGACCTACTCCACCAGGTTTAGCCGCGGTCAGGCGTTAAACACACATCAAAAACACATTCATCAAGCAACGAATCGGTTCTCCCCCACATCCGCATTAGTAGCGATACGCACTGGCGTGCCTGACTTTACGTCAGCTGCCTCAGCTCACACGTTCTGCGCAACATCGTACGATCGATCGTTCGCGCATTGCAGATCCTGTTCATCCATTTACACTGATCAGCAACAAATGAACCGATTGTACCGGCCCACGGTTTTCCCTCGGGTCTGGTCGACGCCTCGTGCACGGGGACGTACAGACTCCCGGGAATTTGAATCGATTTGCACAGATGCGCCACCAACAAACAGAGCGCCATCGCCAAAAGCACCTAGACGATGGGGGCGTTATTGTTAATATTTGAACGGTGTACTGTTTTGCATTTTGCGCCACGCGCAGTGTGTCTTCCTGTCGTTTTTTTTTTTTTTGTGTTGCGCTGCACACACTTGCGCAAACAGTTTTTGCGTTTTTCCCCAAAAAAATGGCTGGCTTTCACAGAACAGTACGCATTTTGTGCAAAGAAAGTAACAAGCTGCAAGGCATTTTGCCGGGTATGGCAGTTCCGAGAATCAAACGGAACAAGCTGAATCTACAAAGTGGTACGATGCCTTTTGCTCGCCTCGATGGTAACGATACGGTAATTTTGTAAAATTTTGTACAAAATTTTAAAAACGAACTTTTCGATATTAGCCAGCAGCTTATATAGCTTCTTTTAATGTTACGGTATATTCGGCAATAGTCTTGTTTGGATGCTATTTGTGATTTGTCACTCATTAGCAAGGCCTTTAACGTTAGTAAATTATTTAATAGTTTAATAATAAATAGTTTTTCCTTTCATTTACGTGATACAGGTAGTTATCCTTCACATTTACCTGTCATTTCCGTGCCTTAACTTGCTAATAAAGTCTTACCTCAACGGGAGACCTTCTTATTGATCTAAACACGTACTTAGTCGGACCAGCCAAATAGCAACATCGATAATTCGCCACTCCACAATCCGACCGGCGTGGGATCAAATCCCACTACGAGGGGCTGTTTCAGTTACAGATTTATTATCTATTCTTCAAAACGATTAAAAGAATGAAACTGATTATTTGATGAGAGAAGTTCACATAGATTGTTGTTAAACCCACACACGGTGTGTTGTGTATTGTACAAGTAGTGTTAGTGATGGCCCGATCTTTACACGACAGGACCGGTACAAAATCCCATCCGGACCAATACTTTATACGCAGTATTATCTTGCTGTGGGTCAAAAATAAAAAAAAAAAACAAAAATGGTAGCCTTCTAGACCCCTTTAGACCTCTTTGTGCCGATATAGAAAAAGTGGTGACAGACGTCTGAGACAATCTATAACAGCTTTTGTAAAACGATTTCTATTTCTTGTACGAAAACCTCCCCAAACAAATGATCTAATGTACAGTATGGCGTTCCTGAGCTGAGGTCTTGTGTTTCAGACATTTATTCTTGAGTCATTCGTGTTACGAAGGTAATCGAAATTTTCTTTTGGAAAAAAAAGGAAGAACAACTCCTTCCTTATTTGAGATTCCCAAACTGTATAGAGGTACTAAAAGTTTAGTAGAAATGATTATATCTTGAAATCTTACCTTAAAACTTCATAAGAGCTTAATTAAATTCTTTTATTAATACATTCAATAAAGTTCCAAATAATTACTGCTTCCATTCTCAACATCTCTCTCTCTCTCGGTTAACAGGCTGGAAAGTTGACGTTACGGGAATCAGTCAAAAATAAAAATTAGCTTATTTATTAATGTCCACATAATATGGCATACAGTAGAAGGCCCCTGCGTAATGGAAGTTGTCCGGATGATGACATGTTTGCAATAATGTAAAGCCTAACAAGTTCGTGTCCTCTACACATATCCTCTTTGCGGCACCGTGAATCACCTGCATTAATAGGATAGTCTGTCTGCCGTAGGAGCCTGGATGGGATTTTTTACCAGTCCTCTCGTATGATAGGATTTCTTCTATATCACTTGGCTGTTCAGGTATGGGTAAAATGAGTTGCATAGAGCTATGTCGACATCAGTGATTCGGGATACTACTATTACTTCTTCCTTATTGTTTATTTTTATTGCTTCTTCAGATCTAATTGTTATATGTTATGTCTTTGAATTGAGTTCCATCCGCGACCTCCAAGATTTAGAACATCCTCACTACAACTTGGTTCTCATTGCTACTTGTTAGGTTTGGATCTTCAAAGTTCCCAAGATCTTCAAAGTTCCCAAGATCTTCAAAGTTCCAAAATCTTTGAGTTCCAATGTTTCCTTATTTGCTTTGTATGGTGTTTCTCAAACCATAACGCCAACGATCATCGCGCGAAGTTTAAAAGACTAATTGTATCCCTTTTTCGCAGTTCATCAGCGTGGGGCTATCATTAGCATCGGGCACACTGCGTGTATAATTAAAAGTGATTAATTTTCACCGATCTTTACGCGAAGCGGATCGCTTCTAGTTCAGTTCGGCGTAGCAGCGCCACACTCCCTTGGAACGGTCGGTCGTTAGACCGACGAAATCAACATCAATCTAAAGTTGGCTGGCAAATGGGGCAATATAAATCAAAACATCTACCGGTGCCGGTAGAAATACCCACGCACGGCGGACGCAGAAAAAAAGGATCGGTGCGTGTGAAAAAAGGGAGCAAAACCGAATATTATAAGAGAAAAAAAAACGTATAGAATACGGCACAATAATGTTTCTTGCCCCGCGCACACTGTAAAAACCGCTCATTTTCTGGTCCGATTTCCAAGCGCGCGCGGTATCAATCAAATATGGCGACGCGCTGGAATGTGACCAGCGCCAGGCCAACAGTGGAGATCGTGGCTGTGAACAGATGCGGGTCGTGGGGAATCGTGCGGCAAAAAGCTTGGGGCAAATAAATATTTAAATAAATGAAAGCTCCAACTTGACTGCGCGGGTCCATAGACCGGGGCAGCGGCCGGCTGCAGTTGACGAAAATAAATAAATAAAGCCAAGCGGAATGTGAAGTTCTGACGGTGCGCAGTCCCCTCCACCAGATCACCTTTTGCGTTGAGATTCCGTTTCGTTAGCTGCGGTTTTTTTGTTGAAATTTGGTTTCGCAGGAGTCAATTTTCGGCTGCCAGCACAGAGTGACCGGTGGAAGAGTGGAAGAGTGAAAGAATGCGCAATGGACCGATCCGCTAAGCCGTGCGATCATCCTTCGCGCACCAACGTGGCATGCTCTGGCAAACAAGGACCAGGTAGCAAACGGAGGTAAAGAAAACTATGCTTTAAGGTGGAGTGGAAAAACACACACACTCGCACAGCATTAAAGCGATGAAACGCCACGGCAAAAAGGAAGAAAGCGAACTGTGAAAAGGGAAGTCACAAAATGTATACGATACGAAAATTGGCCCCACTCTAGTTAAGGGTTGATTTTTTTTTTGGGAGAGGGAGAATTTTGGGATCGATTTTTTTTGTTGTGAGAAAACGGGGAATGGATCAAAGATTTTTGTAAATTCAATTTAGCGCAGAAAGAGAGAACTATTACTACGATTTAAAGCCTAAAGTTGTTGATCCTCAAGAAATTCAATTTTTTTGGAATTCTACTTAAATTTCTTCAATTTGGATCATTTTTTCTGTGGATTTAAGTAAGTAAGAGTTGGTCACGAACTTCACCAACTGTCAAACAATTACTTGCCGCAGGTAGCGCCAGAGATGTCAATCCAATAACTGAAGAACAAAGCTCAACGTCAACCGATCTTGTGAAGCACCAAACTGACCAGCCACACCAGCATCCAGCAGTGGCGAAAAGCGCGTGGTCTGCGCTGCGCTCCTTTTATTTCCACGAAAGGCACGAAGCGCCTCCGGAGCCCACATTGCCGCACATGCAGTTCGCGATTGTGTTGACTGACATCATATTTTTATGGAGGTTAAGTCAAACAAACCGGTTGTGGCTCTGTTTGTTGCCGTGCTTTTGCGATACAAACGTCCCTTCGTTCGTGTGTCCACTTGGACCCGGCCAAGTTTCGTCCGTTTAGGGGATGGCGTGTTTGTTTTACGTTTTACTATTAAACTGATTGCTCTGGCTCTGTGTTCGGCTGCAGTAATGCCGCTGCGGAATGATGTGAAGCAGCAGCATCTGAAAGGTATTCGTTAAAAGTCCAATAATCGTTTCCTACGATAAATTGGCGCGTGACAAGGGGGAACTTCAAAACGTTGGAATGTTGGAACAATTTGTTTTAAAAAATTTTAAACACTCTCGTTAACCTTCAACGATCGAGACAAATCATAGTGCACTCACGCTCATCTCACTTCTCACGTATTCCAAACACCCATCAAAACAGCTACTCACAAACCCCCGCGAAGTGCTCACGCTTCAAGTATGTCCACCCCGCCCGGTTTCATCCAGCCAGTGTGTGTGGCGCTATAAAAAGATCAATGGACAAACACACATCCTGCTGCTGCTGCTGCTGCGGCTGGTGTCACAAACCCGGTGGACACTGGCAAATCCCCAACCACCACCCCGATACCGGATGCGACAAAGACAGGTGGAATTTGTGGCGGCAAGATTACACAACACAAGTGCTACTCGAAATTGCTAGCATTCTGTGCATCAGGCCGGGGCAGGAGGACGGTGTGGTGCGATTGTCTTAATGTTAAATTTGTGTTCCTTTTAAGACGACGGACAGATACGGGCGGTGGTGAAAATGAGACATTTCGCTTCGCAGGCCGTTACTATCTTGCAAGATACTTGAGCAGCGTAGGAAAGATAAGTCGCAGCGGACGACGCCTCGTCTTGCATGGGACGTTGATAAGGATGTAGCCCGATGCTGAAGTGTGAAATGGTGGCCAGTATCGATAGCGGAGGACATGTACACCTCTATTTTTAGTCACCTATTTGCCGTTTCGGTATGGATTATCCCGGCATTTAATCAATCGAATTGCAGAGGTAACTGAGGCACTACAGCTTGAGGAATAATGTCCAAATCAGCGGTGTCATTCTCTTTTACCACGATGGAATTGCTTGCTTTTGGGAGAATCTGATCGAGATCTAATGGGCAATATAATGCATGTTAAATGTCTGGTTCTTGTTGAACTTTGACGTGCTATTTGGTCCTAACTCAGAATTCAATTCGGATTAAAAGTGGTTAATTCTTATAGTGATTTCGTAGTACAAACATTATTATGAATTCTTCAATAAGACATAAGACTCTTGAATATACCTCCGAACTCGACAACTACTGGAGGATCTGTAGGATCAACGCTACTAAGAAGAAGGCAAAGAATCTCTTAAGAGGTTCAAGATGTTCTACTTCATCTTTGTCAGTTAGTCAACATCAAATGAAGTTAATGCTTAATGCTTGGAGATGTACCATGTAGCAGAACTTTAAACCTAGAATCATGACCCTCACCCCTCAATCAAGTTAAATCTCAAGAAAGTTGTGTGTCTATTTCCGTACACTCCAGTAACCAATTGATACCAACACTTGTTTGAAAGCAGAATTGCGAACAAATTGTACTTCATGGCTCCCGCTTTGGCTAAAGTACCTGTGGGCATCAATACTTCATAAGAGATTACTAACATTCTCCTTCATTACCCTCTACGTGGCGATCACCATTGTCTCTATTCGTGCTTCGCTCCTATACAAACTTTAATGATTTAGAATTCTGTGTCCTTATGCTTCTATTAGAAAAAACTTTGTCGATAGCCTGTCATTGCATTGCACATTGGAGGTGTTTTGGAAAGACTCACTGCTTAATTTCTATCTTGTCGGAGAGGAGTGAAAAAGGGCCTTTAACAAGAAGTTCAGAGACTAACCATTATTCCTGCTCCTAATTTAGCCAGATTACCCATCTCTCAAGGCTTTCCTCAGATATTTTAGTCGATATGATAACCTGATGTACGCATGGAGTACCAGTGTTATCTGTCGAGTGTGTGTTGGATCAATATATTAAAGGATTACAACAATACGGACGAAAGAATTAAGCCGGAAGAGTGTGAAATTTGAGGCACGTGATCAGCATGCCAGTCTCATCGACACGCTCGATTCTAGACGAAGGGGAATACACTCGATCGAGTGGTGATTTGAAAGATCGCATGCTACTGTCGATGGCGGACCGATGCAGCAACGGGTCGAGTTTTCTAGAAACTGATTAGAGATCTGACCATGTCCGTTCGACATGCACTAACGAGAGACGCCCATGAAGATGAAGAAGACTTATGCGTGTTCTGCTTTAGGGAAATCCTTGCCATACAATCATCGTCTCATGAAAGTTGTTTGGACATCATTAGATTCTCTAGACAAAAAACATGTCAAACTGCTCTATCTAACTGCGATCTAGTTTTTGATGGAGTCTTCTGAAATTTTTTAAACACTTTAATATACTTAGGCCTGCATCTTCCTAACAGGCTTCCAGGAATTCTATTCTTTCCTAAAAAAAATCCCATAGGCAACCACCAACCATAGTGTCGTTGGTCAAGGGTACCATTCGTACCAGTTACCACCAAGACCGATCATCGGAAGCGTTACGAGTGTCTGATAACGTGAGTCGGTGGGGAAAGTAGAACCCGCACACACACAGGGCTCGGAACTTCTTACGGGAGCGCCAGACCCCACAGTGGGCTGCGCAACACGTGGAAAGTCTCGTAAAAAAAAACGCAACAACATCAAGCACCGGAGAAGCGCAGAATATGGCACCGAGCGGGTAATCATAATCAAATCAAGTGCTCAACGCTCGCTCGCTTCCTTTCGGCACCGATCAAAGGCGGACGCGGCTGTGTGTGGGTCGGCACACATCAAAGTACGCGCACGTCCCGGAGACCTGCAAAGGGCACGGTTCGTTAATTATCGGCCCATTTCAAACGAGACCCTCGCGCATCGACCATTTTTACCCGATTTGGATCTTCTTCCGATTGATGGTGATTGGTTTTTTTTGTTGCTGTTGTTCTGGGTTCTGATGTCCGTTGAGCGGGAGGAAGTGCGCTGTGGGCTGTAGGTCACTGCATCATCAACAAAAATGTTCTACCGAAAGCTCAACATCAAAGTGCGCGAAAGACATAAATAATTGCCATTAATCGGAATGAATCGGCTCACTCGTCTGACATAACAAATCTTGCCCTGTTGTTCTTGAGTCCCCCCATGCACACAACGTGCTGTTAATGAGCAATCCAAACTTGACGATTTTCTAACCGCTCTCGCCCCAAAACGCACCAAGCTAATCTGGCGATAGCATTTCGAACGTCATCCGAAATGGCTTGGAAATGCAAACAACTTCATGTTTGGCTTCCGGTGCACCACTCAAGATGCCACTCGTGCAGCAAACCCTTTTGGGCGGTCCAGTACCTACGGCAAACCATGGTTGGGCTACTGGTTATTGCGCTACCGGAATAAAGGTGGCCAACCGATGGGCCCCGATTACCTTCTCTCGTTCCCATCGACGGCCCAATGTGTCAGCCGTGTGAAGTACACGCCAAAGAAGTGGCCGGGAAGAAATTCTATGGTTGTTCCGGTGGCGGTACCACCACCATCATCGCCATTAGAGGCAACGCAACCCACGGTTTCGTACGTACACAGCCTCTCAAGAAGAAGCGGAGTGTCGTCGAGAGCCTTGCGCGCCTCGGTACCAATTCTGAACCGATCGAAACCGAAAAAGGCACATTTACATAACAGAAAAATTCAAGTGATATGTAAACTACTCCACTCCAGCAGATGGGGGCAGGCTGTGCGGCTATTTCGAAGCGGGCCACCAACACCACGCCCGTGAAAGACTCGTCGAAAGGGAAAAAAAAACAAACGGACGAACGTCCCGAAAATGTAGAAAGAAAAGACCAATCTCAAGGGCTCGTAAAACGCGTTGAGGGAGAAATATGCGGTGCGGTGAATCACTGTGCCACCGTTCGGTGACTTCTGGCCGGTATCACCAGTCAGAATCTGGGTAGAAGCCACCAAATTCCACCACTCAAAGCTCAAAACGAACTTCAACAACCACCAAGCCTGGCAGGAGCGGCGAACCGCGCGCACTGGGAAAAAGCAAAACCGGTAGCAAAAGATTTTGTTGGTTCGAGCTGGTTCAGTGGCTATAATAATCTTCATCATCATCATAACGAGCATCTAATGGGAGGACCCCGAAAGGAGCAACATCCGGTGCTCGATAGCCATCGACAGCGGTACGGTGTGGCGATCGTGGTATTATTTTTTCCCCATTTCTGCCACGAAAACTGTTAACACCGCAGTTGCAACGCTGCGCTGCGTGATGCTGCATTCAAGTTGGTTTTTAATTGAAGGAAGTTGGGGGCTTCATCATCAAGATGGTTGGCATTAAGCAGCAGTATTAATGTTCATTCCACGTACGATTGCTTATCGTGAGTGGCAGGTCGGGAAAAGGTTGAGAGACACGATTAGTACTTGTAAACTTAATTTATTTTGCATTGCAGTTTGATCAGGAATACTTTTTCCTACATTTAAATCAAATCTGTACAGTGTGTGGCGTAGTTATATGGTCGTTTATGTTTTGAGATTAATGAAACAATTTTAAGAATC
Organism: Anopheles moucheti; assembly: GCF_943734755.1. Taxonomy (NCBI): domain Eukaryota; kingdom Metazoa; phylum Arthropoda; class Insecta; order Diptera; family Culicidae; genus Anopheles; species Anopheles moucheti. The sequence continues at coordinate 80,429,214 of NC_069140.1, forward strand.
ACGAAAATATTTTTTATTAATGTTAAAAAGATATCAACTTCTCAAAAAACACCTTTTTTCTGTTTTTCTTTAATTTAGCAACCACTGTTACATGTTTGGTTGTCTTTCTCTTAAAAAATATCTTAATTCCAACGCACAACTTTTGAATAAGTCTGAGTAGTCTATGTTTTGAGTCTCCTTATGTCATTCACAAATGTCCTACGTAGTAAATGATTGCCAAAGGATTGAGCTAGTGGTGGAAAACCTCAGATGAGAGATTAACAAGGCAAATACAAAACTGATGGTAGCACCATTATCTAACAAATCAGATGCAGATATATGATCGCATCTTTGAATGCGTCTAAAATTTCACCTTGGGACAATAGCCACCAAGACAATCCTGACTTTCAACAGGTCCTCTACTCTACTCTACAAAACACCTGTCGCGACGAGCGAAGCTGGGATATATAGAACATATATAGTTCCAGAACTCCTCTGAGACCTGCACTTTATCCAAAACTGACCTAACCTTCTTAAGCCTTTTAGAGAGGAAGTTTCTAAGAAGGTCCCGAATGTGTTAAAAAAACATTGGACAAATAGAAAAACCGCTGCAATGACTTGCTGTGCGATAGACTGACTATCGTTCAGCGGATTAGTCTCCTGAGGACTGGCCATGCCATGAGAATATAATTGGACGGCCCAGCCCGTAGAGTCCTTTTAGGTCGTCTACAGAGACAGAGCAGGCTCAAATGAAAGAAAAGGGATATTAGATTAGCAGACGACGGCACTTGGTCGTGAGCGGTGTAGAGAACTCCTATAGCAGGCCAAGACCACGATGCGATTTTAGCAACGCATAAGTAATTCAGTATTTCATTTATTTAGACAAAGCTTATAGTTTTGTTACGCACTGTTTGGCGACTACCACAATTGAATAAAATGGAAATAATATTTGCCAATTTTCATGCCAGTTGTTTGGCCCTTATCATTCATCGCCATCCTGGTCCTGACAACTCTTGTTCATGTACCACGTGCTCTTACGTACTTCTTCTTTCCCAATTTACTGTGGAGAATCCTTGTCTCCGTTAACACATTGTATATTATCCTTTTTCTCTACACTTTTTGAATTTCGTTTTATGGATTTTTAAACAAACTCTTCTTTGCTAGTGGTACTTCAACCACAAGACGACCTCTAGAATCATGCCAATTCTGGATTAGATTATTTTTTATACTTCTTGAAGGACTTTAGTCATGTGGAATTGACATTGCTATCGAATACATCAACAATCCAAATTGCCCAAATTCTTATAAAAATTAGTACACATAATTTTACACAATTTCTAATTGATCTTTGTCATTGGTAGCGAAGTTTCAAAAGGAGTTCTGTCCGGAACTTCATTGGGAGATTACGTCATCAAGTATTTTCTAAGACATAGCTTCAAATTATAATTTTAATCTTGTTTTATAACTGAGCAAGTAACAATTTCATAACTTGTCATAATATATGCAACACTTCTTCCTATATTTTTAATCCTTATTCACCTGTTTCAATACAACTTTCTGAATCTTTTTCTATTGTACTGTATTGTCTGTCTTGTCTTTTCTATTGTATTGTATTGTCTTTTTCTATTGTGTGTGTCATATTAATTGCACTAGTATTTTTATAATTTCTTAATCAATTCTAAAACCTCTCTAGTATAACAACCGATAAACAGCTCTTGCGTAACCGGCAGACATACTGGTGCAGATAAAATTTTAATGAGAAGCGCACCTTTCAAAAGCCAAACCATGCAGCTAACCGATCAGCTACTGTAGCAGTCCTAATAGATGCTTACAAAGATATAACTTTACGATAGGAATGCTTCATAGAAATTACGCTAAATACCTAATGGGTTGCTTAGTGCAAGTTCAACAAGGTCAGACACAAATCACACCGGACACTTGATGAGATGAGGCGCGAACCATAGCCAATCTGCTGCTGATTTGGTTTCTAAGCTAAAATTAAGCGAAACTTTCGAAAAGCGCAGTACATTAAATTAGCGATTCCGACGTTTTTTTTGTTTTCAACCATACATCCATTCATGCTTAAACCTTTTAAATGTCCAACGGGAAAAGGTCAACTTCATTTTCACATCTCACTAGCGGGGGAAAAAACAGAAAAGAAAGAAGAATCGGGCCCTTTTGAGCGCGGGTCCCGGGTGCAGATGCACTTCCACTTGAAGCTGGGCTACTGCGCCGTGTGCTTTCACACCTTGCTCATCCCTTCATTTCCCGCACTGCTTGTTTCTTCCACCGCCCAAAATGAAACTTGATAAAAGGTAACCCAAACACACACACAAGCAGAGGTACAACAGGTAAAGAAAAAAAAAAGGGACAAAGAGCCAAAAAGCGCCAAAAGAAAACGCACTTGGAAGCTGCATCCGGAGGCGCATCTCGGTTGGACGCAGGTCCGTTTAAGGGAGAGTACTTAAACGAAGTGCTCCACAAGCGCACACCGAAAGAGGAAGGTGCGCATACCACCAAACACACAATATCATCTCTACCCACACACATACGCACGGTTTGGGAGCACAAAGGAAAATGATTCCCCAAAAAGAGCCCTTTCGACGTTCTTTCGACTCTCAAATAAGCAGTACACGCTGCAGTTTGTGTTTGCTTCTGTGTGCAACCAGCATCCCTTCGTTTCGATCAGGTCTCCCCCGTCAGCCCAGCGAACGGACACTGTTTTTTTGAAATACTCATATCTTATTTGTTGTTTACCTTACAACACGTTTAATCTTTTTTTCTCCCCTCGAGTGCACTCTCCTTAGCCCTAGGAGCAGGGTGAAGAAAACGAGTAACTCTCCCGGTGCGCGATCTCGCTTCCCGGAAGATCACCATGCGGTAACCTTTGCCAGCCTTTGGTCCGCGCGTTATACCGATGCCCGTTCGCTACTTACATTTACACAGTTCTGAAATTTTGAAATTCTTTTATTTACCGTTTGTGCAAACCCGCGCTGTCCCGTGTTCGTTTGCTTTGGCAGTTAAGGCTTCATAGAAGGGCAGGGAAACGCACGTGTAAAAAAAACCGATCGCTTTGACGCTTCCACGAAATTGAAACCCTGCCATTGCTATTGTTCTGCTCGGCTTTTGGTCCTTATTTTCCTACTGTCCGTTGCGTGCACACCTTGGTACACACACACCCACAGCCCGATGTCCGTCCGGTAACGAAAAAAAAACTCGGAAGGAAAAACCTGCCCGGGTGCGCTAGGGATTCGGCGTAACCGGCTGGCACCGTAGCATAAACACTGCTTGTGGACCCTTTGGGTCAGACAGTGCGGAGCCAACATGGCGCCCTGAATCGGACACACGAAATGGCCGCTCCGGGATTTTTTTCCCTTTCGTCTGTTTTGTTCAATCTTCAACCTTTGGAAAGTTTTCATTCCTGTTCGCTGATCGCTTCCAGCGCATCGCTTCTTCGACATTTCGTTTTGTTCTCTTTTAGCTTCAGCGTTTTTTTCGGGAACACTTTGATACGTATCATTTAAAAAGGTGCAGCATTTCAACGATCTTTCGAAAGATATGGTTTTGTTGCGATAGGGATAATTACGAAGAAATTTCCACGGTTCTTCTGGGTTGCTGTAGGTTAAACGAAGTGAAGCTAAAAATCTTTTAGTGCCCTAAACAAGAGTTTAAACACTAAAATATGTTGTTTGAAATGTTTATCTAAAATTGTTACTATTAAATATATTTTATATATTTATATTTTTGTATATATTTTATGTATTATAAAATCTTTATTATCAACATATACCAATGAAAGTCCAAAAGAGAATTTCCATTGGGAAATTGACTGATTCAAGAGTAGGTTAAAACTTATTTTTTGTTAAAAATGTTTATTTTCAAGTTCACCTAACCCTTTACTTGAGAAGAAAAAAAAAGTTGAAAATTAAGGGACGAAGAAACAGAAGAAGAAGAAGAAGTTGTTTGGTCAAAGATCATCAAAATAAAAAGTTTAAACATATTTTGCAAGAATTTACCTCAAACAAGTAACTGTTGTACCTGTTAATCGAATTTTCAAAATGACATACATCAAAAGATGTTTATCCTTTGGTCCTTTGGCACCTTTTGACCATATTTACCTGTGCTGGATAGTCAATCCTGCGTACGGCGTATTGGTCCGGATGGGATTATGTACCGGTTCTGTCGTGTGAAGACCGACACCGCTACTCCTCTTATAGATTTAACTTAAAATCTATCAATTGAGATAGTAATACAAGTTACCAGATTGAATGAATTGTTTCTAGATTTGTTATACCTTCAATTGCCTCCGGTATATATTTAGAAAACGACACAAAATTCAATTTACAACACATTTTCAAGCATAAAATGTGAAAACAAATACGTCAACCTTCAATAAATCAAGTAATAAGTTCAAGTCCACCCTCCCATTCCATTCGCCACAGCAAAAAAATAGCTTCCCTGTACCAAGAAACTTAAAACAACCCTTGAGGGGCGGAGGGGGTCCGGTTTTTGTATTCCTTTTTCCCCCCACTTGCCAACAACATCCACGTCCAAAAAGAACGCAGTTTATGTTTGCTGTGGAACACTGCTGCGAAAGGCAAAGTAAAGAATAAAACAGAAGGAAGAAAACACACACCCAATTCGAATCCACTCTCCACACACACGCTCGCGCACACACACACGCACACCACGTTCAGGGTGCACAGCATCCAAAAACCGTGTGGTAAGTTTATCGCGCCTGGTGGCGCCTAGCTTGCCCTCGCACACGAGACTGATCGGCGACTGGTCGTGGTGCAAGCGGGACGGAGCGAACGCAACGCACCGGCAAGAGCGAGAGAGCGCACCGCAGCTAAACGGGGTACGGCGCACACGAGCGCGAATGAGTGTGGGAGAGAAAGAGAGCGCGCACTCGCGGAGGCCTTTAATTAACCATCCTGTGTGTGTATGTGGTGCTGCTGCTGTGATGTGGTTGATCGTGTTGTTATTATTGCATCGAACGAAAACAACACACACAACACGACAGGAAAAAAAACACAAGTAGGCGCTGAGAAGTCTGCAGGACTGGTGCACGATTAAGTGAACGAGAGATCATCCCCTCGCAACGCACAACAGTGGCAGAAGTGGTGGAAAAGCAGGGTGAAGCACACACACACACACACCCGCATTAAACCACGATATAAAATAAAAATTCCCTTCTTTTACGCTTAAATCTCACCCGTGTTCGGTCGCTTTAGGCGCCGCCACGTTATACACGCGGCGGACGCGAACGGAACGCTTCATAATTTGTGCAATGGAAACTTCCTGTCACACACCCGTTTCGATGATCACGCACGCACACAAACACACACACACACACACACACGTTTGGTCCGCTGTCCGGCGCTTCGATCTCGATTCGATCATACGCGCGACGCACCATGGAGCAGTTCGTTTACGTGTGTTTGTATTTGCAGTTGATCGAATAGCTGGTTTGGCGCCGCCTGTTTCTATCTCGCTCTAGCGATCGGGGTTGCGCGGCTCTCCATTCTCGCTCACGCGCGTGGTTTAGGGCTCCTGCACACGCACACGCATCACACGATCGATTCGGTTCATCCGGTTCAGCGCGCATTTTTCTCTTAAATAAACGACTCTCGTCCAAGGTGTGTGCGGACGATCATTCATTCTGAAGAAAGAGGACAAAAAACAAGCACGGAGATAAAAATTGAAAATTTATAAAACCCATTATTCTTTTCATGTTGCCTTTAGTGCTTGTCCCTTCGCTTCTTCATGCCCTTCGTTTGCTCCACTGCACGCAGGATGATCTGTCCCGCTGTAGTAAGAAGACCCGCATACCTCTCCTTTCATGCGTGTGTGTGTGTTTGTTTCTGTTTCATGTATTTTTATCCCTTTCTCTCTCTCACGTTCGCTTGATCCTACCCGGATTTGTTAGTTGTGCGGGGTGCATCCGGGCGATCGTTCCTTTTGCACCGCGTGGCAGGTTTTTTTGTGGTTTGCAACCAGGATCATTGTGCGAAGAAACGGAACCTGCATGCATTCCGTGTTTTATTTTTCGATTTCAACCAACAACGAAAAAAACTACAGGAAGAACTGTTTGTGAAGGAAAAAAAGATTAAGCGAAAAGTGGCAAAAAAACAAGGCAACTTTAAGTGAATTTTCGTTAAAGGTAAGGAATATAAGAAGAAATCTGAGCAGAAAGCCAGAGCAACATAAAATCCCATCCCGAAAGGAGTTCGAAAGAATGCGAAGACAGAATATATGCGGCAGAAAGATAACAAAAGCAGTTCGATTCTCCTGTAGTCGTTTTTTTTTTCGCTCCTTATTCCTTCACCCCGGGGTAAATGGGTAAATGGAGGAAAAAGAAAAGGTTAGGAAGAAAACAAAACTCGATAGCGAACAATCGAAGGAAACGCGGGATACAAACAAAAACGCACGAAGAGCAACAATAACAACACAACGTAAACGAGGAACACACATCGAAAAGGAAAGGAACGAAAGAACGAATAAAACCGACGAGCATGCAACCACCAAACCAAGAACTAACCAACACGGGGTAAAAGAGAATCGAAATCGTAAAGGTAAAATAACTTCTACGAGTTTGAAGAAGGGTGGTGAAGGAGGAGGAGGAGGATGCGCCCAAAAGTGGACATGCGAAGAAGCGTCCTACAGGCTAGCCACGGCCTTAGCAAAACCAAGAAAATGAGAAACCTGTATCGAAAGATGTAAACTATGTTTGGAAAATCATTAATGCGCTGGAAAGTCGCCCGGCGGCGGGTCCCAGAGAGCGAGAGAGAGACGGACCACGCGCGTACGATGGTAAAGGGTGGGGGGGGGGGGAGGGGGGCGCCTGAAAGGAAATGATGGGTGGATGGCCACGCAAACGCAAACAAGATTTTCTTCACTTACCGCTCTTTCACCGCGCCCCCTCCTCCCCCTTCCCACTCCCCTCCTCACACCTTCCAACGATTTCTTGCCGTGACGATCGCGCCCAGTCATCCTGGCTCCTTTTCGAACGGAATGGAGGTGACATAAACGGTGGTGTCGTACTGGAGCGGAGGACAGAGGGGGGGAAGGCTACGGTGGAACGCGGCCCATCTCTTGACCACATGCGAAGGCAGAAAGATGCAGCAAACAGCGAAGAAAACGCGACGCCTTCTTGATCACCATGACCAAATAGGTGCGCGCCACCGTCGCCCGGCACACGAAGGCGAAGGCGGTGGCCCCCGAAAAGGGAACGGCAAGACATGACGCGACAACTGGTTGGAATTGGCAGCTTCAGCGAGATGAAAGCGATCGGTTGAGCGAGCGCGAACGAGATGGGATGAAATGGACAGGTGAGGCGCGAAAGGGGCGAAAAGGGGAATGGGGTGAAGTGCTCCACGGTTTTCTCCATGGGCACCATCCGCCATCCACTGCAACCCGCCGACTCGACTTGCAGCCCGAGAACAAGCTAAACCGGAGGCGCTTCGAGCATGGTCTCGGCGTCGGCAGCCAAAGCGGCGCATCTGCGATCCAGGGCCAAACCGTCAGACGCGATCGCTGTGTGCGTACGAACGCGTGCACCATCAAACACCACCACGCCAGCGGCATGCACGCAGCCTCCGTGTCGCGGATCCCATGATCTCGCGCTTCACCCCAACCGAGCGAGACAGACACAGAGAGAGAGAGAGAGTCCAATCAACCGCAGAATCGAGAACGGCTCACCATGGCGCCCGGATTTTCGTGGTGATATTGGGGTGGAATGCAGCGCAAGGAGGAAGGAGGGAACGGAGGAAGGGATTTTTGGGGCGGGGAGGGGAAAGATTAGCGGACAGAATTTTATGCCAACGCACGATTGAACGAACGTAACGATGATGATGATGATGGGTCCACTCGCATTACAGGCGGACGCAGCGGGGTGAATGATGTGGTGGGTGATTTTTCATTCCATCTCACGGACTAGGGCGCTCGCGGGTACAACGCGAACAGGGGGTTGAATCGTTTCAATAGCGCCACGTAGCGAGATTTAGCGATCGTAAGCAGGAACAAGTTCTGCCGTGTCTGCCGTCGTTGCTTTGCAGGGAGATGAAAAGGTTTATCGAGAGTTGGTTGCTTGGATTTTCGCTTTATATCATCGAACCTATTTATCCGTGAAAGATGAGTTAAGCAAGAAGGATCTGTATCACCTTTAATGTAAATAAGTCCTTAGCTTGCTCTAGAAGGCTTTAACTTGTTTACTTGCATCAAGGGCTTAAACCCAGGTCCGAGCATATTAGTTTTGATATTGAAAATTACTTTAAGCCCACTTATTAACTGCTTTTTGTAGCCGAAATTCATAAACAGACTATGGATGCTTATCCATGAACTTCAACTTTAAGTCTACACCACTTTTGATACTGCAGAGTTGTTTTTTGCAGCAAAGTATTGATTCTTGCATGAACATCTTCAGATGTTTCAACGAAAATATTCTGCCTGCAAAGATATCAATATCCTAAGACGTCATATTTGAAAACACACACACCAGAGTGAGATCAAATTTCAATTGATCCGATCACTGGTAACAGGTAGAGGAATGTTGAGTGACGTGTAGAAAGTATAGCAGGCTGGGTTGACCTGAATTCATTGATACCTATGGCTAAATGAGATCCAGATCCAGAGAGTCTTTGATATAGACTTCGCCGATGCTCCATGGGATGGAATAATCTGTAGGTACAATTGGCATCTTAACATGAGTCATCGTCTTGGTCCAAATCTGATTCAATTTATTTCAGAAGAAGACAACCAGTAAGAGTTCTTATGTGTTGAAGCCACTAGAGGAGTCACTATAACATTCATCATGAACGATGATCTCACTAACATGAAAGGATCTAGTGACTCGATATATGTTCTGGTGAGCTATGCCAAGCGACGTCACTAGGGAACCAGAAATTAATTTGGATTGAAAGATGACTCTTGAAGTAGACTGAGAGCTTCCTAGTGTCTTTATTAGTTTAACTATTTCTTAATGGATGCTGTAGGAAGTTTTATTCAATTCTACCCTATAATATATGGAGTCTATACTATACTGCACAGAAGACTTATATTACTTTAGATTCGAACCCATTACCAGAGTTGAGTAGTAGTCTGTAGTCTCAGTAATGTACAACAAGTTACTAATATGTGACGTATACTGTCAGTTCTTATAACATTTCCCATCCTCCACAGTTCTTCCAATGATACTCCATAGTCAACAGATCGTGATCGTAACTGAACAAATTGAGCAAGCCCTAAGTCATATTAACACAATGTATGATTCAGTTACAAGATTCATAACGGATCTTCGAACACGAACAGAAGCGTTAGCTTTCCATTACAAAGCATTCACATCATTACAAAGATTGTCACAGGAAGCATATAATTAGTCTCCCTCCGTTCGCGATCGTGACAATCGATCAAGGTCGACATGAGTAAAACCCTGATTCGTTCTTTTCTTCAATTCCCTGCGAGACCTTAACGAGTTGATATGATTGTTCGTGTAGTTTCTGTGTGTGTTTTTTTTCCTTGCTCAGAATGCACCTTCAGCAAAGCAAATTACCAGTAATGGTCGTTATGATGAGTCAACATACGCTCTCACATGGCGCGCTTGTACGAGGCGCCAGCCAGCACTTAAAGTACACATCATCACATTTCGATATTCTCCCACAACAGGCACGGGAAGTGAACGTACGTATAGTTTGTTTAATCATTCGTTTTGTGAGAAAAGTCCTTACGTAAGGGGATTTTTTGATGTAGTATTGTGCTGGTCTTTTAAAAACCGATCAAAGACCATTAAGCCCGAACGATCGGACGGAAAATAACCACAGAATTGATCTTTTTCCGCTGACAGTAGCACATTCTAATGCTTTCTCAAGGTTGAATGATATACGAAGCGTGATTAAGCGAGTGGCGTCGGGTAATTAAAGATAGTGGAGTACATTTAGTAGGGGCTGATAGAGAGATGACAGTGACAGATCTGATGTAGACTGGGGGGGGCCTAACGAATACCTATATACAAAGATTATCATCCCGCCACTTATAATGACTTATTAACCTTATTTTTACATCATTGCTTGAGGGTTTCACGACTTTCGGTGTACCGGACCCAACTGAACTCGAGGCTCTATCTTCAACATCTTTACCATTTAACAAAATTAACCAGACAGAAAGTTGTGAACCATAATATCCAATATTGATATTACTATTTGTTTTATCAATTTAACGCTATTCCTTTAGTTAACACTCTCCTACAGAAATATGCAAAGTAATGGTCTCGATTGCATCATTACTTCCTTTTACTGAACACCCAGGCAGCTACTTAGCGCGGATAAAAAAGCAAAAGCACACAGCTTATTACCAGCTGCGTCCCTGGTGTAAAGCCCTCGCCTAGACAGTACCAGACAAATAGTCGCCACAGTGGTTCACTCCGAATAAAGCGGGGCGCAGTTGGAAATACACTGCTAAAGTGATATGTTTTGTTGTTTTCTTTACTCCTCTTGCGGAATAGTCGGCGTCTTGTATGGTTGTGATGATGTTAATCATGTGATGAGAATGACACCGAACGAACACATCCATAAGAGAGAATAACAGACCAGTAGTACAAAACCAAAGTTTAATAATTTGTCATCTTTTAAAGAGAATTTTGTATTAGTATGATTTTTTTTAAACCATTGTTGTTTAACTGAGATTTATGTAAAATGAAATAATTTATTGGTAGTACTTAACAACGGAAATATTGGCAAACCCTTTCCACGGCAATGTTGAACTTTAAAATTAAACTTTACTGTACTATAATGAATTTTAAATGTTTGTAATAATGTACGATTAAAATTCCTCCAACGATAATTAGGCTGACACAAGCCTCATTCGTACATATTCCACCGAGAAAAGAATTTTTAAACATTTTCGACAGTTTTTGTACCCAGGGCTTGGCAATAGCATTCTAATGCCGATATTGAACAACCGCACCATCAGCATCATCAACATCATCCGTCCCAGTAACGTTAGCGATTTAGAACGCACGTTCACCGGAAATGACTCCCACTCGCGAACGCCCTGCAACATTATGGGCACCCGAAACCCTGCCCCTTCGGGTGCCCCGGGCGTTCTGTCCGACCCCACCGCGCGCGATCGCGCCCAGAGTGCATGCATTCCGCGCACAAACATTGTGCACGGCTGGATTTACCGCGATCGCGATTATGCATCGTCAGCGGCAGACAGCATGGAGTTTTTCGCTTGCTTTTTTTTTTGCTGCTGCTGCTCACCCCCAGCATTAGCATCATGGCGTTGGTGTTGCCGTCCCGGTATACACACACACGCACACACCCTGCCCACACATCTTCATCGGGGGCCGCACCCACACACCCGCTGGCGTCATTGCGTTGAGTCAACGGCGCAAATGCTGCAGCAGCCAGGCAGACGCCGCCGTTCGAAATGAGAATAAAAAAAAAGAAGTGGCACGACGGCACGAGAAAGGGACAGCGACACCCGCGAGCGCGAGATCTAAAACGCGGAAAGTGGTAAAAAAAAGCCAAAAAAAAAGCAACCAAAGTAACCCTTCTTTCCAGCTTTGGGGCGCTTGGCCCGGGCATTCGCAGCGTTGTTAGCGTTGAAGATGTGTTGCTTCTTTCGCCTGCTTTTTTCTCTCCATCCGCTTCACCAACTCCGGGAAGTGGATGAGAATGTTCAGAATCACGTTTTTCGCTGCGCGTTAAAGACCGGCCTATGTTCGCGGGGACGCCTTTTTTTGTGTGCCCGTTGCGATCGGCGGGTGTGGATCGACGCTTGAATAATCATCATTCTTGGCGTTTGGCTGTAGGAATCACGAGGCGAGTGAGAAATGGAGGGGGGTTTCTTATTGCAATTATGCAATAATGTTCTTTTCCAAGTGTTATGTGAGGTGCTAATTATATACAGCACACATCTGAAAAGTTGTTAAAATATAATTTTCGCATCTTTAAATTACGATCATTACAATGCGGCTTGGAGCCACTTTTTCCTTAGCCTCGTGTGTTGTGCTTAATGAATCTTTAGTAGAAGAATCATTTAAATTACGAGTCAACTCTCAACAGATTGCTAATTCTTTATTTATAAACCAGGAAAGAAGTTTTTGTTTATATTTTTTTAACATAAACAAGTATAGTAAATTGCGAAATATGATTGTGTACTATGTAATTAACATATTTTGATTTCATTCAACTAGAATTAATACTTCAAAAACAAATTCCAAAATTGAATATTTTTAAAATGTTTTGTTTTTTTTTTTAACTTTTATGATTAATTTCATCTATAATTACTTCTGTGTTACGAATAGGGTTTCAGATTCATAACACTGAATCAGATTCATATAAATAAAAAATGAAACATAAGAAATTCGTTTTCAAATATCCGAACAGTGAAGGTGCCGAAAAGTGTCACGCACTGTGTACCGATATTAGCTAACTCAGTTTGTCTTTGGCGCTATTATTCCGCGTTCTTCTCGATCGTCAGCTTGTTCTTGTTCTGTCTGCTGGTGTGTGTTCGCGAGAAGTGACGCGCAATTTTATGCTACCAGAAGATAGAGGAGCAATCTTTAACACACAGGCAGAGCAGCAAAATGCTGCAGACCACGTGTCTCTGAGCCGTCATATAGAGTCCATCCCAATGTGAACATCGATTTCGCGATGACTTTTAACATTCTCGATCGTGCGGGCTCTGATCTCGTTTGTGTTGGTCTGCAGAGCAGTGGTTTCTTTACTATTTCCAATACCTACTTGATTATTTAGCCAATATGTGCTAAATAGACAGAAGTAAGATATCCAAAAGTCCCGAAGGACCCTCCCGAACGCACTTAGCAACTGACACAAGTTTCCCTTATCTCGTCACCTTCGGTGACACACTTTAATCGACTTTTAAATACACAATAAAATTAGTATGATTCGCAATCGTCTTATCAGCATCGGGCGTCCAATTCCATAATTATTACACCTCGAAAATTTTGCCCCCTCCCCGCTAAACGGCAGCTTTCTCACGCTCCACAAATCGCCCTTCAGTAGGTCAGTGAAAGGAACCCCCAAATGAAGGACACGCCCGTGTGTTCTATGCGTGCTTTTTTTACCTTCCGTCCGATCTCCAAAACCACACCACAGCAAAGGAAAGTCAAGGAAAGGTCCCTACTTGCCCGGGCGCCTTTCGCGACTTGGCACACAAAAACCACGCGCGAGGTCACACCCGACACCCCCGGCGGTGAAGGACAAAAGGACAAGAAAAACTCGCACGCGCTTTGCAGCCCGGTGCGCTTTCGCTGTTGCGCAATTCCGGGGGGGGGCGAAAAGGGAAGCGGTTGGGGAGTTCATCTTGGGGTGCAGGTGCGTAAGTGTCGTACGCTACACGAAGGTGACCGCAACACCCGGTGCGTTGAGTTATGATCTAGATTTTGCGGGAGGATGGTGCGTTTGTGGTGTTCTTTTTGGCCGCTCACCGACGCTATCGCTTCAAGGACCTTTCATTTGGTTGCAGTTTTTAAGGTTATGCAACTGGCCCGCTCCAGGTTCGCGGGACACCGATTCCCGAGACCGCCCCGTCTGCGTCCGTCAATCGTGTGATCGTCCATGAGGGAACCACAGGTAGAACGGCACGTTTCCGCATGATACACACGTTTATTGGTCGTCTGCACCGTTGACCTCAGAACCGAAATGTCATAACTTCGTACCTCGTTTGGTCTAAGTGCAACCTCGGAATAGCTCAGTTATGTCTTTGCGACTTATGTAATGTGAGTTATTTAGGTTAATGTTCGTAGTGTTTTTTCCGACCAGTTTCAGACCAGCTATCTAGCAAGAAACCATTGAGTTCCAGCTTCATACAAGGCCGAACTTACTTTGTCGCAAGGTTTTTCTTTTGGAATTCTTTAATATTGATTTTTTTTCTTACTTGGTTCTACGACCATGGCCCGATATTGATCATGGTTTTAACCAACTCCTTGAATTCCCCCAAACCCTGCAGTATCAGCTATTTGACCAGTCAGTAGTAGTGTTGAGTGCATTTGATTCATGACTCTGTACGAATTCTTAAGCTAAAGTAATCAATTTGAAACTCATGGAAAATTTAGGATTCTTTGAATAAAGAACTTCTGCTCCAAGTAATAGGCTAGGTTGGGCTTTAATTGTTTACGTAACTTAGCCAACTTTTACTACTGTCAAATCCATACATTTTTCGAGCCTGCAATTATATTAGGTCGACGTGTTAGATAACATTAGTGGAAACGTTCTATATTAAGAATCTGTGGAAATTCATGGGCATTTCGAGATTAATAAAGCTTCAGAGAGCTAAGAGGCTTCCGAAATTCAACTACAAATATTCTTTATAGACTTATGAATCATTTGAGAGTCAATCTATGATTCGAATCATTTCACAAATGACTTATATGAATGATTCATTGCAATGGCCAGCTAGTAGCAAAAGATAAAGCTCCAAAGTCCTCTGTATTACAAACGTCACCCAGGAGTTCGGGATATCTCATCAATTCGGGTATATTATATTAAGATCACTTTCATTTAGCTCAAAAGATGGCAGACAGAACCAGAGCGACCTTTGGATCTTATCAGGCTCCTTGGATATCTGAACGTCCTGAAATCAATCGTATGTAACCAATAGTAGATCTGATCAATATAAAGGTCTGGTTGATACATCACTAAAGACTTTAATTTCCCGATTCGCAACACTTGCGCTTATGTACATTGCACTTGTCAATGTTCTTTTTATTAATGCCAGTAAGGCTCTACCCCTGCCGGCCACCTTCCTGCTCCACCATTTAGTGTCGTTAATGACATTTTGACTGCGTTCCGGTAGTGACCTCTCGGAACCATCTACACCACCAAACGCGCGCGACGGAACCTCACGCAAGCAAAAAGAAGGGGGAAAAGAGAAACGAAGAACGCATCCATCCGGCGGACCGATGTTTGGTTTGCTTCCAGCCGCGCGACGCTTTGTCTGGTGCTTGCCATGGACGGACGCCCGAGCACACAGCGTAGCCGAGCCGCCGTGGCGACAATTTGTCTGGTGCGGTCTAGGCAGGCCTTGCGCCGCTCGCTCACTCACCAAGCGAAGCTGTTGCGCGTTGCCGCCGCGCCCCTTCCATCGGCAGCGTGTGCATGTGGGTATGGGTGGTTTCGCCCCAGTGTGTGCGAAAGCAATAGAACGAGAGATGCCGACACAATCGTCGAACCATTGCGTTAGGCGTGTGTGAGGTAGTGTGCGTTGCAGCTAGTCTGAAGCATGAACAAGCGAGACCGAGTGTCGTGCTGCGACATTATCGCGCTTTGCGATGTTTAATGCAGCGTTGCCACGTCTGCCTCTCGCATACGCACACACCGCCACACATTAGTAGCGCGGTCATGTCTGTACGCTCTGTTTTTCGTAGAACCCAACCATCATCGACCGATCGCTGAAAGAGCGAGAGGGAAAAGGGATGGAGCGAGATAAAGGCCCGACGAACAAACGATGGAGTGAAAGAGAAAACGTTTCCTTTGAAGCGAGAACATTGCGGTCGCGGTTATTTTAACATTTTTGGCACAGGCTGCTCGGCACAAACTCGATCGCGGAACGCGTGTGAAGGGGTGGGATGGGGGTGTGTGAATGTGTCAAATTGAAATTATTTTTAGGGAGACACAGTACTCCCCTTCTCACTCTCCCACACACCTTCACCAACAACAAAACAAACAGGAGTTGACCATTGCGTCGATAAATCATCTTCGCAGGGTTTGGAATCTGCTCTGAACCGGCCCCGATCGAAGCCGAGATGAGCTGTCACGCATGCGGAAACCACGCCAGGGAGGGGGTGAGAGACGGGTGGCGTACGAAGGGTGAAAGGTGAAGGTGGTCTAAGCCGCCCCAGCAAAAGTGGCGGCAGTGTTGGAGATGACGGCAACAGGGCGCGCGCACATACACACACGTAGAACGGTTTAGAAAACGAGTTGAGGTTCGCATCCGTTGCATGAGTGTGTGTGTGTGTGTGGAAAAGGAAGGGAAGCAGTGGAAGCGAGGGAGCGGTCGAGGAATATTTCGATCTCGCTAGTCCGGTCAGACCGAGTGGCATTCTCGACAGATCGGCAAAACCACCACCCGTTGTGTATGCGAGCGAAAGGGAGATAGAGAGCTGTAGAGAGCGAATGAAAAAGAACGGATGCTCCGGGCAGACCAGTAGGCGGTTATGAATGTGTGGCAGCGCGAGCGAACATACACACGGATAAAAAAATCACCCCAGCCTCGGCTGACGGCTGACTGTCTCGTTTGGTGCGCGTTTTTACCCCCTCGTTCTCCCTCTCACTTTGCCGCCCTTCCCCTTCGTTTGCTTCCATTAAATAGCGAACGACATTCCATCGAATGGACTGCACCACACACCACGCACCGCACACCGCACCTGTCCGACACTTCGATTCAAACGGGTTTACCCTATCCCATTCTCTCACTCGCGCGCTCGCGCTCTTGCTCTCTCCCTCCAGCACACACACACATCGCAGCAGGCAAGTTCTCTGGCACTTGTCTCGGCGGAGCGCGGGTCTCATGCTCTCTTGCTCGCACTTCCTCTCCGGAGCACGATCATGTGATGAAGCATGAATCAACCGCACACATTCACATACACATCCACACCCATCCCGATGCGGTACGGTGCGTGTGTAGGTGTTATCGCAAATATACACACACCCATACACCGACGATCGACGAAGCCGTCGGGTTCGGGTTCGGAGAAAGAGATGTGTTTTTCTTCAATTCTTCACAGAAACTGCAGCAGGGCGCACGCACGTTTTACTCGCCCCGGAGCTCGCCAGGCCCAGTGTCGAGCGACCCAAGTCACAGTCAGTCAGCCAGCCAGCGAAGCGGGTAGTACACACTCGCAACAATTCAGGTGTTGTCACTCGGGCAGCCACACCACAACGGTAGCGCGTTCTGTGCGAATTGTTTGTTGCGTTACTGTGTCGTGCCGCAGTGCAGTTGTTTTCGGAGCTTTTTTTGTTGTGTGTTCTTCCGGTGTGCCTTCGATTGTTTGCTCCAGGTTGACATTCGCCCGTTTCGTGACACAAGTGTGACAATCCGCGTCTCCCGTTCCAATGTGTGCAGCGTTACGGAGCGTTATACGAAGCGAAATAGACGGGAGAGATAATTGCACGTTCGTTATATCTTCTAATTACCCAAGCGTGTGCCCCCGATAAAGTTTTTGCTGCTCGAAGTGGATTGATTTGAAGAAGTGTTTTTTTTTTCGGGCGTTCGCTCATTGCGATACAGTGCGGTGCAGTGCAATCGTAACGCACACACAGAGCGCGGTGTGCTATACCCGACGGGAAACCGCGCACCGGGCGTCTCCATAAAACAAGTAGTCGGTGAATAGTTTTTCGTTTGACAGTTTTGTTCGGTGACAGTTAAGAATAATTTCTAAACCCTTGCCGCCTTGTACGCAATGGTTTTGTGTCCCCCGTAATGTGCCACAAGTAACAAGCATATCCCTTTGTGTGTGTCACCGTGAGTGCCTCTTAAAGTTCCGATGTGAGTTTTTCGGTGTTATTCTGCAAAAAAAAGGGGAGAAGACGATTCTTCCCGCAACACCTCGTGCCTTAAGAAACAACAGATACAAACGATAGAAACAAAAGTCCTCAGTGGTCACTTTATTATTTGAATGTGCGGAAATTACGGACACCAGAAGCAACAGAGTATGGCACACGGTTCACTTACGGTTGCGGGCATGATTGTCAAAAGTGAATCGTCCACCGGGCGTTCGGGTGCCGGTTCATCATCGCCCTCGTCCGCCACAGCACACAACGCGGCCAAGATGGGTTCGCGGCGCATCTTTACGCCCCAGTTCAAGCTACAGGTGCTCGACTCGTACCGGAACGATGGTGACTGCAAGGGAAACCAGCGAGCAACCGCCCGCAAGTATGGCATCCACCGGCGGCAGATACAGAAGTGGCTGCAGGTGGAAAATAATCTGCGCTCGGTCGTGGCAAACGGTGGTGGCAATAGCACCAGCACCAACGCGCACCCCAACAGCGGTAGTAATGCCGGCGGTTCCGGAACCGCATCGGGTGTGACGTCCCACAGCGGTAGCAACACCGCCGGCAACACTGCCGGCAGCGGTTCATCGATGAAAATAAATCTTCTAAATCATCACCATCATCATCCGGCGCATTATGTGCATCCGTCGCATCATCACCTGCATTATCAGCCGATGCACCACCATCATGGGCTGATGCAAGCGCCATCGGTAGCGGCGGCAGCGGCCGCAGCAGCAGCAGCCGCAGCAGCCGCACATTACCACCACCATCAGCACCAGCACCATATGCAGCAGCCGCCCGTACATCCGCTCGCGTTTCATCCGATCGCGGTCCCGCCGGTACAGTCGTCCCAGCAGCAGCAGCAGCAGCAGCAAGTTGGCATGGACACGGTCAGACAACGTGTCGCACGGAATAGCGCAAGCGCCACCAACGTCGGTCTGCTGTCACCCGTGCTAACCCACCCGGGTGCGGGCCCATCGGTCGCAATACCTGTTGCCTCCTGTTCGCCCCTGTCAGTAGCGTCCTCCACCTCCTCCGGTGCACACACTGCCTCGTCGCTCTGCTCTGCGTCACCCAACGCGCTGATGCGGTCCCCATCGTCATCCCATCAGTTGCACCAATACGGTGACCCAGCGACATCTGGTGGCGATACGCTGAACCATCACCACCAACAGCAGCAGCAGCAACAGTCTGTCATCTTTTCGCCCGTACCGTTGCTGGCCACCGCTACGTCACCATCGTCGACCGGTGGTGCGAACGATACTCACTACTATGGCCATATACGTGCGGTCGCGGCAGCGGCACAGGCTGCGGCAGCAGCCGCCGTCACGGCGGCCGCCGCTACCGCCCACCGATACGATCATCCGATCGATCTCTCCCGGCCCGGATCCAACCCGACCGGTTCACCCGTTCCGCCTCCCTGCCCGCCATCACCGCACGACCATCGGTCCGGCTCGATCAGGTACGATCGCACGGTAAAGGAGGAGCAGTTGGAGTGTGAAGACGAGGAGATTAGTGTGGAGGAAGTCGATGACGAACGTCCCGGTGTGATGGAACAGGCGTGGGATCTTTCCTGCCGTCGGGCTGGCAACGCCGCACTGTCGGAACGTAAACGATCCGCCTCGGCAATGAGTGGACCGATCGTAACGCCCGACACAAGCCGTCCGGCGAAATCGGTGAAGCTGTTCAAACCGTACCTGCTGGATGGGGAGGACGAGCCGGAAGAGAAGATCACCTGCCCAAAGCAACAGCGACCCGATTCTGCGTTGGCTGATGATGATAAGGATTCGACGCGTGAATCTCCGGCCATTGTTGATCGGGCGATGTCACCTGCCCGTTCGCTTTCACACCACCAGCAGCAGCAGCAGCAGCAGCAACAGTATCCTATCATCTGGAGCGCTAGTTCACCCGCCTATTACGAACAGCACGCGTATGAGCTCACGCCACCGGCGTATCTGCTTGCCGGACAGTCATCGCAAACGATCCGCAGCGGTGTTGCGGTACCGATCGGCACTGCCGTCCCAACGGGACGTGGTTGGAGTTCACCGCAGGCGTCGCCCGTGTCCGGGTACGATAGTTCCACCTCAATCTCGTCCGTGTGCAGCGGCCCGGAGGAGGACAACACCAGCCATAGTAGCGGCAGTTCCAGCCACAGTTCCAGCCACGGTAGCCAGTCGGAAAAGCTGAAGCAGCAGGCGATCGATAGCTTCTACCATGATGTGGCGTGCCGCGGTGATTACCGTGCGGTCGCAACCAAGTACAACATCAGCCGCAAGTATGTGGAGAAGTGGTTGCAGCAGGAGCAGCAGGTAGATGATCACCACCATCACCATCATGGTGAGGTGATTGCGGCTCCACCTTCCGGACCGCTAGTGGGTACGGTACGATCACCGCTCGTGGTTGGATGATTTCAATCTGCAGCAGCAGCGTGCTAGATGTCATAGGGATGTCATTGGGGTGGGCAAGTTAGAACTGTAGCAGGCAGTCGTTTTTTTTTGTAGGCCATTTAATCATATTTGTTTTATTTAACTGAAATGTGATATTTTACTATATGATACCGACACACAGGAGGGATGAATTCCTTAAATCCGCGAAAAAGAACATTGTTAGGAAGAGAAACAGAAAGAGAGAGAGAGATAGAGAGATAGAGAGAGAGGGAGGAAAACTTGAAGGGAGATTGGTTTTGTTGTAAAGGGATGTACCAGAACACGAGCAGGTCTCGTGTGTTTTTTTTTCTGATTTCCTTGTATGGTTTGTTGCAGGTGTCGTCGGGATTAACACCGAACCCCTAACGCACCTTATCATCCCTTGTGTGTTAACATTTGTCTACCGGCTCGATCTCTCCAGCTACAAGAGGTAGCGAGCAGAAAACGCGGGATTTCCCCATCATTAAACACATAACACACACACACCTTCAATTCTCGCAGGTGCCATAAATTTGGGTGCCATTAGCTTGTTACTCCAAAACCTAACCTAGAAGATGTCTTCAATCAAGAAAGATGGGCTAATGGGTCAATTGAAGACTGTGAAGAGTAGAGCGGCTTGTATAGCACTTCATCCCTTAACACCTAACACCTAGACCCCTTCGGACAGGTAGAACTCCCAAGGCTTCGGTCGGAAGATTCTATCACAGGAGGCAAACCCGCAGGTACACAAACACAGGTGTGGGAAACCTTTCCACGGGGCTCAACAGCGAGAGCAAAAATGCAAAACTAATGATTTGCATTTTACAACACAGGACACACATCCTTTTACCGGCTTTGCTTGCTTGCACCCTTGCCCTTAAAAAAAAGGTATAAGATAGGGCCGTATCTTTTCGCACCTTCGGGGGTTTGTTGTTTGGCACCAAGTGTATTTAGAACGTTAAGGGACCCGTGTTTGGGAATTTCCCAAAAAGTCTACCGAACAAACACAAGCGCAAGGGAGGAGTGAAGGGACAGAAAGAGAGAAGGTGTCGTTCTTGATGGGTGCAATGTGCGCGCTACCGGAGTTTTTTTTTCCGCTGCAGAAGCAGAGTTTCACATAACACGGGGCAATGTTTCAAAAATAATGCTTCGCAAAGAGGCCCTTCTTGAACTAGACCCTATTATTACGCATCGACCTCGTTGTTGTGAGGACCCTCTACCGTTTGGGCAAATATGTTTGCTCCGCGATATTAGTAAGGTGTGTAGGTTTGTGATTTTTTGGTTTTGTTTTTCACTGTTGGATTTTGAGTCACCTGTAATTGTGTTGTTTTTTGTTCTGTGCGCAAGTGGCAGTTGTCACCCGTAGGTGTAGGGTTCACCTGTGTACCGCTTGATTACGATCGGCCGGTAGAAAGGTTTTATGTTTCTGGCTTGCATCATCATCATCATTATACCTTTTGAGCGGTAGCTAAAATTAGACTTCAATTGGTGAATTGCAGTACCATAGCCCTGCTTCCCTCCCTTCCCCAGGGGAGGTGTTGGATCAAAACAGTGTAGCGAATCAGACACCCAAGCAAATAACCGTACAAAACGACACACAGAACCTTTGATTGAAAACAAACATTAAAAAAAAAACGCCGATCCCATCCCCTGAGGACTGAGTGGCGTTGGATAATGCAAGCATTGGCTGCAAGTGGCGTAGTACGTAGTAGGGTGGTAGGAAGGGAATCACTCTAGAGGACAAAACAAAGGGTCAAGATTGCTAATAGGACATTAGCCAGCGCGAAAGGAAGTGCACGGGTCAGCAAATGTGGCTCATTGGAATCAAAAAACCTCCGATTTTAATGCAACCGAAAAAAGCGACTGATACGTAACGGTGCATTTTGATTTGAGCTTAAACTGACCCTTTAACTTTGCAAGCTCTTCCCGTTTTTTTTCGCTCTCCCGAACTCTATCTCTCTTTCTGGCTCTATCCTCCCGACAGAAAAGGTGCCAACAGATCGTAGACGACGATGTGTACAGTAGGGTAACGATTTTGTTTTCTGTTTTGCTGCGTGCGTACATATTTAACGATTAACGTTTAAGCAACAACATTTAGCAAGCATTGTTGTGTGTGAAACCCTGTTTTTTTTGTAGCAGTGTGTAAGCAGTATAAACACTTATATTAGTACGGATACACCACCACCACCACCCTTGCTTGCACTTGTTAACTGCAACTCGAATTCCTTCATATATTTCGCCTTACTACTTTTCCCTAAAATCCGCCCCCAACCACCACCACCCCAGGCGGCGGCGGCGGCTGCCCAACCAGTCTAAATCGAGTTCTTCCATCGTGTGAGGCATTATTGGGGCAAGCGAATCGTAGCGTTTCGGAAACAACTACAGGAAAGCGTAATATCAACAATAATATCTAATAGCAACGTAATTGTGAACTTCGAGTGCCTAAATGAAAACGAATCAAACGTTTAATAGTGGTTAGTTGGTAGGTGTAATGTCATAATTTAAACCATTGCGATAGCGAGTAACTAACTGTAGCAAGCAGAACGAGCTTAGTGTAGCGTAGCGGAGATGCGTTTATATATATATATATATATACTACATACTACAATATAGAGTAAGACAAATACATTAAGACAAAAACAAATCAAATACTTATCAAAAGCAGGTTAAACACAGGATAGATGTAAAAGCGTGGGAAGAATGCGGGGGGGGGGGAAGCCATGTGAAGCGAAAAACCACACAACATTTACACAGCACACACATTTAGCATACTGTTTCGGTTAAATGTGAACATACACCCACAACACAATAATGAATATACAAAAACAAAAAAAACATAACAAAGTAAATCAAGTGCCAATACACACGTGTACATGAAATGGTAGAGCAATAGAGTAGAGAGAAAAGCGATTGATGGATGCCGAAGACGAAAACTGAGAAAATAAAATGAAAACAAAACGTTGAAATAATAATTCGCTAATGTTGTTATGTATTGTGTTATGTGTAATGCGATTGAAAGAAATTATTGCTTTAGTCTTGTTTGAGAGGGGTTCGCCAGGGGTTCGGCAAGGTTCTACGGCAAAATCGTTGACGCATGTGGGCGCAATATCAGTTTCGAAGAAGAAGATCTATCCACGTTCGTACGTCATTTTCTAGCTTTCATCATAATTAATGATTAATTGGAAATATGATAGTTTTCCCTTTTTGAAGTTCACGTATTTTTTTTAAATATTTCAACACACAACGATTTCGTAATTGAAACTCCTCTCGAACTCCAAGAGAATAATGTTTTTTACTCTACTTTATTTTTATTTCGGACTTTGCAACAATCTGTATCTTCTCTTGATATTAATTAAATTGAAATAGACACATCAGTTTGCTAGTTAAAACAATGACATTTTCGTACTTACTTCAAATAATTTAGAATGCAAGGGCATGTTAAGGGCGACATATTAGGAACAAATTAACAGTGTGCATGATAAGAATCATAGCTTTTTATTATATTTTTACATGAACTAAGGACTTGAATTGTTTAAAACTTTATTTAACATTGGCCAATATGTTTATTCAGTGAATTATTTAGTAACTTTATTGGCTTTGTTTGCTTTTGCTCAAATAAATTATCTTTGAAAATTATGAATCCTTTTATACATTTTTTTGCGGATTGGTTATCTTTTTTAGTTGAAACCAAATTCTTTCCTTTTAAAAAATTCGCCTTTCGTCGATTAAAGTTTACTTTTATACAGAACTTCGATTCGGTTCCACTGGGAAGTGGTGGTACGTGGTTTTAGAGTTCGAATATTGTAGAATATATATATTTGCACAGAAATCATTTTTTTTAGATTACATGCTGAGGATTCTTAACAATATATTGAAAAAGTTCCACGTCGTACAGCGTTTATCAATTCTAGTGTAGTCGCACATTCAAATCCAGCCGCATTAATGTCGGTCGTGTGGCAAATATTTGAATCATAATACTGTTTTTGAGAGCAGCGACAGTTATAATTCGTTGTTGGTCAATTATTGTACATTCGTTTGAAGTCTCATAAATCTCTAATATAAATTTAACTCAAACTAAATACTTAGCACATTTTACAATTAAAAAAAAACCTTTTCCAAATTGCATGAGAAACTCCGTCCCAAAGTTGCAAATCCGGAAAGCGAAGAGGTGTTGCAACGCTACCAAGCAAAGACTACTAGCCATCTGTGACCATCAGTAATTCAAACAGTAATTTGAAAAATTATTTAAATTTGTAAATTTTTCCCAATGTGTACTTGGAACGTCTGAATGTCTTTCATAATGGTTCTGTCTATTTAAAAGATTTGTTGTTCAGTTTTAGGGAGCGTTTCTTCGAGTTTCTTTTGCTAAACATTTCCAACACTTTATTTCTCTCAACAGCAAGTTTATTTAAGTTAAGAAAACAATGTTAATTTCGCTTCAACTTTGCCCAACCGGTGATTATGGGAGTCAGCTGTAAATGTTAAAATGAATATCTTTAGTCCATTTGTGTCACACATCTACAGTAAAAGTCCCATAAATCATCAGGGTCTATTAGCCTGCAAAGCAGTACAAAAGCCAGAAGATCAGTAATGATCGGAATTAAAAGTATCGTAAAATTCTCCAATGCAGTTGAAAGTTCTAGTATTTCTATCCACACTGCAAGACCTTACTGTTTCACTCCCGGATGTCCACAGCAAAGTTGTACCTAATTACGGCAAGGAAAGTGAATTAAGGAAAGAGAAACCGGCGAGTTTTCTAACCAATTTTTAGCCATCACCGGTTCAATTGTGTGCTGTTGTTGCGTTATCATTCAACCGAAACCCGACCGGCCGGCCGGCCGTATAACAGTACCGGAGGGTCAGCGTATGAGCGAGGGTGATGAATTATATTGATATATATTTAATTTCAGTTTCAAATCCACCCACCCCCCCACACAAAAAAAACCGCCTTATCGGTCAGCAAATCTGCGGGCTATTTGTTTTCGTTTATTAGTTTCTTCTTACTGGTTTCCTTTAGCTTTCGCGGTTCGAACCGTGTTGGAAAAGTTGTGTGCAGTTGAATTGAAGATGCGCGCGCACAGTTGATGCATGATCGGTTCCCGTTCCGATCGATGGGTGGCGTATAAGTGAGGAAAAGGGAAGGTTTTTTCTCATTGCATTAAACACACACGGGGCCACTCTGATGATGAACTGTGTCACTTGTTTTTATCACGTCTCGGTACGAAAGATGATGAATAGAAGTAGGAAGAAAAAAACATCGAAATTGTTTGATTTTTCCTTTTTTAAAAAGAAATGTGAAACCATTAATTCGTTTAGTGTACTGCGTGTGTACCCTTTCCCACTCCACCAACCCACCCAAAAAAAAAACAAACCAGGGGAGAAAATCGATGCAACTTTCACTAAGTACGGCACGCCTAATTGAATCAGCCGGTGCACAATAAAGTCTCCACCATTGTTTCCTTCCTCCCTGCCCCCTCTTCACACACCCTAAATTAACCCGTTGTGGCCTCGAAATGCCCTCTGGCTGTCCTTGAACTCCTGGAAAAAACGCGCCGCGAATGGGTTATCCCGCCGTGCGCGCCGTGCCGATGCTTTTCACTTTCTTTACCGAGGGGCGGTGGGAGCTACCGGGTTTTCCTCTCGCCAATCGCCCAAAACCGGTGTATCATATTACCGGTGAACCAATTACGAACAGCCGGGGAGCGTTCAGTGACACAAAGCGCATCAATGTCCTGACACGGCTTACGGAACACTTCCGTCAGGGCGGAGGAGGGTTTTGCGAATGTTGTTGCTTTCGGGGGGAAAATTGGGACTGACATTTTCACGTGTGTTTTCAGGACGAAAATAAAGGAACGCTACACGAACGATTGGTTCCGTAATCGTTTCACTGCTACAGACATTCTCGTACAGACCACCCCGTACAGATCATACGCAAAAAAGGGGTATAATTTAATTAACAGTTACGCACCGTACAAAACTCACACAAGCAATACGCAACCAATATTTATGCTCTTTGCCCTCTTGCCACCTTTACGTTTGATGCTGGCTGTGGTAGATGGGGTACATGACAGCAAAAAGGCAAAAAAAGACATGATAAAAGAGTATTATTTATGCGATTGCAGCGAAACTTTTGTACACTGTTCTCAATTGGCCTAACATGGCTGCAAAAAAAATATCGCAAATAAGCTGCTAATTTTGTAGCTTTATTCAGGTTTTTTAACTTTATTTATCGTTTTTATTAATGATGTATTGATTTAAATTGTGTTATTTTTAAGTTTTATATACATAGTATTTAGTATTAGCACTGCAAAATATAACTACAAAATGTTATAATTTGTAAAGTTATTGGAACATTCAATTTGCATTCACCTAGGTGTGTAATCTTTAACTGATTACGTTATCTAACTAATACTAATACACAAAACTAATACGATAGAAATATATAATGAACTAGGCGTATTTATTCTAATTATATAAATCAATATGCTTTAAATAAAATATTTAGAATTTTAAAATTAAAATAAAATTGAAAGGGAATTAAATACAAAAACCAAACATATGAGCAAAAACAATCAGAAAAGTGAGAAATAGAGATAGGATAGAGATAGGAAAGGGACCACATAAATATGTACAGATCTGAAAATATATACAATTCAAAATATGTTCAAATTTAAAAACAAAACTAACGTAATCAACCAAACCTTTACCAAAACATTGAAACAATATACATGATAATAATTAAATAAATAAATATAAAATATAAATAATATAAATATATAAATATAAATATAAATTTACAAACTGGGAAATACACCAAAATACAGTAAAACTTAATAGTAAGAGTAAGCAAAAGTAAGAGTAAAAAGTTAAGAACTAGAACACAAAAAAGTAGAAACAAACTACTATAGAATGCAAAATGGATGATGAGTAGGTAGATTAGAATATATAACAAGCAGTGTAAAAGTAAGTATAATTTATTGCAAAGAAGAGGGACAAAAACAAATAAGTTGAGCTCACATTAATTCTTGTTTAAATAATGGATTAAAAACAATGAAGCATTACCTCACGGCTGTGTGAGTGGAATTGCAGTGAAATTTTCATACCCAAACATTTTGTTGGATGCCACTAAGCTCTAGCGAGCAGGCCACGACCCGACAACAAATTTTTGGGCTTCTTTGAGCTGTTACTAATTGGAAACTTACTTTAAAAGCATTAAACGCAACTTTACGCGCCCCACACATACACACACACCGAACGGCAAGTGTTAATCATACAGGGACCATGTGTGTCGTATCTAGCCGCCCCATCCGAATGGGGTTGAGATTTCTAATTGAATTAGTTTGGTGGGCCCTCTAGCAGCTTTGTCACGGCAAATGTGGCAGCGTGCGAAAAACAACCCTGTTAAACACACTCACTCATTATCAACCGGGTCTTCTAAACAGAAGGGACAGTGATTTGGCAAAGTGGATGATTTAAAAACTTGGGCCACCGCGCGGGACCTTCCAAGTTCGTCCCACCCGGAAGATCGATGGCGTTTTGAACTGGAAAGGGTCCACCTGGACATGGTGAGCAGGTGATTTATCAAACATTTCGGACCCCCGAACAACCCCATCGGATGACGCAACCCCAACCCCCGGTGGTGGGGGGATGCGATTTTTGTTGCGCTCCCACGAAATCGGCAGACGACCCCATGTAGGAACCTTGTGTCTTGCTTGGCATATCGCTGTAATCGATGAGTGGGACGGGATCGGCACCACCGAACGTTTGGTTCTCTCCCACGATCCGAGCACCGGAAGGACGGTGCCATGTTGCAAACGATAAGACTCATTTGAACTCGGGGGGAATTTTTTGTTTGCCCAGGGAAGAATTACCGCTGATAAAGGTAGGGGTGAGTATGATGATCATTGAGTTTGAATTTAATACCCACAAATTAATACCCACTTGTTTGAAGATATGTTATAGCGCTTATAAATTTATCTCTTCTTTTTAGTACAAATTGTGTATTTCGATAATTTTGTTTTCAGTTTTTAATTTAAGTGCTAATATCTATTAACAACATTATTGTTTAAAACTAACAAGAAAAAATGTTTTTTGTATAAGCATAAGTGTAAATAAAAGGAACATTAAGTTAAAACGCTGGATTTTTTGGTGTTCATTTTGGGACAATTGGGCCAGGACGCACTGTACGCATTAGGTTCATTCTTCCGACAAGGTCTGTGTTGTAATGTGATTCGCAAAAACAAATGTAAAACGAGTTTTAAACACTTTGTAGAGTATGAGATGAGTATGGCCAGACCCCAAAGTCGGTAGCACCAAGAAAACAAATATCATCGATGAGTTCATCATTTAAGGAGAGCCAGTCCAAATGGTTGGGTATTTTCACTATTTTTTTAAGCTTTTCAGCTTAGTAAACGGTTCAGATAGAGTCCCCAATTGTAAATGAACGTTTAAAGTGACCACAGATCCATTCACAGACCGTTCAGATGGATTTTTGATTTAAAAAAATGTGCAATGAATTACAGGGTCCCCGAGATACGCGATTCCACTTATACGCGGATTCGGAGATACGCGGTTGTTGGAAATTTGACAGCTAAGCAGGTTTATCTAAGCAGAAAGATGAAAATTTGTTGGAAATAACCTCTTTTTGTCATATAAAATAGTTCTTTCTAACTTATTTTTATGTAATCTTTCTAAAAATCGCCTACTTCACTCAATAAATGATTCAAATGAGTCACGGTGGAAAGTCGGTTGGGTAAATCATCCGGAAGCTAAAAAATATCGACTTGTGGAACAGTTTTGACTTGTTTAATCGTTTGACTAATTGGCCAGAACGGAACATGAGAGTTTTCTCATAGTCATAGTTTATGAAGTTGAACTCTATTAAAATGTGTCATATTGTTATTAAACAATTACTTCTAATATAAAAAACCCATGAATGATTTTAGCATTCATCTGACCTTTAATCTTTAGTTATTTCACGTACTACGCTGGATCTATCCGTGGATCTATCTATCCGTGAAAATCTATTAACCGGCATGTGGCCGGTCGCCAGTTGCCCCGATAATCGACTTGGCGAAATCAAGAATCTTGGCGATTGGAGGGTGAGGATAAATCGTAATGATTCATGAATCTCTTAGGAGTCAACTACTGATTCGAATGATTCCACACAGAAGATTCGTATGAATGTCTCTTCTCGAAAGGTGCATTAAGCACACTACGCGAAAATATGCATTAAATACAAAAACGATCGATCGACGATCGACACATTTTGGCCCGCTCGTCCCAAAAATGAACACTCGCGTTATAGAGCGCATGGTTGGGGACACACACAAAAAGAAACATTTTTCCAACAGCAGTAATTGTAACAATTAAGCGCAAGTGAATAAAATTGGTCGTTATCGCTTGCACCGTTGATTGTGCGCCAAATCGTGGGTTGTTTTTTTTTTACTAATAAAACAACCAAAAACATAACGCACAGAAGTATGTCACACACATAATTAATGTTGTCCCCGCTGTGAAGCGCCCTTCTGCTAAGGTATCTACTATCAATATTTGCTATTGGAATCACCAACATTTCAACGTTCCTGCCGGTTACGATTGACCGGATGTGGTGTGATTACATGCAGTCTTTGGTTTTTTTTTGTCTACAAATTGGTTGTGATGCCCGGCACAGGAGTGGAGCACACAATAAAAAAAAGCAGCACAGCCAAAAAGACAGAGACAAGAAAGGAAGATGCAAAAGGTACACAGCATGGTGGCGCGTTTCGCCTGGCAGGATGATGGGCCCGACTATTTTTAATCTGCTTTCGCGTAAGGATCGGAATGTGAGACTATTGGCCAGCAGCTACGCCGGCAACGAAACACGGTGGTCGTGGTGTTTGCCTTTTCGCGCTCGAACCATTTCGTGTGTCGCTAGCCCCCCTCCTACCACCCGTGTAAGGTCAACGGGATCAGGTTGATGGGGCGCTCGTTTAATGGCTTAGAAGCCGGAACGGTAGCCAACGCGCTACGATGCGCCACTGGCTGGCTCCCCATCTACTGCCGAACCCACGGACATAAACCGCGATAACGTGCAGTGGCTTGGGCGTTTTTTTTTTTTTGGCACGGGTGTTGGCATTCCTTCCCGGTGGGTCCACTGCGTCTAGAATCGCAGCATCAGGTGGCGATTTAGCAGGCATTTTAAGCGTTTAATTAGATTGAGTATAGCGGAAAAAGCTTTAGTGGTCGGATTCATTCCCAACGACCCGGTGGCTATAACATTATCCAGTTCTCCAAGGAAGATCTTTGTTGCAAAGTGCGAAGGTGCAGCCTGCACATTATTTCACAACGTTGCCACAATGCAAACATTGTCAACGCAGCTTTAAGTTATCAAACATTTAATGAGTGAATGAATCGCCTTATCGCTTACGGTGGTGACCCACAGCTTGTCAAGCACAAATTTTTTGTTGTTTGTTATTGGCAAAACATTAAACACGACAAAACTGCGTTTTTTGTTGCTTTGATTTCACTGCAATATTTCCTAGAAGACATCTCGACGAGGTCAAAAAAAAATGTTCTCAAGATGTGGTTTTTACAATTATTGTGTTTTCTGCACAAAGATTAAGCGTTGGTGTGCCTTTTCTGCACTTTTTGTATTTACAAGAGTTTTACGGGGATGTTTTTATTTTGCCAATTGTGCCTGCCGTATTATTTCTGTAACGGATATCGTTTGAAGATTTTGAATTGTTAGCTTTTGGGCTGCGTTTGCATTTGGCTGCAATTTCACGTACGCAGCTCATTAAGCTCGTTGCAATATTAAGCACGGTTTGGACACAATATTGTCATGTTGTCGCATGTTGTCATTTTCTACAAGTGTGAACACACATTAACTATTAGGATTTTGGACACGGCGCTGAACGTGTTAACCTTCAAGTAGGCAACCGGATACCACCGGGGTATTTTTTTAACTTTAAACTGCAATTACTTTTGATTCATTGCTTGTATTGACCTGAAATTTTTAGTAGTCGTCCAACTCTTTTTTGGTGTATACATTGTAATTTTGAACAAGCAGTAAGTATTTTATTTTAATTTATTTCAAACTTTACCACGTAAGTTTGCAACCAGCATAGCCGGGTATTCCATACATTTTATATGGAGCATGACGTTTCTCTTCTGCTTCTTTTCTTATTGTACTTATTTTCGAGTCAAATTCAATGGATTTAGAATTTAAAATGCATCGTTAGTTTTATCATAACATAAAAACATAACGAATGAATCAAATAGATTTTAGATAGGCAAAATAAACAAACTTGATCGGTCGGAATTTTTTTCCCGAAAATCTAAAAAGTAACCGGAGCGAAGAACACGCGTGGAGGTAACATTTTATTAATTTTAAACCCAACTTCAGCATGTTTATCACTCGTGATCGAACACTTCCAGCGGTCGGTAATTTTATCCCGTAAATCGAAAAAGTAACCGGAGCGAAGAACACGCGTGCAGGTAACATTTTATTATTTTTCAAAACAACTCCAGCGTGTTTATCACAAGTGATCGAACACTTCAATCGGTCGGTAAGTTTATCCCGAAAATCGAAAAAGTATCAGGAGCGAAGAACACGCGTGGAGGTAACATTTTATTAATTTTAAACCCAACTTTAGCATGTTTATCACTCGTGATCGAACACTTCCAGCGGTCGGTAATTTTATCCCGTAAATCGAAAAAGTAACCGGAGCGAAGAACACGCGTGCAGGTAACATTTTATTATTTTTCAAAACAACTTCAGCATGTTTATCACCTGTTATCGGACACTTCAATCGGAAAGAAATTTTATCCCGAAAATCGAAAAAGTAACAGGAGCGAAGAACACGCGTAAAGGTAACATTTTATCGAAAATCGAAAAAGTAACAGGAACGAAGAAAACATTTTTGTTGCACTATGGTAGTATGGTCATGATATGGAAAAATTTAAGATTTCATGGGGTTTGTTTAAATTTTTGTTTGCGTTGTTCTAATCGTAAAAAAAAACAATGGTTTAAGCTAAAATTTTTATAAGCAAAGATATAGATTTTAAAAAAATATTAAATTTGAGGGCGAAAACTTTTAAAATATTGATGATATCTGAATGTTTATTGTATAAATAATCACATAAAAATCGATATAAATGTTTATAATAAAATCTTTTATGTAAAAACATTGTTATAATATATTTTAATAAATTTAATGAAATTTCCATGCGTCAGGGGTGTAACAATTTCAAGTTATAAAGCCTTTATTTAATATAATAGCTTATTTATTAAATTTAATCTTAATTTCCACTGAACTTCCTAAAATTCACTGTTATAAACTACCATTGCAACGGGAAAAAAATTCAAAAAACTTGTTTTATGTTGTTTCCGCCATTACTGCGCTCAACCCATAGCGTCATGTCAACATGAACATTTCAATTGGAAAGACATTTTATGCCGAAAATCGAAAAAGTAACAGGAGCGAAGAACAGGCGTGGAGGTAACATTTTATTTATTTTCAAAACAACTTCAGCATGTTTATCACCTGTGATTGGACACTTCAATCGGAAAGAAATTTTTTCCTGAAAGTCGGAAAATGTAACAGGAGCGGAGAACACGCGTGGAGGTAACATTTTATCAATTTTCAACCCAACTTCAGCCTGTTTATCACCCGTGATCGAACATTTTAGTCGGAAAGAAATTTTATCCCGAAAATCGGAAAATTACAGCGAAGAACAGGAGCGCCGAAAGTGCCGAAAATATAAAAAGTAGCAGGAGCGAAGAACACGCGTAGAGGCAACATTTGATTAATTTTCAACTCAACTTCAGCATATTTATCACCCGTGATCGAACACCCCGATCGGACGAAAATTTTATCCCGAAAATCGATAAAGTAACAGGAGCGAAGAACACGTGACTAGCCGTATTTCAGCGGTCTTTTCGGGGACGTATAGTACCAGGAGAGCATCCACGGAAGAGGTAGCACCTAGTACAGCAATTTTGCTCGAAAACCACCGAAAAACTGCTTCAAAACTACCAGTTTCCGAATGTTTAGTACCAGGAGAGCATCCACGGAAGAGGTAGCACCTAGTACAGCAATTTTGCTCGAAAACCACCGAAAAACTGCTTCAAAAACTACCAGTTTTCGAATGTTTAGTACCAGAAGAGCATACCACGGAAGAGGTAGCACCTTGTATAGCAATTTTGCTCGAAAACCACCGAAAAACTGCTTCAAAAACTACCAGTTTTCGAATGTTTAATGCAAGGAGAGCATACCACGGAAGAGGTAGCACCTAGTACAGCAATTTTGCTCGAGAACCACCGAAAAACTGCTCCAAAAACTACCAGTTTTCCAATGTTTAGTACCAGGAGAGCATACCACAGAAGAGGTAGCACCTAGTACTGCAACTTTGCTCGAAAACCACCGAAAAACTGCTTCAAAACTACCAGTTTCCGCACGTATAGTACCAGGAGAGCATCCACGGAAGAGGTAGCACCTAGTACAGCAATTTTGCTCGAAAACCACCGAAAAACTGCTTCAAAAACTATAAATTTCTGCACGTATAGTACCAGGAAAGCATACCATGGAAGAGGTAGCACCTTGTACAGCAATTTTGCTCGAAAACCACCGAAAAACTGCTTCAAAAACTACCAGTTTTCGAATGTTTAGTACCAGGAGAGCATCCACGGAAGAGGTAGCACCTAGTACAGCAATTTTGCTCGAAAACCACCGAAAAACTGCTTCAAAAACTATAAATTTCTGCACGTATAGTACCAGGAAAGCATACCACGGAAGAGGTAGCACCTAGTACAGCAATTTTGCTCGAAAACCACCGAAAAACTGCTTCAAAAACTACCAGTTTTCGAATGTTTAGTACCAGGAGAGCATACCACGGAAGAGGTAGCACCTTGTACAGCAATTTTGCTTGAAAACCACCGAAAAACTGCTTCAAAAACTACCAGTTTCCGCACGTATGGTACCAGGAGAGCATACCACGGAAGAGGTAGCACCTAGTACAGCAATTTTTCTCGAAAACCACCGAAAAACTGCTTCAAAAACTACCAGTTTTCGAATGTTTAGTACCAGGAGAGCATCCACGGAAGAGGTAGCACCTTGTACAGCAATTTTGCTCGAAAACCACCGAAAAACTGCTTCAAAAACTATAAACTTCTGCACGTATAGTACCAGGAAAGCATACCACGGAAGAGGTAGCACCTTGTACAGCAATTTTGCTCGAAAACCACCGAAAAACTGCTTCAAAAACTACCAGTTTTCGAATGTTTAGTACCAGGAGAGCATACCACGGAAGAGGTAGCACCTAGTACAGCAATTTTGCTCGAAAACCACCGAAAAACTGCTTCAAAAACTACCAGTTTCCGCACGTATAGTACCAGAAGAGCATCCACAGAAGAGGTAGCACCTAGTGCAGCAAATTTTCTCGAAAACCACCGAAAAACTGCTTCAAAAACTACCAATTTTCGAATGTTTAGTACCAGAAGAGCATACCACGGAAGAGGTAGCAACTAGTACAGCAAATTTGCTCGAAAACCACCGAAAAACTGCTTCAAAAACTACCAGTTTCCGATGTTTAGTACCAGAAGAGCATACCACGGAAGAAGCAGCACCTAGTACAGCAATTTTGCTCGAAAACCACCGAAAAACTGCTTCAAAAACTACCAGTTTTCGAATGTTTAGTACCAGGAGAGCATACCACGGAAGAGGTAGCACCTAGTACAGCAACTTTGCTCGAAAACCACCGAAAAACTGCTTCAAAAACTATAAATTTCTGCACGTAGAATACCTGGAAAGCATACCACGGAAGAGGTAGCACCTAGTGCAGCAATTTTGCTCGAAAACCACCGAAAAACTGCTTCAAAAACTACCAGTTTTCGAATGTTTAGTACCAGGAGAGCATACCACGGAAGAGGTAGCACCTAGTACAGCAATTTTGCTTGAAAACCACCGAAAAACTGCTTCAAAAACTACCAGTTTTCGAATGTTTAGTACCAGGAGAGCATACCACGGAAGAGGTAGCACCTAGTACAGCAATTTTGCTTGAAAACCACCGAAAAACTGCTTCAAAAACTAACAGTTTCCGCACGTATAGTACCAGGAGAGCATACCACGGAAGAGGTAGCACCTAGTACAGCAATTTTGCTCGAAAAAACACCGAAAATCTGCTTCAAAAACTACCAGTTTTCGAATGTTTAGTACCAGGAGAGCATACCACGGAAGAGGTAGCACCTAGTACAGCAATTTTGCTCGAAAACCACCGAAAAACTGCTTCAAAAACTATAAATTTCTGCACGTAGAATACCTGGAAAGCATACCACGGAAGAGGTAGCACCTAGTGCAGCAATTTTGCTCGAAAACCACCGAAAAATTGCTTCAAAAACTACCAGTTTTCGAATGTTTAGTACCAGGAGAGCATACCACGGAAGAGGTAGCACCTAGTACAGCAATTTTGCTTGAAAACCACCGAAAAACTGCTTCAAAAACTACCAGTTTTCGAATGTTTAGTACCAGGAGAGCATACCACGGAAGAGGTAGCACCTAGTACAGCAATTTTGCTTGAAAACCACCGAAAAACTGCTTCAAAAACTAACAGTTTCCGCACGTATAGTACCAGGAAAGCATACCACGGAAGAGGTAGCACCTAGTACAGCAATTTTGCTCGAAAACCACCGAAAAACTGCTTCAAAAACTACCAGTTTCCGCACGTATAGTACCAGGAGAGCATACCACGGAGGAGGTAGCACCTAGTACAGCAATTTTGCTCGAAAACCACCGAAAATCTGCTTCAAAAACTATCAGTTTCCGCACGTATAGTACCAGGAGAGCATCCACAGAAGAGGTAGCACCTAGTGCAGCAATTTTTCTCGAAAACCACCGAAAAACTGCTTCAAAAACTACCAGTTTTTGAATGTTTAGTACCAGGAGAGCATACCACGGAGGAGGTAGCACCTAGTACAGCAACTTTGCTCGAAAACCACCGAAAAACTGCTTCAAAACTACCAGTTTCCGCACATATAGTACCAGGAGAGCATACCACGGAAGAGGTAGCACCTAGTACAGCAATTTTGCTCGAAAAACACCGAAAATCTGCTTCAAAAACTACCAGTTTTCGAATGTTTAGTACCAGGAGAGCATACCACGGAAGAGGTAGCACCTAGTACAGCAATTTTGCTCGAAAACCACCGAAAAACTGCTTCAAAAACTATAAATTTCTGCACGTAGAATACCTGGAAAGCATACCACGGAAGAGGTAGCACCTAGTGCAGCAATTTTGCTCGAAAACCACCGAAAAATTGCTTCAAAAAACTACCAGTTTTCGAATGTTTAGTACCAGGAGAGCATACCACGGAAGAGGTAGCACCTAGTACAGCAATTTTGCTTGAAAACCACCGAAAAACTGCTTCAAAAACTACCAGTTTTCGAATGTTTAGTACCAGGAGAGCATACCACGGAAGAGGTAGCACCTAGTACAGCAATTTTGCTTGAAAACCACCGAAAAACTGCTTCAAAAACTAACAGTTTCCGCACGTATAGTACCAGGAAAGCATACCACGGAAGAGGTAGCACCTAGTACAGCAATTTTGCTCGAAAACCACCGAAAAACTGCTTCAAAAACTACCAGTTTCCGCACGTATAGTACCAGGAGAGCATACCACGGAGGAGGTAGCACCTAGTACAGCAATTTTGCTCGAAAACCACCGAAAATCTGCTTCAAAAACTATCAGTTTCCGCACGTATAGTACCAGGAGAGCATCCACAGAAGAGGTAGCACCTAGTGCAGCAATTTTTCTCGAAAACCACCGAAAAACTGCTTCAAAAACTACCAGTTTTTGAATGTTTAGTACCAGGAGAGCATACCACGGAGGAGGTAGCACCTAGTACAGCAACTTTGCTCGAAAACCACCGAAAAACTGCTTCAAAACTACCAGTTTCCGCACATATAGTACCAGGAGAGCATACCACGGAAGAGGTAGCACCTAGTACAGCAATTTTGCTCGAAAACCACCGAAAAACTGCTTCAAAAACTATAAATTTCTGCACGTATAGTACCAGGAAAGCATACCATGGAAGAGGTAGCACCTTGTACATCAATTTTGCTCGAAAACCACCGAAAAACTGCTTCAAAAACTACCAGTTTTCGAATGTTTGGTACCAGGAGAGCATCCACGAAGAGGTAGCACCTAGTACAGCAATTTTGCTCGAAAACCACCGAAAATCTGCTTCAAAAACTATAAATTTCTGCACGTATAGTACCAGGAGAGCATACCACGGAAGAGGTAGCACCTGGTACAGCAATTTTGCTCGAAAACCACCGAAAAAACTGCTTCAAAAACTACCAGTTTTCGAATGTTTGGTACCAGGAGAGCATCCACGGAAGAGGTAGCACCTAGTACAGCAATTTTGCTCGAAAACCACCGAAAATCTGCTTCAAAAACTATCAGTTTCCGCACGTATAGTACCAGAAGAGCATCCACAGAAGAGGTAGCACCTAGTGCAGCAATTTTTCTCGAAAACCACCGAAAAACTGCTTCAAAAACTACCAATTTTCGAATGTTTAGTACCAGGAGAGCACACCACGGAAGAGGTAGCACCTAGTACAGCAATTTTGCTCGAAAACCACCGAAAAACTGCTTCAAAAACTACCAGTTTTCGAATGTTTGGTACCAGGAGGGCATCCACGGAAGAGGTAGCACCTAGTACAGCAATTTTGCTCGAAAACCACCGAAAATCTGCTTCAAAAACTATAAATTTCTGCACGTATAGTACCAGGAGAGCATACCACGGAAGAGGTAGCACCTGGTACAGCAATTTTGCTCGAAAACCACCGAAAAACTGCTTCACAAACTACCAGTTTTCGAATGTTTAGTACCAGGAGAGCATCCATGGAAGAGGTAGCACCTGGTACATCAATTTTGCTCGAAAACCACCGAAAAACTGCTTCAAAACTACCAGTTTACGCACGTATAGTACCAGGAGAGCATACCACGGAAGAGGTAGCACCTAGTACAGCAATTTTGCTCGAAAACCACCGAAAAACTGCTTCAAAAACTACCAGTTTTCGAATGTTTAGTACCAGGAGAGCATACCACGGAAGAGGTAGCACCTGGTACATCAATTTTGCTCGAAAACCACCGAAAAACTGCTTCAAAAACTACCAGTTTTCGAATGTTTGGTACCAGGAGAGCATCCACGGAAGAGGTAGCACCTAGTACAGCAATTTTGCTCGAAAACCACCGAAAATCTGCTTCAAAAACTATCAGTTTCCGCACGTATAGTACCAGAAGAGCATCCACAGAAGAGGTAGCACCTAGTGCAGCAATTTTGCTCGAAAACCACCGAAAAACTGCTTCAAAAACTACCAGTTTTCGAATGTTAAGTACCAGGAGAGCATACCACGGAAGAGGTAGCACCTAGTACAGCAATTTTGCTCGAAAACCACCGAAAAACTGCTTCAAAAACTACCAGTTATCGAATGCTTAGTACCAGGAGAGCATCCATGGAAGAGGTAGCACCTGGTACATCAATTTTGCTCGAAAACCACCGAAAAACTGCTTCAAAAACTACCAGTTTTCGAATGTTTGGTACCAGGAGGGCATCCACGGAAGAGGTAGCACCTAGTACAGCAATTTTGCTCGAAAACCACCGAAAATCTGCTTCAAAAACTATAAATTTCTGCACGTATAGTACCAGGAGAGCATCCATGGAAGAGGTAGCACCTGGTACATCAATTTTGCTCGAAAACCACCGAAAAACTGCTTCAAAAACTACCAGTTTTCGCACGTATAGTACCAGGAGAGCATACCACGGAAGAGGTAGCACCTAGTACAGCAATTTTGCTCGAAAACCACCGAAAAACTGCTTCAAAAACTATAAATTTCTGCACGTATAGTACCAGGAAAGCATACCATGGAAGAGGTAGCACCTTGTACAGCAATTTTGCTCGAAAACCACCGAAAAACTGCTTCAAAAACTACCAGTTTTCGAATGTTTAGTACCAGGAGAGCACACCACGGAAGAGGTAGCAACTAGTATAGCAATTTTGCTCGAAAACCACCGAAAAACTGCTTCACAAACTACCAGTTTTTGAATGCTTAGTACCAGGAGAGCATACCACGGAAGAGGTAGCACCTAGTACAGCAATTTTGCTCGAAAACCACCGAAAAACTGCTTCAAAAACTACCAGTTTTCGAATGTTTAGTACCAGGAGAGCATACCACGGAAGAGGTAGCACCTAGTACAGCAATTTTGCTCGAAAACCACCGAAAAACTGCTTCAAAAACTATAAATTCCTGCACGTATAGTACCAGGAAAGCATACCATGGAAGAGGTAGCACCTAGTACAGCAATTTTGCTCGAAAACCACCGAAAAACTGCTTCAAAAACTATAAATTTCTGCACGTGTAGTACCAGGAGAGCATACCACGGAAGAGGTAGCACCTGGTACATCAATTTTGCTCGAAAACCACCGAAAAACTGCTTCAAAAACTACCAGTTTTCGAATGTTTAGTACCAGAAGAGCATACCACGGAAGAGGTAGCACCTAGTACAGCAATTTTGCTCGAAAACCACCGAAAATCTGCTTCAAAAACTATCAGTTTCTGCACGTATAGTACCAGAAGAGCATCCACGGAAGAGGTAGCAACTAGTATAGCAATTTTGCTCGAAAACCACCGAAAAACTGCTTCAAAAACTACCAGTTTTTGAATGCTTAGTACCAGGAGAGCATACCACGGAAGAGGTAGCACCTAGTACAGCAATTTTGCTCGAAAACCACCGAAAAACTGCTTCAAAAACTACCAGTTTTCGAATGTTTAGTACCAGGAGAGCATCCATGGAAGAGGTAGCACCTGGTACATCAATTTTGCTCGAAAACCACCGAAAAACTGCTTCAAAACTACCAGTTTACGCACGTATAGTACCAGGAGAGCATACCACGGAAGAGGTAGCACCTAGTACAGCAATTTTGCTCGAAAACCACCGAAAAACTGCTTCAAAAACTATAAATTTCTGCACGTATAGTACCAGGAGAGCATACCACGGAAGAGGTAGCACCTTGTACAGCAATTTTGCTCGAAAACCACCGAAAAAACTGCTTCAAAAACTACCAGTTTTCGAATGTTTAGTACCAGGAGAGCATCCACGGAAGAGGTAGCACCTAGTACAGCAATTTTGCTCGAAAACCATCGAAAATCTGCTTCAAAAACTATCAGTTTCCGCACGTATAGTACCAGAAGAGCATCCACAGAAGAGGTAGCACCTAGTGCAGCAATTTTTCTCGAAAACCACCGAAAAACTGCTTCAAAAACTACCAGTTTTCGAATGTTTAGTACCAGGAGAGCATACCACGGAAGAGGTAGCACCTAGTACAGCAATTTTTCTCGAAAACCACCGAAAAAACTGCTTCAAAACTACCAGTTTTCGCACGTATAGTACCAGGAGAGCATACCACGGAAGAGGTAGCACCTAGTACAGCAATTTTGCTCGAAAACCACCGAAAAAACTGCTTCAAAAACTATAAATTTCTGCACGTATAGTACCAGGAAAGCATACCATGGAAGAGGTAGCACCTTGTACAGCAATTTTGCTCGAAAACCACCGAAAAACTGCTTCAAAAAACTACCAGTTTTCGAATGTTTAGTACCAGGAGAGCACACCACGGAAGAGGTAGCAACTAGTATAGCAATTTTGCTCGAAAACCACCGAAAAACTGCTTCAAAAACTACCAGTTTTTGAATGCTTAGTACCAGGAGAGCATACCACGGAAGAGGTAGCACCTAGTACAGCAATTTTGCTCGAAAACCACCGAAAATCTGCTTCAAAAACTACCAGTTTCCGCACGTATAGTACCAGAAGAGCATCCACAGAAGAGGTAGCACCTAGTGCAGCAATTTTTCTCGAAAACCACCGAAAAACTGCTTCAAAAACTACCAGTTTTCGAATGTTTAGTACCAGGTGAGCATCCATGGAAGAGGTAGCGCCTAGTACAGTAATTTTGCTCGAAAACCACCGAAAAACTGCTTCAAAAACTACCAGTTTTCGAATGTTTAGTACCAGGAGAGCATCCACGGAAGAAGAAGCACCTAGTACAGTAATTTTGCTCGAAAACCACCGCAAAACTGCTTCAAAAACTACCAGTTTTCGAATGTTTAGTACCAGGAGAGCATCCACGGAAGAGGTAGCACCTAGTACAGCAATTTTGCTCGAAAACCACCGAAAAACTGCTTCAAAACTACCAGTTTCCGCACATATAGTACCAGGAGAGCATCCACGGAAGAGGTAGCACCTAGTACAGAAATTTTACCCGAAAACCACCGAAAAACTGCTTCAAAAACTATAAATTTCTGCACGTATAGTACCAGGAAAGCATACCACGGAAGAGGTAGCACCTTGCACAGCAATTTTGCTCGAAAACCACCGAAAAACTGCTTCAAAAACTATAAATTTCTGCACGTATAGTACCAGGAGAGCATACCATGGCAGAGGTAGCACCTAGTACAGCAATTTTGCTCGAAAACCACCGAAAAACTGCTTCAAAAACTACCAGTTTTCGAATGTTTAGTACCAGGAGAGCATCCATGGAAGAGGTAGCACCTAGTACAGTAATTTTGCTCGAAAACCACCGAAAAACTGCTTCAAAAACTACCAGTTTTCGAATGTTTAGTACCAGGAGAGCATCCACGGAAGAAGAAGCACCTAGTACAGCAATTTTGCTCGAAAACCACCGAAAAACTGCTTCAAAAACTACCAGTTTTCGAATGTTTAGTACCAGGAGAGCATCCACGGAAGAGGTAGCACCTAGTACAGCAATTTTGCTCGAAAACCACCGAAAAACTGCTTCAAAACTACCAGTTTCCGCACATATAGTACCAGGAGAGCATCCACGGAAGAGGTAGCACCTAGTACAGCAATTTTGCCCGAAAACCACCGAAAAACTGCTTCAAAAACTATAAATTTCTGCATGTATAGTACCAGGAAAGCATACCACGGAAGAGGTAGCACCTAGTACAGCAATTTTGCTCGAAAACCACCGAAAAACTGCTTCAAAAACTACCAGTTTCCGCACATATAGTACCAGGAGAGCATCCACGGAAGAGGTAGCACCTAGTACAGAAATTTTGCCCGAAAACCACCGAAAAACTGCTTCAAAAACTATAAATTTCTGCACGTATAGTACCAGGAAAGCATACCACGGAAGAGGTAGCACCTTGTACAGCAATTTTGCTCGAAAACCACCGAAAAACTGCTTCAAAAACTATAAATTTCTGCACGTATAGTACCAGGAGAGCATACCACGGAAGAGGTAGCACCTAGTACAGCAATTTTGCTCGAAAACCACCGAAAAACTGCTTCAAAAACTACCAGTTTTCGAATGTTTGGTACCAGGAGAGCATCCACGGAAGAGGTAGCACCTAGTACAGCAACTTTGCTCGAAAACCACCGAAAAACTGCTTCAAAAACTACCAGTTTTCGAATGTTTAGTACCAGGAGAGCATACCACGGAAGAGGTAGCACCTAGTACAGCAACTTTGCTCGAAAACCACCGAAAAACTGCTTCAAAAACTATAAATTTCTGCACGTAGAATACCTGGAAAGCATACCACGGAAGAGGTAGCACCTAGTGCAGCAATTTTGCTCGAAAACCACCGAAA
Source organism: Anopheles moucheti (assembly GCF_943734755.1). Lineage (NCBI taxonomy): Eukaryota > Metazoa > Arthropoda > Insecta > Diptera > Culicidae > Anopheles > Anopheles moucheti. The sequence continues at coordinate 80,471,759 of NC_069140.1, forward strand.
AAACTGCTTCAAAAACTACCAGTTTTCGAATGTTTAGTACCAGGAGAGCATACCACGGAAGAGGTAGCACCTAGTACAGCAACTTTGCTCGAAAACCACCGAAAAACTGCTTCAAAACTACCAGTTTCCGCACGTATAGTACCAGGAGAGCATACCACGGAAGAGGTAGCACCTAGTACAGCAATTTTGCTCGAAAACCACCGAAAAACTGCTTCAAAAACTATAAATTTCTGCACGTATAATACCAGGAAAGCATACCATGGAAGAGGTAGCACCTAGTACAGCAATTTTGCTCGAAAACCACCGAAAAACTGCTTCAAAAACTATAAATTTCTGCACGTATAGTACCAGGAGAGCATACCACGGAAGAGGTAGCACCTAGTACATCAATTTTGCTCGAAAACCACCGAAAAACTGCTTCAAAACTACCAGTTTCCGCACGTATAGTACCAGGAGAGCATACCACGGAAGAGGTAGCACCTAGTACAGCAATTTTGCTCGAAAACCACCGAAAAACTGCTTCAAAAACTATAAATTTCTGCACGTATAGTACCAGGAAAGCATACCATGGAAGAGGTAGCACCTTGTACAGCAATTTTGCTCGAAAACCACCGAAAAACTGCTTCAAAAACTATAAATTTCTGCACGTATAGTACCAGGAGAGCATACCACGGAAGAGGTAGCACCTAGTACATCAATTTTGCTCGAAAACCACCGAAAAACTGCTTCAAAAACTACCAGTTTTCGAATGTTTGGTACCAGGAGAGCATCCACGGAAGAGGTAGCACCTAGTACAGCAATTTTGCTCGAAAACCACCGAAAAACTGCTTCAAAAACTACCAGTTTTCGAATGTTTAGTACCAGGAGAGCATACCACGGAAGAGGTAGCACCTAGTACAGCAATTTTGCTCGAAAACCACCGAAAACCTGCTTCAAAAACTACCAGTTTCTGCACGTATAGTACCAGAAGAGCATCCACAGAAGAGGTAGCACCTAGTGCAGCAATTTTGCTCGAAAACCACCGAAAAACTGCTTCAAAAACTACCAGTTTTCGAATGTTTAGTACCAGGAGAGCATACCACGGAAGAGGTAGCACCTTGTACAGTAATTTTGCTCGAAAACCACCGAAAAACTGCTTCAAAACTACCAGTTTCCGCACGTATAGTACCAGGGGAGCATCCACGCAAGAGGTAGCACCTTGTACAGCAATTTTGCTCGAAAACCACCGAAAAACTACTTCAAAAACTATAAATTTCTGCACGTATAATAACTGGAAAGCATACCACGGAAGAGGTAGCACCTTGTACAGCAATTTTGCTCGAAAACCACCGAAAAACTGCTTCAAAAACTACCAGTTTTCGAATGTTTAGTACCAGGAGAGCATACCACGGAAGAGGTAGTAACTAGTATAGCAATTTTGCTCGAAAACCACCAAAAAACTGCTTCAAAAACTACCAGTTTTCGAATGTTTAGTACCAGGAGAGCATACCACGGAAGAGGTAGCACCTAGTACAGCAATTTTGCTCGAAAACCACCGAAAAACTGCTTCAAAACTACCAGTTTCAGCACGTATAGTACCAGGGGAGCATCCACGGAAGAGGTAGCACCTAGTACAGCAATTTTGCTCGAAAACCACCGAAAAACTACTTCAAAAACTATAAATTTCTGCACGTATAATACCTGGAAAGCATACCACGGAAGAGGTAGCACCTTGTACAGCAATTTTGCTCGAAAACCACCGAAAAACTGCTTCAAAAACTACCAGTTTTCGAATGTTTGGTACCAGGAGAGCATACCACGGAAGAAGCAGCACCTAATACTGCAATTTTGCTCGAAAACCACCGAAAAACTGCTTCAAAAACTACCAGTTTCCGCACGTATAGTACCAGGAGAGCATCCACGGAAGAGGTAGCACCTAGTACAGCAATTTTGCTCGAAAACCACCGAAAAAACTGCTTCAAAAACTACCAGTTTCTGCACGTATAATACCAGAAGAGCATCCACAGAAGAGGTAGCACCTAGTGCAGCAATTTTGCTCGAAAACCACCGAAAAAACTGCTTCAAAACTACCAGTTTCCACACGTATAGTACCAGGGGAGCATCCACGGAAGAGGTAGCACCTAGTACAGCAATTTTGCTCGAAAACCACCGAAAAACTACTTCAAAAACTATAAATTTCTGCACGTATAATACCTGGAAAGCATACCACGGAAGAGGTAGCAACTAGTACAGCAATTTTGCTCGAAAACCACCGAAAAACTGCTTCAAAAACTACCAGTTTTTGAATGCTTAGTACCAGGAAAGCACACCACGGAAGAGGTAGCAACTAGTATAGCAATTTTGCTCGAAAACCACCGAAAAACTGCTTCAAAAACTACCAGTTTTTGAATGCTTAGTACCAGGAGAGCATACCACGGAAGAGGTAGCACCTAGTACAGCAATTTTGCTAGAAAACCACCGAAAAAACTGCTTCAAAAACTACCAGTTTTCGAATGTTTAGTACCAGGAGAGCATCCATGGAAGAGGTAGCACCTAGTACAAGCAATTTTGCTCGAAAACCACCGAAAAACTACTTCAAAAACTATAAATTTCTGCACGTATAATACCTGGAAAGCATACCACGGAAGAGGTAGCACCTTGTACAGCAATTTTTGCTCGAAAACCACCGAAAAACTGCTTCAAAAACTACCGGTTTCTGCACGTATAATACCAGAAGATCATCCACAGAAGAGGTAGCACCTAGTGCAGCAATTTTGCTCGAAAACCACCGAAAAACTGCTTCAAAACTACCAGTTTTCGAATGTTTAGTACCAGGAGAGCATACCACGGAAGAGGTAGCACCTAGTCCAGCAACTTTGCTCGAAAACCACCGAAAAACTGCTTCAAAACTACCAGTTTCCGCACGTATAGTACCAGGGGAGCATCCACGGAAGAGGTAGCACCTAGTACAGCAATTTTGCTCGAAAACCACCGAAAAACTACTTCAAAAACTATAAATTTCTGCACGTATAATACCTGGAAAGCATACCACGGAAGAGGTAGCAACTAGTACAGTAATTTTGCTCGAAAACCACCGAAAAACTGCTTCAAAAACTACCAGTTTTTGAATGCTTAGTACCAGGAGAGCATACCACGGAAGAGGTAGCACCTAGTACAGTAATTTTGCTCGAAAACCACTGAAAAACTGCTTCAAAAACTACCAGTTTCGAATGTTTAGTACCAGGAGAGCATCCATGGAAGAGGTAGCACCTGGTACATCAATTTTGCTCGAAAACCACCGAAAAACTGCTTCAAAAACTACAGTTTTCGAATGTTTGGTACCAGGAGAGCATCCACGGAAAAGGTAGCACCTAGTACAGCAATTTTGCTCGAAAACCACCGAAAATCTGCTTCAAAAACTATAAATTTCTGCACGTATAGTACCAGGAGAGCATACCACGGAAGAGGTAGCACCTGGTACATCAATTTGCTCGAAAACCACCGAAAAACTGCTTCAAAAACTACCAGTTTTCGAATGTTTGGTACCAGGAGAGCATCCACGGAAGAGGTAGCACCTAGTACAGCAATTTTGCTCGAAAACCACCGAAAATCTGCTTCAAAAACTACCAGTTTTTGAATGCTTAGTACCAGGAGAGCATACCACGGAAGAGGTAGCACCTAGTACAGCAATTTTGCTCGAAAACCACCGAAAAACTGCTTCAAAACTACCAGTTTTCGAATGTTTAGTACCAGGAGAGCATCCATGGAAGAGGTAGCACCTAGTACAGCAATTTTGCTCGAAAACCACCGAAAAACTACTTCAAAAACTATAAATTTCTGCACGTATAATACCTGGAAAGCATACCACGGAAGAGGTAGCACCTTGTACAGCAATTTTGCTCGAAAACCACCGAAAAACTGCTTCAAAAACTACCAGTTTTCGAATGTTTAGTACCAGGAGAGCACACCACGGAAGAGGTAGCAACTAGTATAGCAATTTTGCTCGAAAACCACCGAAAAACTGCTTCAAAAACTACCAGTTTTTGAATGCTTAGTACCAGGAGAGCATACCACGGAAGAGGTAGCACCTAGTACAGCAATTTTGCTCGAAAACCACCGTAAAACTGCTTCAAAAACTACCAGTTTTCGAATGTTTAGTACCAGGAGAGCATCCATGGAAGAGGTAGCACCTAGTACAGCAATTTTGCTCGAAAACCACCGAAAAACTACTTCAAAAACTATAAATTTCTGCACGTATAGTACCAGGAAAGCATACCATGGAAGAGGTAGCACCTTGTACAGCAATTTTGCTCGAAAACCACCGAAAAACTGCTTCAAAAACTACCAGTTTTCGAATGTTTAGTACCAGGAGAGCACACCACGGAAGAGGTAGCAACTAGTATAGCAATTTTGCTCGAAAACCACCGAAAAACTGCTTCAAAAACTACCAGTTTTTGAATGCTTAGTATCAGGAGAGCATACCACGGAAGAGGTAGCACCTAGTACAGCAATTTTGCTCGAAAACCACCGAAAATCTGCTTCAAAAACTACCAGTTTCCGCACGTATAGTACCAGAAGAGCATCCACAGAAGAGGTAGCACCTAGTGCAGCAATTTTTCTCGAAAACCACCGAAAAACTGCTTCAAAAACTACCAGTTTTCGAATGTTTAGTACCAGGTGAGCATCCATGGAAGAGGTAGCGCCTAGTACAGTAATTTTGCTCGAAAACCACCGAAAAACTGCTTCAAAAACTACCAGTTTTCGAATGTTTAGTACCAGGAGAGCATCCACGGAAGAAGAAGCACCTAGTACAGTAATTTTGCTCGAAAACCACCGCAAAACTGCTTCAAAAACTACCAGTTTTCGAATGTTTAGTACCAGGAGAGCATCCACGGAAGAGGTAGCACCTAGTGCAGCAATTTTGCTCGAAAACCACCGAAAAACTGCTTCAAAACTACCAGTTTCCGCACATATAGTACCAGGAGAGCATCCACGGAAGAGGTAGCACCTAGTACAGAAATTTTACCCGAAAACCACCGAAAAACTGCTTCAAAAACTATAAATTTCTGCACGTATAGTACCAGGAAAGCATACCACGGAAGAGGTAGCACCTTGCACAGCAATTTTGCTCGAAAACCACCGAAAAACTGCTTCAAAAACTATAAATTTCTGCACGTATAGTACCAGGAGAGCATACCATGGAAGAGGTAGCACCTAGTACAGCAATTTTGCTCGAAAACCCACCGAAAAACTGCTTCAAAAACTACCAGTTTTCGAATGTTTAGTACCAGGAGAGCATCCATGGAAGAGGTAGCACCTAGTACAGTAATTTTGCTCGAAAACCACCGAAAAACTGCTTCAAAAACTACCAGTTTTCGAATGTTTAGTACCAGGAGAGCATCCACGGAAGAAGAAGCACCTAGTACAGCAATTTTGCTCGAAAACCACCGAAAAACTGCTTCAAAAACTACCAGTTTTCGAATGTTTAGTACCAGGAGAGCATCCACGGAAGAGGTAGCACCTAGCACAGAAATTTTGCCCGAAAACCACCGAAAAACTGCTTCAAAACTACCAGTTTCCGCACATATAGTACCAGGAGAGCATCCACGGAAGAGGTAGCACCTAGTACAGCAATTTTGCCCGAAAACCACCGAAAACTGCTTCAAAAACTATAAATTTCTGCATGTATAGTACCAGGAAAGCATACCACGGAAGAGGTAGCACCTAGTACAGCAATTTTGCTCGAAAACCACCGAAAAACTGCTTCAAAAACTATAAATTTCTGCACGTATAGTACCAGGAGAGCATACCACGGAAGAGGTAGCACCTAGTACAGCAATTTTGCTTGAAAACCACCGAAAAAACTGCTTCAAAAACTACCAGTTTTCGAATGTTTAGTACGAGGAGAGCATCCACGGAAGAAGAAGCACCTAGTACAGCAATTTTGCTCGAAAACCACCGAAAAACTGCTTCAAAAACTACCAGTTTCCGCACATATAGTACCAGGAGAGCATCCACGGAAGAGGTAGCACCTAGTACAGAAATTTTGCCCGAAAACCACCGAAAAACTGCTTCAAAAACTATAAATTTCTGCACGTATAGTAACAGGAAAGCATACCACGGAAGAGGTAGCACCTTGTACAGCAATTTTGCTCGAAAACCACCGAAAAACTGCTTCAAAAACTATAAATTTCTGCACGTATAGTACCAGGAGAGCATACCACGGAAGAGGTAGCACCTAGTACAGCAATTTTGCTCGAAAACCACCGAAAAACTGCTTCAAAAACTACCAGTTTTCGAATGTTTAGTACCAGGAGAGCATACCACGGAAGAGGTAGCACCTAGTACAGCAACTTTGCTCGAAAACCACCGAAAAACTGCTTCAAAACTACCAGTTTCCGCACGTATAGTACCAGGAGAGCATACCACGGAAGAGGTAGCACCTAGTACAGCAATTTTGCTCGAAAACCACCGAAAAACTGCTTCAAAAACTATAAATTTCTGCACGTATAGTACCAGGAAAGCATACCATGGAAGAGGTAGCACCTAGTACAGCAATTTTGCTCGAAAACCACCGAAAAACTGCTTCAAAAACTATAAATTTCTGCACGTATAGTACCAGGAGAGCATACCACGGAAGAGGTAGCACCTAGTACATCATTTTGCTCGAAAACCACCGAAAAAACTGCTTCAAAAACTACCAGTTTTCGAATGTTTGGTACCAGGAGAGCATCCACGGAAAAGGTAGCACCTAGTACAGCAATTTTGCTCGAAAACCACCGAAAATCTGCTTCAAAAACTATAAATTTCTGCACGTATAGTACCAGGAGAGCATACCACGGAAGAGGTAGCACCTGGTACATCAATTTTGCTCGAAAACCACCGAAAAACTGCTTCAAAAACTACCAGTTTTCGAATGTTTGGTACCAGGAGAGCATCCACGGAAGAGGTAGCACCTAGTACAGCAATTTTGCTCGAAAACCACCGAAAATCTGCTTCAAAAACTACCAGTTTTTGAATGCTTAGTACCAGGAGAGCATACCACGGAAGAGGTAGCACCTAGTACAGCAATTTTGCTCGAAAACCACCGAAAAAACTGCTTCAAAACTACCAGTTTTCGAATGTTTAGTACCAGGAGAGCATCCATGGAAGAGGTAGCACCTAGTACAGCAATTTTGCTCGAAAACCACCGAAAAACTACTTCAAAAACTATAAATTTCTGCACGTATAATACCTGGAAAGCATACCACGGAAGAGGTAGCACCTTGTACAGCAATTTTGCTCGAAAACCACCGAAAAACTGCTTCAAAAACTACCAGTTTTCGAATGTTTAGTACCAGGAGAGCACACCACGGAAGAGGTAGCAACTAGTATAGCAATTTTGCTCGAAAACCACCGAAAAAACTGCTTCAAAAACTACCAGTTTTTGAATGCTTAGTACCAGGAGAGCATACCACGGAAGAGGTAGCACCTAGTACAGCAATTTTGCTCGAAAACCACCGAAAAACTGCTTCAAAAACTACCAGTTTTCGAATGTTTAGTACCAGGAGAGCATCCATGGAAGAGGTAGCACCTAGTACAGCAATTTTGCTCGAAAACCACCGAAAAACTACTTCAAAAACTATAAATTTCTGCACGTATAGTACCAGGAAAGCATACCATGGAAGAGGTAGCACCTTGTACAGCAATTTTGCTCGAAAACCACCGAAAAACTGCTTCAAAAACTACCAGTTTTCGAATGTTTAGTACCAGGAGAGCACACCACGGAAGAGGTAGCAACTAGTATAGCAATTTTGCTCGAAAACCACCGAAAAACTGCTTCAAAAACTACCAGTTTTTGAATGCTTAGTACCAGGAGAGCATACCACGGAAGAGGTAGCACCTAGTACAGCAATTTTGCTCGAAAACCACCGAAAATCTGCTTCAAAAACTACCAGTTTCCGCACGTATAGTACCAGAAGAGCATCCACAGAAGAGGTAGCACCTAGTGCAGCAATTTTTCTCGAAAACCACCGAAAAACTGCTTCAAAAACTACCAGTTTTCGAATGTTTAGTACCAGGTGAGCATCCATGGAAGAGGTAGCGCCTAGTACAGTAATTTTGCTCGAAAACCACCGAAAAAACTGCTTCAAAAACTACCAGTTTTCGAATGTTTAGTACCAGGAGAGCATCCACGGAAGAAGAAGCACCTAGTACAGTAATTTTGCTCGAAAACCACCGCAAAACTGCTTCAAAAACTACCAGTTTTCGAATGTTTAGTACCAGGAGAGCATCCACGGAAGAGGTAGCACCTAGTACAAGCAATTTTGCTCGAAAACCACCGAAAAGCTGCTTCAAAACTACCAGTTTCCGCACATATAGTACCAGGAGAGCATCCACGGAAGAGGTAGCACCTAGTACAGAAATTTTACCCGAAAACCACCGAAAAACTGCTTCAAAAACTATAAATTTCTGCACGTTTAGTACCAGGAAAGCATACCACGGAAGAGGTAGCACCTTGCACAGCAATTTTGCTCGAAAACCACCGAAAAAACTGCTTCAAAAACTATAAATTTCTGCACGTATAGTACCAGGAGAGCATACCATGGAAGAGGTAGCACCTAGTACAGCAATTTTGCTCGAAAACCACCGAAAAACTGCTTCAAAAACTACCAGTTTTCGAATGTTTAGTACCAGGAGAGCATCCATGGAAGAGGTAGCACCTAGTACAGTAATTTTGCTCGAAAACCACCGAAAAACTGCTTCAAAAACTACCAGTTTTCGAATGTTTAGTACCAGGAGAGCATCCACGGAAGAAGAAG